>NC_089393.1:2525130-3156413 GCF_003171515.1 Pyrenophora tritici-repentis
CCACAAGGCACAAGGCTGTCCTGCAGGCGCACTTTTGATCGTAGATACAAGTTTGCAATATCGCCAAAACATGCTTGACAACGAATCAACGCGATAGGCGCATATCCCATCCCTCGCTATCCCGGATAAATCGGTTCGGTTTCGGTTCCAGCGTCTTGCAAAATAGATCCCAGCGTCCAGGAGAAATAAAATACAACATATCAATAGAACTATGTGTTTTTTGTACGCGCCCGTCTCGCAGCATGTCACTCTCCCGGCGATGATTGACCGACCGTTCGAACAGACTGCAAGGCTCATATTCTGCAGGTCCCGAACATCTAGCCATGTACGAGGGCCCCAAAAATAGGACCACCTTATCCACACCTTACACACATACATCCCACGTGCAAAAATGCATCTGGATGGACAACTTCAAACAAGCGCGACAAGCGCTTGTAGGGCTTATAGGGCTGACTGCGCCATAAGGTCATGTCAGGTTCAAGTCAGCACCTGCACCTGCATTCTCCCAATCCAGCAAGTCCGCCAGCCCCCCTGGTCCGATATGCTTTTTCCATTGGACACACGGTGCTGCAGGGTTAAGGCTCGGCTATGTGGGTATTTTGGGATCTACATGTGTCAGCTGCAGTAGGATTTTTGCCTCTTTGGGTGGTATTTGGGTGCATCTTAGGTTGGGCTGCGGGGATGGAGACCGAAGATGGGTTATTTTAGGGTCATTTTAGATGGACTGATGGATGAGTTTAGCTAGGTTGGGTTTGAGCACGTGATGGGTAGGCGGTAGGATTGGTAACCTAGAGAGAGTGCGTGTGTATACGTGGTCGTTGGGTTTAGACTTGTTTGGATTATTAATCTATGGGGACAATTTTGGTCCATCGTTCTATCTGTTCTCTAAATCTACCTTTTCGCCTTGGAAAGTTTCTGCCTGAATCTCGCATTACTTGGGCGTTTTTGGTCGTACAAAATTTCCATTGCCTTCTCAAAACAGACCATTACATGTCGCCACTAACCTCTGACCACTAACCACCAACCCCCTTCCCCCTCTACCATCTCCATATCCATATCCATCTCCAGTTGCCTTCCTACCTTACTCTCCGGAAAAAATCTGCCTGAAAACGCCCTCCCTCGCACCTACCCCATCGCCCATGACCCATCCCACAGCCTCACCCACCGACCCACCTACCTCTTCTGTACAACAAGCATCCAACCTGAAACCCTCCGCACCCCCAAAATACAAATTTTCAAACACGCGCCACACCTGAACATAGTCATACCTCTTGCACAGCCTCTCATCTACTCTGTCCAGGAAAAGAACAAGAAAAATAAATGATCGGCGTAGGGCTGTACAGGGCGGGTGGTGGTGTTACACAAGGTGGGTGAGAAAAGTAAGCAGGCTGGGTTTGGGCGGGGTTCTGTGTATATGTTATACAGAGTAAACTATAATGGTGGTGGTGGTGGCGAAAAGGAAGAATTGCAGGCAGCTTTGGATGATGGGTGTGGGTATGGGTTAGGGGAGGTAGATTGATGATGATACATACAGGGATGATTAGTGAGCAGGCAAGAGTCATAATCATGAGTTCTTTCGACTCATATTGTATCAAGACTTCTCAATGCCTGTCTGACTTTTACGTGTTACACACTCCAACTCCTCATGGTGCGAGTACTGATTCTGTTCCTCGCATACTCCAACCCTATACATGCATGTATCAAGCACACTGTATGGTAAAACAAGCTAGTTCTCTAATGAAGATGAACATTCTAGTACGCTAGCAGAAACAAGACCATCTACCATATGGGCGTACCTGCGCCTATCCAAGTACGCAAGCACCCTGATGAGGAAGCGTACTATGTTCGAAAGCGAGGCATGTCTTATCACACACGTCTACCACACCCCATTCCCCTCATATCCCTGGTCCATCCCCAATCTCATCCTAACCCTTGCACCCGAAACTCCCGCAGATATCCCCTTCTACTCCCTACCTCCCGGTACCCTCCGTCCTAGATAAACATCGAAAGCCCACCCATCCGCCTCCCCATACCACGGTGCAGACCTAAAGTCCCACCTATCCAGCCCCCTTGGGAAGCTATGCTGATGCAACATCTTCACCCTATTCGCCATTGTATGTAAATGCACACCGTGTTCCCTCGCCACAGCCACCGCGCGTGTGAACCAGGGTGTATCTCTATCCTCAGGTGAGATTTCAGGGGGCGTATAATCTTCGTCGTAAACCGGCCAACCTTTACGTTCAACGTCTGCTAGGCAGATAGCTTCTAGCGGCCGTTTTGGCTCGCCTTCTTCGAGATATCGTCCTGTGACTAAGCCAATCACTGCGTTCTCGAAGCCGACTTTTGCGTTGGGTTCCCAGTGAATATGCCTATCTGCTAGGCCATCCCAGAGAACCAGTACCTCGAGTGTTTTCGGGAGACGCAGGGCGAAGAAACGCTCAAGCCATGCGCCGTCTGTCTCGTCTTCCTTTTTGCCAGTTTCGGCTTCATAGAAAGCATCGAGCTCGGTGTCTTGAGTGTTCATGCAGACCTGTTTCAGGGTTGTGAACTTCTCCAATTCTGCTGGGCGGAAGGCGTGGCAGCGGTAGCCGCGGATGTGTTCGCTATTATCGTGATTGGAGCCAAAGCCGTAGAACATGAGACTTTCCAGTGTGTGATTTTGGTAGTATTCGAGTGGAGTGATAATCATATCTGCGTCTTCGAGGAGAGCAGATCCGGCGCGGAAAGCGCATGATATAAGGGCTGATGGGGCAGCGAATAGGGCGTTGCAGAAAGTTTGGCTGAGTGCGGAACAATTGTCCAGGAAGAGATGTTTGAGGCTAGAGCTCTTGGCGGGAATGATGGTTCCCCAGGGCCTTTGGTCGTATTCTTGTGATACTAGGTCTCTGAAGTATATCTTCTCTATGCTGGGTAATTTGAAGAGATGGGCAAGGATTACGGTGTTGTAGGTTTGTGTGGTGGGATCGTAGACACTGTCCATCCAGGTTTCAGAGATGACTCCGACGGCGATGTTTCGAAGGTTTTGTAGACCGGGGGGCCAAGAGGTTCCTTGGTTTTGGACATGATCAATCAGAAATCCCAGATATCTGATACAGCAAAACCCCATCATCTCGTAACGCGCTGGCATAACAAGCTTGACGTCCTGCAGTCGCGGGCAATTCGCAATCAGGTTAGCTTTCAAGTGAGCATCTCCACCGGCCTCAATATTAGAACGCGCTTCAAAGACGCGAGCGAGCGAAGGGCCAGCCCAGCCTTGTCCTAGTCGTTCCAAATAGTCATCTGTTTCACCTGGGATATATCCCCAGGATATTGGCGACGTATTCGTGTCTTGGTCGATGGGAATATCGAACTTTAGTGACTTCCATTCCCACCAGTGTTTGCGATCATACCAGATCTCCAGTGATCGGACATGCCATGCGAGGATGGGATCACCATAGCCCAATGCGCTTCGAACGAGGGTGGGTACGGTGATGGGATCGATGTCAGACGAGACGCTGTATCTGTCGTGCGCGACATGATGGCGTTCAAGTATGTCTGAGGAATCTGCGAAGATCTTTTTGCAGGTGCAGGCAAAGTCCAAATGTGATGCTGGAGGAATGCGTTCGATTATTTCTTGTATAAGTTCGGTTGCAAAACGGGTGAGAAAACAGGGGCCGTGATGATGCGGTGTGTGAAGCCCCTCCAAGCGGGGAATTGCCGGAGTGTCATCAGAAACACCGCTCATCGTTGACCAAAGACGGTTCGTAGCATATGCGATTAAAAATGCAGTCGGAGTACGTAGTCTCTTTAAATTACTCTAAGCTTTACAGAAAGCGTGAGGCGTCGGGTCTGGATCAGTAGCTAAAGACTAGGCAGCCTGCAGGTGCTTTAGGCTAGTTAGCTCCCAGTTACCGTCTCTTACCTACCGCCTGTCAGTTGCAGCTTCCACCCACACCCACAGTTGGGACAAGGACGGGACCATTTGCGGGGAAGTGGCGATAGACAATGATTCTGATATAATCAGCTTGACGGTCGAACAAAGCATTGTAAATACAAAAGCGTGACAGTTAGCAAATCATCAATTTTATATATTCGAACTTCGCGTGAGTGGTATCTAGAACGTGACTCGTAAAGACGCAAACCGGAAAAGTTATGGCCTATGCGCTATAAGAGCTGATGAAGTACTACTTTCATGTGAGCTGGGCTTCGAGAAGATAACAATCAAACATACCGTAAGAACTGACTCGTCGTCCCCGTTGTCATTGGGGAGGTATACATAAAGAATCAATGCGTGCTCGTGGCAGAAGCCTGCTGCTCATTAGGATCGTGATTGAAGAGATGATGGTGCCCGCTTACACGCAATAACTCTTCCACCCAGTCTGCCTACACTCATGACCTTGCCCCATTCACGTCCATCGATACGGACCGTGGCCCAACCCTCCTCGCTACGTCCATCAGCCGAACCTAGCTGCTTCATACGCGTACTCGGATGTTCTGCGATACCATTTTCACCTCCAGCAACATGGCCAGGATCCAGCTCTGGATTGTTGAGGTCCGTCCATACAGACGATATATTCATGGCATCGGATTTAATGCTCATCTTAAGACAGCCATGCATATTCGCCGACACTTCCAACCGTGTCCTGGAGGCCGCGCTGCTTGATTTTGTATCTGCCAAAGCTATTTTGGTAAACCTGTCGCTGATGCTCTTGAGCTGCATCAGAGGTGGCAGTATGATATGCACGTCTGGTTCTCTACACGCTGGCTCGTGCAAATGTGCTACTGTGTCGGGTGGAAGCACTCGCACGGGTATCTCCTGGGTGACAATAGTCTCGCGGTTGCCCGCACCAAAGTCGTTATCAAATGCTGCATCGAACCCGTCGTCGTTGTTTGCCGTGGCGGCAGGGAATGCGCTATACGTGTTCGAAGACGTGGTGGTAACGATAGTGAGGGCGAGCATAGGCAGATTGTCCTTTTTCGTAAGGCGTATATGAGCCGACGTCGCGTTGAGTGCCGACTTCAAAGCGCGATTAAGGGATGTGAGCGGAACCTCAAGGTTGATGACATTGTTCGCTGCCGACTGCACGCTGATTGTCTCGAAGATTGAGTCCTGCGCTACGTATTAGCCCAGGACTGGAGAGACGATGCGGAAGGCTTACAATTGAGAGAACGCTAAATATGGTTAGATGGTATAAAAAATGAACGTATCTTCAACTCACGCCCATACTTGGGTGCCCTGGTCTGGTATAATAGTGAAGCATACCTGCTCTTCGCTGAGCTTCACCCACGCAAGCGGGCCGAGCGAATTGAGCGACGCAGTGAGCTCTACACCTTGTCAATGATCCAGAATTAGTAGTACAGGATACACATACTCGTAAAGGTTGTGATATTCTGTATTGACGCCTTGAACCGCATCGTGTCTCATCTACCGCTCGCTGCGGGCCAAATATCGCGACGCGTCGAGGAATGTGGAGGGGAAGATGCGCTCGGCCGAACATCATCGAGCGCTCCTGCAGTATAAACTACTCCCTTCCACCAACACCACACATTGCCCTAAAACCAGTAGCCATCATATAAAGCCATATCCCTTAACCATACATGATGCGTGGCCTTGAATTTGGGATGACTGCAATCTGTTCCTGGGGAAGCCGTGATTCAGTGCGCACGCATTAGCACGGGGAATTTATCAAAACATGGTCAAGGTATGCAACTGTATAGCAAACAGAGGTATTCTATGGCATAGGTGCTGCTTGTCTCAAATTTCGTCGTATTCGAGTGAATCTAGCATCGCATGGAAGGAGTATTAGATTATATGAATAGGTGGCCAGGATGGCTTCTAATACTAATAAGCTAATATTTATTGTCGAATGGTATATATAGATAATTGGGGACCCATGAAGGGATGAGTAACGATAAAACGCATGATACAACATGCTATCTAAAGCGCTTAAGGCGCTGAAAATCTACTCCGCACACGATCTATCCAGTGGTGACACAAAGGAAACTTTCAAAGAATGTCAAGATCGGACGCGCGATATCCAATCTCGGGCGCTGAACCGCTTAGGGCTCTCACGTTCGCCTTCACTTTCGCGAAGGTCGCACATTGAAACATGACGCGAGCGTATTATTGTGACCTCGCTTGAGTCTGCTTCGCTCTGGAGACTGGCCCGATGGCCATAATGTCTCTCCCCGCGAGGTTCTTCTGGCTTGGCGCGTGTTTCTGTGGGAGGGCATGTACATCCGGCTATGGGTTGATCTTTGTTGGTGCTGACGCGTTCCATCTCGAAGCTATCAGGAATACTTAGACGTTCTCCATCAATTTCGAGAAAGATCTGGGGTATGGAGTTGTGCTTCTTCTGTACGGTCTCAACTTCCTGGTCGCTGTTGTCGGACTCGACTATGGTCGCAGGATCCCAGATACCCAAACTGCTCTTTCTTTGGAGACCCAAGCCCTTCATGACCGTGTCTACTTCTTGTATGCTAACCCTGGCCTTGCCACTCTTCTCCCTAGCATTGTCCGAATCCGACCCACTATCCGTAAAGTAGGTGTAGCCAGATAGCTGTGACCAATCACTGACCCTGCGCGTACATGTTGTGGATCCGGAGAAGCGTGAAGGTGGGCAGGGCTTGCTGAGTTTACGTGTAGATCGGATAGAAGGTGTCTCAATATCGAACTCGAGGTTGGATTCGTCGTCATAGAAGCGTGTGATGCTACCGTTGCTCTCACCATAGCTAGTATCCTTTTTGCTGTTAGGGAAGTATGCCGTGTTTGGGCGATACACGATAGTTTGACCCGAGTAAGTATAGTTATGGGAGCGCGGATAGCTGGTAACAACGTTATCGACGTCACCGTGGGTTACGTGCACGACGCTGCCAGCTACAGGTCCGGAAATGATACCGACACGGGGGCCAGGGGTTGAGGCTGGGGCTGGGGCTACAGGTCTGCTGATAACTTTACCCAGAGGCAGTAAAGTTGGTAAGTTGACCGCTATTATAGTTGATAGGACTTCGACGAGGCCCCAAGTAATGTATGATAGGTTGAAGTTGTTGCGGTAGCCTATGTCAACCCAGGACGTGAGTACCAAGTTGGTTTGGATGACGGCCGCAGTGCATGCACTGTAATAGTCAGCTAAATGCACGAATCACGATTGTTCTGCGATGCGAAAAGCTTACAATAGTCCGAGGCAGACTGATATCAAAAGATATAGCTCAGTCCAGATTTTGAACTTTGATCCAATGGCATTTGCCAGAGCAAATATTAGTAACAGTATGCTGGTGATTGCATTGATCACTGGAAAGACAGTTAGAAGAAGCTTGAGCATTGGATAGTGCTGATACTCACAATGGTTGGCCAGGGCCCAGTCCTCCGACTGACTTAGTGACATGCATTTCGCTTTGTCTCCATACGAAGAATCCCATGCTGCTGCGAGAGGAAGGCAGTGAACGAGTACCGATATGAACCATTCAAGGCTTTGCCAGAACACAAGCACTGGGTGTGTTAGTTCATCTGAGTATATTGCGTACCTTGGACAGGCTTACATATGAATCCAATGAGCACAACACCTCGGCTGATGTGCAAATAAGGATGGCATCTGGCGTTAGTTATAGACATGAGACTGAAAGCAGCAGACAGCTTAACAAAGCCCAGCCCAAGGATGTGAAAGGACTTCAAAGCCCATATCCATGGACCCAGCTTCAGTGTGTTACCTTCAGACGAAGATGATTCGGCATATTGCTTCCCAACTCCTAGCTCTACAGCGCCGGTAAAGGTCACGAAGATGCCAATTGAGCAGAGCTATCACAGTATTAGTTGCGAGAGTCTCACATCAATAAAGAAGATCAACTTACAGTTGCCAGGAGCATGAAACCATCGTCGGCTCCGAAGGAGCGCAGGAGCTTTGCGCGAGTGAAGAGGCGTAGCGAATAAATCAAAAGAGCGAATAGGACCAATGTGACAACAATTGCAAGATAGATAGGGCCCCGGTCGTAGACTAGCGAGGGCAGAGACGCAGCGAAACGAGTGACACTGCCATCGGCATCCATGGCAAGCTGAGACTACAGTATGTCTTGATGTTTCCTCGACGAACTCATGCAACTCGGCCAGAAGGGCGAAGAAGACGGGCTATGAAACGACAAATGTTCGAAGAGAAGAAAGGAGCGTGATATGGAAAGGTGATAGAAGGTCCGGGATGATTAGAAGAGGGCGTCCTGTGTAACTACATGAACATGGCGTTGAGCCGCAGTGCCACCGCTCATGCATGGCACACGGCTCCTCGCCGGAATAGATACGGTGATCTTGGAGCATCACCTGCACTGTGCGGGTCCAACCCAGCTGTCATTGCGAGCATGTAAGGTACGCGAGCGGGGAAGGCTATGCCGTGATACTACATTTGGATTCGTCATTTAGCTGCAGGGCTGCTAGTCTCTTCTGATACCGCCTGGGCACTCTAGTGATGATGTTTTTTTGCTTGATCAGGGTTGGTTCATGGCCTTCGCTTTCTTGATCTTAGCGATAAAGTGCTTTTTTTCAGGGTGTGGTTATCTTCCCCACCAGCACTGTCAAGATACTACTGATCTACTCCTTGGAAAGCAATTCTCCAGTACAAATTATGACCGATAGATATGCCGGCAGTCGGCTCCCGTGAGCTAGCTGATACAGCTGTCATGGTACTGTCGCGTGGAGAAGGCCTCAACTCATTCGGGTGCACGTGTCTTTCTCCATATGTACAACGTCAATAACAACTTCACAAGCTGGTGGCTTATGTCTTCGAGCAAGGGTAACGCTGGACTGCATATTGGAGAAGGTTATGGAAAAAAGGATTGGTAGTTGCAAAGACTGTTGCGCAGGGGCGTAATCCTCTTCTCCTGGGTAGTGCATATAAAGACCGGATTTTGGTCGAGAGGGGCTGAGTACACTATTGTTTTTCCCTTGATATTCCGATTAGCGAACAGACATTGCGGATCAACGCCACTGCGATTTTCGATAGGCAGGGAATCCGTAGAACGGTGACCTATGGGATGAAATACGAGGTCGCCCGCTCACGCATCAAGTTAAATCGTGCCTATCTGGTGCGTACTCGCAAGTGCTGATGCCTGCATATTAGCGGGATGAAACGCGCTTCTCAAAAAGCAAGACAGTGTTGAGTGGTGGTTATGGAGCTAAGGAGGAGGGAGGCTTGGACGACGGTCGCGGGGAGGTTCCAGCGACGTGCCGGTCTTGGCACGCTAATCTGGCTCAACAGCACCCTCCCATAAGCACAGTACCACTTCTGCTACAAACCATCGCGAAGCTAACTTTATCATCCCGTGTCCGACACCTCCAGACCAACCCTCGGTACCCTTTCATAAACATCATCGTCAAGCACCGATCTGTGCCTGGGGCCGAACGCTCCCGTGATCGACGATTCCGACTGCCCCGTATGCGCCGCGTCTCTGTTCAGTTCTCGGTCATCGCCGTCGAAGAGACCGCCTCGAGATGACTATGGCGGAATTCGTGTGACTGTGGAGAAACACCATAGTCACACAGACTATTATGGGAAATTACGAGCAATGGGTACAGCCGGGCCATGCTTCAACGAATCTACGGTATTTCAGAGAATCAAAAAAGTATCTTATACACGGCGGTCTGGACTGTGGCTAGGCGACAATTGCAAATCTTCTTCCAATCGTGCTTGTCGTTACTCCTTCCTCTGAAAGGTCTATCAACCGCGCTTTTCGACCCAGATGGCGACTACTGCAATTACTACCGATTCCGTGAGCCGCCCTGCGTCGGGCCAGTACATGATTACACCAAGACTATGCCTTGGTGCATCTTTTTCGGCTTCTCGGCTTCTTCCGCCACGTTGCCGGGCGCGACACATGCAATTCCAGTCTCCGTTCGTCCCCGGTAACCGTCGCCATGATGACCGGAACATGTCGCTGGTTGAATAAGACTTAGCATGCAAGCCTGCTAGCTTTGAGACTAGACTCGGGATGTGCAGCCTTCATCTGTCGAAACCGATTACAGTCCGGAGCGTTAACAGCCGTTGGCGAGGACAGGTTGCAAGTTAACCCGAAAGGTCTATCAGACCTACTGTATCACTCCATTTGCGACTGATTCCATTAAGAGTAGGGCTATTCAGATACAAACAAACCCGCGAGCTCAATTAGTGGGTAGCCACGTGTCTTCAAACTGGTCATAGCAAAATAGCAGATCGCCCGGCTGTTTTCAACGATTGGAGTTCGGCAAAAACTCCCGTGCAACTACTTGTTCTAGCCGTTACTAAGGAAATTGTCCCAACAGTATACATCGGATTCTGAGATCAACATACCATGGCCATTGATTTGGTAGACAACCTCTACCGGATGCCCACTGATTGCGAAATTCCAAGGTAACTGAAGCTTCATCTAGAGACGTACCTTGGGCCATGAAATCTCCTAAAGTGAACAAGGGGAACCGATTTTAGTCCAACTCAACAACAGTATAGGAAAATGGCTGGCTGGTAGCGGTCAGAGCTACTAGAGGCTCGAGATGGGAGCCGAGCTCTGGTTTGGGTGTTGAAAAACTAACTTCCATGGCATTCTTGCATGCTCTTCTAATTTCGCATACCCTGCCATACATGGGCTTCTCAAACCGCATTGTATATTGCTACTTCCGCATATAAGACACCGTGCGAGTGAGATGGTTTTTCAAGACCGGCAGGACCCAGCCTCTCCATCTCCATCAGTGCAGTAAGACTATATTTATAGTTTGACAGGAGTGTTTTACTTGGTACACAGGGTGTAGCAGCCGCGCGTGCAGTGATGATCCCAAACCTTCGCCTGGCCTGAGTTCGCTATGGTTCACTTAGCGTTCAATCATGATTCAGGAATAACCCTATGGTCACCTCGAAATATGGCGTCGCAACAGTCCTATTCATTTTCCCCGTCGCGGCTTAGTTTTCCAGTAGACGCGATATCTGGAAGCGCTTGGTTCTGCCTGCATGCTTGTAGCATTAGGTACGTAACGGGAATGGTGTACTGATCATCGCAGACAAGTGTACCCGCAGACCTTGGGGGCTATGCTGGCGGCATTATCATGTTAGCAGGAAAAGCAACTGTGAGATCGGATCCACTGGTTTCCGTGATGGGGAGTTCCGCATTGCATTCAAGCGGATTTGCTTCCCCGCGTCATATAAGACCCACGAAAAAGAGTTCAAGCTTTTTATGTAAGCTTCTGACGCTCACGAACTCCCTTTAGAGATCAACCAATCGACTGATCTAAATATCCAACTTTTGTCAAGCTTTCCGGTGTTCTGTTGAGTTGATGCCACTGACATCCATCTCACAGCATGACAACTCTGTCATCACCAGTCGTTCCACTGCTATTGAGCGGACTATTGCAGGGTGTGGTTTACTAAATTGAGAAAGGACGACTCTGTCCTCATCAATGCGACCAGATCTGCTCAAATCAGCAGCCCTTACTTGAATGGTAATACATTCATTGTTGACTGTACTAGCCGAAGGTTGGTAGGTGTACTACCGCCACCTCTGCACAATAACCGTCAAAACTCCGATTAACTACCATGAAGAAGTCCAGTGTGTCTCTAAATCGCAATTGTTGCCACGATCCGTGAGTAAGCGAATTTGTGAAACTGTTATATCGCGCATTGAGATATCCAGATTCTTAGCACTCTGCAACAACCCATGACTGAACGGCAGGATGCATCCACCTACAAGTAGAACTCAATTAATCCTCCCATTCCGCAAGTAAAAGCGTCACGATGCCATGCCCCCACTCTGAGATTATCGGTTCAACCAAATGCAATGCTTAAGCCCCACCATCAAACCCCCTCACTAGCAAAAAATCTGTCCGACATGACCCCACCCCACCAACCCATCTCTCACCCCTCCAAAGCCAGCACCGCCTTCCAATTCATTTCAACTTATCTACATATACCTATCATTTCCAATTTCTTTCATCATTACTAAGCAACGGCCTAATGGCCCAATGGCAAGGCGCTTGACTACGATCACATCGAAATCAAGAGATTCCAGGTTGTAAGTTCAACCCTTCAATGCCTTGCATTCGAATCCCGACTAACACTCTTCCCAGCGACCCCTGGTTAGGTCAGCAATATTTTCAGCATCGGTGGTTTAGTGGTAAAATTAGCCGTTGCCATTCCAGTTTCGGCTAGCCCCGGGTTCGGTAAGTTCAGAGCATTCTGAGAGACAGTGAGCAGTTGAACTAACAGTTGAAAAGATTCCCGGCCGATGCAACTTGCAACATTCTTTTTTTTTGCGAGAGGGGAGGGAGAAGGGGAAAGAAGATAGGATAGACGCTTTTTTTGTAGCAAGGTAGGTAGGTGATATAGTATGTCTTATTGCTGTAGCTTTATGCTATGCGTATAATAGGCTTTAAGGCCCTTCTTTGTGACTATAAGTCTAAGTTGTACATTGTAGGCTGTGAAGGTATATACGCATGCTTGAATGACAGGTATCCCTGCCCCTCTCTCATCCTCACTTGATAATCATTGTGGCCGCTTGGGTGATGTTGCTGTTGTCATGAAGTGCTACTCACCGGTGAATGTCGATTTCTCATCCTCATGTGCTTGCGCATTCACCGACGATAGCTTAACAACGGAAGGAAGCAAAAGAATAAGTTGGCGGACCCAAATCCTGTGATCCTACACCACACTACTTCTTTCACGCAATACACAGCCATCGCCAAAAAAACTCCTTTTGTAAGTCCTCTCCATCAGCAGAAGACCGCCATGAGAGCTCTGGATAGCTCTCGTGTTCTTTCCACGGGCGTAGCATACGGCAGCCACTACCTCGTCACAGAAAATGGTGTCTTGGATGCATCTTCATTACCATGGCTCCTGGCTCCTACAACCAAAGCTATTTCCATCGCAACAGCAATGTCAGCCTCTATAACTCAAGCAGACCAGACACCGGGTGACCACGTCACAACCGCGTTGAGAAAAAATGGACCCAAAGAAGCCAATTCCTGCGCGCAAGCCTTTGACGGCCAAGGAGACTCACGAAGTGAGAGCAATCATTTTCGACGTCATAGTTCGAACTCATCATGGCAGACACTGCAAAACTTGGGCTTCACCAACCCCCTGCGCACCGTCAACAACAGTACAAGAGATGAGGGCGAGCTCATTTCAGACATGACACCGACAGACGCCAATGTCGGCAAGCCCACTTCGATCAGGGAAAGCATTGCTACGGCCATGAGCTCCATGCACCTGCCCGGGCCCAAGCCCAAGCGCTCGGCGTCCAACGAGCTTCTGAAGATTGACGACCTTGAGAACTACCAGCAAGCATGTACCGAGTACAAGCAGGCACTGAAAGAGGGTTGGAGCAAGGAGCGACTGTTGGCGCTGGTTGATGCCTGGCAGAAGATTGACGGGGGAGGAGGCCGCAAAGGATAGGTGGGCTAGAGCTCACTCACCTACGGGATTTGAAGGTAAGAAAAATGTCTTTGAACTTCCAGTATATCAATGTGCAGGTTGGCTAACAGTAATAGGGTGGTCTGCTTTGACATGTTTGCGTTTGTCGCGAGACGATGCGATGAACGTTCGGCGAGGCTGCGTCGATACCCACGATACCCACGATACCCTCAGACGCGCTGGAGAAGCCTAAAAGTTTTTGTTTACTGGAATCGTGCCGCAATCAACTGCATTGGAAATTAGGGAGGAGAAAGGCGTTGCTGAGCAAGGCTGGGAGCATTGCAAAAAGCAAAAATCATGTCATGTATTTGAGCGCAACAGCGCGAGACCAGAATACAAAAGCAGAGGCGATAAGCTGAATAATCGCAAACCTGGAAACCCGATGGAAAGAAGGGCCGAAGTGATGAACGTTATGATGTGCCTTATGACGATCAGGAACGCGGACAAGGATTTTGGCGTAATTCGGTCGCCCCTACGTCATCGCTCTGCAACCTAACATAACACAGCTGGTTCTTACTCTACCTCACACCACCAACACAAGCCATTGAAACTCTGCACAACACTCCAACTTTACCCATTCACATCTAAAACTTCTCACATTCAAATCACAATGGGTTGGTTCAGCTCCACAGAAAAGTCCGCTGCGGCGACTCACCCCGTCAACCTCGACGTCACAAAAGAATACGGTTCAGCAGCCGAGCAAGACCGCTACGGCCAGCATTTCGCCTCCTCCACCGATGCCATCCGCCGCGGCATCGACAAAGGTGTCGACAAGATCCAGAACGCAGCCAAGACCGCCGGCTCTGGTGCTGAGCAGGACCGCTACAGCGAGCACCTCAGCATTGGCGACCGTGGCTACAATGCCTTGAAGGCCGCTGCCATGTACAAGGGTGATGGCGCAGAGCAAGACCGATACAACAGCCACTTTAGCCCAGCTCTACACAGCATCGACGCCTTCAAGGCCATCAAGGCAGCAGGAAGCGTTGCCGCAAACGGAGAGAAGAACGCTAGCTGGTATGGATTGGGATACGATGGTCAGCAAAGGGCTAAGCTCTTGGCTGGAGGTGGCATGGGTGCTGAGCAGGTAAGTCAATCTTCCATCACAGCGACACAAGGACCATGTTGACAATGTTGTAGGACCGCCTAGGACAGCACTTTTCCTTGAGCAAGGACGCTGTTGCCAACGCCGCGCAGAGAGTACAAGACGGTGCAAGGGATGTACTTCACGGAAGATAGGATGACGTTGTAATATGATAGTTGAATGGAAGTGGATGAGCCTCAGATTATGAGGCTGATGATATGTACAACACTGAGATTGTATCAAAACAAAAAACATTCACGAGACAGAATTTTCGATTCATGTCTTTGCAGCAGTAACATACAAGTCAATCCCAGAGACTGTCATGTTGTCATAATCGTATGAACACTCGTCAACTTGACGATGAAGAGAAACATGATGTCGGACCGGATATGTGTTTGTCCTAGCGTCATGAGGCGGGATCCCATTCGACGTCAACAGTGGGCCATCACTGAGTCACTTCTCACTTATTCCCTCGTTAATAGCGTTGCGGTGTTTGATTAGTGACGTAAAATTCAAGTAAGGCAGGACGGAGGATTTGCTAAGGTAAGATGAGTCGTTGGAACTCTTTTCTTTATATACTTATGTTGGCTTCAGGGTTCGTCAAGATGTATCTGTACTATACATGACCGGTCGCTTAGCCATTCAAGACGGCAGGAAGTAAGTCATACTACGCCAGTAATGAAACCCAACTGCAGGACACCAAACTACCATCCCCTCTCCTTGCACTCTCATCATGAAGTCCCTGTATATAGGCAAATTCCCCATTTCCAGCATTCTCTCTCACTCCACACCTACGCTCTTCACTCTTTGCTCCACTCAACCCTCGACATCTCCTTCCACCAACCCACTCGTCACCAATGTCTATACCCTAAATGCGCCTCTCTAGCCAGATTAGCAAACTATCTCTTATACTTTACATCCTCCCTTCATCCTGTGTAGCACCGGGGTGCAACATACCATCATTACCATGCAGCTTCCGGTAAGTAGCCATGCGGCCTGTAGCCGTAGCTAGAGAAGGAAAGTCGTCATTTTCGAAGTTGATCTTGGATACAGACGCTCCAGTAGAGAAGATCTTGGCCTCGGCGGGCTTCTCTTTAAACGGAGTCTGGTACCCAGGATTCGTGGTACGGCCGGTGCGGCGACCCATGGGCGGCGCGACATGGAAGGGAGGAACGTTGAGTTGGGCATTTGTGGGACGGTGGCCTGGGGGTGCGAGTTGTCGCATCGTGGGGAGAAGAGGTTGGTACGGGGGAGTTTCTGGGCGCTCCATGGGAGGAGAGAAGGGTGCGCGAGGTGAAGATGGGCGAGAGACGTTTGAAGAGGCCAAAGTGCTTCGAATGAAATACTGGATGCAGACGAACCAGAGGACGATGAAGAGCATGGAGGCTATGACGATAAGGTTGTGCTGGCCCTTGGGATCTAGGAACCAGTACTCAAAGAGCGTGCCGTGGAAGACGTCGTAGAAGCGATCTGCGAGCTCGTTGAGCGTGGTGCCGACGTAGACTTCTAGCGGGCTTGCCTCGTGGTATCGTGGGGGCGTCCAGATGGCCATATTGGTGGCATGTGTCGGGAGTTTGTGGACAGTATGTGGGTGACT
The DNA here is from genome assembly GCF_003171515.1 of Pyrenophora tritici-repentis. NCBI lineage: Eukaryota > Fungi > Ascomycota > Dothideomycetes > Pleosporales > Pleosporaceae > Pyrenophora > Pyrenophora tritici-repentis. The sequence goes on from NC_089393.1 coordinate 2,541,203, forward strand.
GGGGTGGTGGGTTGAGTAGAAAAGAGTCGGCGCACTTGGTTAAGAAAGAGAGGAAGAAAGAGAGGAAGAAAGAGAGGAAGAAAGAGAGGAAGAAAGGTAGGCAGTGTTTGTGTTCCTATTTACACTAGCGTCGCGTGAACTGACGGGTGTTTCTAGTACCCCTCCCACATGGTCCCTGGGGTGGTAGAGTGAAAGAATAGCGCCTAGGCTGCCGCCAATCCAAACCAATTATTAGACATGGCAAAAGTCATCCAGACATAGATACAACAATTCGCCCTACAAGTCCTAGCAGCTCCCTGTACCACGCGTCTCAGTAATTCTCCGTCCATCTAAGCACCCTCAGGTTTCCCAAAGTTGGTATCAATCGTGACACTACCCTTGTACAAGCTGTCCTCTGGAAAATCCCACAGGTTCCTCCTAATTCTCGGCTGTTCCGCCACCTTAACTTTTGGTGCAAATATCGGACAAGGTTCCTTACCCAGAGCGCGCCACTTTGCTTCTACTATGTCAATTCCCATGCCTGGGGGGTATTGCGATGGCACCTTCTGGTGGTGGGTGGAAGCAATGACATTGGGCGGTAGTGGACGTCGTGTGGTGTTGCGTTTGCGTTTACGCAGGCGTAAGAGTGGAATGACTGTGAGGAAGATGAAGAAGATGAGGGCGTGTGTGAGGTATGGGTAGGTGGTGTAGAAATCAGATAGAGCTTTTGTGATGGTGGTCTTCTGCTCTTCGTATGCATCATGTGCTTTGTCGAAAGAGAACAAGTTTTGGAAGAAACTGGACTCATTTTCCACATGCGAGTCTTCGGAGAGGCGCAAAAGTCGTGCTGCTTTTTCCAATTCCTCAAATTGGTTCCTGATACGCTCCTCCATTCCCGCGGTTGTGGGGCAAGTTGATGAAGTAGGGGAGTGAGAGGTAACGGAGGTGAAATGTATGAGACTGCGCGTGAGAGCAGTAGATATATCAACTGGTGGTTATTCTAACCGAGAACGTTCATGAACGCGCTTACACTGACGAATGAAACGCTAACTCTTTTGGGTATCTGTAGAGTCCAGTATCGCACTAGTGGTGAAACTCTGGAACTATACGTTCTGAATCACTCTAGAACATGCAAGTCACTGAAATCACCTCAGCAACAGCCAGATATCACAGAACCTACACAAGAGTTTTCCAAAACACCCTCTTCTTCTCCCTCGTCAAGGTCGCGCTGCTCACGCAGGCCGTGATCTTCGCCATCGCGCTTGTCAAGCAAGAGGTGCATGGTGGCCAACGCCGGCACCGGTCGACGGGAGGGTAATGTGGCGCTGTTGTGCCGTTGTCAGACGATAAGGAGACAATTCGTTGGGTTGCGGAGGAGGCGTAAGAGTTGTTGTGACATTTGATCCGACATCGTTTTGTTCGACTCGCGTTCCGCCTTCCGTCTGCCATCTTTTCTTCTTTGTTGTAGTTCCTACCACATACATGGCTTCTGCAATTGAATGTTCTTTTAGTAACCTGTATCTCTATTTGTCTCTGCGTGACATACAAGTTTGAGAGGCCTTTGTTTAACAGAGTATCCCACTCCATTGCCTTCCCACGCTCAACGTCCTTGTTTTCTTGGATCTGGCGCGTAAATCTTTGTCCCTTGAGGCAACTTCCTCCTCCGCTCCTCCGTCCCTGTCATACTAACATCCTGCATGCCCGTCGTCAAACTCGACACCAAACCAGATGATCGGCGCCTTACCAACCCCTTCTCATTCCCTATAGTCGTACTATCCTGCCTCACCAGACCACGGACCCTCGTCTCACCACCCCGAGTCGGCGCGTGCGATCCCTCCGGTACATCTAAGCCCTCGTACCTCTTCCGCAACTCCACAAGGCTCAACTCCATTTGTCCGATGATTTGCTTTTCTTCGTGCATCACTTCGCAGAGTTCTTCCCATACGCTTTGTATTTCGGGGGAAAGCGGTGTGCGCTGGGATGGTGGCGGTGCCGGAAATAGAGGTAAGAACTCTGGTTGTGGGTGTAGGAAGACTTCGGGTGAGGGGGGTCCTTCCACATGCGTGTAGAGGCCGATGCCGGTAACGTAGGGGGTTGTGCCAGGTGGGACGTGGCGCTTGAAGGCGTTTATGAGGTCGCCGTTCATGCGGTGTTTGCGGACGGCGGCTACATCGGGTGGGATGGTGTTGTTGGAGGATGTCATTTTGACTGTGTGGGAAGTGTGTGTTCTGGTGTGGGTTAGTCTTTGTGGTTGCGTGTGATAAGTCACGGATCGAAAATGTGAAAGAGTGAGAATTGCATAAATTGCAGTGAAAAAGTAGATAATCAGAAGACGACAACCAAAAGGGAAACCCCGATCATACTGGCCTCTCCTCTTGCCAATAGTGCTCATGCTCACCTGTGTGCTGCTCCTTCGCAGAGAACTTTGTCATGCACTTCTCACATATTCAATGCTACAGAAAACGTACTTTCTGAATAGGAATGCGCAAAGTGATGACCTTGCAGTTCCAATCCTCAATTTCAGTGTGCGCCTACAAACAACGTGTCGTAGTAACAGCTGTCGCGCGTGTCGTATCGATAAGCTCCACTACTAACTATCCCCAATCGGCACTAGCTCCTATCATCCCCGCTACCTACTAATCCGCCATATCCAGACCACCACCATCCATCATCAACGCGTCATGTCTAAATACACAACATGTCGATCCGGTCTCGCTCCCGATCGAACTCCACAGTCTCAGGAACGCCGCTTTCTGGGACGGGAACCCTAAAAGTGCTGACATCAAGGTAAAATGGCATTGGCTGCTTTGTCCAAAAAGCAAACGTCACTGTGGACATGTGGTTGCATATCCATCGTACCCCCATGACCTTGGATCTGAGTAATCGGTAGCTACTTCTGCTTCTGTACAGTGACATAGGCCAATTAGTTGTTAGGTCCAGATATGCAGTCTTTACGGTTATTTAGGTGTGCGAGTTCCCTTCGTTCTTGTTGCTTTGTTAACGCTTCTTGTCTCCGTCTGTCTCAATCTTCATTATCATCTCTACGAAGTTACTCCTCCTCCCCTGACAAGACAAACACCGACCGCCTCAAAGGCCCCGTCTCAACCCCCTCCTCTTCAACCATGCAAACAGTCAAGAACACAATCGCCGAAAACCTCGGCAAAATCGTTTCAAACGCTCATGACCTCGCCCCAGCAGACCAGCGATTTTCTCTCGAAGAAACCCCTGACCTAACGGGCAAAGTAGCCGTCGTAACAGGTGGCTCCGAGGGCATTGGCTACGGATGCACGCACACCCTCCTCTCCCACAATGTCTCCAAACTCTTCATCCTCTCCCTCTCCTCCGACATCGCCACTTCAGCCATCGACGCGATAAAATCTGAAATGGGCGAGGAAAAAGCCTCGCGCGTAAAATGGATCCACTGCGACATCTCCGACTGGGCCGCCGTTGCAAAAACAGCGTCTGAAATCGCGAGCAAAACAGACCGCCTCGACATCCTCATCAACAACGCCGCCCGAGGCATAATGACATACCAACTCGCCTCCAACGGCGTAGACCTGCACATGGCGCTCAACCACATGGGCCACGTAGTTCTAACATCGCACCTCCTGCCCCTCTTGAAGAAGACCTCTGAAAAAGGAGACAAAGTCCGCATCGTGCAACTCGGTTCAAACGCGCATGAAAACGCGCCCAAAGACACAAAATTCGCTTCCCTAGAGGAATTGAACCAGGATCTAGGTCCCATGGCACAATACGGTCGTACCAAACTCGCAACTATCCTCTACGCTAAATACCTAGCCCGCCACCTCTCGTCCTCGCACCCGAATATCCTGAGCAATGCGACACATCCCGGTTTCGTCGAGACGCGACAAAGCGTCGATTTGATCCACGAGGCGTATCCGCTCGGGGGTTATGCGATGAGTGTGGGTATGGCGCCGTTTAAGAAGACGCAGTTTGAAGGCGCTGTTAGCACGGTTTTCGCGGCGACCAAGACGGAGGGGAGTGGGCAGTATATTTGTCCGCCGGCGATTGTGGAGAAGGGGAGTGAGCTTGCGAATGATGAGAAGCTGGGTGAGCAGTTGATGGAGTTGACGACGAGGATTGTGAGGGAGAAGACGAAGAGTGAGAGTGAGGCTAAGGGGTGTCCATTTAAGACTTATTAGGTAGAATAGATGGTGTAGACTTGATTTGATCATAGAGTAGTATCGGTTCGATTTTGGGTTCAACCACTACCTCCTTGATACAATGAGAAGAAGAAGAATAAAAAACTTTACTGAGTCATAATTCATGTCATTCCGAAAAAATGACTATGGTATCGCTCAAACAGCGCCTTACAGAACCATCAAACCCCCAAATACTAGACCAACCAAACACACAAAGTTAAAAAAAGGCCTCCCAACCTCCACCACCTCTTCACTACTACCCCCAAATCACAGTCCTAAACAACACCCTCCATACCCATGGGCACCTGAAACCCACTCAACCCCTCGCCCGCACTCGTCAACCTCGCACACAAACTCAAGAAAACCACAGTCTCAGTCGCCGCCAAATAATTCAACGTATCCAGCAAAATCTTAAGATGCCGTGTAAAGTTCTCCTCGTACTTGGCCAGCATGTCAAACATTTTGTCTACGCGCTGGGGGTCGTAGACAAAGTGCGTGGTGGGGCGGTGGGTTGCTGATAGGAGGGCTGGGACGGGGGCTGATGGTTTCGAGGAGGAGGATTTGGAGGGGGGTGGAGGGGCGAAGGAGGCGTTTACTTGGGCGACGAGGTCTGGATCGCCGGTTACGAGGTAGCGGGAGAGAGAGTAGGTGAAGGAGGCGAACATGCTGCATGTTGACATTATTTTGTTGTTGATCTAGGTAGGTGTTAGTGTGGGGAGTGGGTGGATGAGTGTTGCGGGGACTTACTCGGAGCAGCTTACTGTTAGTAAGCATGCACTCTTTCAAACAAGTAGCAAGAAAGTCAACGTGGTCTTGCATTAGTTCGTCCACTGTTCGCTTCACTTGGGGAGCGGTGCCTTCTTCCTCTGCCGTCTTTGCTCGGCCTTTTGTGTCTTGCTTCTCCTCACTTATGCGCGACATCAATGATGTCCAATTGGGCTCAATGACTTCCGAGGTGCAGTAGTATGTGAGTTGTTGTACGAAGACGAGCATACGGGCGCGAAGTGTCCAGGCTCGGCGTTTCCACTGTTCGATACGCGGGTTCTTTGAGCGATGTTTCCAGGCTGCGTTCTTGCCTTGTTCGCCCCAGCACTTTGCGAGATCGGTCTCGAGGTGTTTCAGGCTGAGTAGGTATCGGAATAACAGCTGATATCGGGTGAGTGTGACTCTGCTGACTACGAGTGACAGCGGGAACGGCATCGCATAGTCGAAAACTAGCGCTTGGTAACCGGTAATGTTAGTATCGTCGGTAATGGGCGCTGAGTTTGCGGGGGTGTATGTGGATAGACCAGCAGTCGCGGCATCTTGATCAAGACCCTGGACATTGACAATCTTCATGAGCCAATTCGTAAGTCCAGTGTCATTGATTTGAACCTTGATATCCTCCTTGTATGGATCTTCTACAGCGACTGATCCAGCGTGACGAGTGGCGAGATCGAGCAGAGATTGCAGCTTGCCGACATTAACGTGCTTCGCTGGCTTCTTAAGCTCGAGCTCGCTCATTTCGAGGAAGTATGTGAAAAAATCGGATCGATCGAGGAAGAAGTAGTGCTTTAGCGAGCGTAACCGAGCGGGTAGTTGGTGTGTTGTCAGTAGCAGGTTGAGGAGCGAGGAGTTTGCGTAGGCGTATGAGGCATTGACATTGTCCAAGAAGCGTGGGTCATCGAAGCTTGTTGGCGCATCCTGCACAACTTTGCTAACGTCGACGCCGCCGCACTCGCGAACCACGTTAAGGTATTTCCCCGCTAAAAGGACTTTGTCTTTGACTGCTTCGAGCTGTGGTGGTACAAGCGCATCGCGTATGGTATATCTCTTCTCCCAGTACTCATCAGTATAGTCTTGGTCTAACCGTTCGCGCTTGATACTCCTTTGCTCTTTAATGAGGAACTCGGAATGTGGGTCCTTTATTCCTCCGTGATGTAGCCACTCGTTCAACATAGCCATGTACGGTCTGCTAGCTTCTCGGAGTAACGTGGTCAGTAATGTCCGCGCTGCAGGATCGCCTGACATTGACGATAGTCGCTTGGTGATGAGTCCCAGCACGCTGCCACCCTTGCATAGCTTCTTGGTTGTGTTTCCACCCTCCCGCAGCGATTCCAGAATGTTTTCGAAGTCGTTGCTGTCGTCGTCGGCGGAATCCTCATCTTTCTCATCCTCCAAGATGCCGTTCGCCTTCAGCAGTTCAATCCCTGTCGTATAGAGCTGGAAAAGCATATGACTCGTTTGTTTGGTGTGTAGGTTCAGTACGTGGAGGGTAAAGGAGTCGTTTGTCAGCAGCTGGTGCTCGAGTTGGGCAACAAGTGTAAGGTAATCCTTTAGTAACCGGCGTACCGCAGCGCACAAAGAATGGTTCACCGCACCGTACTCTTCCCTGCTCAGAACCTCAACACAGGTCTCTATAGCTATGTAGTGTGTGGCCGTCTTCAGCATCGATTTGGTCAGGTCTCTCAGACTAGGATCCAAGCCTGGCATCAGCCGAAACTGTGGCCCGACCAAGCGCTCTTTCTCTTCATGTGGATTGTAAACATCGCTGAATCGAATGTACTGTCCCTCAAAGCCCATAAACACGAACAAGAGATCCTCCAATATGGCCCTCTCCTGGGCCTCTAATGACAGTTGTGCGAGTGGTGTAGGTTGCAGCGACACGGGAGCAGTAGAGGCTAGAGGAGGAATAGAGATGCGGGTAGCGAGTGGGGCGGTCGTGTGTGGTATTAGAGAGGCTTGGGGCTCCCATGGCGGCTGGGGTTCCTGCTCCGACTTTTGCGAGGCGGCGCTCCGAGACGGTCTCTCAATGTCTCGCGCTTGTTTCTCGGCGCGGGTTCGAGCATTCCGACTCTCACTCGAATGCTTCAACGGACTCCTCGTGCGCCGTGTCTCCGTCTCGCGCTCCCGCACCTCTTTCTTCTCAGTGCGCCGCTCACCTGAGCCGGCTTGAGGTGCGCGCATAGAGGCCGACTTTGTCCTCGCATGCGGTGCTGTTGTGGTGCTGCGACGGTCGATTTCCTCGCCAGAAGCGACGCGGGGTCGCGAAGTCGTGTGGTTGGCATTGACAGAGCGGCGATCAGCTGTGGACAGCGACTTCATTGGCGGCACGGTACGGGAGGACATGTTGGCGAGGAAGGCACTCCATGGAGCCCGAGCACGTAGTTGTTGATAGTCGTTGCGCTGGGCCCATGTTTGGGCTGCAGTAGCCGTGTTGATCGGGGTCCCGCTTTCCTACGCGTCAATTCACGCTAGCCATAACCGATTCCATGACGCAGGCAGCCGGTTGAACCACCACTACACTGGGTTTTGGTATCGCGCAAGTTGGTCATCACGGTGGTGGCGGGTGACATACCAGTATGTCAGGTATTTCACGTCACCCGGATGACTACACTCTTTTCACTGCTTCAGCTTTCCTTGCAGTTCATCCTCACCACTCAACGTATCTGGCGTATACAGTGGCATTTTTACACCAGCATGTAAAGTATTTCATGTCACCCAGGTGGCTAAACTCTTTCTACTGTATCAGCTTCCCTTGCAAATCTTCCTCACTACTCATACTTCTACTCAGCGTATCTGGCGTATATAGTGGCTGTTATACACTAGTATGTTAAGTATTTCATGCCACCCGGGCGACTACATTCTTTCCGTTGTATCAACTTTCCTTGCAAATCCTCCTGAATATATGTATTTCATGTGAAGTTTCCGCGAGTTGAAAAAGAGAAAGCTATAGATAGAGATCGATACAGGTTGACACCCTCCATGTCATATGCGAAATGCGGTAAAAGACGAGTTTTTTAGAGCTCGAGCTGCTAAGCCTGAGTTCTGGTCTACGATAAAGGTTTGGTACCAAAACAACACACACACACAACTAAACACCAATAGGCGCGAGCCCATTGGGAGCGACCCATGGGTCGCGAGGGCACTGAAAGCACCGCAATATATGTATACAATGAGTCAACTTACATACACTGTCGATACTACATCAAAGAACTGAGATGACATGGTAAGGAGCTTGATATGTGCCAGAACACGTTCACTGGATTTCTACTATACATTGTCCTGTCTACCACACCAATGTATCCATCAGCGTCTCGTATGCACTATCTAGCGGAAGTGAGTTCCAATCTTGAAGCTGCCATCTTGCTCATAAGCCCACCCAACATGCCCACCCCCATCCTCTGTATCCTCCACATCCTCCTTCACACCCCCACGCAGGACACCCTTTCCGTTCTTGTCGTCGCCAACATCCACTCCCTCTTGCTCCATATTCTTCGCCCACTTGGCTGTAGCAGCCACAATATCTGCATTGACTGCTTCCAGCACCTCGGACTCGTCACCCTCGCAGCGCGCATTCCCCTCAGCCTGTACGAGCTCAACAGCCTCCAAATGCCGGCCTTGGCTCTTGAAGCTCAGTGCCCGCAGTTTGTCCGTGAATGACCTGCCCCAATCGAGAGGATGGAGGAGGGGGCGGCGGCTGCGGCGATCATAGCTACCCTCTTCCTGACGCGGTGTGATTTCGGGCGAGAAGATGTCGTCGGCATCCTGTAGCTCCCAATTTTGGATGATATGGGAGATGTTGTGGGTAGTCTTGCGCGCCGCACCGGAGCCGGCCTTGGAGCCGTGAACGTGCGAAAAGGTGGGCTCGACGGTGTAGATGATGTTGGGGTTCATCTCGTCGTAGTGAAGGCGCGCTCTTCGATTGCGCACCGAGTCGTAGATGATGCACTGGTTGCCGTCGAGGTTGTTGTCGAGCTCGGAGCTCAAGACGATCTGCAAAGCCTCGTAGATGGCTTTTTCGTCCATGCTACGTTCAATGTAGGCTTCAAAGTGCCTTCCATGCATCTGCAGAATGATGATTTTGTGGTCTTCTATGTCGTTGATGTGCTCGAGGTATTTGCTTTGATAGAAGAGTGTGATGGTAAGAGAATGAAGTGACGAGGCGTTGGAAAGATATACAGGCATTTCGTTGGCAGCCGACACAGCAAACGCTCAATTGCGCTTCACCGTCAATTTCACCGCCAGTAACATGTCTCTCACCTGAACCTACAATGTAGGAGTGCAGGCCAATCAACCGTGACGTTGAAGTTGTCAAACAGCCGGTGTTTACCTTCTTCACAAAACAACGGTATTCACCTTTCAACACATAACTCGACTATATCTACTCCAATATTCAACTTTCTTTATACTACCCAGCAGCAGCCAAACACACCTAAAAACATCGGTCCGGTTATCAGCATACGAGTTGGGGGTGAGTAGTAGGCGACCACATCTTTTTGTAGTAGGTGACCCATTCTTTTTGCCCTCGTTCGAAACTCTGTAGGTTCAGTCTTTTTTGCCTCACTTAAGTAAGTCACTGCGCGCTTCTCGCTGTTTACTTTGTTTACGTCTCGCTTACCGTTGCCACCAGACAACACGGTATTTACCTCTCAGCAAATGCCCACAACACAATGTATTCACTTTTGACATTTAGGCCATGTATATCTACTCTAGTATTCAACTTTCTCCGTACTAACCAGCAGCAGCCAAAGACAATGCTTAATCCCGCTACTCGGTTATCCGAGTGAGATTGGTAGTGGGTAGTAGGCGACCCATTCTTTTTTTGCAAGTTTTTGCCCCACGTTCGATTCTGGGTTGAGTCAGGGTGACTCCACGTATTTTTGCGTTTTTGGAGTTGGGGCTACTCTGTGTGGACAAGGGCGTGTACGCTGGCATTGACGAGCTGGTTGTGGGCAGTGGCATGTGGGAGTCTTGACACGCTGAAAGGATGGGCAGGCATGCTCTAGTATTCCGACTGCAACATCATCTATCACCCTCTTCTCTTGCAGCATCTCACTCACAATCTTGAACGTGTACATACCCCAGCCGCATATACACTCCACACTCGTCCCACAACTACAAATCTGTATACACCAAAGCAAACACACAGTAACATACCAATAATTCAATATAAACAGCGCTTCCATAGCTACAAATACAGCCGGCGCTCAGATAATACATAATCATACTCTATGTACAGCTTCCCATGTCGACACCACCATACAAACGCCGACTCGTACAAGCATATCCCCTTTCTATCAAGACAACACCCTCTTCATTAAATAATACCGCATTTAACCATCGCCCATCTATCCTAGGATTTTGCAACAAAATAGCATTTCATCTGGTTTAACCAAGCCCTGTGCCCCGTCTTTCCATGCCTGGTCGTCCGCCACTCACACTACCTCTATGTACTCTGCCAGCACCACCGTTACCGCATCCATGCATCATATCCAAATCGACCGGTGTGCCCGCCCCGAGCGCAAAGCCATACGTCTCTGGTCCAGGCGCGAAAACGCCATCGTCGCCCAGACTGTGTTGTGGAGGAGGCTCAACGTTGAAGGGCACAAAGTAACTACTCATTGGATCGAAGAAGTTATTAGTTGTGGCGTTTGGACCGAGGCCCATGGCTTCGAGGTTCCAGAAGGCGTTGTTGAAGTCGCTGGCTAGGTCGGGGAAGGGGGAGAGGTTGTTTGTGTGGGCCGAGTGGTCTAGTTGGTGGGCGTGTGGTACGTGCATCATTGAGGGCGAGGTGTTGAGGAGGGGAAGCCCGGAGTGTTGTTGGTTTTGGTGGTGTTGTGAAGCGAAGTCGGCGAGGAATTGTTGCGAGGAGGATTGGTGGTGTTGTTGTTGCTGTTGGGCGAAGAGCGTGTTTGGGTCGTAGCCGGCGGCGATGGCGGCGTCTATTGCGTCTTGCGAGGTCATGTTTAGGTGGTTCATTTGTTGTTGAGCTTGTAGTTGTGCGGTGCGGGATTGCTGTGAATGGCTGTTGTGGCGTTGCAATCGTGCTGGATCCGTATGGCTCGACGACGATATATCGGGTTTCGACACTGATTTCGACTTGTTCTTGCGAGCGTGTTTGCGCTGTTGGTCTGATTTGGACGGCGGAGATAGCGAGGCGAAGAATTCCTCTACACTTTGCAGATCACTCTTGTGCCCCAGAACCGCATCCGTGCCTGCCTCTTTTGGAACTCCTTCTGCTGCGTCCTCGTAGTCTGTTTTCGAGACCCCGTGAGGATACCTATCAAACCAGTCTCCATACTGGAAGATGCTACCCTTCTTCTGCTCACTTGCATTCGACCCTTGCAGTTGAGCGTCGGCGTGTTGTCGGTACAACTCCTTCAAGTTCTCGGCGATATAGTGGAACATTCCCCAGTACTTCTTCATCTTTGTCAGGTATTTGAGATTGTATGCCAAATACTTTTTCGATTGCGCTTCCAGCTTTGGGTTCTTTGAAAATACGCCGTGAATATGTACGGTCGAAGAGAAGAAGGCGGAATATCCAGCGAATGGCGCAACGACGTTGTGATCCATGGATTCGTGGATAAGCATCGATATCTGGTTCGCAGCATCGAGCGCTGAGCGGGCGGATTCTGTAAGGAAGTCGTGCGGCATGTCCTTTGGTGGTCTGCTGCCTGCTGTTGAAGGTAGGGCGAAGCGGTGCATGAAGAGCATGATTTGCTGGTATAGGATATGGAGGTACAGGAACGAGTTTGCGGTTTTGCCAACAGCGTGGCTCTTGAGGTTCTCGGGGCTGAACACCAGCATCTCAGGCAATGCTGCCTTGAAGTCCTTTGCCTCCTTCTTGATCGCGTGATATGTCGAGTTGGATGACCACATTGGTTCGTCTTCACGCTCTTTGCCGCCCAGGTTCATGTACTTGATTAGTTTGCCCCATGTGCAGACCAAACGTATCGTGTAAGCCGCAACGCCCATGTTTTCGCGCGGATCCGACAGGTGCCCACTGTCAGGCGGAACTGGGTTTGGTACAGTGCCTTCTAGGCTCTCGGTCGGCGCAGGTATCTCGTGAACGTATAGATGTTCCTTGACTGGTAGTTGCACTTCGATATATTGTTCATGAACAAACAATGGCCGGTCAGTACCAGAAGAGTTGAAGCGGTCCATCAGGAAGCAGGACCACATTGTCCGCCGCCGTATCTCTCGGTCTGTAGCGCTCAGGGGTTTCCTGTCCTTTTCGCTGACCAGCGGGTCGTATTCGTTTTCTTTGTGCAGTTGCAGTGCGTATGCCATTCTCTGTGCCATGCCGCCAAACATCCAGCTCCGTCCGCCCTGGCATGTGCCGAATTCATGAAGACCAAGTAAGAGATAGACTATCAGAATGGTGATGTTGGGTGTATCGTATCGTTTCAGCGAGATTTCTCGCGCGCGTTCCGCCCAGTGATCGCCTCGTAGGAAACATGGCTCTGTCCGTAATTGGGGGTGTGTAGAGAAGCGTGCTGATATAGCGCACAGCGCTAATATTAGTACTGGCGGAACCTGGCCCGCTGCTAGCTTTCTAATGAAACTGGGCTTGTGGAGAAGCGGATAGCTTTGGCAGTACACAAAGTCAAAGTACACTTCAGTTAGATGCTCTTGAATTTCTTTTGAAGGCAGGCTCTCGGCGCCTTCGGTGAGCAGTTTGCTCTCGGCTGATTCCTTGGACCGTGATGTCGAGCCAGCAATGTCCGGGTCAGGAACCTTTGCCTTGGACCACTCATCGAGCTCGTTGCCGAATGCTTCTTCGGCTGGACGCTTCTTGTTCGTGGGCGTCTTGGGCGGGGCGCCGGGGATAGCGGGCTTAACAATGGACCTGCCCACATTTGCGACAGAAGGTAGGCTTTCCTTGGGAATGAGTTTGACAACGCGGTCTTCCATGCGTTTGAGTCTCTTGTCCAGCATGGCCATGTAGTCGGTCCGCGGGGCAGCCTTCCGTGTGGTGACTTTGTAGACGCATGGTATCCTGCTTCTCAGACAGTGTTTGCATGCGGGCTTCTCACCGGAGCAGCGGATCTTCTTCCTCCGACAGGCAATGCATGCCAGTGGTAGCCTTTTCCTCTCTTTGCCAGCCTTTGTCTTCATCTCGCTCCACAGTGGCGGGTCCTGGATGTCGTCCTTGCTCTTTTTTGACGTGGTCGAATGGCCGTCTGTGCCATCGTTCCCGCCGAGCTTCATAGCAAGGGCCGAGCCTTCACTCATGGTATCCCCGATGGCGAGCATGTCCATGGCAGGCGCACTCCCCGCTGGACTGGTATTGGACCCATCAATTCCTGGGCTGGCACCAATGCTCAGCCGGTGTGGGAGGGCACTGGCGGCACTCATGGCCTCCTCACTCATGTTCCCCACGCTTCCTCGGTGGTCAGCATAGCCAGGCTCGATTTTTGGCTGGATGCCGTCAAAGTCGGAGCCAAAGCCTCGGTTCGGGGCAAAGGCCATGTCGAAGTCGGAGTAAGAGGCCATCATGTTAGTAGGACTCATACTGTTGGAATTCGGAGAGGCGCGCAGGTCAGACAGGCCAAAGTCGTTCAAAAGCAGCGAGTCGTCGTTGTCGAAGCGCGCATGCGAGGATGTAGCCACGGAGGTAGCGTTTGCGCCGGAGTCGGCCATGGTGTCAGCGGCAGCGTCTATTCTGGTGGCGCGTTCCGGTAGGGCTGACGGCGACGTGCATCAAGTTGCAGCAGTTCTTACTACAAGTCATATGCGCGTGTACTCGAGGTCTCCAACCAACATGGCAGGCGGAATTCAGGCGTCGGACTTCCAGACGTTCGTGTGTGCTGTGCTGGACCGGAGCGCCGGCCGAACAAGTGGATGGTAAGCTCCGGATTCTCCACAGGATAGTCGCGGGCCTTGGTTCGAGGCCAGTGGGGCGCTAGTTGGTATATCAAAGCGTAGTGCAGGTGCGTATGTGGGGAGGAGGAGAAGAAGTGGAAGGGATGTATGTGAGCGTCAGCACGTGCAACAAAGAGGAATTGCAGCAGCAGGATAAAGACAAATGGCGGCACACCAGCAATACAGCACAGGACCGCGCACCATGACGGTGGGTGATGTTATGAGGGCCGTCTACAGCTGGCTGCAGCGCGGCCTGTGTCTCCGCCCATAGTCTGGCAGCCATGTCCATGCGGTATGCACAGGGGACGGAAGCATAGCGATGTAATAGCGCCTACAGGATTCGCAAGCTTGCCTCCCGTCGAGGTCCGATTAAAGCTCCATCAAACTCACTGGCCCACTCAAGTCACTGGCCGCATCTTGGCCGATGCAAGCCACATAATCCTTCGCTCCCCCACATGGCTTAGAGAGAGCGCTGCTTAATCAGGCATCACAAAGCAGGAGTCGCCATGTCTATACAAGCCACTGGGTCCCTGTGGCTACCTCACCCAAGTACTGTGCCGTCATAGAAGCTGTTTCTGCGCATCGCGAGGCTGACTTGTTGTCGTCGACGTTGTGGCGGGGACCCCTTCTCCATCACAGCAACAGCGACAGCTTGTGTTTTGCGGGGCGCCCGCCTTGTCAAACATGCAGACGTTGGGCGCACACGAGGAATATATGAACTAGAATTGCGACCTGCACCCCAATACCGCCCATATTCGCCATCCTATGTTCCGATTCGACCGCCTGCAACACATCTCGCGGCCCCGCGAAGTAGGCGGCCCTGCTCCGCGCAACGGCGCGCCGGTCGCTTAAGCTTTGGTGCTACATGCTCCTCCCATGCTCTCGTTGAGTGCATCACGAGGCCAACGTTGATGATGGCGCTGGGACTTGGGCGAGTTACTCTCTGCAAGGACGCCCACGACCGGGGAAAAGCGTTTCACTCCAAGCCTGCGCAATCTCATACACAAGGCTGGGGGTGCGTCATTGATGTTTGTGACTGACCTGACGTCTGCCCGCCGCTCATCAGTCCAAACTTGGCTTCCAGAAAAGCACCGCTGCACGGCCCTTGTTCCACGTATCCAGAGCTTATCCAGTCAGTCTCTCACTGTCGGTACTGATTACTGATAAATAAGTAATTCCATTTGTCGGCGCGAATCGGCCTCGCCGAAAGCCAGCCCTCTGGTCATCCATCTGCATACGTCGTTCATCACCGCTTCTGCGCAGGAAGACGCCCTGCCTTTAGCCAAATATGCCTTCCGTCAACCTACTTTACACCACATTCCCTTTTACCCCGCGTAAAAAAAGTAAAACAGTCACACACACACACACACACACACATATCTTTACACAGATTGCTCAGGAACGAAAAGAAACCATGCTAAACCTACCCAACCACTCGCACATCACAGCGACGATCCTACTCATATATGACAATACGAGTCTATCTCTCCCCATCACACCCATCATATCTCATTCCAACCCGGCTTCTTTTCAAACACCCCTACCCAAGCCAGCCAGCCCCAGCTCAGCCCATCCAACACTCAGCAGCACAAAATCACCACCACCAACCCAGCCCGTTCGTCCGTCCACCACGTGTCCACTCAGCCTAACGCCCTGCCTCCAAGTAATTAAGACTCTAAGCCCTACAGCACGCACGCACGCAGCATTACTCGTAATGCCCTTTTCTTTTACTCAATCCAGATGCTCACACAATCGTGCCCATAAGGCTCTAACCGGGATCACCTTTTAAACACTGCACGGCATCGGCCCTTTTGTTAAAGCACCGGGCTACAGTGGATCCCCTTGTCTAGAATATGGGCTCATTTCTCACTGCAGCGACTGCACACCACGCGATTTCTTTGGCGTTTTTTGCTGGGGGGTGATCCCGCCGGTCGTCTTTTGTTGGGGGCTTGCCATGCCTCTTGCCCTGGACTTGGGGGGTGAGCGTCCGGGGTTGGCGTGCTTGTTAGGGGGCTGGTCCGGCGTGGGAGGCTCGGTGAGTTTGTACTGTAGTTTGTGCGCTCACGTGATGGGCGTGGTGCGGTACCCGAGGTAAGCATGGTATGCGAGATGAGGGTTTGTGAAGGTGTGGTTGTGGTGTATAATGTGTCATGGATGGTTTTATAGCGTGTATAGGGCTGGAGACAGTGGTGATGCTGTTTGTTTCACTGGGTAATGCTATATTGTGAAATCCCTATACTACCTAGTGCATGAATGACATCGAGTTCCGGTGACAGTTTAGAGACGCGGATACACGAATACGGTACCAGGCTCAATCTAACTGATCAATAGATCCTGGACCACGGATTGTTATCAAGGAGCGGTGTATAGTCAATACCAAATATCATTCAGCTTTTCCCCATCCACCACTTCTTCTCACTACCCAAAACATGCCACATTGGATGTCCCAACAAATCCAACAAAAGAGCGTAAAGCGCGCCAAAGCATCGCCAACGATAAACCAAACAACCATCTCACCCCCTCCTTACTCACCCAACCAAATCACCACCCTACTGCATTTTCTCCACCCCTTCACCACCACCCGCAGCAGAATAATGCCCGTACTCCGTATAAGGACTGCACGCCCCGATCAGCAAACGTCGCCATACCCTGCCAAAGGGAAAAGAGAACATACTCGTAGATGTGATACTTGTCATCGTTGTCTGGGAGCGACTCGTGCGGTGCCTTGCGCTCTCCTGTATCAGAGGTAGAAGGCATGTCACGCTTCTGCATCATGGTACCGTCGTCGTTGTCGTCGTTGTCGCTATCCCCTTTTGTCATCATGGTGTCGTCGGCGTCACCGTTGTCCTTCATCATCTTCATCATCTCCTCGTGTGTCATCTTCATGTGGCGTCTTGCCATCATCTTATCCGTATCCATCTTGCCGCCTTCGTCATCCACAGCCTCAGGGTACGTCCCATGCGAATCGTAGCGAGAGTAACCGCGCTTCTTCATATTCGTTACGTCTTCCACGGAAGCACCAGGGTAGCAGCCATAATTGCTGTGAGGCGTGTATGTAGCCATCTTCGTCCGTTTGGCCACGCCTTGGTCCGTCTTTGCGTAGTTTCCGTAGTCTGTATAGTAGGCGCCATATTCGGCGTACGTCTCTACTTTGGGCTGGACTGCGTCGTGTGCCATGTTCATGGCTTGGCCATCTGTTTGGGCGTGTTATGAGGTGGGTACACATTGTTTATGGTGGAGACGTACCTGTCATATCGTGTGGAAGTGGGACTGCGGCTGCAAAGCCGGCGAGGCTGATGAGCAGGGCTGCGGGATGCATGGTGAGGGACTATCGGATATGGGAAGTAAGAGATATCGGGAGTAGTCTGGACTGAGAGTAAAGGAGAAGTAGAAGCTGTGATATATGCCACTCCCACTACGCGACCCACCCTTTTGTAGACAGCGCTGAGAGGCGAGTATCAAACCCAATCATGGTACAGAAATCGATCATGGTGACGATTGCGTAAGGTTCCATCCGTATATACAATATATTGTGATCATTCGAATTCTCTTTTGTTGACTCCGGGAGTCACATATTGACCACCTTGCGGGAATAGTGATGTTGTTGCTTGAGGTCGTCCAGAGACGCATTCAGTGTCGCGTATTTGACCGGAAGTTCTGTGGAAGCCACAGCTTAGATGCTCCACACGAGCGGGTGCTAAGTGTTGTCTCCGATGAGATCAACCATTGGCTTGGTGTTGAATTCCGTGAGAACAGCAAATCTGTACATCGTTACTGCGAAGACTATAAAGTGCACCCGGGCGGGACTGTCACAGTCGGCTTAGGCAAGTTTGCTCACTGCCGTCTCAATCCAGAAGTGGTGCGGGCTTCTGTGATGGATATGAGCGCGAACGAGTCAGAAAGCCGGTTCATGTTGACATTTGGATATCACTATACAGGTTCCTCAATGGTGGTGTGATTGTGACTGGTCAGACAACAAGTACCCCCATAGACGTCGCTAGAGCAATTACTCTGCCAGTTGAGTGGTATACATGTTTTCTTGCACTACATGGCCAACGTGTCTGACATCTATGACAGCCATCATTGTGTCACAACTTGTCATGAATGGCTGGTCTTGTCGTACGGGGTATTTATTCGTACTGTACGTCCTACCTGTGACGAGAAAGGGAACTGCCGACGGCAGGCACAGGGTTTTGACACTTTGGTTGGATGTAGTTTACTTCATCGTTCTTCTTCCCGCCGCGAAATCAGATCTGCTTGACTTTTGTCGCTTGTTCCTTCGACTTCGATCGTGCGGATTTGTGTGGAGGTCTCATCATGTTCAGCATCTTTCACCGTCGTTATGAGCACACCCGTTTACCCCAGCGCGACTCAGAAAGCCACGACAGTGATACCTTGCTACCATCCTCTTCTTCAACTTCACTTACTCTGAAACCTGCTGTTAGCCGTTCAAGTCGCGATGTTCAGGTAGCTGTAAGGACACTCATCCTGTGTACCATATTATATGTTGGCGCAGCAATATGGATGGCTTTCGGCATGAGTAAGATCACCTTGTTAGCCAATCCTGATGAATTCTGCATTCATCATATTTCACGATATTGTAAGTGGAAGAAGATGGATGTCAAATGCAATTACTAATAAGCTCAGCACCGGTTGTCAGAGACGTAAAGCCGAACTGGCATACACAGCAGTTCAACGGAAGCTTTTTACATCAAAACATATATCGACAACCAGCGAGTCCAGAGGTCGACGCAGCGTGGGCGGCGCTCGGCGTGAACTGTAAGTAACGCCGACCTACAGAGGGCTTGATTGACTGGTTCTCCAGATCGAAGCGTGGTCGTACCCGAGAACGAAGCTGGACAAATGGGGCTGCGGCCTGACCAAGTCAAAGTGAGCCAAGAGTATGGTGGTGGATTCCCAGCGAATGTCGAAGGCCTGCATCACCTGCATTGTTTGGTAAGTACCAGGAACGGAATACCCACTGAATGTTGTTGATTGTTTTCAAGGACCTCCTCCGCAAGACGCTGCATTGGAACTACGACTATTACTTGGCCAAAAAGCAAGGACCTTTCGTGAACAGCGAGTATATTGTGCGCGTGCACACGACACATTGCTTGGATATCTTGCGACAAACTCTAATGTGCAACCCGGATATCGGTGTGTTCGGTCAAGTGTGGTGGCAAGCTGGAGGCGAGTCGGAGCCGACGCCCTTTGTCGACTTCAACTCAAAGCATCGATGCCGGGATTTCGAGGCCATACGCGAGTGGGCAGAGGCGCATCAGTTGCCACCTGAGGCGACAGTGAATATGAGTCGCTTCTACGAGAAGCCAAAACCAGGGGATTTCATCTCCCCAGAAATACCTTAGGAGGGGGCAAGCGCTGATGTCAGTCAGGCGTAGGATAGTTCAGGGTAATCCATGGCCAAGTTACTTTTTCCTCAGCTACATGCTGCTTTTTATACAAGCATTCGCTTCGAAATCGCGCTATGCACTGTGATGAATGGCGCAAAGACGGCACTGGACAGCAAAGCTCCGTTCAGTTCTGTCGCGGCTTGACGACGCCATCGTGGACAATGTAGTAGACGACTGTGCTGTCCGAGTCTACTGTCGCTAATACGACACGCTTTGTTGTCCTCCAGGGATTGGCTGTGTCCCCTCCAGTATTTGACGAGCCTGTTGTAGGCGGGACCATACTGATAACATCGAACACGCCAGCTAGCTTACGCAGCGTCCACGTCTCGTTCAGTCTGGTAGGCAGTACCCATTCTCGTTCAGGCTCCGCTTTGACCTCCAGTCCACCTGCCTCGCCCGCAGCGCGCGCTTTCCTTTCGCGGTCGGCCTTCTTCAGCAACTCCACTTGCTCATCGGGATGAACGTATAAACGTTGCGGTGGTAGGCCAGAGACCAGCGGACGGGGTAGAAGGTCGTTGGTAGTCGGTGAGTGCGTGTGCACCTGCAGGTCCGACCAGTAGTGCTGATACTGGAGGTTGTGCAGTATCTGGCGGGCGAGCGATTGCTCATTCGGAAGGTGCGTGTTGCCTGCGGGCGCCGATACGAACGTCTGTAAATGCGCCGGCGCGATGGTATGTTTCAGGTCCGCTCTTATTGAGATTGCCGTCATAGTGAAGGCTGGGCGACGACGAGCGCTGCAGGGCGATTGGTGGTGCGTGGCGTTGGGGTGAAGGAAGCTATGCGGTTGCGGAAGGAGCGAAGATCTTGAATGCCACCCCGCCAGTCATGGGAGCACTGCCGAGCAACCACGACCGCTGTGAATGGAAGGAGCAACGCGGCCCAGGCAACAAACAAGACTTCTCATTCTTAAGCCTCGTCCATTCTGATCTCTCCGACAACACTCAGCGATAAAGACTACTGAGTTTGGCCTTTTGAAATCACGCTACAATTACCAGAAATCCATCATCATGCTCGCATCACTCTCCATCTCCACACTGCTGCTTTTGGCTAGCGCTGCCGCCGCCCAGGACATCGTCGCGACCTCGCCTTTCGTCAGTCCCACGCCTACGGGCGAGGAAGCCTTCACTATCCAGACGTCAACACCCGCAGCGACGCCGGTGGATCCTTGGCTGTGCTATCAAGCATGCTTGCAGGAACCGTGCCCGTCATGTACGATCTTCATCAAACTCTCTTCTCGCATTGAGACTAACCTGACTAGGTCCGTCTGGTAGCATGATGAGCATCCTGCCAGTCTCGTCAGAGTCTGTCGTCACTGCCATCGACCCCTCTCTCTCTACCGTGACGGGTATCATGTCAATTCCACCTCTCAAGACAGGAACTGTTGTCGTCTCCATCATCACCGACCCATCTCTTTCAACCGTGACGGGCAACATGACGATTCCTCCTCTAGAGACGCCCGAGTCTTCTGATGGTCTCATGTCGATTCCCGCCGGCGAGACGCCAATTTCGACAGATTCGCCCACGACTGCGAGCAGTGTCTCGGCAACAAGGTCTGCACCGGCTCAGGTGACGACGAATGCCGCTGTGTTCATGACAAAGGACCTTGGTATTCCGTGCATGGTTGCAGTTGCAGGTGCTCTCGCGCTTCTGTAGATGGAGCTTGTCTGTGTAGCATGTGTGTGTATGGCAGGTTCACATGCTTCCTCCATGATGAGGTTCGGCCAAGTCGGGACTACTCCGGTGGCCAACTCTATTCCGCCACACCACACTCACTGAAAGCGATATGTCATAAGTTCAACAGATAGTTAGAGTAAAATCAAACAATATTCATCAACTCATCATCTCCCAAGTCTTACCAAGGCAAATGCTGCAGCGTAATGTATTGTGGCGGAGCCGTCATACGCGTATTTGTATCGAGCAAGCGGGTTTTTAGATGCGCGTTGTGGCTGGCGGCTGCACATGTGTGGCTCGACAACTGCGGCTTGTGGGTCTGGTCGGGCCTGCCTGGGGTTCCTGGGAGCCGCCACCCCTTCACCAGTCTAGGCCGTCGCGTCCTATGCCAACAAATAGTGGTAGCTCCTTGTAAACATGTCGCTCCTCATACAGCTGCTGCTTTTATTCAAAGCAGATTACTCTTCACTCCCGATTTACCCGCCCAAGTGACGCTTTGCGAAAAGCAACGGGATCGTCCAGTGATATTATTGAACAAGCTATTAACCGATTAAGCTGGGGCATTGTGCTGCGGGCGCTGCGGACCGGACTACTTACTCTACAAAAGAAGGCACCTCCAGGTAGCTGTCTTCAACAAACATGGCTTCCAATAGCAGCATACCAACGCCAGTGCCGTTCCCACAACCTGAAGGCATTCGCAACCCAAACCCATCGAGCCCTGTAGCAGAGTCGCCTTCGACAAACCCACGCGCACGAACCTCCACCGGTGCGTCATCGATTTCGAGTAAAATACGTACCGCGACGGGAAAGTTGATCGAGGCAAACCCTCCACCTGGCATGTGGGCAGCCACTGGCACGACCGCAGCCAGAGCACCCTCAATATCGGACATACGGAGAGGTTCTTTTGGATCCACAGGATGGTGTGAAGAGACACAACGGAGGAGAGCAGGATCAAGAACAAGTCAGGGGGAGGACTCTACAAACGTGGAGCTGGCAGAGCGATCTAGTGCTCAACGGAGAACGTCGTCAGGCAACGTGCTAGACGGCGAGCCTTTCCCTGCCTTGGCCGAGGAGGATACACGAGAAGCAGCTGGATATGATGGACAGAAGGACAGCTTAACCTCTGGCATGCGGTCAAACCACAGCTCTGAGACAGTAGGAGAGCACCTCGATAACGCGCAGCAACCAAAGAGGACAGCTTCAGGACATGTTTGTCTACCCATGTTCCCCTGCGTCAACATACTAATGCTGCGATAGTACGCCAACGGCTATATACCACCACCCAAGCTGCCATGGAAACAGTCATTCGCCATCGGTTTCCAGGGCTTCTTCAAGTGGTTCTTGACCCCCAGCGGTTTCCTCATTACTCTCTATGGTCTAAACGTTGTTGCTTGGGGTGGCATGCTCTTTCTCCTACTTTGCAACGCTGCGCCAGCCATGTGTACACCCACCTGTGATGACATCAACTCCCCACGGCGAAAGTGGATAGAATACGATTCGCAAATTCTCAACGCACTCTTCTGCGTCACAGGTTTTGGTCTGGCACCATGGCGCTTCCGCGACCTATACTGGTGGGCATGGTGGAGAATTGGAGGCGCAAAGCGCACAGAAACAGGCATCCGACGACTTGCAGGCATACATCGAGGATGGTTCAGACTTCCCGGCTCAGACGAACTACCTGACGAAGCCAATGCAACTGTCGTCGATCCCGAAGACCCCGCTGTACCTATTCCAGTCAAGGCAATTCCGGACCCACCACCTACTGCAATCCGTGCCCCACCCACAAAGAGCTGGAAGATGGATTTCGTCATCTGGATGAATGTGTGTAATACATTTTGTCAGGTTCTTCTCTGCTTCTACATGTGGCATTACAATCGCATTGACCGACCGTCATGGGCTACGGGGCTATTTGTCGCAATCGGCTGCATTGTCGCTGCTGCTGCCGGCATCCTGATGTGGCACGAAGGCAAGAATGTCAAGAAAGTCGAAGGTGTGCCTGTGCGTAAGGCTTATGGGGACACGGAAGCACAGTCGAGCATGCCCTTGGTGGCTACAGCTGTGGCGACAAAATCCTGATGGCGCCCAGCTCTTGGATTGATGCTCATTGGAGCGGAGTGCCCTATTTGTCTTGGCATACACACCTTGATACGTTTGTACACCTTCAGTCTTGCAAGATACCCAGTTAACATTCTACTATTTCAACCAAAGTTACTTGCATTCACACTATATTTTCTTTTGAGTCAAACTTTGTTCATCAAGTTTGAACCACGTCAGCAAGACGCTTTTTCAGCGAGAAAGAAGGTTTCGGCTGCCCCCTCGGACTTCACCATGCATCACCGGACCCTGTCAGCCTTGTGCTGCATGCTTGCCGAGCTCCCCGGACAGGCCGAATGCAAAACCCAGGGGTTGATCTGTTGATCAAAATGACGTAGCATCGTCGCGCAGATTATGGCCTGGTGATGGTTGCGCGGAGTCTGTTGGTATATATTTGGCCAAGGCCTTGTATCGCATCTTCACTCTCCTCATGCTGATTACAGAGCACTAATACCTTTTGCGACCGAACGATAGATACGAAGACATGGCAGCACAGGAATACTACCTGGGCACGCAAGGTGCACATGAACTTCCAGGCAACCACTCATACCCACCACAACCACCAAAGCCGCCACAGTACCAACAACCACCCCCAAGTCCCTACAGCAATACTTCAGGATACGCAAACACACCACCTCCAAACTACTCTCCATACCCCCATCCACAACACCACCAACCATACCTCGAGAAATCACCACATATCATGCCAGCGCCCTACCCCCAAACACCACCATCCGGCTACCACCCCTCCCAACACTACACAATGCCCCAACCCCACCATCAACCTTCGCAAACCAACAATAACAGCAACTACCTCGGCGTCTCCACACAACAACCTATAAGAAGCCACTCCCAACCCCCCACGCGCGTCCACTTCACAGACCACGACTCAGACACCAGCACGAGTCTCGGCTCCATCTCTTCCAGCGACGAAGGCCCCGCTTCTCCCCCACTACCACGCCGCCACCACCGCTATCAAAGCCACTCCCGTCCTGACCGCGCACATACACCAGATCCCTACACCACTACTAGCAATTACAACCACCCCTACGACCGTGACCGCTCCGATGACAGACACCGCCGCTACAAGCATAGCAGCGACAGGTACAGCGACAAGGAAAAGGATAAATCACATAGCGGCGCGCATAAAACTAGGGATACTTTTCTCGGCGCGGGCGCAGGCACGATTATCGGGGATGCGATTTTTCCTGGGCTGGGTACCGCGGCGGGGCTTGTGTTGGGTGGATATGGGGGGAGGAAGTATGCGAGGGAGAGAAGTCGGAGTGAGGTTGGGGGGAAGGATAGGGATGGTGAGAGGGATGGGGGGAGGAGGGGGAATGGGAGTAGAAGGATGGGGGGTGAGGAGTGGGATGATAGGAGTAGGATTTTTAGAAAGGGTGGAGCTGTTCGGTAGATGCAGTTGTGATAGATGATAACGTTGATGATGATAACGTTGATGATGATAACGTTGATGATGATGACGATGATGCTTATGTCTTGGTTGGCTGCTGGACAGTGAACCACTAGGATCCATCTACAATATAACCCTTTTTCACTCTTCACTAGCACTTGCATCATCGTTGTTAAAGAGCAAAGTAGTTGATCACCTACTAAACATTATATTCGGCATGTGCGTCTTCAATCACGTGGGCGATAGCGCTACCTAGCCTTATTTCTACCTTCGCCCCATCCATCTAAACCATGCATGTCTTCAACCGCCTCCTGGCGATAGCATAGCACTGGCTGTGTATCCCTTCCCCCTCACCCCTTCTTTTGAAGATGTATGTCTTTGACCGAACATGCGGTAGCATTCCATCCTCACCCTAACATGACAGTAAAATTCGACAAAAATAAGAATTATACCGGGTGTACGTCTTCAACTACCGTGATGGCAGTAGCATCACACCCTCATTTGCTATCCAAGCAGATGAGTGAAAAAACATGTTCGAAGACAAGCCCCTAGTAAATACCAGGGACGATTCTCCAGGGAACAAGCTCAACGTAGCGGTCCCAGTCCTTTCCGTACTTCCTCCTGCACTTCTCCTCGTCGCGCCTCTCGCGGTGGACGAGAAGAATGGCAAAATAGACCATGAAGAAGTAGGTGAAGATCATGCCCCAGCCCTTGGCCTCGTCAGGTACTACGTATTTGCCGTAGGCGTCCTTGAAGAAGTAGGCGTCGGTTTGCGTGGCGGTGATAGGGTGTTGCGCAGAGTTCTTGATCAGGTATCCGGACATGGCCGTGGGAAGGACGTAGGACCAGCTCATGAGCCAGTCACCGAGGTAGTTGATGTGACGTGCAGTTCCCCACCATCCGCTGATGAGAAGCTTGGAGCCAGCCTCGGTCTCAATGTACTTGAGGTGCTTGACACGCGGGTCGTCGGGGTTTGTCCTGAAGCGGTTCTTCTCGTTGTTGACAGCGCGGAAGATGTAGTAGCCAATACCCTGGACTGCGAGCACGCCAGCGACACCGTAGAGACCGAGATCAACGGGGTAGACAGAGAGGTAGCGTGTTTGGATGGTGTAGGTGAATGGGACCCAGACGAGGTCGCCAAAGGAAAGCATCATACCGAAACCATCGGCGATGATGTCAATGGTGGTGAGAATGGCAGGCTCCATGTACAAGGCGTCGAAAGTGTAGACAGCCTGTGCAACGGTAATAAGAATAATGGAGTCTGTGACACGGCCAAAGTTGCGGTATTGCTGCACGATGAAGGCGAGATCCAGAATGATCCATCCCAGCATCCCAGGGCGTAGTTCACACCATGCCTTGATGTCTACCTCGCCGAAGATTGGCAAGTCGACACGTGGGTTCAATTCACGGCCGATGAACCAGTCGTAAAGCATGTTGCCAGTACGACCGCCAGCTGCGAGCTCGCGCATGGACGGATCTTTGGGGTGCTTGACACTGAAAGAAGAGACGTAGCAGTAGGTGGCCAGGAAGTAGGAAATGAGAATGTTGCTGGTCAGAATGCCGATGTAGTTCTCGTGGATAAAAGTCCAGACAGGGAATTCGGCGCCGTAGACGGCTGTACCAGCTCCAAGCATGGCCATGATGAAAAGGGCCGAGTTCCAGGCTGATATGAATTAGCGCAAGTTACTTATTGTATATGATGAAAACATACCGTTGAACCTGTACATGAGCCTTCCACCAGACCTGAGCTCAGTGCCTGCAACCTCCTGTCCAGGAAGGAATCGGTACAAGGTCAAGCTCAGCATGTAGTAACCCAGGGTGCCGAGGAAGGCCTGCGTGTTAAGCAGACCAGAAAAGCCAGTCCATCCCACCTCCTTCTTCAACTGTTCGAGGCTGAAGCTGTAAGGGTGAAGAAGAACAGGTGCCGGGCATCCAGAGATGTCATTGCACAAAAACGTAAAGACATAGACCAAGACCGGGAGACCAAAGGAGATGATGAAAGCTCCAGGGCTGAGAGGAGATTAGCGCCGTGATCGTCAGGGTCGCAAAAAAGACATAACACTCACGGTCCTAGAAACTCATAACCATGAGGCTTCTCATCGAGCGACTTCTTCTCGCTCTTGACTTTCGACATGGTTAGATATCGATTTGTCGCGTTCCCTGGCTCTTGCGATGTCGAATATCCAATCCCGTGGATCCGTAAGTAAACAGACTGGTCGAAAAGGGGTTCGTCGCGTCCCTTTCACAACAACAACAATGCCTCAGCTCCTTTCGATCGATAGTTTACAGCGCGCCTGTTCCGATGAGCACCGCGGATTCCGTCTCTTATAAGTTATTCAGCTGGGGCTGAGCACATTGGAACGATGGGACGATTCTTCGGAAAGGTGTCAACCGTAATGACGCGCACGATCCAGTCTTGGCCGCGCTAACCGCCTCGGCTCTACGGGCTGGGTTCCTGACAAGGGTGCGCGGCCCCGGAAGCCAACGTGTTGCGAAGATTAGCAATCGTACCATAGATGCATGGATCTTCAACCTTCACTGTCACCATCTGCCCGCCATCCCAAACTGTATAGCGCAGTGCGCTCGCCCCCTCGACCATGATAGCCCTACTGTACTCGCTTTTGCTGCTGGTAGCATCATCGACCTTTGCGACGGCTGCCTCGGACAAACCGCTCAAGCCATGTACCGTCATCTCGCCCACGTCGGAACGCTTCTTCGACTTGAATCCTATGCGCCGCCTGCCACCCTCCAAGGAAGACGGCAAAAAAAGCAACAAGAAAGAGGCCGAAGAGGGCAGCTGGCATGCCCGGGGCTATGATTACAATGCAAACTTCACCATCAACTTCTGTGGCCCGGTTGTGGAGGAATTGGATGCGGTACAAGATTTGGACAAGGGCATGTGGAAGAATGTTAGCGCATTCTACGAAAAAGGAAACAAGCAGTGGGCTATTGGGTGAGTCTCTATCCCAAGCAGATCCTGGGTGGCATAAGATACTTGACACGACAGTGTACAAAGACCACTATAGGCGCCACACATACCTATGTGCTTGCCCACACTGTCAAGTATTTTATCTCACCCAGGTGCGAGAAAAGAATATGGGGGAGACGAGCAGACGAATAGTGCGGACCAGGCAGGAGGATACCTTTGAGGCGCAACACTAACACTTTCTCCCCAGACTCGAGAGCTCTGAACCCATCTTCCGCGGTCGCAAACTTATTCTAAACTACACTGGCGGCTCTCTATGCCCTTCGTTGAAATCCAAGCGCTCACTTGAGCCCGCCTCGCTCGACACCCGAGAGATCATCGACGGCGATGACGACGACGACGACAAGAAGAAAAAGCCCAAAGAAGCCGAGCGCCGCAAGACCACCGTAATCTCCCTCCTCTGCGATAACGACCCGCTGGCCAAGACGTCCGTCTCTTTTGTCGCCGCCGTAGACGACTGCGCATACTTCTTCGAAGGCCGCTCGCCCTTTGCATGCGGCGGCGTCCACCAAGAGACACAAGCGCTCGGACCGGGCGGGGTATTCGGCGTAATAGCCATGATCGCGGTGCTCGTATATTTCGCCGGAGGTTGCGTCTACCAGCGCACAGTCATGCACCAGCGCGGGTGGAGACAGCTGCCCAACTACGCCATGTGGGCCGGCATATGGCGTTTCTTCTCGGTGAGTCTATTCAGATGCTGTCGCGGGCGAAGCAGGATCGGTGTTTGATGGACGTTTTTCTCGTTTCTCGCCGCAAACCACTCTGGAGTGCTGACGTTGTTCAAGGACATGTTCATCATCCTTACGTCTTCTTGCGCACGCTTCATGCCCGCTCGCAGGGGCTATAGCCGCGTTTCCCTCGGCCAGGATAGCAGTCGTAGGGGGAGGCGGAATGAGGATGAGGACAGGCTGATAGATAACTTGGATGAGGAGTGGGATGATTGATTATAGCGTGGCCATTCATCTTGGCTATGCACGTATGATATGGGCATTTGCGGCGTTTGGGTATGGGTGACTGGTCGCTCAGGAGCGTCTTCACCGACAGGCATACCAGTGGAATGGGTTACCGAAATAGACTTCCACAACATAGTACATGATACATATATTTACAAAGAAACATCAAGGAACTCACTGGCATGATTGTTCTGCACCGAACTTGTATGTAGTCATTTTGCTGCATGTACTGACTTCCTTTGCGCCTTTCTGTATTCTTCATCCTCGACTAGCATCCCTATCGAAGCGTTATCATAGCGATACCACTTATGAAAGAAAAGCGCCTTGTACCGTAGAAAACAGGTGACGCCTAGTTCCGCCAACATGGCATATGCAAAATGACTGAAAGAAACACCAGTACCTCAGCGTACAGCTAGAAAGCTGCGGGAACATCCCATCAAATTAACCAGTCCGTAGATGGTATCCTTGCCAGTCCCGCTCCACAATATGACAAACACCATAGGGGCATAGAGCAGTAATAAAGAAAATGAAAGGGGTATCGGGAATTAGGGTATGTGTTGTCCATGTGGAAATACTCGGGCTGGGTTCTCATGCTTCCATGGCAGTGCTGTCGTTGCCCATGGGCTTGCCACTGTTGATGGACTCGTTGACGACTGTGTTGGGCTTGAAATTGTTCGTGGCCTCGACGATGATTGAGCTGCCGTTGTCTGTGGGCTTGACACTGTTGATGGCCTCGTCGGTGATTGAGCTGTCGTGAGCGCCGCGGATAGGTTCTTCAGCAGATTCAGACATATCAACGTCTTCTACATAAGCATGAAGCGGCTTATGAGCTTTCGAGCCGTCTCCAGTGTCACCGTGGTGTGAACCAACATCTCCATGGGCGATAGGCTCCAACTGAACAACGATGCTGCTCAAAGCCTCTCTAACCTCATCCCTCAGCTGGCTCTCTTCTTCCGACAGCAAAGGTACGGGCTGGTCGCTCGCAACACCGCTCATAACACGCATGTAGTCAGTGCCCATCCGCGCAGCGAACCACTCGGCCTTTTCCTCCATCGCTTCACGCAATTTTGTGCACATGTCATCCAGATGTTTTTCCACTTTACTGGTTGCTTCATCAAACATTCCGGGGCTTTCTTGCTTAACGTGATCCTCCATGTGGTCTTTCATGCGCTTGTACGACCCTTTGCCATGCTCCATAGCGCAATACTCGTAGGCATCATGCATAGCCATCGCAACGCACGGTGTAAAGTCACGGTTTGCCTCACGTTGGAGCTCATTCATCTGGTTGATGAGGTCCATTCCGAAATCCCGGAGGAACTGCTCGTAATGGGTGAGCTGTCCCTTCAAGATGGATATCTTAGCCAAGCTCATGCCACTATCATTGCCGCGTTCTTGGATGGCTTCGTGAAACTTGTGAAGAAGCTTTGCTGAGTTCTCGATATGCGTCTCGATCTTTCCGGGAAGGTGAGATTGAAAGGTCCGCTCCCAGGGTGTAGCAAGGCGTTTGAGGATCGGGTCAACACTGTACTTAGTCAGTATCACAGAGCTCGCGTGTTTGCTAGCAAGAAAGACGCACTGCACTAAAAAAAAGCAGAAAGTGATCTCACAAGCACTTACAGATCAGAGTTGAAATCACGATGACCAGCACTCATAGAGCGGTAGACACCGTCACGTCGGACGACGGCCTTGTATGTTGACCACGGGAGACCACCTTGATCTTTATAGCCCCAGGCGTACGCTGTCACGGGTGCAGCTTTCACAGCTTCGTTAATGAGTTCCGGGTACTTGTCGTTCACCTGAGTCTTTACACAATGTCGCATCTCTTTGAAGCAAGCGCGGACTGCTTCGTTCAAGCCCTTTGTTAACTCGCTCAACTTCCGCCTTAGGTAACTGATTCCTTCCCGCTTACTCTCCTCGGTCACTGGGACGCTAGTGCCATCATTTGACAACCATAGCTCAAACCTAGTCAAGATTTGGGCTAGGTTTGTCAAGAAAGCGCGGCTAATTCGGAGACGCCCAGCCTCTGTAAGCTTTCGGCAATGAGCCTGAAGTTGGGGAATTTCAGTTTCATCTGGAGAAACGAATCCTGGTACTGGTTCATCCTTCAGCATGCGTCCGCACATCTTTTGGTATGCGCGGCTGCTGACGCAAAAGACTGGCAAGGAATTGGCGACTTGAGCATAATCTCGAATCTCTATATCGGGATTGAACTGATCCTCGTCCTCCTCAGCAGCGTTTTCCTGGTCAATTTCTTTGATGCCGTCGGCAAAGTCTTGCTGGATAGCAGTCTTGGAATAGTAGTTGCGTCCAGCGATACAGATACGACTCGCCTTCGCCTTCACCTCGTCTTGTCTGGCATTCAGCTTACGAATCTCAGCCCTCAGTGCCTCTATCATCTTGTTGATTTCGGTACCTTCGCTTCTAGCAGTCTTCTTCGTCTCTCTGAGGTCCTTGAGCTTGGATTTGACGTCCGTCTCAGTGAGTTTCTGTCGTGCCACCAGAATCGTGACGTCATTGTCGTCGCCCTCACTAGACTTATCCTCATCAGAGGCGATGAACTCATCATCTGAATTTTCCTCAAAAGTCCTGGGCTTTTTTGATGGGCGTCGATCCAAGCTCGTATCCTTGCGCTTGCTAGTCTTAGGTAAAGGTGCAAAGACAGGTATGCCGTCCTCGATTTGCTCCTGGAAGTCTTCCCAAATCTCAATGTCTTTGGCTATTTCTGCTATAGCAAGCTTGTAGACCTGTCGGGTCTCCTTCAGATCCTCAATCTTGGCATGAACTTGGCGAATCTGCTCATCGCAATGCTCGTATCGCTTGTTCAACTCCGAGACTTCGTCCTCTAACCCAAGACTGTCACTAGCCTCTGTAACGGAAATATCATCTGTCTTTGAGCAGATAAATGTCATATTCGAGAACCCGCCGTCGTATTTGAGTTGACGTTTGAACGAGTCACCGAGGAGGGTCTTGGCAGCCTTGTCGTCAACAGCACGGTTGATAGGAGCAACAATCCAGAGACCAGTACATTGCTTCAGGTAGCCCTGAGCAACAGCAGCTCGTGCAGCATTACTATCGTGGACGCCAGGAAGATCGACAATGACAGCGCCTGTCGACAGTGCCGGACTCTTTGTATATATCCTCACGACTTTGATCAACGGCCAGTACTCCATCACACGCGCTGCCTTTGGCACCGAGATCTTGGGCTTTTCTTTGTCTTTTTTGGACACCTTTTCTTTGCTGTCAACATATCGCTGTAGCTCCTGATGGAATCGCTCTGGTTGGGCGGCGCGTATGTATTTCACGGTCCCAAGAGTGTTGACGACAGACTGTTTGTTCACAAGTTCGGTTATAGTGTGCTTCCACAAAGCGTCCTTGGTGACGCAGGGATAGACCGCATGGAATTTCGCCCAAGCAACTCCCGCTTCCGAGTTAGGGTTCACTGCTTCGCGAGAAAGCGTACCGTTATCCGTGAATTCCTGCATGAGCACTGTAAGCTCCCGCTCCCAGTCCTCTGAGCTGATGAATTCAATTTCAGCGCGGTATTTGGAGGACGGATCGACATCTTCGTTGAAAGAAATTTCAGTCACAACTGCAGTACAGGCACGCATGCAATTTGTCGGTACTAGGCGTTCTTCGTCAAGCATAGCGTTAATTACACTGCTCTTTCCAGCACCAGTGTTTCCGACAACACCAACAATGGTACGTGTCCGGACTGTTTGCTGAAGAACATTCTCGATTGCATTCATCCATGCCTTTGAGTCTGCATTAGATTCTGCATACTGCGAGAACTTCTGTCTCAAGCGCTTGATGATCTCTGTTGACGCATTCACGCCAGCTTCGAGGATGTCCGGATCTCGCTGCTCGATGATTTGGCGAAGAACTGAATCATAAGACGCACCCTGTGCTTGACGGATTCCATCTAGAGATCGTTCTCGGTGGAACACATTATTGGGATCGAAGGCGTTTGCCGCTTCTTTTGAAGTGTCCTGAACGACCGATGGGACAGATGCGTTCTCTTCCTTGATGCCGAGGCGTCCAGGCTTTTCGATACACCGCTCCGGTGAAGTCCTGGTGAGCGACGCCGTTCGTATGGTCAGTGTACTGGTAGATGACTCAGATATCTCGCGAGGTTGTTGCTGTGACTCATGTTCCATGGTCGATCTCTCCCTGTGACGCGCTGGTTGAGAGTGCTCACTGGATTGTCTGGCTTGGTCGACCGTAAAGAATACCAGATCGTCGTTTGGTGCAAGATAAGAACTGACGGAATCATTCTGATCCACTAGCTGACCTTTGAACGAAAGGCGCACGGCGGCAAGATCGAAATGCTGTCGGTATGCTCTCTGAATTTTCTCGATGGAAACTCCCTGTGTAGGCGTTAGTGTACTAGAGAGGATGGATCGAGCGCTTTGGGATAGCTGGCGAAGAGAATACTGCACTTACGTGATTTACTTTTATCCAAAGAAAGTCCGATCCTTGCAGGATACTCTCTGGGAGTTTCTTGTAGTCAAGCACCCCAATCAAACAAACTCTGGGATCAAGCGGGGTCTTGGGGGCAACACTCCTCGCCTGTTTCTCAAAGCCATCCCAGTCCATCGTCGTCTCCATGTGAGCCGAAAGCTCTGACTATGCAGGTGTAAACTACCTTTTGGCTGGCAGCTGCAACTGGGTTGCGAGGGAGTTGTGTCAACACCGACGCTGAAAAACGTCAACAGATGTAGGAGGCTGTGAACCGTGCCACTAACTGCGGCAAAGTTCGGGCGGTGAAGGGCGAATGGGTAGAAAGGACATGTGGGGTTGACAAACGCTCATGCCATGTTGGGTTGTGGCGCTAGCACGTGATTGGCGTTGGTCATGATGGTATGCCTGTTACCTTCCCCGCACAAACTCGCACCTGCCTCCCAGTTATCGATTATCAAAAATGTCATTGTGGCATTTGAGACCGTCAAATTACAGCAATTTCCTCCAAAGACGTCTTCTCAGCAACCTATCAAGCATGTGGGGGCAGCAATCGTTTGTCGCTCTCTAATGCTCTATCTCCCACCCGTCATGTAGTGCGATGTCATGGAGAGTCTTTACGATTGCATCTATCAGTGTTTCATCACGGTAATCACCCATAGGAGATCCAAAAATTCCACTTCTCAACGAAAAAAGAAAACGATTACAGCTACAGCTCGACCCTGATCCGAAATTGAGTGCCTCACCCTAATCAGTTTGTCATTGCTTGCCGTTGCATTTCTGATCAGTATTTATGTATTCCCGTTCTCAAACCTCTCGTCAAACACGTTCTTGCTCTACCACACGCCCTCTCAGTGACTATCAAGCAGCTGATCCAGCTGTTTCATAGGTATACACTATCAGAGATTTGAGCCGCTCCGAACAACCGTGTAGTAAGGCCTTCCGAATACGTCCTCTAGCTTCTGTCTCGGAAGTTCTGTCTCAGCGTTCGTCTTTCATAAGACGTGTTTTTGTTTTTACACTGTCATCGAAGGACCTAAAGTCTCGATTGTAATTCATGCACAAGGGCTTCACAGCGTCTGGCTTACATTCACAGCGTATTGCCTAACATTTCGATAATGCTTCTCGAACTTCTAGTCACAATGCATTGTTTCGCCTTTGTTCTCGAAGATACTTCCTTATTCTGCATCCATTGCCTGTGTTGCTCATACGTCTCAGTGCTTTGTCTCATTGTACCCTCGCGACTTTCCACGATGGCCTTGTGCTCAATACGTATACTGGGATGGACTCATCCGAATATGGTATCACATATCTTAATTTATTATTTGATAGCAATGGCCGAACAAAACTCACGAAGTAAGCGCATTGCCCCTGAGACCTGTTCGGGCATCAACGGACTTATCGCAACATGCAACAAAAACGATCGCTTCAAGCTTTTGGAGGACGATAGCGTCCTTCCAGTGAACTTGAGCAGCCCTATTCACCCTCTATTCAATTGGTTCGATACCGAAGGGCCGATGCGTCAGATGCTGCAACTCGCCTCGCAGTTCATCGCCCATGATTCTCTCCTCGCAGTTCATCGCCCATGATTCTCTCCTCGTCTTCTTTGTACCCCTCTTATATGGACGCGAACTGACCAGCACGATTAACCCTAATAACAAGACTCATCTTTCAGATCCCTTGGCTGATATATCTGAACAGAAGCGCAACGAATATATATGCGGGGTACGCGACGCTCTTCATTGCCTCAGCCACAGCGTCACTTTTCAATTCCAACCGCCTGAGAAGCGAGTATACGCTCAAACACTGCTCAGCGATCAGAGACCAACTCATTCAACGTCATGTTTCCCTGGTTTTCAGCGCAAGCATGCATGCAGGATCGAAATGGCTGATTATTTTCGCGATTTCTATACAACAGGTCAGTATGCAACGTCGTCTCGCTGCGCACAATTTCGACACGATTTCTTATTCGCAGCAACGCTTATACATGAGATTGTGCATGCAATTGGTGTGATGAGGCGAGGTAACCTCAGTGAGCCACATATTAGGACGGATTGTCCAGAGACTGAGTGGGGCTATGGCTGGGAACATTTCATGTTTGGCTGCGTTATAAATCCCCAAGACAGGACAAGACCTGGTACACATCTTCTTATGCGCAAGCTATGGGCAGGCCAAAGGATGGCCGAAAGAGCTGGAGGAAAAGAATACACGGACGTGCCGATGTTTTACATTGCGCAGTGGTTTCGCACAGAGACATGGGATATCATAGCGAAACAAGGGCCAACCGCCATCGCTGCGCCCATTGCTAACTTCAAGATTCAATCTTGCAATGAATTGAGCGCTTGGATAGTGAAAAGTCACCACCTAGAGATCAAGCAGGATTTGATTACACTTCAATCACAGTGGCAGCAGGAGGTTCCTTCAGGTCACTCACAATCGTCGATCAGTCGCGTGCGAGCCAAGATACTTTGGAGCACTGTGACAGAGAGACGGTTGCAAAAAAGCAACGTGCGAACACCCGCGCGCATGTCGCGCAGCTCGCAGCATTGTTCGACTCATGTTTCTGGCGCACTCTCTGCTAGCTCTCGTATTTCTAAGAAACGCCGTGCCGACTCGCTGGATGAGTGCGACCGCGCCAAAAAAGTTATAATACGGACAGTATGAGCAGCAATTGCATACAAGCAGAGAGTTTACTATTTCAAGTGTCATTCGCATAGCGTCACGACTTCGCTTAGTTTTTTATCAATTTGATGTACCAGTACCAGCGATATACCCTATAAAACCCTTGTCAACGTAATAAGATAGTCTCACAGTAGCAAACCATTTTAGTCACATGCGCAGTCTCAAAGTTGTTTGCCCCGCCCCGTGGAAGCTTCTGCGTAACTCTGATATAAAACGTTCACCGGCATTCCCTGCTTCGGCATTCATAGCAAGCTTTACACCAGAACCTCAGACAACTTAAAACCACATGTCAACTCAAGCAGGCCTTCCCAGTCATGCGGAGTACATCAAAAGTCTTATACCCGTCGCGATATGCTCGGCAGCAGGTTCCTGTCCAATATGTCAACTAGAGTACGAAGAAGGCCACTCACCAATCCTCCTCCGTGACTGCGGACACATCTTTGGTAAACCATGCATCCTCAGGTGGTTTGAAGAAGGTGCAAATACATGCCCTTTGGATAGGAAAACGCTCTTCGCCTCGCACATGGATCACGAACAAGACGGGAGTTCATCGTTAGTCCCCCTCGGGTCTACCCAGAACCAAGATATCGACCTTGGCTCAGACTCCCGCAGACCAAACCGGAGACTACGGCGAGTGCGTCATTCCTACGCTCAATATCGCTGTCTCTACTTCGGCGGCGAGATTATCGGGGTCAACGGTCGTCTCACATCTCCAGGGTGTCGGCTTGTCGTCCGCGATCTCTGGTATTATGCAGAGCTTCTAGCCCAAAGGATACAGTTTCATCCTGATGATCTCTGTTTTTGTTCCGTCAGTGAGGACGATATCATTCGACTCATAGAGGATGCGCTACCCAGGGGCGTTGACCCAGATGGAAATGAGCACATTCGACCGCTGTTGAGCAGTATAGCGCGGACGATGCTGAGTTCACAGGAGGAGGCCTGGTCAGAGGGCCGTGGAGCCACGATCCAAAGAGAGGATCTGGAGCGTTGGAGTGGGAGTCTTTGGGAGGTGTGTGGCGGCTATGATGAGGATTGATGCTGCCTTGGTGTAGAGAGGAGGCGATATAGCTGGGGATGTATAGAAGGGCGGATGAATGATATGGTCAAGAACTGGCAATGTACTCGTTTACATGACCTACTGCTTCTTTATCCGGCGCATGGCTAGAAAACGCAATATGCAAAGTCAGTACGCACACCATCTTTAATGCGCTTTTCTAGCACAGCCGTAATGCCAATTATGTGCGCACCATGATACGCGTTGCATCAAGTTTTTTGCGTCAACACTGGTTGAGAGTTCGAAGTGGTATTTCTATCCGACTCGTGACACTGCCACTAGCACAGATTATATGGCTCGATATTCAGGTAAGTAGCCATTGAAAGCATGCCGTGTGGGTTCGAGCACGGAAAAGTCTTATTCCAAACCTCTGAATTTCCACTATGTGCGGCTTTTGGAGATGTGTGACGTAATTTACCGATGTGGTTTTTCTCCCACGAAGCTGCGGGGTGCTCCGGCTCTCCTTATAGTTTCTTACACCCGGGTGATATGATATACTCAAAATCTTAGTATAAAAATCTTTATAGGCGTCGAATACGCTTATTAGCAATAGAATAGCGGGTTCTCCCCGTACTGTCGCTGTAAACCATATTATGTCACCTAGGTGCTCGCAACAATCGAACATCTGTTTTCATTACGGTTGTTCCTCTCGCACCCAATAATAACACCAGAATCGACATCTCATAGATATATGGCATTTGGGAATCCCAATACAAAAATTTGCGGGAGAAACTCCGAACGTCAAACAGACGATGCTCCTCATCTACAAGGCCACGATCGTATTCCAGCGTGCCCGGATGAATTGATGTTTACGGGCTAGGCTCAGAACGCTTCCTAAATGTATGAATAATTGAAGATACCTTTTTGTCCCTTCCTCTTGCTGTTGTGTGGTGTGTGGCAAGTTTGTCACATGATGAGGTTAGAACGTTCTGATGTTTCCCAGAAAGCTACGGAATTTCTGGAACGAAGCACGGGCTACTCACCCTCGCCGTCACCAACTCGACCCCCACTTTTCGCATTAGCTCATCAGTTGACTCAAATCTGTTAACACACTGCACCAAGCATTCCCATAGTCCTTATTGCAGGTTGATCCAAACACAATTACTCCACACTCAATTTGCGTTGCGCGGGCGCCTCAAGCTCCGTTCAGCTCCGGCCAAAGAGCCCTGTCGAAAAACCCTCACCGCCAACGTGCTAGGTCACACAACCTGGAAACAATAGCAGCTCCAAGAGCTTGACCACTCTATTGACTCACGTTCACCTCAGTCAAAACTTAGTCATCAACAAATATATTCCTGTGACAGTCGCAAGCTTTGTTTAGTCCTTGCCACCAACAGATCAACTCGCCGCAGCCAAAACACTTTCACCATCACGCGCAACCATGGCTCCACATTCAAATATTCCCTACAACCCCGCCGACCTTGGCGCATCAAACACGCTGCTGCCAGAGGATGTGTTTGGACATGTCGATCTTGCGACTTTGTCAGACATCCACAAGTTCCTTCGCGAGAGCGAGATGCAAGACGACATTGAGCTCGCCGCATGGGTCCAGGCAAACTACCTACACGGCCAAATCGAAGATCATTCAACGGCGATCATTCGGACTGCCCAGGGATTTGGCCAACTCGACAGAGCTTTTCGTCGGGTACGATCTCTCACCAACAAAGCCCAAGAGAAGTGGCCATTTTTCGACAGGAACTTCAAGCAAATGTCAACGACAACAGTCCGCAACAATGCCCGCGGGGAGGCCGCCCCAGGCGTCAAGTACTCCATTGAAGCGAGCAAAGAGATTTCGATGACGGCAGCTGGACAGCAGCATATCTCTGTATCTAATGGATTGGACACCCCCAAAGGTAAGTGATACAGCATTCAACCTAACAAGGGCAAGCTAACGATAATATCAACAGATTCTCCAGTACCCCAACTCCAAGTGCCGTTTGGTACAGCAAGACCGAGCCGCTTTCAGGCACGTAAGAGTCAGTTTCCCGGTCCTGCGCGACGATCTCGCCTTGCTTCATCCGACTTGCCGCCAAAACCTACTCAACTACCTGAGCCGAACCAGAAGTCTCAACAACAGGAAGTCATCACCCCGCAAGAGCTGCCAAATCAGACCGGTACGTTGCAAATTCCCTCACTGCGCTAGACCTTTCTACAGCCTGCCATCGTACTAGATGGCTCACCGACCTCTTCAACCCCCCACTATATTTCTCTCAGTATATACACTAACAAAGAGACACCAGATATCTCCTCCGAGCCAAGTGTTCAAGCAATGAAGCAGCCTGAGGCCGTCCAGGCCGAGGCCACTCAGCCTGATGCACCTCGAGTCGAAGCAACGCCTGGTGCGGACTCTGTGATTGGAAAAGAGTCGCCCCTTTCAAGCCCTCCCATTGGTTCTCAGTCACGTGATAGCAGTGCCATGCTCAGTCAAGAACAAGAAGCAGACACAGTTCGCGATACTAGCCATGGTAAGGTCCGTGGCCCAAATGGACGCTATCTACCCAGCAACGAAGTTTCGCCTGCGACCAAGAAAGTAGCAAAGCCGAAGAAGCCGAAGAAGGGTGGGCGCAAGCCAGGTCTCAAGCCTGCAAAAACAGAAGAGCCTCTTACATCAAAAGCGGTTTCCGGAGAGTCTGCAGTCGAAGGGACCGAAGAAAACGTTTCCACAAACACACAGTCTTCTTCATCCACGGCCTCTACTGAAGAACCTGAGGGAACTGGCGAGATCGTTGTCCAAGGCACTGACACTGTCACGTCTCCTGACATCAAGAACGAGGAGCAACAAGTGGAGACAGGAACAACATCCGATACAAGAGTCACCGCAGCATATCTTCTTGCAGCAGAGGCAGATGCGGTTCCATCAAATCTGGATCGACTACCCCCCAGTTCACGAAAGACTTACAAGCGGAAGAGTGAGCCGACTGCTCCTTCAAGTGCTCGTAAGCGCGGCAAGTTTGGCGGAATTGTAGGTCGTCCCAGAAGGTCAGATCAGCTCAAACTCTCCCAAGAAGAGCCGGTAGCAGAGACACAGCAAGAACCTCAGATGCAAACGCGACGAAAGACTCGCCACTCTGCTGCAGCCAACATGGGAAGTACTGGAGTTGCAACCATCACACCCACACCCAAGGCGAATATGGAGTTGTCTGCTCAGGAAGAAGGCGTCGTGATGAGTGGTGCTGAGGGAGACATGCACGCAACTGCTGGTCATGAGGAGCCTGAACCTGATGCTAGCAAAGTCTCCGCACACTCAGCAGCTCCTTCGCCACCACCAAATTCCGAAGTTGACATCCTGGACGCGGCCCTGACGGCTACTTACTCTCTCGCTCCCTCACAATCAGTCACCTCCAGTGCGTCACTTGCTACTCCTGACCCTGCCGTAGCCGACGGAAAGGAGGCCGCATACCTACCGGGCCATGTGGAGCTGATTGCACGCATAACAACTGCTAACGGCAAGATGGAGGTACCCATTTTGGAGGACCAGGTCAATACCGACGAAGTGAAGATGATCAGGAAGTATGCAGAATGGAATGCAGCGGAATCGGCAGTGCCAGTCCCGTATGCTCAGTTCAGAAAGATCTTCTCTTTTGTAAAGGATTCTTGATTCGGAGTCAGAATAGGGGAACGTACTTGTAAGGAGGGGTATCAGCATAGCGAAAGCAGACTGCAAGGGTCTCAATGATCTCGGTGGTCTCGAACTACACTAAAAGTTCTACAAGCAATTGATATCGACATGCGCCAATTAGTCTAGTCATCTCGGGATACCTTCTCCCTATTCCTTCATCCATCCCCTGATTATTATTCCATCTCGCCGTTAAATCTTACTCACGTCTCAAGTCTCATCCGCTGCGGTACCCTTCCATCGCGGAGTTCACAGCTGCCGTTCAGGCTAGGAATTCTCTTTGATCGTGAATTCGCTGCATCGATGTAATCTCTTGAAGTCTTTGGATGCGGTAGGTTTGGGTGCCTCGGGTCGACTGTATCATGGTAACCTGCCGTTCAATCCACCTTCGGCATGGCCGATGCCAGAGCGTGGCTATGATATGTTCTGCAAGGTTGTCGCAATGTCCCGGGCAGCCCGAGTAGAATTTCCAACGTAAATAGATATGATCAAGACTTAGAAAGTCTCGTCATTGGACGATGATGCGGGTTGTTTACCGACGCCGTATAGTATGTCATACGGCGTCCCAGTAGGAGTTTTGCGCAGTCGCTTCTCCTGATGAACGGCCGAGACTGCTCGCCTTAATCTTGAGGCCATGTTTAGTGCGAAACCGGCAACTTATCGTCACTCCGACGCTTCTAATCTCGTATGGGCCGAATCTGCATAGTGGGGCGTAGGCTGTGGAGAAGCTTATCTTCCCTTAAAGAGGTAACATTTGAGAGCGCTTATAATTGGAGCGAAGAAGAAAGACAGACTGTGCTGAATTTATTCCACCGTTCGGACGTGTGCAGGCTTCAGAGATGTTTGGAGCGGCGATGTATCGTCGCGGGGTACCTAAGCACTTTAGACTAGGTAATGGACTTGTAATACCGGCACCTGGGAAACATGAAATACTTCACACCCTGGTATACAAAAGCTACCATAGGCGCCAGACATGCGTATTAGGAATATAATAGCGGGGTATATTGGTACTGTCGCTATGAAGTATCTTATGTCACCCAGGCGCTAGAACCCTCTAGTGTAGGTCCTTGCAGTCTTGTATGATACCAAATAAGACTTCTGAGGCAGTGAGCAGTGCTAGAGTGAGCAGTGACGAAGGAGTCTGCCTTGTTTGTAATATTTAGGTCGGGATATAGGAATAAGGACATCAAGCTGGTTTTGCTAGTACTAAGCGCGGTACAGCCCACACGGATTCATCTATGCGCATACAGGCTAGCCTGGTCAGTCGACGCCGTTATGTTCCAGGCGTTCTCATCAGGGATGTTAATGAGCGAGCTTCTGGAAGAAAGACTTTGAAGAAAAAAAAGGTTACGTATTGGCATTGCCTTGGCTGAAGGACAAAGAAAACAAAGGTGTCAGGCAATTTTATTGTTGTGGAGTACAGCATCGAGACACAAAGGCAGACTACCTACCCAGGAAGTTGCCCAGAGGACGTAGATTCTGGACGGAGGTCCAGAACGGACGAATGAGTGGCATCAGCAGCTAAGTCGCGAGGTCTGTACTTTGTGAGCGTCACATAAATTGTCTGTCTAAGCTGTTGATCAGTTGTTGGTCAGGTGTTAGACTGGCGCCATCGTGCATGTGTCAGTGTGAACAGCATGCCAAGATAGGGGCATGCAGCCTCGGTTGCTTGTCGCGATGAAGTTTAGCGCGCCATCCACCTAAAATTAGACCGGGATGAGGCAGTGCACAATCATCATTCACATCATTTTTGGATGATCGCTTCTCCCGATACCACCGCCACCGCTCGACTCGTTACATTGGATGCTTAGAGTAGGATCAATACTGTTTGCGCATTCCATCCAGCAGTATGATTCATCTGGCGCTGAAAGCTGAGGCGAGCGGCTAGCTAGACAACGGTCGAGTGACAATATACCACATCGAGCCTGGCCCTTTGCCTCCGGTACCCATCAGATCATCGTGTGCGGGGCGTCGAGAGGCTTCTTGGTGGCCGTATCCGTGTTGATTACGGCGAC
Organism: Pyrenophora tritici-repentis; assembly: GCF_003171515.1. Lineage (NCBI taxonomy): Eukaryota > Fungi > Ascomycota > Dothideomycetes > Pleosporales > Pleosporaceae > Pyrenophora > Pyrenophora tritici-repentis. Next base: position 2,583,320 of record NC_089393.1, read on the forward strand.
TTTGTTGGAGCTTTGGCCTGAAGCATTAGGCCAGCAGTCCGCCTCAACTCTTTTCCAGAAGATCCATAACGGCTCCTGGAACTTGCGTCCATTTCCGTCGTGGCTTGACTTCAGCTGGAGACTCTTTTTGGCCTCCGCCTCTTTGAATTCATTGTAGCATGCATTAACCCAGCAGCCTGCGGGCCTTTCTGTAAGAACGCTCCCTTCCGACAAGTACAGGATTTCCGCCCTGCCCCTGCGCCCAACAGCACCACTGCCACCCGCCACCACGCCGCACTAAACGTCTCGTCCATATACATTGCTCCTGTCCTACCTAGTAATACCACATACCCGGGCCCTCGGAACCATAGAGGAATTAGAGCTGTCAGAACTGCGAATCGGCTATCAACGTCGTCTAAATTGGCTCTAATACTACAGCTGTGCAGTAGCGCAACACCACTACGCTGCGACTAGCATCCATTTCAACACCAAGCTTTTGAGTCTGGCCTGCATCCCTGTTTTCAGCCTTGGATACTTCTGCATACCGAACAATCCCTTTAGCATGCAGTTCGACGCCCAGCTGCTGACGATCCCGACCATATTTTCAAACTATAAGCCCGAGGACGTGCCGTCTAGCATCAAGTCTGTCATCAATTACAACTTGTCCTTTCAATACAACGATATCACCCCAGCGCATAAGGAAAGGACACGTCACATGGCAAATCACAACCACAGGTCCAGTCAGTCGCAAATAGAAAGCGAGCTTTGGCTCAACATGCCAGCTTCTGCAAGGCGATCGCAAGAGCAAGATTACAGATTAGAGCAATCGGCGTATCAAGCAACTTCGCATCGCATTAGTACACACTCGTATGGCTCAGCTTCATCGCCAAGAAGACCTGCCATTGCTACCAGCTCGGATCTCAACAAGCCACTACCGCCATCACCTTCGGGTTCGCAGACACGATCTCGTAAACCGACACCGTTGAGTGGCCCCGGCCGCCACGAGGCTCCGACCCAGCTGAACCAATCCCATCTTCGGGCCGAGCCTTACCACCACAATCAAAGGTACACTACTAGCCTCCATCTGGATACAGATAGTTCTCATCACCATGACTATTCTCGCAGCATGCCCAGTTCGCCCTACGATCATAGCCAGTTCCTATCCGCCAACCCAGCTACAATTCCACGAGCCCACTCCTCTGCTGCCGACTACTCAGAACCTACGCAGTACCTCCCGTATTCTATGTCATCAGAGCAACAGTCGGCTCGTCCTCAGCAACAGCGCGCTGTTTCTATGAGCCCCTACTTCGACACGACAGCACCACTCCGATCTCGCACCCATCCCGAGCCTACTCTCAGCCCCACAGCACGCGAAAACATGTCCATCCGACCACGTCCACATACGACATATCTTTCACCCACAGAGAATTTTACAGATATCACGCAGTGGCATCTCTTTGCAGAGGCAATGACCGGGTTACCAACCAACTCAGAGCCTTTTTCGCCTACCGGAACTCCACAGCTTCAAGGCTCGCTCTTCGCTAGACGGAGCGCCAGTGATACGATACCCATTCCGCTTCAAAATCCGCAACGATCTTCGCAGAGACTACCAAGAGACAACTGGCAATACTACGAATCATCACGCACATCGTCACGAGCAGTGACTACACTCAACCACAGCTTACCGGTACCAAATCCGCCTCGTGTGGCATACCAGCAGTGGCAACCGCCACTGCACATGAATGCGGTCACTTCGGAGCTGCAAATGCTTGGACTGAACGATGCTCCCGAATCCGATGATGAGTTACCGGATTATCAGCAGAGTCAGGCGGAGATGGAAGCGAAGAAAAGAAGAGAAGCATCCGCTCGGGCGAGAGAATTGGAAGCAAGGTGGAGAGGTGCTCGCGGATAATTACCATACATATAAATTCACGTACTTAGAATTTGCAAATGCGGAGGCTACGGAGAGAAATACGCATTCACCACATGAACGACGGAACCTTAATACTATCGATTAAATCACCCCCAGATTTTCTGCATTCAACAAAGAGAAACCTCGAATATTAGTCAGGATAATGTGAGTGTACATACATGGCTCTCCTGACACCTAGCAAGACTACTCTACTGTCACTAGGGGTGAATAGCAACGGCATGCGCACGCGAGGTCAGCACAGCCCTACACACATTACCGAAATATGCATCATCATGCGTTCGTAGTGTAACGATCTACACCCTTGCTTCCGTGTCAACGGTGACATTTCCTAAGTATCGGAACCTACACTACACCGAGTTTTTGGCCCCTTATCCAGTAGTTCGGCTGGTGTGCGCGGGAACGCGATGAATAATGGGTTTGTATGAGGTAGTAACACCTGTTTGCCGAGATGGCTTCGGAGATGATCCGCCACAAGTTCAGCGTACCCTTGTTAGCGGCAATAGTGAAGACTTCTCGCGCCATGCCGAGTGTCACTGTGTCGAACGCTAGGAGACTCTAAAGGGTGCTTTGGCCCCTAAATTCATTAACGTTCCGTGTTATAGAAGCAGTTCATTCCGTTCCAAGTATGGTGGCGGCTCAGGTACGGCCAACTGCCATACTTTGACAGCCACGTATTCCGCGGAGCGGAGTGTAGGCACTTGACATGCCGTCCGCGGGGTGTCCGTTCGCACGGCAATTAGAGCGGTAGATGCTAGAAGCAAGCAAAATATGCCTTGCGGAGTGCCTCGAATCGTGCGGAGATTTGATGCGGGATGTGTACCCGTGATGTACTTCGATCAATCTGGGGATAGAAACAGATTATCATCGGTCAAGACGCGGGGTGCAATCTTCAAGTAGTAGCAGAGCCGATCTTGCAGGAGTCCAAATATGCAACCAACAAGCATTATACAGGCCCTGAGTAGATTGAACTCAAGATATCATCGGCTTTCTTTCTTTGATATACTCAATTGGAAAGATGTATCAGTATACTTACTTTATCCAGCCAAGTCCCCGCAGCATGTGGTCACAATCCTACAAGACCCACTATCGGTCGTACTAAAGCGCTAAAACAATGCATAAAAGATATGCACTCTTCGACGACATGACTTCACATGCAGGGATTGGGGGCGGAAAAGCTTATGTCCACATGACTACTCCCCGCTTCATTATTGTAATTTCGACTATACTCGGGGTAGGAACCATGGACCAAGGCTTCAGTTCAGTAGCACGCAACACCATGCCGAATTCATTGCGGAAGAATGCTGCGTGTTGCCCGAATGGTGTGTGTATGCATGTGACGATACAACACGCCATAGCTGCACTCATCCATCGAAAAGAATACAACGATGCAATAATCATCTAGCCCCTTTCTTCACCAGGTAACACTCCTTCTCAAACGCTCTGCAGGACAAAGAAAATGGTGGGTTGCCATCAAAAAATCTGTGTAGGCTGATCATATCCGGCAACCCTGCAAAATGAGGCTGTGCATGCAAGTCAGATGCACCTGCGGGCCGGGACGATCACCAGCTTGCGAAAATAGCAGATTGTGCATAATCAAGGAGTCTGAGTGAGATTGAATGTGGAAGGTGACAAATGGGTTGTAATGTCAAGACTATGCGCTGTAACGGAGTCTTGGGATGGTTGAATGACGTGGGTGCGTGGTGGTGCTGGTGTGGGAGCGTGCATAATTAGGTGATTAGCTTGCAGCTGCAGGTCACCATACATCGCAACTGTGTGGATTTTGGCTTGGATATAGGTTACATGCAACAGTTACGATGGACTGTAGGACTTATTTATTTGGCGCATATAATGTTGATGCTGAAGTACAAGAGATCTCAATGTGTTGGACTGTTCTAGGGAAGCAAGATCTTGGAAGGTGTGATGTGGTGTGTACTAGAAGTTTGTTAAGGTATAGGAGAAGACATGAAAGCTAAAGAAGCTTGATGGAGCTTCCTTTAGATTAGGTAATCCAGGGGGTTTCGGGTTTAATGTATATGATGATGTCCGCAAGCGCGTTTCGCTGGTAATGTAACTGCTAGCTGGTGTTCGCCTTGAAGCTAAGTTACCTAGGAGTCGGAATGCTCGGAACGATCCGAAATGTGTCTTCCACATCTCTACGGCTAGAATTCCTCGCCAACACCACTGATATAATGTTCCTTTATTGCACCAGCCTCTTCGCAAGGTAGCGTATACGCTCACGATAAAAAATTCTCTTTGATCACGATTTAGCCTGTTGCTTGAGCCTCGCACAGCCACACCTGTTCAGCCTCGTGCTTCAATGTTACCACTACAGGCGATCTCATTCGTCCTGTAACGACTGAATGTTCAAAAGCGTATCAAATGGTCGAGTTATCTTTGCAAGAGTTCTCTTGTGGAGGCAGGGCTAAGTAAAGGGCTTCTACCTAGCTCTCGCTGATACAAGACAACTCCTAGGGACAACCACATCGACTTTGCAGCCTCAATTTCATGATTCTTGTTTCCAAAGTTTCTCGCTACGAAAATTTTAACTCATTGGTAGTGGTCCGGAACTACTCAACACAGCAGATGTCAACTACTTCAACACCGACAAATCCCAAGGGAGGTTCAGACACTTACTAGAGCGACCGAGACCTCTGAACTCGGGTCATTAGTCCCAGAGCCGACGAAAGGTAGCTTGCATCTGTATCTGCATCTTCGGAAAATATGCTTTGCGATTCTTACTTCCTACGCAAACCATACTACCCCAATGTACCTACTAGAATGAGAGGATATGGCGAGCCGTTCTTTGCGGTGATGTACGAAAGGTACAGAATAACATAAAGGCTAAGTATGAGCAGAATTCCGATGAAAGGAACGATACTGGTCATGACAAGGGATGGTGAGGGGCATTACAAGCTGACTATGTGACAAAGAACCATTTAGTGAGGGTAACTCACAAAGCGCAAGACCATGAGGAAGGTTGTACACATGTACCAGCATTGCTACGTGCTCATCGAACGGGTCAAGACACGGAAGCACAAAGACTTTGCTATCCATGTGGGCGTGGGCAGAATCGAGCCATCGGCATGGGAGGAGGCAACGGCAGTGGAGAAGACAATCATTCTAGGCTGAAGTTCGCTGTTCCGCACAGATGAAGTATTCTGGACACTAGAATTCCGAATTTTGCAAACTGCTCATGGATCCTAGAGGCCATGATGATATTCTGATATGAATGGGGATCTGCGCGCAACAGTGAAGTGGAAGGACAGATGCAACGAGCGAGTGGATGAAGGACCCTCAATCATGCTGGAATTAGAAATCATCATATCGACCCCCCCTCCTTAGACTACCTAAGCCTTGTAAGCATATGAAGTATTCTTCACCTACATGCAAGGTATAGGAGAATAGCTAGAGGCTGTTGACGTCAACAAAGAATTATCGTCTTTCACGATATATAACACCTTATACAAACTGCTCGAATAGTTTCAAGAAAAATGGAAATTGCGAAAGACATGCACTTGTCGATAAAGATAGCGTGGTGGTTCAGTCCGACGCATTTCGACCATCGTTCACGCTAACGGTCAAAGTAGACTAGCGCCTCGCTTGGAACCCACGCTTCAAAATCGAGAGATGCTGCGACACGACAAACTTTCACGACTTCGACCAACGACTCAAAGCCGCCAAAATGTCCGCCAACGCTCTGAACAAGATCGCGCCCAACAGCCCCTCGAGGCAGACTCCCTCTGAGATTGAGACCAGCATCGCCAACGCAAGTTTTCCCCGGCAATTGCGCACATTGGCGATGGCAGGACTAACACACGACAGGCGTTGACTGACCTCGAGAACAATGTGCCTGACCTGAAGGCTTCTCTGCGCCCCCTACAGTTTGTCTCTGCTCGCGAGGTATGAAAAACCCGAACACCACGATGCGCTCTCGAGCGTCGCCTACACACCTACAATGTACAACTGAAGAGGCGGTGGGCACTGGGCAGCAACAATAAGCTGACACCAGGATTCTTAGATCGAGGTTGGCCACGGACGCAAGGCTATTGTCATCTTCGTCCCTGTTCCCCTTCTTGCCGGATGGCACAAGGCCCAGCAGCGGTATGTATTTTGTCTAAAACGGCTATCTAGCATTTACTAATTCGTTCAGTCTCACTCGTGAGCTCGAGAAGAAGTTCTCCGACCGCCACGTCCTGATCGTTGCTTCCCGCCGCATTCTCCCCCGCCCCAAGCGCTCCAACCGCTCGCGCTCTTCCCAGACCCAGAAGCGTCCCCAATCGCGGACTCTCACCGCTGTCCACGACGCCATCCTGACCGACCTCGTCTACCCCGTCGAGATCGTCGGCAAGCGTCTCCGTACCCGCGAGGACGGCAGCAAGATCCTCAAGGTCGTTCTCGACGAGAAGGAGCGTGGCGGTGTCGACTACAGGCTCGACACCTACAGCGAGGTCTACAAGCGCCTCACTGGCAAGGGTGTCAACTTCGAGTTCCCCCAGAGCCAGCAGACCGACTACTAAATGTAGATGGGTTGTTGGGTTCGGTCTCGTTTAAACTACATGGTTCAGGAGTACGGCAGGGCTTCGGATATGCATCATGTACCGGCATCAAAAAGGAATGAGATGATATGACTGCCTTGAATAGGCGCCCCTTCAAGATACCATTGCAATTGATTTCTTTCTTGTGAAAGCTGTTCTTGGTGCGACTACTGCAATGTCTACTGCCTATCCAGTTCCGGGTAATGTCTGAATATGCCCATGCCATATGGCTGCCTCCTGTCGCTTCCCAAGTACTCTTTGATACCCTTTGCTTCCTTCACACTGTCATAGAATGTGCTAAACAACAGGGGGTAATCCTTCTTCCTCGCCTCTATTTCTTTTGGGAAAGCAAATTGGAGCCCGTCCAGTACCTGCCACACGCTTGTATCCGCATAGGTCAGACTGCTACCAACAAGGAACTTGCCCTGTCCCTGTGCTTCATTGCCCTTGAGCACGCGCTCGAAGAAACCAAGGAACTTGGGGATGCGCGTCTGCCTGAAATCTTCGGACTTCTTGAGCGCTTCTTCCTTTTGGTTTTCATAGTAGTCTGCGACGGCAATGGGGTGGTGTGTGTCGTGCGCTTCGTTGTTGAGGTCCAGTGCCGTCAATGTGTGCGATAGGACCCAGGCATTCTCCGCCTCATCTGCACCGGCGAGGTCGAGCTTATTGCCCAAGTAGGAGAGGATGGAGGGTGTTTGGTAGATGAGCAACGGAGCGCCGCTCTTGCCCTCGCCAGGGATACGAAGAGCGGGTGGTGCGAAGGCGGGAGGGTTTCCGTCGGACCCGGTGCTTTCTTGCGATATGAGTGAGGTTATCACCGTCATACCTGTGTCAGTGTCAGTGTTAGTGCCAGAGCAGCGCATCATGTGGGCAATGCTACGGACCATCCTCAGACTCAATGGCAACATCTTTGTAGGAGACGCCTGCTGCTTCAAACGCCAGACGGATGAATTCGCCGCGCCCAGGGATGCCAGGCCAGTACAGCAACTCGTACGGAGGCTGAGTGCGGGCCTTCTTGTTCGGAGAATTGGCGAGCGTATATGGTCGCATCGCAATTGAGTTCCAATGGTAGGATCTAGCGAGTTGGTGGAAGCTATGTGAGCTGTTTAAAGGTCGGAAGCAAGTGCGAAGCATTCAATTGCGGTTGGAGCGATGCGACAATGTCACATAAGTCGAATGAGGCCGTACTATGTCATATTATGTCATACTATGTGCCAGTGCCGCTGCAGGTGTCTGGCGTCATTGTGGGGTAGCCGTTGGTTCCGTGGTGCTGACAACATCCATGCGGAACCGTGTGTTGCCAAGACATTGGTTTTGACGTAACTTCCATCTTCGTTCGGATGTTTACATGTTTCTCGGAGAAACTTGGAAATGGATTCTGACTAGTTGGACGGAGCTGCAGTAGTACATAAGTGCATTAAAGTTTTGGGTCTGCTGCTCCTGTCGCTGGCCCAAGTGAGTCGGTCCGACAGATCAGGACCCTCGTCAAGATTCGCGAATAACTTCGCTAACACCGGGGTGGAAGAGAAGTCGAGCCGATTACAGATGGCAATCGGCTCATCTTTTCTTTATGTCCGGCGATAAATTGCATCCCCTGCTACACATCACCTTGGCGTTTAACATATCGTGACATGACACGACCATGGAGCCCTGAGCACATCAGATTGCATGTCTTGTCAGGCAAGCCTTAGCCTTGGAACTTTGTATTTGGACCATTTTACTAGATTCAGCACGCAGAACAACTAGCACAATCTCCGCGCGTAGACGCTTATGTCCATGGGCTTATCTCCATGTAGTAACATGTCTGCCCCGACGAATTCCGCTATACGATCACGATCCAAATAATCTAGAAGGTTCCTGTGGGTGGCTGTGGACTGTCAAACTTGTGTGTCATAGTACCGCTTTCGAAAAGATGAATGAACCAGCTGCATACCACTGCTATAGGCATAGGCGCAGTCTTCATAAAGCCCTGAAACATAAGAAGACGGCCCTGTGCATTGCCGACCACGCCCCAGTTTTCTCTGTAAAGGGGGTAATGTAAACCACAAGGCGATACGCTCGCCTGTGCCTCCGCATTGCTTACGGTAGCTCCTGCGCACAAAGGGCTGTGCCATGTCCACGGAAGAAGCAACACGTTTATCTACATAGCTGCGCGTCATGTTCGTCCACGCCTGCCCTCTCGTTGTTCGCAATATCTCTGCAATACCAATCAATCTTCTTATCCAGCAGTATTTATGCCAACTCAAGACAATTGCAGCATCACATTGCTGTTCTTGAAACGTGTGATCGCCCGCCCTAATGTCACTTCTGGTCTAGACCTCCCGCCCGGACCCATTCCCCCACTGCGACGCTAATTTCATCGCGACGAGGCCTGGAGTGCTGCCTTCAGTCAGCTTCACTGACACACCCGAACGACGATCGACAGTCATTCCACCACAACTTCAACCACACACCAATATGTCCGACTACAGTGATTACGCACGTTTATTGCATCAGATGCAGAGTTTTCGTGCATCTGATGAAGCCCGCGAGCAATTCGTTAGCGTACGTCGCAGTGTTTATGAGTCCCGGGGGTCGCCTGTCGCCTCGCTCGCCCCGATCCAAAAACCTACCATACTAACCCTGGTGTCAACAGGAAATCTTATCAAAGTACCAGGCCCTGGCAGAAGAACATGCCAACTTGAAGAATGATTATTTGAGTGAAAGAGATATCAGGAGAAATTATCAGAGGACTGTTGATGAGAAACAGGCCTTGGTGGGGGAACATGAACGCCAGCTCGTACGGCTGCTTATCTGCTGAGCCCAATCTCAGCCTTGTTTTGTGCGCCTTCTGACCCGAGTGTAGCAAGCCAGTTCCTTCGTTTTGGCACTTATTGATGGTGATGGGGCTATCGTAAGTCCTCTCTTGTGGTTCAACCCGACCGTGTCGTATCTATTGCGGCCGTTAACCGGTTGTGTCTGTAGTTTGAAGACGCCTTACTCCAAGCCGCTGGTGGCGATGGAGGCTCCGAGGCCGCATCCCGTTTGTATCATGCGATTCGGGGCCATGTTGCGTCCCTGTACAACAACTCGGGCAACTGGCCTATTATGGTTCAGATTTATCTAAGCCTTGATAAGCTGGCGATCAAGTTGGCCTCGGTCGGCCTGCTTCGCTCTCCGCAGGAATTTCGAGCTTTTGCGCAAAGCTTTAGCGTGAATCAGCCATTGTTTAGTATTATCGACGTTGGTCAAGGCAAAGAGAGAGCCGACCACAAGATTAAGGGTACTAGATCTTCCAAGATCACAAACGATCTATGCTAACGCAAATGCAGAAATGCTTCGTACATTTAGCGATAACCCTACCTGTCGACACATCATCTTCGGTGGCTGTCATGATGCAGGCTACCTTCTAAACCTCGAGCACTTCAAACATGACATGCTTAAAGCAAGTCAGATCACTCTTCTGGAAACTACCCCAGCGTACAGAGGATTCACCGACCTGAACAATTTCAAGCGCGCTCGCTTCCATGACGTTTTCAAGAACGAGCCTTTGCCCGATTATGCACCTCCCATCAATGGATTTGGTCAGCTGGCGGTACAATCTCCTGTACAACTTGCAGTACAGCCGCCCATTCGTTCGAATACGAACAACGTCAGCACTTCTCCTACTATTATTTCGAGGTCGGCGACGTCGCCTTCGCCCAGTGTAACTCCACTATCATCCACCACGCCGGGCGAGTCTAACAAAGACTCTTCATGGGGTAAGTAAGACTCTGTAGGTGTGCATGACACACTTTGCGATCTCATTCTTACCGCATCATTCATCCTTAGACCCCACGAATGGCTTTCTTATGATCTTTTCTCATTTCAATCTATAGCAGTACTAACGAGTATGCTAGCTACCGTAGGCAAGACGGGTGCTCCCGCGAATGGTAGCATTTCGATTGCCCCGAATACTACTGCGACCACTAAGAAAAGTAAAAAGAAATACGCTTATTACAACAAGGCTGAGCAACGTCTCGATGAGCCTCTCCCATCAAAGGATCCCGCTGCAGCAGCTTCGCTCGAAATGCGCATGAAGAAAGTGGGCAAGAAGGTGTGCAATCATTGGTATGTACAAGCGGAAGAGCACTATGCCAAAACCCAGGTCCCCGTTTTTTTCTGCGTTGTTGCCTCGTGTATCTCTTGCATTGGAAGACAATTGTTCGGCAAATGGGTAAGCTGACTCGTATCACAGGCATCTCGGCGGCCATTGCGAGAACGGTGCCTTTTGTAACTTCCAGCACGAACCAAAACTTACCGCAGGTGAGCTCAATGCTCTACGTTACAAGACCCGCAGTTTGGCTTGTAAGAACAGATACTGTGAGAATATCGATTGCTGTAAGTTTGGCCATCGGCCACAACCCTACAGTTCCCCATTGATGCTAACTTTCCATCAGACCTTGGCCACCAATGTGCTCTTGAACGTGACCAGGGCTTTTGTCCGTATCCCGAAAACTGTGAGTATCATCCTTGCATTGGCTGCGTGTGAGCATATCTAACTATTCGCTTTGCAGGCCACCTACGTAGCACCCACGGTATGGATAGGGTCAAATACGTCAGGTACGACAAAGATGGCAATGCGGACTATGCCCCCTAGGTACTTGAACACTGTATGGGCGCCGAGGGATGCAAAGTTGTTGGATGGTGTATTGCATATCGAAAATGACCATACCATTCTGGTGGCCCTAAAATGTCAAGTCAATTTTATTTGGTAGCATCTTCGAATAACCACCGAGTAGTATAGTCGCATTGTGAAGAGCTTCAAGCTATGTGGATCATGCACTGCTTTGATGTGTGATCTTGCAAAAGTATGATGTAGACGAGACTTGTGTTCAAAGGGTGAAGCAGGCATCCATTTCGACCTAGGCGCAAATTGACCAGTGCGTGGACGAATGAACTTCCCGGCCATGAAGTCATGGGACTTCCTTCATGAGCGGCGAACATACGGATTCGTCAAATTGTAACTCCTGCGCGAGGTGACACTGTCCGGATGTGGTCGGTTCAATTTGTATCGCGACAATTTGTTCCGATTGCTTTCCGGCATGCCAAGATCAGGGTCTACCAATGCCTGTCACTCCTCGCACCCCGACCCCGCCGATACACATCTTCATCTTATTTCCCTCCTAGAGCTCCAGCTTCCATCACGCGACATCTTTCGGAGGCAGATTACGAACCGCTCCACCCGTCACAGGATCCCGATACCAATTCTCTTCTGGATCGTTCAAGCACTCGCCAACTGTCACCATCTTAAACCCATATTCTCGCGCTTGATTGATCATGAATTGCGTAAAACCATGCACCGTACGCTCGTGAGTATCGTGCGCTATGCCCAGCCAGGCTCGGATGCCGAAACGATTGGTCGGAGTCTTCAATCTGCCGAGAAACTGTTCTTCAGCAAAAGTGTAGTTTCCTGCCCAGTCGCGTGGCTCGATGTCGTTTGAAGTCTTTCGTAGAACAGTCAGTTTCGTTTCTGTGTTACCGGGGGTTGAGTGGTATCTTGTCAACTCACCACATGGTACCCTAGCTCACCCATGTCGGCCTGACAAGCGGGGCCGCATGCGTTGAACGGTGGGCGCATGTATGTCGGGAAGAAGCCTAGGATATCATTGAGCGCAATCTCTGCTTTTACCATCTCATCTCTACGTTGTTGCGAACCCAGCGCCTCGTCCATGTTCTTGTGACCCCAGGTATGTCCAGCGATTTGGTGTCCTTCATTGTACATCCGCCTGATGATTGCAGGGGTCTTGTCGCTGCGATGATTGACCAGATCTTCATACAAGTGGATGGCCTTGATAAAGAAGGTTGCTTTGACGTTGTTGGCTTTCAAGATATCTAACAAGTCCGGAGTCCATTGCGAAGGGCCGTCGTCGTATGTAAGCGCAAGCGTGTCTTCCACAGTGCAACTTGTGAATCTCTTTCCATAGGGAACGCTCCCTAGCCTTGGTCGGGGAGTAGTTGATGTGTTGAAGCCAGGGGGCCATTGAGTGCCATCGCATGCTAATCCATACTCAAGAAGGCAGATTGGTGCGCCAGCTTGGTCTGGATTTGACATGCGGTACCCCTGCCGGATCAGAGTCAACAAAATCGAATCCAAGAACACCTAATTATACGTACATTTTGCGAGCAGCAACAGTTACAAGATGGTTCAAGAATCCCTGGTTCACACCTTCCATAGGTGAGGTTCACAACGCTGAGCAGTGGCTGTACTACCGGACAATAGTTCCCCAAGGGATAGTAATAGAACGGATCCAGAGCTCCTAGCGCACTACTCATGTTGAACTCAAGATTTCAGTGACGGATATTGGGGCATCGAATGACTCTTTTAGATCTTGCTCTCCACAATTTAGACCCTGCATCGCTCTTGCTAATATCAATCACATATAAAGAGATCTACGGTACACCGGTCGTAATGCAAAACATCACCGCTCGTATCGACATGTGACGAATCCACTCGTCGAACGAGAATTTCCACAGAAGGCCCGATCCGGAAACATGTTGGCAGGAACTTCCGGTCTTCCTGCGCTGATAGCGGCAATATTAGGGTACTGAGTTGCGCGGACCGAATAAGACCCACCATTTGACTAATTTCCAACAAAAGAAACCAATAGGGTTTTTGACCGCAGCCGAATCCACTATCAACGTTGCCAGACTTCCACCCGAACCCCGGTCAAGCTGCGCAATATGTCGTAGTCTAATGGAGGTTGTTTCACAGCCACCACGATTGCGTTGAACGATTCCAGAACATCTGGCTTCCAAAGACTGTCTTCCAACTTCTGGACTCCACGTATGGACTCCTGACTTACCAAGGGGTCGCAGAACATCAAGTCTACCTCGCCCGAGCCGCGCAGGAAGTTCAATAGCTGCAGGCCAGGCGAATGGGACAGATCTGACTGACCAGCTTTGAAGCCGAGACCGACCACTAGCACCCTTGGTCGATGAGCAGCACCGTGCATCCTATGACTTTCGTCCAATATCAATGTGAGAAGCTGGCTGGCGATACGGGAAGGGCGCGTCATCATCCTTTCGTGGGCTTGTTGGAGGAGTGGTAGGTTGCAAGTCGACATCAAGTAAACCGGATTGACCGGGATACAATGGCCCCCGATGCCTAGTGAGGGGTACATGGGGAGGTATCCGAAGGGTTTACTCGCGGCCGTTTGAGCTACTTCGAAAGGGTCAATACCCAGCCCTTGGCAGGCGTCGGCCATCTCGTTGGCGTAAGCGATGGCTATTGTTCGTTGGCAGTTTTCGTATAGCTTCGACATCTCCGCTACCTCGGGCTTGCTGACCGGGACTACAGTATCGAACACGGTCTCATAAAGTTGCGTGATGGCTCTCAGTGATCCTGGGACTATGTCGTCAAGCCCAGAAACAACTTTGGGTATCGAATTGGGCGGAGGGTCGACTCGTCCAGGATCGATACGCTAATTGAATGTCAACATTGGTCGTTCTTTTGCTTTACTGGACACTCTCACCTCTGGCGACATCCCGGCCAAGACACCAAGTGATCTAGCCAACGGCCCGAGAAACTCCCTCGTCATACCAACTGCCACTGTGCTTTCTACCACCACTATTGACCTGTCGGTCACGTAGCGATCGAGCATGCTTATCGCGCTGCGAACATATGAAGAGTCGACTTGGCCATTTAATGCCAGAGTAGTCGGAACACAGACGAGGAAATGCGACGCGTCGGTCAAGACCCTTTCATCGTTTGAGAACTTTACGTGGTCTAGTCGATGGTACTTCTTGCGCAATTCTTCTATCCGCGAGGCCGACACGTCGTAGCCAATGACCTTGAAGGCGGAAGAGAAGACTTCCATGAGGTGTTCTCCGACATAGCCCACCCCGATGATTGCAACAGTTGTGGATTTATCGGACTTGTTCAAATGACAATTGAGAGCCTCCGGTGAGCTTTGAGTCATTGTAGTTGTGTTAGAAACCATGGTGAAATTGATGACGATGTATGAGCTAAGAAACACAGCGAATCTAAAGAAGTAGAGCGAATATGCTAGTTTCTGCATATTTAGGCATGCCCGTATATCAACCTCTTCTATGGTACAATTTGACTCCATATTGGTATCTTAAGCCTCGATGCCGATTCGTGCCAGGATTTAGCTTCGGTACAATTAAGGTACCGGTGAAGCGGACGAATCTCGGTTTTACCCCTGGATTGCTGCGACTGCGACGTTGATATTGAGCGCTTCTCGAACAACAGGAAACAGTTTAGCCCGAGCGCGAATGTGAGTTCTAGATCGAGTCATGTAGCGAGGAAAAGAGTAAAGAGTGACACGCCGCAGTCGCGACACGGTTTGGGGGATGTTTTCTGCTGTTGCTGCCATTCTCTACCGTTTGCGAATACGGTGTCAGACTCATGAAAGGTAACATTTCTATTTTTAGGGGGTCGTATTGTGCTGTCAGATTCAACATACTCTCTAGCATCTCAGCGTCAGTGCGTTCGATATGCAAACTGAGGTTCGCTATAGCAGGTCCTCATATATGGTGAAACAACGGACCATATAGGTCTCCGCTTTTTCGGTCTTCTGCTCAGAAACTAATGCGACACTCCGTGGGTCCATATTTTCCATCGGTTGACTTTCTGCATGTATAGCTCTTGGCCTACACCGCTGTCACGCACCTGAAAAGTATGCAACATAACTAAGTAGATACTTCAAATCGTATATCTACCCACGCCAACATTCATCTTTCCAATCAATTAGCCAATAATCCTCAACATGGATATCATCGATACCGCAAGCTCGGGGGCTCATATCGCAGGCGAACTCAAAAACACCCCTGTGAACTTGCGGAAGAGGCCGCTCGGAATACCCTCTCGGACGCTGCGTAGCGCACTCGAACATTTACCCTCCGTCAATCTGCGTAGGCTGCGGATTGAGAAACATGTGGCGCTTTCTATCCTCATACCAGTAAAGTAAGTAGTAGAGGTCCCCTCTTCACTCATCCTGTGAGACCTCGTTCGCTAACTACCGACATACAGTCTGACCATGATATACATGTTCACGGACTACACTAAGTTCTTCTGGTATTTGTTTCCGATCCTTATTCTTCGCTCGTGGATGGATTTTGTCGAGATATCTCTCATCATCATCTTCTACATCTACCAATGGTTATACCCGCATACTCCAAAAATTCCACACAGATTAGAAAGCTTTGTCTACTTGTTTTGCTGCTACAATGAGACATATCCTGAGCTGATGATCTCACTGGATTCGTTGGCTGAGCAGAAACAACTGGATGCCCATAAGAAAGCTATTATCGTAGTCTGCGATGGTCGGGTACGTGGCAAGGGCATGTCCAAGACAGCCGCAGCCCATCTGAAAGAAGACATCATTGAGCATCCCACAAGTACCCTTATGTCTGAGGCTTATACTGCATGGGACGGTAGTTCGATGGATGTCGAGATTGTGAGGGGTGAATTCAGAGGTCTCCCAGTCATCTGCCTCATCAAAAACGAGAATCGGGGAAAAAGAGATGGAATTATTCTAATCCGGTCGTTCCTGCACAAATTCAACCAGCGCGAATCAAAGCCCTCGTTGGCAATGCTCTCGCCCAAGCTCTTTGCCGAACTCACAGGCTTCGTCACGGGTGCATCCATCCGATCAGTGGACTACGCCGTCGGCATAGACGCGGACACAAGGTTTGATCCCGAGTGCGTCTTCAACCTCATCCAGGCCATCAGAGAAAGCGACCGCGTCATGGGCGTAACTGGGTACATCCGACCAGACCCCAAAACCCTGGGACCATTCTCCATCTCTTACCTCTACCAAAACGCCGAGTACATGGTTGGCCAGCACCGTCGTCGGCTACGCCAAAGTCTCACCAGCGGGAGGGTAACTTGTCTACCCGGATGCTGTCAGATACTGCGGGTGGCGGAATGTACCATGGGCGATGACATCTTGGGGAAATTCGGCTACTACCCCAGAGACACCGACGGCCTGTTCCGAACAGTGCGGTCCATGATGAGCGAGGATAGAGATCACGTCTGTCTTGTTCTCGCGGAAAACGCTCACGTCCAGACGCGCGTATGTCTCTCTGCGTGGGCGTTTACAACTGCGCCCACCACCCCTTCGGTCTTCCTGAGTCAACGCCGCAGATGGACGTTAGGACCACTTACAAGCGATAGTTTGCTTGTTAGTCGCAAGTCGACAGGCTGGGTTGAGAGAGTCGCAGCGATGTCTTCTTTGATACACTTGTTGGTGAATCCAGCACTTTTCCTTTCAAAGTTCTACCGTACGTTACCGCTACAGCTGCGTTTGACGATACTGCTCTGACATTTGGAACAGGACGTGTAGATCCGACGACTAGGTATTATCTGTTCTTCTTCGAGAACTACCGCATGGTTTGGGACTTGTTGGTTATTGTCGTATCCATGGGGTCGCCTACCGAGGCCGTTCAGTTGTTCGTTGGGTCTATGATGTATGGCTATTTCGCCCCGTTGGTCAACTTCATCACTCATCTCTACACTTTATACAAGCTGGATGATTTTCGATGGGGCAAGACGAGAGTGGTGGTTGCGCAAAAGGCGGAGACGTGATTCTGCTGCTATATACCGTAAAACATCTCTCATCTTCTTTAGGTCTGAGCCTGAGCCCTTTCAAAGCTCGACTACCTCTCCCTGGTCAAAGCCATTCGATTGCGCAAAGTAGTAACCACGCTGATTTGTGACGAGTCTGGTCCGGTGAGATTCGTGTTCAAAATCACAGTTGAAATGCGTGTGTCCGAACGCCCACACCGTCACACGTTCCGAGGAGAAGCAAATATCCTGGGAGAGATCAGTCATGAAGCCAGATGAAATATTACTGCTCTTGTGTTTGGGATCGATAGCACGAGCATCTTCGGTCGGAGAGTAGTGTGTCATGATAACGATCTTGCGGTCCGATTCGTCCATGAGCTTCTGAGTTTCAGCGTTGAGCCAACGAAGCTCGGATTCGTGCTTCTGCACGTGCTCCTCCACGGTCCAGTTCTCGATGTGGTAGAAATCATTGAGTCCAAAGTTGACATAGTCTTTTTGAGCAGGTGTGATGTTGGAGAAGAGCGTGCAACCGAGAATAGATACCGTTGGCGAGAGATCGTACCGGGTTTGGTCAAGGAGGACGAACTTGCCACTTGTTTGTTGTTCGGTTTCAGCTTGGAGCGTAAGGAGATATTGTTTGCTAGCCGCATAAGACGAGTGGTATGACTCATGGTTGCCGAGCACATAGAAGATGATTTTGAATCTAGCCAGGTGTTTTTGAAGAAATTCGATCAAACCGACGTCTTTGGTATAGCCGATGTCCCCGAGCAGCGCAAGGTACTCTGCTGTTGGAGTAATCTCAAAGACATCGTACGCCGCTGGAGCTTCCAGATGAAGGTCAGACAGGATTTTTATTTTTACCATGCCTGTGGTGGTTGATTGATTGAGGTGAGGATGCACAAGGTTACTTGAGCTGAAGGTTGTGACGGGGCGCTGCGCGAGGTGTAATTCCTGCTAAGCCTTATTTAGTTAGCGCTATTTGCGCAGCCAGCGCTTAATTGCCAGCCCGTTCTTTCAACAAAAGCATCAAAACACGTCCACCTGTAATGTTTTGAACAACCCAGACTGCGTCGCTGCTTATTGAACAGCTACTTTCAATACTTGAACAATGGCTGAAGGCTTTGTAAAGGGGCAAGGCGATTCTGAGTGGCTACATCTAGACGATAGGCCCGTTGCATTAGCACAAGTTCGGGCTTACAACGTAGATAGCTTGATAGCTTGTATTTTGTTAAATCCAATCTTTCTCCACACTCTTGATCGATCCCTCACACTATACATGTTGAAAAGATTATTGAACTTAATAGTAGCAATAAGTATAAGGAAGGCAGAGTTCTGCTAAGAGAGCGTTGAGACAGCCCTGTCTATATTTCGGTAGTACTTCGGTAGTAATCAAGACACCCCTGTCGGCAAGAACTTTTGAAAGCCACCTCCGTACACACATCATATCCCCCGATGCTGCCCAATGTACCGCCTCGATCCTACTTCGGTCCGACTCGCACCGAGCTCAGGTATACGTTCGTAGCACCCACGTTCATAGACAAGAAGAATACCAATACACGAGATTATCTTAGTTACCGTTATTCACCGTACGATCGTACAGAAGCCTACCAACAAGTTCAGATGGCGGATTTAGAACACTAAAACACCAAATCGACGCGCTCACGATCTAATAAACTGTCTAAACTCAGCCCAACAAAACACCAAATACTTGCAAATATTTGCTAATATTACGATCTTTATGCTTGTTTGTTCGGTAAAAAAAGCTACCCGTGTTTAATTCATGTTTGTTTGTTGCGGAGTGTGCTACCTGCATGACGGAAAGCGTTAGTCGCTACCAGGTTCTAAAGTTGGTGCTCTCGATTCGAGCGCATTGTTTCGTGGGAGGAAAGACAAGGCTAGGCTTGTAGAAGACCGTATCAGTTCTAGGTGGGTTGGGAAGCTCAACTTAGTCTGCGAGTTCCGCCTGCTCATGTGTCAATTCCCAATGTTAGCCAAGCATCGAGCCCAGAATCATGAAACGCACTCATAGGATCGGATGTTTGACAACAATGCGATAACATTCGTTCCCACCGATCGATATGATTCATACTAGCGCTGACAGTGGCTGCAACCGCTACGCTGATCAAGGCGTCTAGCACGAAGAGCTCGGCTCTCACTGCGTCAATGTGCAGCTTACAGGACGAAGTAGAAACTGGTGTATTCGCTTCTCGAGAGGGGTACGAACAGCTAAAAGTGGTGCAAGTCATCAAGCTTGCGACGACGTCTCGAAAGAAGCTAGTCATATTGTGACGGTTATGAGGAGAAGCAGATCACGTGTGCCACGTGGTGGCGATACGTCATGTAAACAGACCCTTCTGCTGCCTTCTTAAAGGTCAGCATGAGAAACAGAACACGACACAAAAAAATATAGTCTGATTACTGCCTCGCGCGGTTACACCTTTAAATTATTGCATTCACTGCAACAAATATACATAGGGATACAGGAAGTAGAGGGACTAAGTATAAGACTGGCCTTTACATCCCTAGAACATGAACAGCGCTACGAGCTCCATCTACCTTTTCCTTTACTAACTTCAACTCGGCTTCCACTCGGCTTCTAAAGTCTGGGTCTCGTTCGCTTTCCAATACTGTGTTTCCATCCTTGAGTATCTGTAGGTCTGCTTCTATAAGCTGAACCTGCTGTCTTATACTTTCATTGACCTTCTTTTGCAAGGAACAAGCGATGTCTCTAAAATCTGCCTTGCAAGCTCTCCTTTGATCGTTGAACATGTGCACAGAGCCAAATGCTCCTGTCATTAGAGTTTTGCGACGGCGGTCGCTGCCAGAGCCTGTAAATCTTCAATAACTGCAAAACTTGGAAATGAAGACCGGAGTATACGAGCTTACCATATTCCATGTTTGCTGCGTGATATGTATCTTGCATGTACCTGCCTATGAAGGCTGTTTGGACGGGGGCCAATGCATCTGTTTTGAGTTCGAGAAGCTTATCGTGAAACTCTTCGATCGCATCTTCAGTACCGTAGAGTGCGAGGTCTTTGCGATGGTTCAGTGTCTCGAACAACGTTTGTACTACTGGTCGAGGAATATTCGCAACATTCGAGTCAGCCTCGTCTTGAGACGAAACAATGCCCAGGACATTTTCAAAGGCATCTGCAATTGCGCCAAGCAGGTCCTGCACACGCACTTCCAGGTCCAACGCGAGATTAGTCCAGACATTCACCATATCAGTCTTCATGTGGTGTATTGCCTCTTCATTCCAACAACGGTAACCTATAGCACCGGTGGAGTAGTCTCCATAGTTGGAGCAGAAAGCTTTGTACGACGAATGATACCACTGTTAACTGATTAGCCAGCTTCTCGTATCCCGCTATTACGCACATACTCCATGCCAACTCATGCTTGCTTCTCTAGCACTGGTAGTCCATTGTGTACCATACTGTCCTTCTCGACGATCAGCATGTAAAAGAACACTGTAGGGATTATACACACGCATGCATTTGTCAACCTGGTTACCGAATTCTGCTTCCACATCTCGAGAAATATGATAGATTCGAGACTTTGAAGACATGATCTACCAGTTCAAATCAGCAAGGACATTCCTGAGAGGCTCAAATCCGTATCAGGTGCGAATTGAAAGCTTATCTCAGTTCTAATCAAGAATGTATGTGTACAGGAAAGTGCACTACTCACCTCATCTAACGCATTTTTGATCACGTGAACTGTACCTAGTATCTGTTTTTTTTTCTCCGCGCTTACACTGCTGGATCCAGCCTCAACCCAAAGCTTCACGGACCCAAGAAATGCAGGTACTTTAACCTTGATGACTTCTACGCTGACACGAAGCCGACTGTCCGCGACAATTCCAATGCAGTACTTTCGAAGCCCTATGATACCGCTCTCGACGAGATAAGGAATCGACGCCAAGGTGGGCTTCTCACGATGGTCCCAGTAAGTTGTGTTGCTGACACAGAATGTTCTGAGTGTGGTAGCAATTGGATGCTCTCGATATTGCTCCAGTAGTCCATCAGAAACTTTGGCATTCCGTAATCCGATGACCAGAGTGCGAAGCTCGAATTCATTATTTTCCTTGGACCTTTGCGCTTTGCGGTACTCACGCTCCAGTTGTCTGAGGTCATGTTCCTCTTCCCGAGTAAGGTTCGTCTGGTCTCGCTCGAAATTATCGATATCTTCCCTTTTGGAATCTACCTCAAGCCCATAATCGTGGATCTTTTTCTGAAGTTCCTCAATTCTTGCTCTTTCTCCTATCCAGTCGTGCTTAGCTTCCCGCATCTGGACATCTTCAGACCTCGTGCAAACCACGTCGATTTTCGATAGGTTCGCGCGACGTGCCAGTTCGAAGATCTCTTTGATGCTCTCATCTGTCATGGCTCGATCGATCCGAGTGACGGCAAAGATTTGATGGCATTGGCGAACGTACCGCTCTGTGATGGCTTTGCGAGCAGAATTCTGATCACGGAGTCCTGGAAGATCCGCTATGATGAGTCCTTTACTCAAGATATAAGCGTTCAGGTACACACAAATCTTTCGGATGAATGGCCATCGTGTCTGTGATACACTATTGTTCGATGGGTCAATCGAATCTGATGTTAGTTCTCTGAGCCGTGCAGAGCATCGCTCAATTGTGCCGAATGATTGCTGGCCTTGCAATCGAGGCAGCAGCGCTGACGCCCAGTCGACCATCAAGCCTACAGCACGATCAAATTCCATAGAAGAAAGTGCATTGGGGTTCTCGTGTAGCTTTTCCCTGAAGATTGCTTGGAAGGTTTGCGTCGCGAGATCGGCTTTCCTTCTTAGCGCCTTTCCCCCACTCTCGCCTTCTTCATCTCCGCCGTTGCTCTTTGGAGCCTTGAGAAGCGATTGGTAGTCTCGGTGTGCTCTTAGTAGTTCTTCGAATTGTCTCCTCAACTCGTGTAAGGTGAAATAGTCAACGTGGATAGTAAAATCGTCCCTTTCGTGAAACATGTATTCTGTAACAGCAGACGTGCAAGCGGTACCATTATTGCTCTATTCACGAAGGTTAGTTATGTGGTTTTAGCGAGTCCGAAGTAATCACTTACCGCTCTAGCCAGATCCACCTTGTCGAGCAATGAATTGATGAGGCTACTCTTACCCACACCAGAATCTCCGATCAAGCCAACGATCCGGGATGACGGTAATTGTAGGGCTGCCAGGTCTAATGCTTGTTGGTGAAGGCCCTGGATGGTAGATCCATTTTCGAGATGTAATTTCGAGCTGGACAAGACTTGGGCCATTCTCAAGACCTGAGTTCTGACATCAGAAAGATGTTGTTCGACTTGGGTCAAGTGGGCAGGGGGCTCTTCGTCTTCGACTCGATGAATTCTCCGGGTAATACCAGATCCAGAGCGACGAGGACGGGCCGGAGAAGGAGAGAGAGTTTCGCATGACCGTGACGTCACTGGTATAGAAGCCGTGTCATGGGACCCTGTCTGAAGATTCTCGAATTCTGCAACCAGGCTATCATTTCTGGACCCACGGTCAATTCCAGGAGTCAATGGAGTGACGTGAATCGAGGGCGTCGAGATTGTCCGCTGCAAGGGCGTTTCTGACATATTTAGCGATGTTAGTCTCAGGTCACGGACAGCATCAAGCTGCTCTTGAACGTAGTCTTGATCATGAATCTGCTGAGTAACTCTTTCGTGCATGACAGTCGAGGACGTGCTTGGCGTGGTTTCGTGACTGCTGGTGGATAAGATCTCGTGCTCCGTTGACGGTAATGCAATATCCGGGTCATCATTGCAGTCGTCCCTACGACGAGAATGCTGTGGTGCAATCTCAGTAATCTTGTGCGAGAGAATGATGTGTCGCTTACTTTTCTCATTATGGTTCTGGTGGTAAATTTGTGGTTACTTGAAAACTGGATGAAGATCTCCCCTAAGCTCCGGCTGCAATTTAAGGGGCATGGACTTGATTTACGGTGCACTCAGAGGTTGGCTAAGCGCCCTCAGGAGCGAGCTCTGAGGGGTTTCTGCACCACTGCGGCACAGTTTATTGATCCTACCAATGATCGCCGCATCACACACACCAAAACATGTTGGAAAGTGGACCAAGATTGCGGCATCAATACTGTGATATTGTGGTTTTCGAAATACCTTGAGCCGCCTGGATCTGGTTAGCTTGGTGCCCAAGAACATCAACTCCCATAGTAATTTGTTAGTAAATTAATGCAGCAGCCGTTTCCCACCTCCAGAAGCCCATGAAGCTAGTCCTGTACTCTAAATCGTTCGTGTATAGCGTTTTGTTTGTGTGGAGCTTGTTGCGAGCTCAATCTAGCTGCTGTTGGGATGCCGCCCAAGCGCCAGCGTAAGCCGAAGCAGCCATTCGATCAAGGCGTTAACCCGTCCTCCCAGAAGCGTAGAGCGCCAGCAACTAGACAAAATCCTACCCATTTAACGCCTAAACGTGTCCGCCGTGAGGCGCTGCCGTCGCCTCCAGCGACTGCCCCGCCGCGCCGTCAAAGCCCGTTGTCCGAGCCTGAGCTGCAAGCCACCCAAACAGCTGCCTCCGCGCAAGCTGAAGATATCGTTGGCGAGGATGAGGATACTTTCGAGGATGGAGATGGCGATCCGCTGCCTGAGGATGAGGATGAGATCGCTGCTAAGGGCGCTGCCGGTAGTGTTGAGGATGAGGGAGAGCCAGCGTACCGACGTCAAGAAGGCACTCCATGGCTGCCTCGCTCATCGCAAGCGCTAGAGGATGAGGTTAATCCTGTACTGCGCGTTAGGTGGAGGGCTTGCCTTGGTGGTGATATGGAGAAACACTTTATTCCTGAAGCTGCCGATAGCGAGCACGGCGTACGGCTGTACTCGCTGCATTTCGACGACCTATGGCAGTGGGTAGATGACGTTGTTGCAGAATTACGGCCAAAAAGAGCGAAGATCTCATCTGTTTGCACTGTTGTTTACCCAGCTAAGCAGGCCAAACGCGAGCGCGCGATAAAGCGATTGCGGCGAGGTGTTGATGCAACGTGGAATAGCTTTCAGCGCCTTGTTGTAGAGGTTGATAACTATGTCAGCGAGCCAGTAAACGTCGATTTCGAGCTCATCTTGGCTGAAATTCCAGGGGAGCAGCAGCCGTTGCCAACGGTTGTCGACGGTCCTCGTCGACGCACCGCAACGGTGATTCAAGAGGAGGGGCTTGCTGGTGTAATAGCAGCTGAACAAGCAGGTAGCGGGCATGCTATTGCTATCCGGGATAGATGGCGCTGTACAGATACCCATTGCGAGAACTATCCTTATTGCTGCTGGATGGCGCCAACAGCGAGGCAGCCAGCGCGCTTCGAAGATCACCTCTTTGTCAACGGCAACATTATCTCCATGTGGGCAAGAGCAATTACAGCGAGAAGGGCAACGTACGATGAGCCATCTGATGATGTACGGCTTGCAATTTTGAGAGCAAAGGACCTGCGGGTGCATGAGAAAACGCGCAAGTTGCGGGCGGCTGGAGATGGCGACGATGATATCAAAAGCTTAACAAAACTGCTCATCGTTGGACAGCTTGAGCGGATGAACAGGCAACCTCAACAGGAGTCTAACTTGCAGGCAGCTGCACCAACGATAACAAGAGCTGAGGTATCTAGTGCATCTCAGTGGGCGCCTATCCGATATGATCATGAGCAGGAGATTAACGAGCATACTAGTAATTTCTTTAACTACCTTAAGTTAAAATTTCCTACAGTTGGAGAGGACATTAACGAGCTTTATAAGACTCTTGTTATTGACGGAGCTATGGATATCAACCTCTTGATGCAGCCATCTGGTGATATCTTGAAGTTGTGGACGCAGCATTTCAAGCAGCCTCCTGGCTGGTTTTTCACGCTACAAAACACTGCAAAAGAATGGCAAGCTGGGTACCAGGGTCTCACAGATCGTAACTGGAGACGAGTCGAACGTTGTAAGAAAAGAGAAGAGATTGCGCGCAAGAAATTGGTGGTTGAACCGTCTAGCAGTGTTGTGGAGGATGATGGCGAGAATGCTTGAAGCTTAGTGGCCTGAGCGTTTTTGGTGACAGCGGCCCGTGCCCGCTATAGTGTTGAGGTTTTTCAGGCGTTTCAAATGCGCTGCAACAATAGTCTATTTGGATAGCCCTATGTACAACACTACAACGTTATGCGATTATAACAGGTTAACTTCCTAAGATAGTTCTATATGTATAGAAATAGCTCTTATTTTTTTAGAATTATTAAATCGCTTTTGTGGGTTGCGCATTAAGGTGTAATCGTTCGCATTTGTATGGTATCATCTACCTATAGAAACGTACTGTGGCATCCATTTAAAAGCACAATTAATAGGGATAGCCACACCTATGGAACCAGCTTCTGCAGTTAATATTACAGCACACCAGCTGCGCTGCATACTCAAGAAAGACCCCAAAGTCAATGAAGTTCTCCGCTTGCGCTGAATTCCTTTTCATCCACCCCTTGAGCTGCTTAAAGCTCTTCTCGATGGGGTTGAAATCTGGTGAGTATGGCGGCAGATACTCAAGGAGTACTCCAGCACTTTGGCAAAGCACCCGTACACGCTCTGATCGATGGATGGAGGCGTTATCAAGCACGATTACTGAGGCTGGCCCTGGGTGAGGATTGCAGAACGGCAGCACTTGAAACTCTAAGAAGTCTTCTAGGATCTCAGATGTAATCGCGCCTTGAAAGATCTTATAGCTTATGTAGCCATCTATCGTCATGGCTGGCAGCAGCGACCACCGTTCTGATCGCCTGAAGCTGTGTGATAGCTCCACCGGCTCCCCGATTGGAGACCAGCCATATTTGCGGTCGCCCGTACGCTCATTGCAGGCGCTCTCGTCCAACGCAACGATCTGCTCCGCCTTATAGTGTTGCGCCATCCTGGCAAGATAGAGGCGGCGGAGTGGCTCACTCTGCTCCTTTGCCCGCTTTGTTGCAAGCTTGCGAGACCATCTCATCTTCTCTAGCTCTCGGTAAACGCTCGCAAGGCTTATCCTAACGTCGTACTCGTCGTACAAGAAGTCCCTCATCTCATCCATGTATGCGCCCGGTGAGCCATTGAGGTATGCCTGAAGGCCTTCGCGCTGAGCTTGCCGGAGTATAGATGGCCGCCCAAGTCGAACGCAGCGCGGCGGATAAGGCACGCCCCAAAACTCTAAGCTCAACCTCAGCTTTGCTACTGTGTTACGGCTCGCACCTGTAGCTCTAGAGATGGCTCGATCACTTTCGCAGGCAGCAATTCGGTCGAGGATAGCCTGGAGAACAGCGGGCTGCAAGCGGTGGCCGGTGCCTGGCATCGCGATGAGATGGGCTCGAGAAAATTGCAACACCAAAAACGCGAGTCAGTAGAGGCGATCGCAGCAAACAATGAACTTCAAATACGTTGTGGGTGTTAGAAAGCGTGGCTGCATCGATTTACTAACAAATTACTATAGGAGTTGATGTTCTTGGCCACCAAGCCAACCAGATCCAGGTGGCTCAAGGTATTTCGAGAAACACCCATAAGCAGACGCGCCACTGCGGCACGGTTCTTGTCACGACATCCGTACGTCGAGTCGGTGGGTTCTACAGACTGCTTGCGGTCATCATCGAGTCATGTCGCGGTCAGCCTCGTGCGCCAAAGGATGGCTCAGCGGTGGAAGAGAGAGGAGTAGTTAGTCTGTGTGCTGCCAGTAATCGCAGCTCCCTAGTGGCTAGAGAACTAGACCGTTTCGTACGCGAACCGTTTCTGTGGGATATTGAGAAGTTGCGTCAATGCTACGCCGGGTTGACTGCCTAGGTAGCTACTCTAGTTAGAGCTTGCTGTGCTTATTAACAAGGATACTAAAACGATTATATCTAGGTGCCTTCGTGATGTCATCACAGTGCCAGAATAATAAGGGTTACGGAATCTTTCGATTTCTAAGGCTGATCAAGCTGTTAGGACAGGGCTTGCCTAGGTTCAATTCAGCAGACTTGTCAACAAACTGATCTACAGGTTGAATACTTAGACAGGAAATTCCGGGCGGAAACTAGCTTGTTTAGGTATTCAAACTGTAGATCAGTTTGTTTGTTGACAAGTATGCAATTCAGCAAGGGCCAGCCAGGGGAGCAGAACTCTCTTTCTCATTCGGCCGGGGCTCGGGAGCATAGCATCAAGCATCCCACCCCTTGACAAAGATAAGAAGTAAGTCGGTGCAATTTCCAAACTTGTGGGAGTATAGGCGACTGCAGGGGCTAGAGATAGAGGGATTAGACATCGGAGGCGGCAAGATGACAAGATGAAGGGTCCCTCAGCTATGCACAACGTTGCTTCAACATCACAGTGGCGCAGATCTAATCGATATGCTTTCCAGCGCTAGATGTGATGGTGGTGGAGAAAATGTGTGTAAGCTCTTGTATTAGAGCTACCTGGTGGAGTGACAATATCTACATGTGAATGCACAAAGCAGCTGACTAATCAGTCCCCGGCCAATCAGAACACGGGAAGGGCTAAGTCATTTGGTGGATGCCTGTGAAGGTGCTAGGCCCTTGCCGGGCTTCGACACCATTGTTCCGTCTCTCTATTTACCACTTTTATCTTTCAATAAACTTTCGAATATATATAGTAGGAGCTAGCCGCCAAGGAGTTTAAGTCTATATAAGCCTGTTTGCGCGCATAGTTACTAGTTCACAAAGGACTCTTTGTTAGTTAGCTAAACCACTTGTTAAACTCTCCCCAATGTCACTGCGTTAACAAACTCACGAACCTATTACGACGCGCAACCTCACCCCTACGATAAATCACCAACGTTACTTAACAACAGCGAGTACTTTAGATCCACTAAACCTGCAGAAGGAATTAAACCAAAACATGTCTTCAAGCCCATACTTCGATCCTCTCTGCGAAACCGAGCCCCACACAACCCGTTACACCCTAACCGTCTTCGTCCCCGAACGCCCTCCGCCAAGCTGGATCCCAGCGTTCTTCACGCGCAAGGCCGTTAGGTACCCCAAAAATAGCTCAATGTACAGGATACCTCCCTCGGATAGGAACAAGGATCTGGACTGCTTCGAAGACTGGGACCTTGAGGAAGTGCCTACTGTAACGGGCTGAGCCCTAAGTCACATGACTAGGCTGCGAGCCTAGTCGCTTCCCCGACAACGAGAGGGCCGTGCGCCAACCCAAACAAAGCGGGCTCGCCGCTCGCGTCTTACCTTCTTTCTTCATCTTGACTGTAAATAGCATCTGGACTAGGTAGCTGGAATACAGTCCCTACAGACCGTTCACATACAGTCAAGATCAAGAAGAACACGCAGAATACGCAGAACACGCAGAACACGCAGAACACGCAGAATACGCAGAATACGCAGAATACGCAGAACACGCAGAACACGCAGCAACCAAAGCACCGCTATAATGAGCTCCCCCGGGGATACTGACATGACGACGAACGATTCGAACCAGCTGTTACAGTCGCTACTACAGAGACTTGAAGACATGAGCACTAGGATGGAGAGGCTGGAAGCACCATCGCACGAGCTACCTCAAACACCTGGTCACAATACAGACGCCACCACTGATCCAACGCCAACCTCCGAGACTTCGAACACATCTGTGCCTATAACCCCAAAGCCGCGGCACAGCTTACCCCACCCGCCTACGTTTGGTGGAAACAAATCACAATGGCGAGGATGGAAGCTAGAGATGGAGGGCAAGATCGAAGAAGACGCGCAAGCTATTGGAAGCCTAAAAGCTCAGCTACGCTACGTCTACATGCGTCTTGATGGGGCAGCGAAAACCAACGTTACAACATACTACGAGATACAAGTTAAAGAAGAATCGCCAAACCCTTTCAAGCTGCTTGACCGCCTTGAACTCCTCTACGGCGAACGAAATCGGAAGGAGAAAGCCATTCAGAACCTCTACTCTATACGCCAGAAGGACGACGAGACGTTTATTTCCTTCTATCCACGGTTTGAGAAAGAGATGGCCAACGCTGACGCAGAAAGCTGGCCTGAGCATACGAAGATATCCTACTTACGCAATGCATTAAGTGGTAGGATAAAGGATAGGCTTGTTGGTACATCAGGAGCAGAAACAAGCACATACGCAAGGTTCGCTCAGAAGTGTGTAGATCTTAGCAACGACATGGAGTTGTTCGGCCAATGGACGAAAACAACCCGCCGTTACGGTAGCCGAACTGCTGAAAATGCACTAACCTATGAACCACCAGCAAAATCAAATAATGCCACGCTCACAGCAGTTTCCCCTGAAGACATGATGGAATGGGAACCTACGCAGCCTACAACTACCCAAGTGAACGCTGTCGGCCTCCGCGGCAAGACCAACATGAATGGATATCCATCTAGGCGTCCCGAAGACCGAGAACTTATTGGAAAACGAGCAAAATGGGTCAACCAAGAGGAAATCGATGCTCGACGCCAGGAACGACGCTGCCTCCGATGCGGCCGCAACAATTGCCGAATAGCTACATGCCCGTTAGCAGCCGCTCTACGACCAACTCACGTTAGCGTCAAGACAGCAAAGAGTACTGTGGTCACCAAGGCAGCTGTAGAGGAGGAAGATCCAGAAGACTCCGAAGCAGAGCAATAGGAACACGCGGCAGCTCAGAAAGAATGGAAAGAGACCGGAAAGCAAAAGATGGATAGCGATCCCTTTGTACTGGACGTTAGACTTAATGGAACTGACTTTGTCACTGGACTTGTTGACTCAGGTTGCCTTTGCTATTCCGCCATCAATGAACAACTCTTTCGATCTCTGAGACTGCCATCAATCAAGATAGCCCCGCGTCAGCTGGAGGAAGCAGCTGGGAAGAACGCAGAACCAAGTACTGTCCTAGATACAGTTACTTACGCCTCGATAGACATAGACGGCCACCAGCAGAAACGCGTCTTCTTCTACGTTGTACCTGGCCTAACTTACGACGTGATCCTAGGAAAGCCCTGGTTAGAAGATGCCGACGTCACAATTTCGGCCAAACAAGGCTGCCTAGATATCGGCGCGTCAAACATCCGCGCATGGAACCACAAGAAAGCGTCATACAAGCCACCACTAATGAAGGCTACTCAGGTGATGGCTTCCGCATTCATGGCGGAGGTGAGAAGAAGCCGTAGGAAGAACAAAGGAGACGGTATTGCGCTCGACACTGGACTGTTCGCTGTTTCCATCGCCGACATTGAGAAAGCTTTGAAACCGCGCAAACGATCCGATCCAAAGACGAAGCTCCCACCCCAGTACCACCAATGGCTGAAGGCTTTCGACCATTTCCTAGCTGAGAAACTTCCCCCGCATCGTAAAGGCGTTGATCTCCACATTGAGATTGAAAAGGATCAAGACGGAAACGAGAAGACCATTCCATGGGGTCCGCTCTACGGCATGAGCCGAGAAGAGTTACTAGTGCTTAGGAAAACTCTCACCGAGCTGTTAGACAAGGATTTTATCCGCGCAAGTAACTCTCCCGCAGCTGCACCCGTCCTGATGGTCAAAAAGCCAGGAGGGGGCATCCGATTTTGCGTTGACTACCGAGGCTTGAACAACATCACCAGGAAGGACCGTTACCCTCTGCCTCTATTCACAGAAACACTGAGAAATGTAGCTAAAGCTAAATGGTTCACAAAACTTGACGTTATCGCAGCCTTCCACAAGATCCGTGTGGCCAAAGGAGAAGAATGGAAGACAGCTTTCCGAACAAGATACGGCCTATTCGAATGGCGGGTTGCTCCCTTCGGACTAACAGGAGCACCAGCCGCATTTCAACGCTACGTAAATGGTGTTCTACAGGATTACCTTGACGACTTTGTTTCAGCCTACGTTGACGACATCTTAATCTACTCGTCAGGATCGCTTCAGGATCACAGAGAGAAGGTTGGAAAGGTTCTTCAACGCCTTATAGACGCTGGACTGCAGACTGATATCGACAAGTGCGAGTTCGAGACTAAACGAGTCAAATACCTCGGGTACATTGTGGAAGCAGAAGTGGGCATTCGAGTTGATCCTGAAAAGATTATCGCAATCCGCGAATGGGCTACACCAACGTCAGTTAAGGCTATCCGAGCATTTATTGGTTTTGCCAACTTTTACCGAGTTTTTATACCAAACTTCTCGGACATTGCTGAACCGCTTATCAACCTAACTAAGAAAGAGATGGTTTTTCATTGGGACGAGGCTTGCAATCAAGCATTTGAAACGATTAAGGAACTTCTCATTACAGCACCAATACTCGGCCATTTTGATCCAGAGAAGGACACCTTGGTAGAAGCCGACTCCTCAGGACATGCAACTGGCGGCCTATTGCTGCAGAAGGACAAGAACAACAACTGGCAACCCGTTGCCTACTACTCAAAGAAGCACTCACCAACAGAGGCCAATTATCCAATTCATGACAAGGAGCTTCTAGCTATTGTTCGTTGCTTAGAAGCATGGGCTCCTGAACTACGTATGGTTAGGAAGTTCACAGTTCTGACGGACCACAAGAACCTTCAATACTTCTACCGCGAACGACAGCTGTCTGAAAGACAAGTACGTTGGTCAGAGTTTCTCTCACGATTCGACTTCTCCCTGGAATGGAAACCTGGAAAGACTATGGGAAAACCTGACGCCCTGTCACGACGAGAACAAGACCTACCCGCCAACTATGACGATGAACGAATACGGTCTCGATTTATCCGTCTTTTCCAGAGCAAGCACTTGCAGAGTGTTCAAATCCAGTCCCTGTCGTCCGAGGAGATTGACTTCACAGTAGACTCCGCAACAATCAATTCAATCCGGTCACTCTCCTAGACCCACTTACCTATCTAGGTAGGGCTTAAACTCCTATAGGTAACTACTAGGCTTAAAGCGGTAATCAATCAATCCAATCTGAACCTTCTAGGACCCACTTAATTGATTGTTGCGGACTGTGCTTCACAGAAGAGATACGCATGTTTGAGGACCAGGACATGCAAAATCTCTGGCACCGAAGCCGCCAAGAGGATGAGCTTTATCAGGAGCTCACTACGCTGGTAGCAAACAAGGAGCGGAACCTCCCTACCAAACTTCAGAAGGAGAAGTCAGTGAGTATAGCAGAATGCACCCTGGACGAGAGAGGCCTGTTGCGATTTCGAGACCGGATATGGATCCCTGACTGCGAACCACTTCGCACTAGACTCCGCAACAATCAATTCAATCCGGTCACTCTCCTAGACCCACTTACCTATCTAGGTAGGGCTTAAACTCCTATAGGTAACTACTAGGCTTAAAGCGGTAATCAATCAATCCAATCTGAACCTTCTAGGACCCACTTAATTGATTGTTGCGGACTGTGCTTCACAGAAGAGATACGCATGTTTGAGGACCAGGACATGCAAAATCTCTGGCACCGAAGCCGCCAAGAGGATGAGCTTTATCAGGAGCTCACTACGCTGGTAGCAAACAAGGAGCGGAACCTCCCTACCAAACTTCAGAAGGAGAAGTCAGTGAGTATAGCAGAATGCACCCTGGACGAGAGAGGCCTGTTGCGATTTCGAGACCGGATATGGATCCCTGACTGCGAACCACTTCGCACTAGACTCCGCAACAATCAATTCAATCCGGTCACTCTCCTAGACCCACTTACCTATCTAGGTAGGGCTTAAACTCCTATAGGTAACTACTAGGCTTAAAGCGGTAATCAATCAATCCAATCTGAACCTTCTAGGACCCACTTAATTGATTGTTGCGGACTGTGCTTCACAGAAGAGATACGCATGTTTGAGGACCAGGACATGCAAAATCTCTGGCACCGAAGCCGCCAAGAGGATGAGCTTTATCAGGAGCTCACTACGCTGGTAGCAAACAAGGAGCGGAACCTCCCTACCAAACTTCAGAAGGAGAAGTCAGTGAGTATAGCAGAATGCACCCTGGACGAGAGAGGCCTGTTGCGATTTCGAGACCGGATATGGATCCCTGACTGCGAACCACTTCGCACTAGACTCCGCAACAATCAATTCAATCCGGTCACTCTCCTAGACCCACTTACCTATCTAGGTAGGGCTTAAACTCCTATAGGTAACTACTAGGCTTAAAGCGGTAATCAATCAATCCAATCTGAACCTTCTAGGACCCACTTAATTGATTGTTGCGGACTGTGCTTCGCACACGAATTATTCAAAATATTCACGACTCGCATATCACCGGCCATCCTGGACGAGATCTTACCTACTCAATCTTATCAAGGCAGTTCTTCTGGTCAGGTGTAGCAAGCGACGTGCGACGCTTTGTCCGTAACTGCGAGATTTGCGGGAGGAATACGATATGGAGAGAGACAAAGAAGGGCCTCCTTAAACCGCTACCGATCCCAGAACGTATATGGGGAGAACTTTCAATCGATTTTATTACGGACTTGCCGCCATCTGGACGCGATGACGCAACGAACTGCATGGTGGTCACTGATCGGCTGACAAAGGGAGTTGAACTGGAAGGCATGCACGATATCTCGGCAGAAGCAGTAGCACAACGGCTTTTAGAACGGCATTACCCTATTCATGGTATTCCAACGGCAATTACGAGCGATAGAGGACCACAATTCGTCAGCGATCTTTGGAGGCATTTCTGTAAACTCCTCAGCGTTGAGCAACGCCTGTCGACTGCCTATCATCCGCAAACCGATGGTGCAACAGAGCGAATGAACCAAGAGATTGAGAAGATGATTCGAATCTGGGCCACCTACACGCAAGAAAATTGGCTAGCACTTTTACCTATCGTTATGGGAGCAATCAACAATCGCGAGGCCTCATCTACTGGCCTAAGCCCCTTCTATTTTATGCACGGATATCACAATGAACCCATTCAGCTGGTAGAGGATCGAACTATTCAGGACCGACCAAAGAGAGACGGCGAAGCACTGGCAGAAGGCTTCCTTAAAAGACTCCAAGACGCAACAGAGTGGGCCCAAGCTGCGATCGCGATAACACAAGAGAAACAGCAACATCAAGCTAACAAGACAAGAACAGCAGCGCCCCAATACAAGGAGGGAGACTGGGTGTTTTTGAACCTTAGAAACGTGAAGACAACACGACCTTCCAAGAAGCTAGACTGGTTGCATGGAAAGTACAAAGTCTTGAGGCAGGTCAACTCCCACTCTTATCAACTTGACGTTCCGGGGAAGATCCATCCTGTCTTCCACGTAGACCTGCTTCGCTACGCGCCTGACGACTCTTTCCCATCGCAGAAAGTTGGAGACACTCAGCCAGGGCCTATACTTATAGATGGAGACGAGTTATGGCTGGTTGAACGTATTTTGGGCGAACGGACAATAGGGCAAGGAGGGAAAGGAATCAAGGAGGCATATGTGAAGTGGGTGGACTATACTGAACCGACATGGGAACCAGTGAGCAACGTACTAAAGACTGACGCTTGGAAGAAATGGAAAAAACTACACGCTAAAGGGAAAGGAGGGGGGTAATGTAACGGGCTGAGCCCTAAGTCACATGACTAGGCTGCGAGCCTAGTCGCTTCCCCGACAACGAGAGGGCCGTGCGCCAACCCAAACAAAGCGGGCTCGCCGCTCGCGTCTTACCTTCTTTCTTCATCTTGACTGTAAATAGCATCTGGACTAGGTAGCTGGAATACAGTCCCTACAGACCGTTCACACCTACCAAGACCGTGGTCATCAAGAGCGCGTGGTTTCCAGCAGAGATGCGGTGTGCGCATGTACAGCAGAGCAAGGAGTGCCAACAGGGATGCTATTTTTTGGAGAAGGGAGGCAAAGTGGCGAGGTGGTTTTGCAAAAGAGTTAGTTGTGAGGGACATGTTTATTGCGGAAGAGTGCAAAATGATAAGCAGGAAAGGAGCTGCTTCGGGAAAGAGGGAGCAAGAATGGTATGTGTAATAAAATAGTCCGTCAGTTCGTAAACAACACCGAAGGAAGCAGCTTTAGCTCTAAATTGATGGTCTGCTTATTCACCCGAACCCTGCGGCCAGCAGACTCCGCAACAAACAAACAAATCAAACATAGGTAGTATTGAGAAGCTGACACTATTAGTAGTAGTATGACTACCTAATAGAGCGCTCTCTAAGGCACAACGGTAGTGGTGGTACAGATTCGTATTGTATTGACTAAGGAGCTATTCACACGTTCGTAGATCCGTGTTGCGTGCAGCTGCGTCCAAGCTCCCCGCTAGGACCCACCTGCACGTGTCACCAATCATGTGACTACTCCTCCGCTTGATACCACCAAGTCACTTACGGACTGTATTCTCAACAATAATAATAATAACAGTTCATTTGAGGGGGTGCCAAGGCTCTCTCGGCTCTGATTGGCTGTTCCCATTGCCCCTCATTATGGCCTCTGACTTCTGTGCACCCTTCTATTTGACAAAATATTCCATCTAGGTGGAAATACTGAGACTTCTGGCAAAAAAAAAAAGCAAAAACATACAACAGCGGGGATTCGCTAGTGGTCACCCACCTAACTACTAATCCGCCGGTACACTGCTTATATATGGCTGAGCGGACGGGAAGCCTAGTTCTCAGTGTCCTGTGGTCGTATGTGAAGGAAATTAAGCTTTAATTTAATATAATGTGTTTAAGAAGCGATTCGGTAATCGAACACTAACTTTTCGAGATAACAAAAAGGACTTGGATTACCCTTTTTTCATCTCAATTCCATTGAAATGCCTTCCTAGAATCAGTTTCCAACGTCTGCTTTTGCGTGCAGGCGTTGTGGCGGGCGCGCTGGCCGCTGCAACTTTGACAGAGTTGTTACCTGGCCTTAGTTGAGAGAAATCTCTGCAAGTGGCCCGTGCGCCAACTGATTTTAGATGTTCGATCGAAGTGTTACGATTGCAAGGAGAAGGACAAGCAACAACGGCAGGACAACGTTGAAGGCGGGGCACAGCGGGTAAGCTTGTGCCGCGCAGTCACGTGACCTGCCCTCCAACCTTGGCATGACCGCCATGGAGGGCATGACCTCCACGGAGGGTGCGACCTCCATGGAGGGAAAGGCCACAATGGAGGGCACGCTTATTATATAACAGTAGGCAATGAGCCCTTACGGTTCATTGTGTTCAACTTCGAAATCTAAGGATTAGTACTTGATTCTCAACTCCCCGTATATTACATCGATCTACCAATCGTGCTATACAACCTCGTGTCCATCGCATCACTCCATCCCCGAGAACCAACCCAAGATCATCTTCGGACGACCTTCACACGAAGGCACCCTCTACGAAACCGACAGAGCAACGGCTCTTCCTTAGGTATATAGCTCTATTGCTGCAAAGTAATAGGCCTATATATCTAGATGCTACCCATACCCGAACGCCCTAAACCAACTCGATATACCGACCCCATATACCGAACCGCTCCAGCACCTGCTGTCACCAGCACACTCACGAGCAAAACAACGACCAGGCACTAGATGTGTAGATCTATCATTTTGTAGTTGTGATGGATCTAGACTCCGCAACAATCAATTCAATCCGGTCACTCTCCTAGACCCACTTACCTATCTAGGTAGGGCTTAAACTCCTATAGGTAACTACTAGGCTTAAAGCGGTAATCAATCAATCCAATCTGAACCTTCTAGGACCCACTTAATTGATTGTTGCGGACTGTGGATGGATCGCTATATACAGACGCCTACAACAAACACCCTCTCTACCGAACGCCCTAAACCGACTCGATATACCGACTGTCACGGTAACCACCGTGGTCCCCTTGACACTCCTGCCTCTGACCCATGCGCTCCTGCTCTTAACCCGTACGCTCCTATCGCAATAGCGCAATGTACTATCCTCGACAGTATGCGACTGCCTCAACATCTGTATGACGTCACACAAGCTTCCTTCCGCTATATATCTTTCTCTAGTAGAACTCTCCACTTCTTTTCTTCACGCAACGTCTTGTATTTACACTTGAGTACTGTACGTAGCACACAAATCAAACTTCTTCATAAGTTCTGAGATTACTGCTCGTTACCTCTCGTG
The DNA here is from genome assembly GCF_003171515.1 of Pyrenophora tritici-repentis. Lineage (NCBI taxonomy): Eukaryota > Fungi > Ascomycota > Dothideomycetes > Pleosporales > Pleosporaceae > Pyrenophora > Pyrenophora tritici-repentis. The sequence continues at coordinate 2,620,243 of NC_089393.1, forward strand.
ACACCGACCCACTATACCGAACCGCTCCAGCACCTGCTGTCACCAGCACACTCACGAGCAAAACATTGACTAGGCAAGATGTATAGATCTATTATGGTTGTAATAAATCCCTATATACAGACGCCTACACTAAACACCAATATTTTCTGTTGAATAACAAAAAGGCCGACCTTCTTGCTACAATAGCTTGAAGGTATAACGTACCTCACAGGTTGGCCGGCCACTTTTGCCAAGCCCACACCAAACTTTATCTATCACACAATGCCTCAACAACAACACTAGATAGACTCTTCTAATGAACGTCAGATACAGATTGCTCTTTAGGCTCTTAAACAAGACGCGACACTCTCTTTGCGACGCGCTGCAGCTATCTATAACGTCTCTTATAGAACACTAAGCGATCGACGCGCCAGACGGCCTTGTTAGGGTCTCACAGGATCAGATATTTAAAACTGTGTTGAATTACAAAGTTTTTGCAGTACCGAGTTTCTAAGAAACTTCGGTAGAATTAAATACATGTGTGGGGCAGCGGGGCCTCGGCACCCGAGGCGCCGGCGTGGTCCGTGCTCAGAACACCAAGGTTCCAAACCATGACACGTCCCCCCTCCAAAATGCTCAAAGTCCCGACTGAGCGTTCAAACTTCCATTGAAAACACAAAGCAGGGCAACGGCAAGCTGCCCGTTGTCGTCATAATCATGAAAGGTGGCGTGAGGCCCAGGGCGCCCAGGGTTGCGGTCGTGAAAGTCCTGGACTGACTCCTTGCTGCCGCGCAGGTTGAAGTAGGGTTGCCAGCCTTCAGACTGGTCGTTGCCGACCCATTCAACTTTGTACTGGAGGCAACCACGGCGGCCAGTATAGGGTCGTTCATTGTATTTCGTATGCGGGAGTCTAAGACTTGAGCGATAACATACTCTGTGTCGCCCTCATCGTTCAAATGGACTTCGGGGGAGCGTTGTCGTTAGCTCTGGGCTGTCCAGGTAGAGCGTCATCCTCATATGGTTGGAGCAGCCACGGATGAAAAGCGGGAAAAATGTTCTTAAGGCTATCTGGCAGGTCTAGCTCATAGGCCATGTTGTCAATAACACGGGTAATCTGGTAGGGACCCATATTCTTGTGGTCTAGCGACTTGACTGGCCTTTCGGTCTTAATATGGTTAGCGTTGAGGAGCACCCAGTCGCCAACAGCGAAGCGGGGGGCTGGATGGCGGTGGACATCAGCGAAGTCTTTCATGCGTTCCTGGGTCCAGGCGATCTCATCGCGGAGGTACCGACGGGTTGCGTCAATGCGGTTTGTGAGGGAGTCAGCAGCGCGCCGCTGTGCTGCAGCTGGGGTGGCGTTAGTGATGGCGTGGGCTGGTTCTAGGCCGGAGCGAGGTTGGTAGCCCTTTGTTGCTTGAAATGGGGAAACTCCAGTAGCGGAGCTTATAGCGGAGTTGGCTTCGAATTCAGCTAAAGGTAGGAGCTGGGCCCAGTCATCCTGCAGGTAGTTCACGTACGAGCGCAGGTACTGCTTCAAGTCCGCGTTGGCGTTTTCTGTTTGGCCATCTGTCTCAGGATGATAGGCAGTTGAGAGCTTTGGTGCTGTGCCGACGCGGTCGCAAAGGCGGCGCCAAAAGTGGGATGTGAATTGGCGGCCTCGGTCTGAAACTAGGGTCTTTGGGTAGCCCTCTTCTCTCCAGATGTATTCGAGAAACTTGTCGACGATAGTTAGTACCTCCATGTTCTCAATGGCGATAAACTTCTTCTTCTTCGACAGCCTATCCACGACCACCATGATGTGTCGGTATGAGTGGCCGCACCACTTTGAGGGTGGCAGCGGCGTAATGAAATCGATAGAGATGTCCGTCCAGTATTTCTCTGGCACAGGCAATGGGTGCAGGAGGCCATGCTTAGCGTGGCGGTTGACTTTGGAGCGCCGGCAGGTGGTGCAGTTGTTAGTGAACCTTGCGATAGTGTCGGTCATGCCTTGCCAATAGTACCATTGGCTCACCTGCTGGTATGTTGTGGTGCGACCCCCGTGCCCTCCTGGCAGGGAGTCATGGATATCTTTTATAATGCGGGTCCTCAGTTTCTCGCTGAATGGGACAAGAAGGCGGTTATAGCGCATAAAAAGCTTTCTCTCAGCGTTGGTTTCAAGATCGCCCAGTTCCAACCGCACACCTTCAGCAATAAGGTGGTGAGGGATACGTCGATGGCCGTTGTTGAGTGCGTCGCGGATAGCGGTAAGGCGGGCGTCTGTAGGGTAGAGGGCATCGACAATTTCTTGGGTAGTCATTTCATCGGCTGCTACAAGGTCGTCGTAAGGGTCATGTTGTCCTTGGAGAGTGAGGCGGGCTAGCCTAACCATGGCGGTGCCCACGCGTGACATGCCTTCTCCGGATTCATGCATGAGGGATAAGATAGAGGGCAGGTCGCACTCGGCTTCTCCTAAGCAGAGGCCAGCAAGGCGGATAGCTTCATGGCTGCCTCCATCCCACCGGTGGTCGCCAAGGATGGTCTGACACTGGTGCTGGACGCGGTCGTCGGTGACACTCTCAGGCAGGTCACCTGTCCTTCTGGTGAGGCTGTCTGGCTTCGTGCCTTGTTTTCCAGGCCGATACTTGACTTTAAAGTCGAATTCCTCTAAGAACTCGGCCCAGCGGGCTTGTCGGCGGTTAAGGTGGCGTTTAGAGCGGAAGTATTCGAGGCCTCGATGGTCAGTAAGTACTTCTACTGTGTCGGCGGCGCCTGCGAGCTCCGGGCGCCATTCCTCGAAGGCGCGGACTATTGCCAGCAGTTCCTTGTCGTAGATCTCATAGTTGCACTCCGTAGGAGTCATCTTTTTGGAGAGGTACGCGACAGGGCGTATAGTGTCGTCGCTTTGAATTTGGGAGAGCACTGCAGCGTAGACGTAGTCAGAGGCGTCGGTTTCCAGGATGCATTTGAGGTCTGGGTTAAAATGGGCGAGGACCACCTCGCTACAGAATGCCTGCTTGAGCAGGTCAAAGGCTCGCGAAGCTTCGGGGGTCATTTGAAACAGCTTTGGATCTCCGCGGGTGAGATGGGTGAGAGGTTTGGCGATATCAGAGAAGCCATATATAAAACGGCGATAGAAATTGGCAAAGCCAAGGAAGGCTTGGACATCCTTGAGGGACTTGGGTAGAAGCCAGTCCTGTATAGCACTGACCTTTTCTGGGTCCATCTTTATACCGTTCGGTGTGATAATAAGCCCAAGAAACTTGACTTCTTCTTGGAAGAATTCAGATTTCAGGATGTCCATGGGGAGCCCAGCGTTGGACAGGCGTGTGACCACTCGGAGTAGATGGTCATCATGCTCTTCCCTTGTTTCGCTGAATATGATGACGTCGTCTAGGTAGGCCATGCAAAATTCGTCCAGGTACTCATGGAGGACGTCGTTGATGTAGGCTTGAAATGTTCCAGGGCTGTTGCACATTCCAAAGGGCATTACGGTGTACTGGTACAGGCCGTATGGCGTAATGAACGCTGAGAGGTGTTTATGCTCTTCTTTAATCCGGATTTTATTGAAGGCGGCGATAACGTCTACCTTAGAGAAGAATTTGGCCTTGGATAGCTTGGTGAGCATGTCGCGTATCAACGGAGGGGTGTTACGGTTCTTGATGGTATGGGCATTAAGTCCTCGATAGTCCACGCAAATTCGGATACCTCCTCCAGGTTTCTTGACTACTAGGAGGGGGCAGCCCATTCAGAGGTGCTACGTTCAATGTGGCCTTTCCGGATCATATCGTCAATGTAGAGCTTCACAGCTCGGGCTTCGTCGCGGGATAGCGGCCTTAGCCGCTGTGATGAAGGGCGAGGCGGTTTTCCGGTTTCGGGTCTAACTGGATTTCAATAGCGTGGTCCAGCTTGTCTCGCTGCGGAGGGATCTCATCGGCCTCTCGTGGGTCGAAGCCATGGTAGAGGGGATGGAGGACCTCTGGCAGCTTAGCCAGGATTTCCTCTTTACTCATGTGGGGGCGCTCCATTCGATCGCGAAACTTTTCAAAGTCTTCAGGGAGGACTTTGGCTCCTGCCGCACGCAGCAGTTGGGTATCCGTCCATTCTTGGTCGGTCATATTGCAAAGTCTTTCAACCTCTTCCATAGAGGTTAGGCAGACCTGTTCTCCTCTTGTCACTGAAATGGCGGCCACCCGGCTTGAGATAAAAGCGATGTCGATAGGCGGGGGATGTTGAGGAGCCTTAGGATGGCGAGCTTTTTTAAGCTCATAGGCTGGGGGCGCTGGGTGTTTGCGGTGTCGGCTACTAGCAGCCATGCATGGCTTGTGGTTTTCTAGGCAGTTGCGAATGCAATGGTCTGAGTTGAATACTATTGACATAGTGTCCCAGTTTACCTGGGGGTTGTGGATTTGAAACCAGGGAGTGCCAAGGATCATTTGCACTCCGCTAACTTTGGTCACATAGGCAAGGACTTGTTCATGGTGGGTGTCGAAAGTTACGTGTACCCGTGTCATATGGGTAACGTTGGCAACTTGGGTGCCGTCTGCGAGCTCCAGGACAGCTGGGTCTTGGAGCGGAATTAATTCGTATTTGTGTGCGCGAGCATGAGATTCATCAATGAAGAGAGAAGCACAACCAGAGTCACCCATGAGTTCTACGTGTGAGGATGGTTGTTGAGAGGGAGATATCATCCCTTTGAATACTAATTGCTGACCTACCATAGGGAGATAAGTATTGCCACGAATAGCGGCGGCTGCGATGGCGGAGACGCGAACCCGTGGGCAGCAGGGCGTTCCAGGTTCTTGATCCGGTCCAGGATTGCTTGCAGTGTGGGGTCAGGTTCAGTGTCGTTGTCGTCGCAGTCTTCGGCAGTAGGAGAAGGGGGCGTTGTAGGTTCAGGTGTATTCAAGGGTTCTTTATTGAGTTTCTCAGGCTCTTGGGGTCCCTGGGGGCGACTTTCGCCAGGGACTACTCGTTTTCCGAGCGGGCGTCAGAGGCGGCCGCTGGAGGAGTAGGGGCTCGGACGGCGTTAATGCGTACGGCGGCCTTAGGGATAGGGACGCCGGCGGCCTTGCGGGCTTCGTTCAAGGCGGTGAGGACTTCGGGGTAGCGGCCCATTGAAGTGAGCTTGTCCATGTCCTTGCAGGGCGCGTCGTCGGAGTTAGACTTGTGGCCTGCACGGGTGCACTTGAAGCAGCGTTCCAATTCAGCTAGGACCTGGGTCTCCATGACAGTGCGCTCCCTGTAGGGTTTGTTGATAATAAATTGGTTGGCTCCGCTGCCTTTGGGCTGCGCGTTGTCGGCGTTGCGATTGCGGTTGCGGTTATTGCCGCCGCCGCCACGACCGCTACCTCCACTATTACCCTTGCTAGGGTTGTGAGAGGGCTGGAGGGCGGAGTGAAGTTGTTCGAGGTGTCGGAGCTTGTGGCTGAACTTGGCAAAGTCCTTGGTGAAGGTGTCGTCGCTCATGAGGTGCTCCGCTCGGCTGCGCCACTGGTCTGGCAACTTCTTGTAGGCTTGCAGAGTCTTTTCCTCGTCGTCCCATTTCAAGGGAGCGACGCCGGCTTTGAAGCGGGCCAGGTAGGAGGTGATAGTCTCACCAGGCTTCATGAAGCCTTCCTTTTCGTAGAAGTTGTGGGCATCTAGGCGGGTATTCAAACGGCCGTAGCAGGCGTCGAGGATATCCCACGCTTCTTGTGCAGTATGGAACTCGTCTCCTTCGACAAACCATCCGCTCGAGATATTATCCCAGGCTACGCCGGTGGTTTTCATGCGGATGTAGTCTAGTTGCTCCTCCTCGTTGTTGGCGAAAGGGTACGGATGGGCACGGAACCAGCTCTGCATGTCGAGTTTCCATTTCTGGTAGGTAGAGGCCTTTGTGCCTGTAGGGCCCTCAAAGACCGCGGGTTCAGGTTGTTTAGATCGTCGCTGCGTTGTGGCGGGCAGCGGAGCGTCAGGGCTAAGTTTGGTAGCTGAGCGGTGGCGGCGTACGCTAACGGGTCCATCTGATTCGTCAGAGATGGAGTCATGCGGTTTGCCGCGTAGAGATGGGCGCGCGGTGCTAGCATAGGCTTTAAGCTTTTCTTTGGTTTCGCCGTGCGCGGTAGACTCTTGGTTAAGGGCGGTCTTGTACTCCTCCTTGCGCTGGAGGTAGCGTTCGGCTCGTCGCTCAGCGGTGTCGAGTTTCGACTGGAGGTCTTGGTTGGCTACGTGGAGGCTGCCTCTCACCTCTTGAAGCTGGTTTGTAAGGAACTTTACCTGCTTTTCGGAGTTGAGTTTGGCGACGCGCTCGTCGATGAGGTCTTCCTGAGCGTCCGTCAGGCGCTCTTGAAGATTGGCGAGGTCGTTATGTAGGGTGTGGACGGTGTCAAAGCAGAACTGGTAGAGTTTCTCTCCAGCTTCCGTGGTTGAGCCTTTAACAAAAGCTTCGTCAAGTTCTCCTACTAGCCTGGGCTCGCCGTTGGCGTCGTACTCATAGGCGGCTAGAGTTGGCTGACTGCCTTGAGGCAAGTCAGTTTTGGGGATTACGTAGCCAATGACTTTGCGGACGGGCTTTGAGGTAGTCCCCTCTGTGCGTGGCGTAGGCGAGGGTAGCGGGTCCCATGTAGGCGGAGAGAGGGCGTAGCTAGTATGGTTGCCGTCTTCTGTTTGGTACGTAAAGGGGTTATCAGTGCGCTGGGCGTCCGACCGCTGTCGGAGAGCGGGGTACTGAAAGCCTGCGCGGCCGCGGGTTGTAGTGACGTTAGGCGGGGACGGTTGAAAGGAGTCGCTAGAGTCTTGAGCGTCTACGACAGGTGATAACGGGCGCGATGGTACTAGATGGTGGATTTGGGTAATGTCGGCCTCGTCGTTATCTGAGTCGGCGTCATAGCCCTGCTGCTCTAGCTGCTCGTTTCCGAAGGCGCCAGGTACAGCTGGGTTGCTGATTTGGCGTAAGTTGGCGGACCCGGTAGCGCGTGGCAAGGCGCTGCTGCGGGCGGTGGAAGCCACGGTAGGTCTAGCGAAAGACCTCGCGCTCTTACCGGGGCTGATCGTTGCACCGGCGGTAGGGTTGGCGTCGCTGCCCGAGGCGTCTCCCACATGGGGCGCGTCGGCGGCATTGCCGTCTGGGAACTGGGTGGACATGGCGTTGGTCTACCGTGTCGCGGGAACTGTGGGGATCTGCAACTAGCCGCACGCGCTGGGTTGCTATTAGAGCGCTGTTAGAGCGCTGTCAGAGCGCAGTTAAGGCGCTGTCAGGTTAGGAGCAACTGGCCAAGGACGCCAGGTTGCTGTCAGAGGCGTTTAATGGACTGCAAAAACGTGTTAGGGTCTCACAGGATCAGATATTTAAAACTGTGTTGAATTACAAAGTTTTTGCAGTACCGAGTTTCTAAGAAACTTCGGTAGAATTAAATACATGTGTGGGGCAGCGGGGCCTCGGCACCCGAGGCGCCGGCGTGGTCCGTGCTCAGAACACCAAGGTTCCAAACCATGACACTCGGGACTTTATTATCTTGTAGTTCTTTCCGTTTATATCTAGAAAGATAAAGATTTTAAGGTACTAGAAGTTCTCAGAAAGTCTTTAGCTAGTAAGAAAAGAAATAACGTTAATAAAGACAAGAAAATTGTATAGAGAGAATTGTAGTCAAGTTGATTTTATATTCTATATAAAAGAATAGCCTACGCTCTTACTCTTATATAATTGGTAGAGACTGAAACCCGCAGATAATTGGCCGAGCTAGAACCTTAAGAAGGAACTCTATACAACAACTAAATGCTTACTGTCTCTTACTACTCTCTTAAATCAAGCTAAGATAATTAGTTACCATATAAATCAGAACATAGATCCTTACATAAGTAATTATCGTTATTCCAAGAGGTAGTATTTGCAGCTGATTTATCGTCTACAGGTTAAGTTGCAGTCCTCCTATAAAGCATGTTGATATTATACGTAGCAAGAAAATAGGATCTATATAGGAGAATACGTACAACAGTGCAACCTGAACAACAACAGAGGTCGCCCCTTCTAAGAGTAAGGCAACCGGTACCTTCTTGGACTGGACAACCACCCTGGCGCGCCTCTAGACTAGAAGAGTGGTCGTCGGCATGGATTATCTTCAGAGCAGAAGAATCTTCGAGTCCAAGTTTGGTTGGGGAGCTTAGGCCCTGAGTAGCGAAAGCAAATGCCAAAACGATAGAGAACTTCATATTGACAGTAGTTGAAATAGTGGTCAGATAGATAGTGGTTGATAAGGAGTAAAAAGTAGTTGATAGTTGTTGGAATGAAGTCCAAGTGAGAGAGACATGTGTCTCGTCTTATATAGACACGAAAGGGACCTAGACAAGGACTCCTTGCTAATGTTCGGTCTAACAGTCTGATGCCCCGAATGGTATGTAAGAGAAAGCTCAGACTCCTCGTTAAACCAAGCTATAAGCCCGGCTGCATCGTAGTCGGGTCTCCCCTAAATCGTTTTATCAATCATTTTACCGATTCTGTGACGTACGTAGACTCCTAATAATGACAACGATCTTCATAAATCGGCTTTAACACTTAACATGCAACAGAGTCAGTCCGCGCATTATCCCGTACCGCAAATTATGCTACACCGCGAACTATGCCGAACTCTGCAGGTTAATAGCTTTACGTTTTAAGTAGAGCTCTTTTTTTGCTTACATGATTGTTATACTAACGCTCATACTTTAGTCCGGTGCGGTTCTGCTTCGGTCCGGCGCGGTCCTGCGGTAGCTTAGACCTATCTACAGGGTCACCAAACGCCAAGGCGCATCCTGGTGAGTCCTAGCCATTATCAGGCTATATCACAGTGTCGAGCCGTCGCGTCTCTATCTTCTTGGAGGAAAACCGGCAGTAAATCAGCATAAAAATGTCAGATTTGTGCATACACAATAATGAAAAGACTCAACTTATCAGAACTCATAGCAACTGATCGACCTGGCACAACACAGCAACAAGGCAATAGGCCAAAGACAACAGGGAATTGAGTGTCAGCCGGCGGACCTCTACCCACGACATGCAGTTAACTACCTTACTCATAGAAAAGGTACCACGAAGCAGCGCTACAACGCATAAGTGAGGATGTCGTATGGAGCCAGGCGGTCTGTATGATTTCGGGGTTGCAGTTTGGTTGAAAGGATTTGTGGTTTGCAATTTTTGGTGGTCAGAAGCGACATATATCGTAGAAAGGTCTGAGTGAGACAGTTTCGAGTGGGGTAGTGTATCTTCAGTAGTGAACAGCCAGGCGAGCGCGTGATTTCGACGTGTTAGTGGCATTGAGCTCTCACCCAAAGTAAAATGTATGTAACGTGCAGTGTGAGGGCATTTCCCCGGATGTCAATGAAAGAAAATATCGGGTGAAGCTATGGAAATGAATGGATTCGCTTAAATGAGCGTGAATTAAAGGTACATTAAGCATACAAGAGTGTTGTTACATGGAATTAAAGCTACTAGAATCAAGAAATACACCCGGAAACCCAATACCCGACTATACAGCCTGATCCATCTTCACTCACATGTCTCCTTACTTCACCTCGGGGTCATCAAGTCTTTTTCGCGTGCTTAGGCTACCCTTCCACATGAGTACCGTACCTTATATGAACTTTGATACATTAGGACCGTACTTCACAAGCAATTTTAGTCTTTCGATCTCTTGTCTCTTTTCATATAGCTCTTCATTAAAGACATGGTTTTCACCCCGAAACCTCCTGAGCTCCTCCCGAAGATCCTGGATTTCCTTGTTTTCCTCTAGAAGATTTTGCGTTTTCTTCATGGCTTCATCCGCGTTCTGGGTGAAATAGTGGCGCCAGTGGTTCACCTCTGCCTGCTTTTGATTCAACTGGGCACTCCAGTCGCGATTCAAGCGTTCCCGAATCTCCTTTTCAAGGTATGATTTTGCCGCTACGTGGATGGCGTTGGCCTGGGCAAGCCTCTTCCTCTCCAGCCTTAGGGCCGATATCTCACAGATCTTGGCTTCGACCATTTCTGCAAGTGTTTCGTTATCGGGTTCCGGACTGCCCTCCTCGTAAATACCAAGTTTTTGAAACAAGATGTCCGCCACCTTAACACGGAGATCCAGCGTATCATTCTTTTTCTTGAATTCTAATAGCAGGGTTGCAAGCTTATCCGTCCATTCCCTTGTCTCCAAATGTCTCTTTTGCTCTGACTCAAGAAGACCCTTCTGCAACACTAGGCTGTATTCGAGCTCGTCTAGCTTATCCGGTATGGGTCTTGCAAAGATGTAGTATACCAGAAAAATATTCGCGATGACCCACATAGAGTAAAAGATCCAGGTGCCCCATCCCAGAAGGAATCCGGTCGTTGTATCATCTGGAGAAACAACTGCCGCGGTTGTCTCATTCCAAATAGGCGTGGCTACCGGGTAGGAGGAGTAGGTATGCGTATATGTTACACACGGTGTTGCTGGATCAATCGGGTAGTGAGTGTATTTCGTAAGGTAGTTCACGTAACGGGAGACAGATGTCACCTGCTTCGTAACAGTGGAATAAACAGTGTCGGGAATCTTGGTCGTGATCGTGCTGGGTTCTTGGGTTAAAGTCGCAATTTCGGTGACTGTAATGGAGAAGGCGCGTTCATCAGGATGGGAAGAATTGCCAGGAAACAGCCGCCAATTGGGTACAAATCCGAAAAATAACAGAACGCATGTTCCGTAGATCATGTCGTACCGCAATACATGCTGAGCAATGCCCGCCATCGTAGCTGTTTCACGTAGTTGAGTTCGTGTGTAGGTGTTCGTGTTCGGGGAGGTAATTAGATTAAAGTCAACGGATTTGCCGATGCTGCTTGCGTCCAGGGCAGTTCTAGATGTTGCTGGTTGGTAATGTGACCGCCTCGAACAAAGGTCTTGCCAGTCGGGTGGCACACAAAGAACAGGTGGGGGAACGGAGAAATCGCATGTCACTACATGGATCAAGAATATAATAGACGACCAGACAAGGTATCAAAGAAGATACATAATAGTAATGGCCAGAAACAATAAGTGAAAGGGAACGCTATTGTGCTGGCGGTGGGATGAGACATTCTGAGTAGCCTCTGGCCCACTCCAGGTCATATTGTACTTGTTTGCTGATAGGCGACAATAGCTGGTATGCCATTCTTGAAGAATGATGGGCGTGAGAAAGGTGTCGCGAGCTGCGCCGAGACCTACCATAGGGTCGTTGTTTCTTTGAACCCTGACGTCTTTGATAGAGTGTGACACCACGCAATGCCTTGCAACCAATCTACGGAATCCAAGAATGAGTACATTGACTTGCTTCCATATATGGCTACGATTTAGCTTGAGCATGCGAAATTTTCAATCATACAGATGAAAGCAAAGTGAGCCATGCGACACATGTGTGGTTCAGTCGAATGACGTCGGATTGGGAGGTGTCGGTCGATGTTTTCTCCGCACAACGCTAGCTGCCCTGCGCTAGCGTTGAACGAAGCCAGCACACCAACAATCCCATACCCAGTACCTATCTGCACCATGAGCGCGGGGTGGTAGATCTACATCAAGACATGCTTACGCGTTTGGCCATGTTTGACTGGCAAAAACAACGCAATGCTCACTCATGCCCGAGCCCAAAAGGACGCAACACTACCTGGTATACCACCTCCGGACTCAGCCTACCGTCTGCGTGGACTTTGAGCCAATGCAGCAGCACATGCTCGATGTCGGCCGACGTGGGGAGATCCGATGGCTTCGATAGCCACTACGCGCAGGGCGATGGAGCCCACCCGTCGAGCTCGTAGCTCACAGCGCAAAATGCTTGCCTAATTCGGGCATCCTAACCCGCCCACAAAAGATGCTCCACAGCGGCACCGCGAAGCCGCTTGGAGCAAAATTGACAAAGTAGCAACAAAGTACACCGCCTCAGGCCGAATGAACGGGCCTTTGGGAAGGCTTAGTCTGGGGTACAAGAGCTTGTCGCCGTTTTACTCCACTTCCGTGTGGTGAATCCGCGCTCGGCGTAGCATGATACCATGGAGAGAGTCCTTAGGAACCGTGCCACAGGTTGACTGCTTATCATAAGGATTGCTTGTCCCCATCTTTGGCAGAGCCGCTTGCCTGAAAACACTCGATGCGGATTATAGTGCAGCCGCATACCCGAATACTGGAATTGAACTAAGTGGTGGGCACGCGACCACGGCTATTTCTCGGTTCCTTCTCTTAACACATGTCTTTCAGCTTCCGCCTGCTTCCCATGTTACTGCAATATACCAATTTCAACATGGCCCCAACAGCATCAGCAACCGCCGCAGTACCGACACTGACACAAAGTGGGGCACGGGTCGCCTTGGAAGCAGCAGAGCAGCATGCGCTCGATGTTGGAGTACCAATGTAAGATCCCGTGCCCCTCGGCGTCCCATCACAAGACCTCTGGAACAGATAGGGCTGACACAGACCAGGAGCGTAGCTGTAGTAGATGCGCACACACACCTTTTAGCCTTCACACGCATGGATGGCGCGAAAATAACTTCGATAAACACTGCCATGGACATGGCATTCACCGCCGCCGGGAACCGCATCCCCACCTCCGCATACCAAGAAACACCATGGCCGGGCAGCGCGACTTCGGGCATTGGCAACACAATCATGGGTCGCTTCACCACGCTCGGTGGCGGCGTGCCTATTCTCTCGGCTGCGGGAGACATACTGGGCGCAATAGGCTGTTCTACCGGCACAAGCATGCAAGATGAAGCCGCGGCGAAAGCGGGCAGGGATGCGGTGCTAGAAGTCATAAGGAAGGAGAAAGAAGCAGAGGATATACGGCTACACGAGGAGAGGCAGGCTGTGCTTACATTGTGGAAAGAAAAGGAAGAGGAAGTGGGCAGCCTGCGGGAAGAACTAGAGGGAATGGACAGGAGCAGCAAGAGGATAAGGCTCGATGGAGGGCGATCGGGCAGCGCAAGTGTTGCCAGCAGTATGGCAGGAAGGAGGTCGAGCACACAGACAGGTGTGGCACCAGATACGCCGCCTGAAGACGCTGCGCTGCATCCCAGCTTTGTTGGAGAAGTTTCCGTGGGACGATATTAAGCAATCCTCCACTACAATCATTTTGGCGTTTGGACGGTAACGACTCTCACTTGGTTATGCGGGAAGCATGGCGTTGGTCCATCTGCGTTTGGTAATCGCTCTCAGAGGTGAGGAAAGGCGTTTGAGATGGGTAATATATAATGAATACCATTTGATGCCCAGGCCACCTATTGACATATAACTCGTTCACCACTCTGCCTTGTGTTTCCGTCTCGTCCAGAGCTCAAATCACATGCAGTAGATGATGCACTCATTTACCACCACACCACGACCTTGATAAACGCAAGGCTCACACCCCTCCCATCACCTCCACTGCCGTCCAGCCAACCCTGAACCCGTCAACCCTATGATTCGCATGGCAGGCTGAACCACAGTTCCATGATCTCGGGACAAAAAATCACGGACCTTCCCACATACAATACGACAATCAGGCTTACAACAACCGTGCCTCGCGATGCAGACAATCTACTCAAACGCAGCCCCATCGGCGGCCTGCCGATCCTCGTGTCCGCCCATCACGCAACACGCAGTCTTACCACCGAAAAAAAAACCCCCCTCCACCACCCTGTCTTCCAGCAATAAGTGAGTGAACACGTGAGGTCAGCATTTCATTCTGGGTAAAGTGCTGAGTGACGGTCTTAGCAACCCTTGTGCGTAGATCGCATTGATTGATCGTCCCGAGGGCTTTCGCCAGCTGGGTCTAGTCTGAAGCAAACGGGAAAATCTGGGGTGTGGTGGTGTGTGGGTGTGCAGACGGGCAGCGGGTGGGTGGGTGAGTGGTATCTAGGCGTGGGGTAAGCGCGCATGTGGTGGCCCCGATCAGCAGCTACTTAGACTAGGCATGTTTCAACGCGTTTTACGTCCGCGGTGCAAGTGTGTGTTTTGTTCGCTGTGCGTGAAGCTTGTCTGTTGCGCACGAGTTGAGATGGTGCGGCGGGGAAGGAGATAAGGGAGGGAGGGGACCGCAGGGGTGTTGAAGGTTGCGTGTTTAGTTGGATGGCGGGAGAGATCGTATTGCTGACCGATCTAACATGTCGCTTTCTTCGGAACGAGGGCTCGGTAGTTAAAGTTACTGTTCTGAGTTGAGTTGAATTGTTCAAGTGTTTGAGGAGAAGGTTGTAGAGACCAACGGACTTGTAGATGTATGACGTCATTGTGCCCCGCGGTATATATCGCAATCGTAGGATAGACAGATCTGGATGGACATGTTATCAATCCGCATGTTACGGTGTTAGTTTATGCATTCATGCATGTAAGATGGGGGCTCTTCACCTCGGTATGAGTTGTCCCGGTTGTCCTGGTTCCGCGGACCGTTATCATACTTGGCGGTACGGGCAGAACGGCTCACGATATGTATGTTGCGAGTACCAACGTGTAAGCTTTTCCGATGACTTATATCCGAAACTAAGACTTCTTTTCTATGTTGCAAATGGAGTGCAGTGTTGGGTGGAGAGCGATACAATGACAACTGCCGTCACATGAGATTGTTACAGGAGGGCAGATCATAATGGACCAAGAAGACATTGATGTACCACAACCATAGATCTCACAATTCAAGAGGAGAGGTAGTTCCCAAAACAAGGACTTGTGTCATTTGTATCATGTGTCATAAAAATAATCATCCAAACCGGGTCTATCCAAGACCCTCTGCAATGTATATGTACCAAGAATGAAAAGGTAAAAGTCGTAAGTGTCACCAGTGAGTTTCTCAAGCCTCGCCCGCAAGGGGCATTTCCACCCTTCCTGCAACACTCCGCTTCAGAGTTTCCTGACCAGAGCAGATCTTCATGTACATGTCGACATTGGTTCCGACCGAGGCAGGGCAGTTGAATACCGGCTCATTGATGCCGAGGGTCAACAAAGGTTGGGGCACGTAGTAAGCCTGGGTAGGGCAATAGGTTCCAGCCTGACAGTCAATGGCGCCGCATGCGGAGTTGCTGGCTTCCATGGCGAGACCATCGTCGTGGCCAGGGCAGTTTGACGCAGAGTTGCCTTTAGCGCAGTCGACAAAAGAGATGTCGTACCAGATTTGTTTGCCAGCAATGGAGTACTCGAATTGAGTGTGATGTCCAGCAAGCAGTTCAGAGGACTTGCTGATCTTGAGGGAGGTGCCAGTGTTGGTCAGAGGCTCGCTGTGCTGAGAGCGCGCGGGAACGTGGACTGGGGTACCCCAGGCGTTGGGAGAGACACTCCAGACCCAGACGTCGTAGTCGCAACGGTTGGAGATGATGGCATTGCCAGCCAGTGCAAGACTTGCTTGTAGCGCAACAAGGGAGAGGCTAAGCTTGGAAAGCATTGTTGGTGATGTCTTGTTTGAGATGTATATTTGGAAATGATTGTTGGGTGCAAAATGCGTGGCGACTGATGTGGTGGGGTCCGTGTTTGAGATGAAAATAGAATATGAATGAATATTTTGTTGATGTTTAGCTACAGGGAGTGGAATTTTTGGAATGAATGTGATAAAAAGTCGATGCTTCAAGCAGATAAGGAGTGTGTGATAAAGATCAAAGAAGGAACGTGAACATTAACGTTAAGAAGTTGGCGGCTTTGAAGAAAATTTAGAGCGTCGCCCTGTTCTTTATCACTTTTCACATCGGTTGCCGAACAAAGGCTCTGGCCCCGGCCCCCAAAATCCTACCTGTAGCCACCATCCTACTTTGAAACACTAAGCACAAGACAGTCGTGCCTAGACA
The DNA here is from genome assembly GCF_003171515.1 of Pyrenophora tritici-repentis. Classification (NCBI taxonomy): domain Eukaryota; kingdom Fungi; phylum Ascomycota; class Dothideomycetes; order Pleosporales; family Pleosporaceae; genus Pyrenophora; species Pyrenophora tritici-repentis. The sequence continues at coordinate 2,635,925 of NC_089393.1, forward strand.
AACCCAAGTCCGGCGGCGGCTGCAGTATTTCCGCGGTTTTTTGCTCAGCGCTGTAGGTGAAAATGGTGTCATGGACGCTGGTTGGTCAGATTGCCTAATTAGGCTGCGCATAAGCTCAGCCTCCCGGGGTGGACGTAAGGAACTGCGCGGCTCGCCACGTTTTCAAACCTTATTCCGTACCTGACAGATCTGTGGTTTGTTTTTGGAGGTGGGCTTAGGGAGCACTCTTTGCGCCCGTGGTGCCTTTGTGTGATGGAAAGCTGTCAAGCTTGGAGGCGCACCCTTGGAAGGGGTGAGAAGTATGTGTTTTGGCAATGACTTTCAGAGTTTTCGGTCGCTCCTGCTAGTTTTTCGTCTGAAATCTTCGAGGATGCTGGAGTGGATGCCCAGAGGAGCCGCGTGGATACTTAGACCTATACCCGCCAATGAGGTAGCGATCGATGGCAAGGCAAAGCGATGCCGTGAAGCCAGCTGAGGCTGGGCCTGCCTGACGCCATGGTACATTAGAGCTACATGCAGTGGCTGAGTAGCGAGTCTGCCTACTCACTGGACCGATCATGGGAGTTCATCGGAACTGACGTGTCGAAGTCGTCGGGCGTCAGATACGACTGTGGCTGATGTTCATAGGTGCAGCTTCGATGTTGGGGGAGTCATCGGATAAATCAGAAAGTCCAAGTATTGTGCAAAAGCTCGATTCCAGTCTAGATAACAAGCTTGATATTTGCTTTTCGTATGTAAAATGCCGATAAAGGTCTGGACGATGACCTATGAGGTATGAAAGCCAAGACGCTACCCTGATGCGGTATCGTCTACGTCTGCTACCCAATACCTTCGACCCACCTGTACCTTTTGACTTTGCAGGTGGTTCTTGCCTGGCAACTCCATGTTTCGAAGCCATGTCATTCTCGCATCTTTTGCTGGACTTGGAATGTTTTACCCAACTCCCAAGCTCTTGTGTCAGATTATAAGTAACTTCAGGTTCCGGATGGGCACCGCAGCCATGGCAGGAACATGGAACCGCCCATTGGGTGCTTACTGAAACACCAAGATAGCGGAGACGGTTGGCAAGGTCAACGGCTAAGACAGTGGAGACAAGTGGTGAGCAGAGTTTTCGTGGTTTGCGTGTGCCCGTCCGGGATTCCGGGAGAGCGACTGCAGGTGTTCCGCAATCAAGGCTGAGAGGTGCATGCGAGTACGCGTGTCTGACCTCAGACTGAACCGGGTACTAGGTCAGCCTTCCAACAGCCGATAGTTGACAGGAACGGGAAAAGAATTTGAAAGGCTAATGCAGCAGAGTTTCTTCGCGAACAAGCTTATCGACGCTACTGCGGGCAGCTATCTAATCGATAGGAGTTTTCTTCTCCACGTTTCGAGTTTCAACCATTTCAACGGCCAATAGCGCCCGCATCAGCAGTGTGCATACACGCAGAGAAGAGTTTCAAAGACATTTCTTCGCGGGCCTAGATTGGATGCGCATTTGTCTGCAAAGGTCGGCGGCAGTAGAAGGTATAGTATTCAAGCCAAAATCACGTATATAGTGGCGCATGTTCGAGACGGTCGGAAAGTGCAGCGGGCGAGGAACCGGTCAAGAGGCTCGAGTGGCAGTCAACAAACAAGCATGGCACTACGGTGGTTAACTGCCAGCTATCCTAAATGTGGTGATAGACCCGGTATGAAATAGGGCCGCAGGGGTGGGCCAGTGGATAGAACTGTCCCGGGTCCGGAACGTTTGCTAGCTGGCCGCGCAAGACAACTGGCGCCCCACTGCTCGCAAGCAATCTTTGACGAGACAGAACACGAAGACATGCAGACCGTATCGCTGCCTCTGAGTTTCACCACGTCTCGCGGCTGGAGAGAGAGCCCCGTAGCCGCTTCGGTGCTTCCTCCCATGCGAGATGAAAGGCGAAAAAAAAAAACTGATTTGGTAGCGGGTGAGCAATTAACAAGCTGGCCCACCTTGCTTCAACGCTCATTATCACCACCATGTTAATCTGGGCATGAATACCTGGGCATGCTAGGCGGGCCGCGTGCCTCCGCTGGGGAGATGACGTCGAATTTCCATTTCGGCCCACGACTGATTGCCTCATGGCCATGTACGGCTCGTAGGCCCAGCCCAGCCCGTAGTTGCTTCGTTGTACCTTGCTCTACGCACTCCACGGCTCAACAATCACCATCTCGGCTTTGTTGTCAAGGTGCGCTAACACGTGGCGGCCGTCGTGCGCAAGATGAATGGTGTCACGTTGGTGGGGAAGTGTAGGAATCATCTGGCGCTGACTGGTGTTTCGACACGTCGACGTAACCCACTGCCGTGGCGGAAGCATGTCACGATGCCGGGAAGGATGCAGGCTTCCTCTCCGCGATTACAGACGGGATCTCCAAATTGTTTCTGATGCACTGTTTCAGCATGGAGGCTGCCGTCCGTCATTCTGGTAGTCCCGCCCGCAAAAGTCTCGACTCTCTGACCCTGCGATGATTATCTCCGCACAGACGTCAAGGCTGGCCTCTGCTGTTCGCCTTGCCAAAATCGGGCCAAGACAGCAAGACGGGTGAAACTACGCCGGGCTCGGCTTGTGACAAGTCTTGCACAAAGTGTTTGTCCATTACCCGAGTCATCGGCCATTATCCGTCAGCCAAAAAAAAAAAAAAAGGTACGATGAGCTAAGAGCATCACCTGAAACGCAGGCTTGTTCCTGGGAGGCTACGTAGTGGACAAAATGACCAATAGTACGATTACATATTTGAGCTATCCCGAGCTCTTCCTTCTCTAGGTTTAGCGTTCCGCCTACATTACCGAAGCGGGCGTCTTGTCCAGTCCCCTGCGTCCCCTGCGCAAGCCCAATGATCATCTGTCGTTTGCCCCTGAAGCTCGACATGACTGGCCCGAACCAACGAAAAACAAATCGAAGCGCCGACAAGGCGACAAAGATATCACACAAAAACCACTAACTGCCGCGTGACGTCGGCCAAACAAAATAAAGCGCTTCATGTCGACATTGTATGAACGGTCAGCCAATGCTGGAGTCGTGCAGGCCTCAGACTGCAGAACCTTGGCCAACTTGGCCAACGGCGTCGAGCACTCTACAGGGGATGAAATGAAAGGATCTGGTTGGTGTACCCAGGCCTGGTTCGGACGTGAATTGCGCCTAACATGTCCTAGTGTCAGGCACAGGTAAATCTGTGGAGGACGGGGCGTGGGCGGGCGTGCCATGGCGGCATGGCCTTCGTTTTCATTTCACAACCCTTGTCTGCTGCACAGCGCCTGACGCCGCGTGCGAGGTGCTTAGCGTTGCATTGTATAAATCTAGTCTTTCCCTCGTGTAAAAGAAAGCCGTTCCTTTGATACTCCAGGTCTGCGACTTCCAGGTTTCGACACAGTCATTCACTCCCTACAAGGTCAATTTTTTGACACCACGTTCACTACCGCCCTTCGGCATCAATACGCTCTCTTCGCAACCTACAACCAAACCTCTCGACCGTCGATTCTTCTTGTCAATACCTCGAGTCCATTCACCTAACAAATCTATCAACAACATATCAACATGCGTTCCGTCATCGCTTTCGGTGTCGCTGCCCTTGCTGGCTCTGCCTTTGCCGCTCCCCAAGGATACGGTGATATTGGCAACGTCGTAGAGAATGTACACGTTGTCGTCGAGACGGTCGTACACACCGTCTACCTCGGCGACGATGTCCCAGGCCCTAGCCCGACCACCCCCTGCACTACCTCTACTCCCGTCCCCCAGCCAACTCCTGAGGCTGCCTACGCTCCTCCCATCATCTCTTTCGTCTACCCTGCTCCCCCTCCTCCCGCGCCTACCAGCTCTACCCCTACTCCTACTCCTACTCCCACCCCCGAGTACACTCCCGAACCCGCTCCTCCTGCTCCTACCAGCGAGACTCCTCCTCCCGCTCCCACCGCCACTGCCGCAACTCCGGCTCCTTCCTCCGGTGGATACATCGACATTGTCCTCGAGTGGCGCTCAAAGATGGGTCTTCCCGCGCTCGAGATCGACCTTAAGCTCCAAGCAAATGCTTTGAAGACCATCCAGGATGCTGGTGGTGCGATGGTCCACGAGCTCAACCAAGGAACCATGGCCCAAGTTATGGCTCCTGGAGAATGCACTCTCGAGGGCTTCGGTGGATGCTACCTCGGTGGCTGGCTCTGCGAGAAGCCCCAGCTCCAGGGTCTTGATGGTGTCTGCCACAAGGCCTCCAAGGGATGGCAATACAACGGTCAGACCGACCACGCTGAGATCCTCATCAGCACCAACTACGGCAAGATTGGTTGCAGCTGCGACATGAACATGTGGGCCTGCGATCTCGCATAAGCACATTTCATCATCAAATTATCATGAGGGGGGATTTGGGGAGGGGTTCCATTCTTTTGTAAATGGCAGGGCGGCTTGGGGACTTGGCATCGCGTTTCGGCGCGGGGACCGAAACATATTCTCTTCTTTGTATCTTATGGTACATACCACCATTTATCATCCCTGTCCAATTTAGGGTGCATCAGCGTTCTTTCCTGTGTTGAGAATTACACATCTACGAATTCATGAGCCGATCCCTGCATCACTGCTTGCTTGTGTGTATGCCCGCGACTACCGATGACGATACAAAGGACGAGACCCATTTGCCATCAATGCCTACTAACAATGACTGTCGATCCATGATCCAACGATCAGCGCGAACCTCCACCCCCCTCCCCAAACTGACATGGACGTTGAGAATGACAGACCCCAGGCAGCTGTTGAAATTGGAGTCTGTCATCATCGCGAGCACAAGCAGCCTTCTGTGTGCTAAGACAGGTGCGGCCGGCCGCTTTCTTTAGGTGCCGCGCCGCGTCCAGCAGCGAACGACCCTACCGTCACAGCCCCAAACAATAACCTCGAGCTTGGCTTGATTGACAAGAATACTCGTGTCGCGGAGTCAGGTTAAGGTTCTTGGTTCACTAGCTGTTCGGTAGGATGCAGAGGACGCAGTACCGTAAGTAGCAGCAGCAGCAGCAGCCAGCGATGGCGAAGGCGCAAAAACAAAACACGTTCGGCACGTTTGCATCGGCTGGGCAATACAAAGTTTGCGCAAAAAGGGACCCTGGTGGCAACTCTCCTTGTGCTGTTCTCTTGTTACTGCCGCAGTGCCGCTGCTGCTAACGGTACCGTACCCTCATAGCTCATCCGTCTGGATCGCGTCTCGGTCCCATAACTGCGCTTGGCTATTCTTGGACGGGAAGCTTGTATCACTGTGGGCAGGGGTAATTGTCTTCGTCACTGCCCATCGCAATTTCGTTTTATTTTGTCCCCCCCTCGCGCCACACACGCACGGGCTCGGTGATTTACTTGTTCTTGTTCGGCAGCTTCTGGGCCCTTTCGGCCATCCATGGACGTCGTTGGTTGTTTGTACTTATTCGCCTGCGCGGTAATATGACTTGATATGTCCTTCTTTCCCGACGAGATTTTTTTTTTCCCCTGTGATGAAATAATGGGGAGGGTGGATTCACTCTAGCACTAGGTTATGTGAGACACAGCTCGATCGTGGGGATTTTTTTGTCATACCATGTTCATTGCCATGTGCGAGCTGGGGAAAAGACCGTGCAGTCCAGGTCCACGGCGTGTGTCTTGTGCGCTGCGCATCCTGCACGGCTAGTCGGGTCAATCACGTCTAGAAGTGTGGCGCTACTTCGCGTGGCTCAAGTCCAAGGGTTAAAGATAAACAAGGCAAGGATGCGCAATCGCCTTGGAACATCTGCATCCTTTTCGGCCTGCTTTGGCATATCCAAGTGCTGACCGAATGCTGACTGTGGCTAGATTGCTGTGGCATCAACCGCGCCGTTCGGACACAGCCACGGTCGTCAATAAACACGCAGATAAGCCGAAGATACGTACGTGCACATACGAAGCCGGGTCTCGACGATATCGGAGAGAGTCCGACGGGATAGTGTGGGCTTTCCAACTGAAGCGAGCACCCGAAAGCGGCCGCCATTCAATATACCTCAACCCTTTAGACGCCCGTATAAGACCGCACAACCTCTTTCACAACTCCATGTTTTCTCGTATTCTCTTTAGCCTATATAGCCACAAGACCCCTATACGTTGTTTAGCAGAAGGCGGTTGGCAAAGTCAAAAGTCTTTCGTGGTCGACCGACCCCCTTTTGCCCGGATGACCATGATCCGGCCTCATCTCTTCTAGCGTGGGCATCTACGGTGGAATCTTATGGCCTTTGGACAGGCGTCATCCAAGCGATCTACCAAGAATGCGTGTTCCGGAAATTTTGTATCTCTTGTGGTCTTCCGTCTTGGTAAAGACAATCTGCCCGCTATCTTGGCTGGCATGCCGAGACAGCCTCAGGTCGCAACATCCAACTTTCACGTGGGAACCGAACTTTGAGAACAAAGATTAGGCTGTAGCACGGTAATGTTGTTCTGGAATACGAGATCCGTGGGCGCAAACCTGCGGTGCACTGCACGTAACTTCTCTAGGGTATGACTGCACAGCGCCTTGCCATATCCAGCAAGCTGCTTTCATCGAAAATCACATGCGCCCATGATATTGCAGCGTCCTTGTTCACATTAAAGCAGATATACAACTCAGGAACAGCGTTTGCACGTGCAGCTGATGGTGCGCAGCTTACAAGTCAGCCCGAGGCGACCTAAGTCTGACATGTCAGTAAGACTGGGCTGAAGTCGGAGACCTACTATAACATGCAGGATAACATCAATCGAGGACAGGCAGCACATGTTCTTGTATCTGCCTATTTTAGATATCGATTCTTTCGAAAGCGCCACTATAGAGGTCATATGTTGCGCGTGTGCTGCAATGCTCAGAACAACATTCTCTAACATCACGGGAACCCTCCGTAGCTGACGGAGTTGTGACAATGTCATTGTCTGTTGGTAGGCCTTGTACGATCGTACGGGTGAATAACAACAACGAGGTTCTTCTGGTGACTGGTATTGGTATTCTTATTGATTGTCTACGAACATAGCTGCTACGAAGGTACACCTAAGCTCTGCGCAAGGTGGGCCGAAGTCGGGCCGAAGTGTCAAGCAGCCGACGTCTCTACCGATACTCACGATCCGACATTGTCCTTTCTTGTGAGTCATGACGGCTTGTTTTTCCAACCGCATAACCGGTTCCATTCTCTTTTCCAAGATATCTGCTCTAGCCATCTCACATTTCTTCACAAAACCCAAATACTGTCTAGCACAAATGTCAGACTATCCTAGTTGCTGTACCATGTCATTTCCCCCTCTTTAGTAAGAAAAATAGCAAGAAAAGGTAGTGGTGGTCTTTGCCGAAGGTGAGAAGCAAGCACGGCATCAAAATCAAGCCCAACAAGATGCCATATATTTCCTCTAAAACTCCACGGCCAGCTACCATTACATTTCATCACTCCCTTTTAACCCAATTAGTAAAGATATTTCCATATTCCCATCTTCCCATACCTACGTACCAGAACCATACAAACCCCCCCAACAACACCATGCCCTTCAACAACCAACCTCCCTATGAAACCTATCCCTCATCCAACCCCACCCATCTACACACCACATACCTCTACTACCCAAACCCACAGCATTCCCCCCATTCTCGATCCTACCATCTCAAAAACCCTAAACAAACCCGCTCTTGACGTTCCTCCTCCCCGAGAGTACCCTGATCACCCCTCAGGCCAACAGGGTACTACCACCTTACCCCTCCACCCCTGCCCACGCACACAACCCTCACATATTTTCCCACACATCCGAAAACTCACAAAAAAAATCATCGTCTCAACCCACCCGACCCTCCATCGTTGTCTCGACACCGCGTAACCCGTCACCATGTCGCACGAATCGATTTGGAACTCGCGTCCCAAGAACTACGGCAAAGCCTCGATTGGCTGGTTAGTTTTGCCCGTATCCCAGATTTAAATTAGAAGGAATTTGTGGTGTTGGTTGAGGGATAGAGGTTGAATAAATGAATGCTGATATAATGGTGTGTTTGTGTATAGTGTCGTTACCGGCGATAAGAAAAAGTCTGGTATCATTCGCAAGTACGGACTCAACATGAGTCGTCAGGCTTTCCGCGAACATGCCAAGGATATTGGCTTTGTCAAGGTATGTGCAGTGAGAAGGAGGGGCGGGGAGGGTGAGGCGAGGGCTGACTGTGTGTAGTACCGATGAACTGGCATACAACGATGACGACTCCGACTGGGCGAAAAGATCATGAATATCACGATGAGAAAAGTTGGAGCATATGTTATATCGCTCATGTAACTGAGGATGTCACGATGGGAAAAATTAGAAGGAATGTTACATGATTCATGTAACTGGGCTGGCTACCCTACTATCAGATTCATCTTCCGTCGCCCTATACTGCTGAATTACCCGTCTTCGTGAAGATGTGAGCAAATCTAGAATTGGACGACATGGAATCCCTCATACTCCTTTTTGAGATCGCTAGCAGTCCTGAATCCGCGAAGAGGACCATTGGGATTCGTCAGGCCGACGCGAAGTTGAGTCGCTTGCTCACCGATTTTAACAATCTTGGGTGTGGCAGTATCATCCTCCTTGTGATCAATCTGACCAATAGACTTGATCATGCTGAAGTCGCCGGAGATGCCGCTCTGCTCCTCGTACAGGTCGTAGAAGGGTAGTCCGTGTCGCGCATATGTCTTCGCATCGATTGGCATCGTGGGAGGATCTTCGCCGGTGACTGTACGGTAGACGGCAGAGTTTAGGATCTGAACATTGAGGACGGTTGTCCGAGCGCTTTGCCAGTGGTCTGCAAGTTTGTCTGCCACGATCCCTTGCTTGATTTTCCCGCCAGCCGCGACGGCCATCTCTAGGGGTGGACCAGTGCCTCCGCCACGGAGGTTGAGAACGAGAACAATAGTGAATTCCTGGGAAAAATCAGCGATGATCAATTGAGACGTTGAGTTTAACTAGACATACGTTCTCAATTCCATAATCAGCAAGCGTGCGTCCATCTAGAATACGTATTAGTGACGACCTTTGAATGGACGAGCAAAATTACCTTCTAGTTGTTTACCGTTAAATATGAGGCGCTGTTGACTAAGAGGGATGCCTTCCTTCACTTGGATCATGTCCTTGATCATGGATATCGTGTCTTCCTTCCAGACGCTCAAAGTTATGTGTTTTCCAGTCAACGTTTTTACGAAGATCGAAAAGCTTTTCTGATGACCATTTGCAGAGCGTTGAGTGTTGGAAGCCACTTGAGGCGGTTTGTATGGAGTGATCTCGAACTGAATGCCACCAGCAGCATCCTTGCCGGTGACCTGCGACTCGACGGAATAGCCACTGCCGAACGGCATAGCCACAAACTGTCGAACGCTGCCGTCTGCTTCCGCGATACCATCCAGCCATTTTTGACCTGGAACGATGATGTAGTCCTGGAGAGACGAAGCGGCGTCAACGTTGGCGTGCTGCCTTGCTAGTTTCGCCTGGCGACGGAGCTTCGTGCCAGCGTCCTCCACTGCAGCCTCGCCAGAGATGGCATTGACACCGCCCACGTAGATCTTGATTATATAGTGCTGAGATTTGCGACATTCGAAGTTGATCCACATCGCTTCACTCTCTGTGTGAAGTCAGTCTTGTCTTAGAACATTCCTCACGCCATCGTACTTACGATACATAGGGAAGAAGAGGCCACCCTTGGAAGTCATCTCCGTTGGCATTTTCTTGCTGTAAGCCTGTATGGGTTTGAGTGGATAAGCACCCAAGTCCGGTGGAAGAAAGGACTTCTGATCATTGTCTGGAACTCGAATCGTACGGTGGAAGGAGATGCGCAGGTCGTTGTTCACTACAACCTCGCCTTCTCCTAGCTCACAGTTGAGGGGTGTGCCCAACATCGTTTACTCTGTTTAGCGCGGCTTGAGGTAAAGTAGGGTGTGGCTGAGAGGCGCTGGGTGCCAATACATAAGTCGGGAGGATCGGAGTAAGATCCTAGTTGTTTACAGCGCGGATAGCCGATGATATGTAAACACGGACTGCAACGAACGAATGAGAGCGGGGCTTGAAGTCTCCGGTAGCGATGGCAAACAGGAAGCTGTGCAGGATTGACGCAAACCCCGCACAAGGCAACAGCGATGCAAACAGAAACTACAACCCACCTCATCCAGGAGATCGATCATGCCGGGCCATACCAAATACCGTATATTCATTACCCCTCCATGTTACTTAACACCCACGCTATGCAATGATTACAACGTCCCTATTCTGAACTCACATCAGCCCCTTCCTTCCCTGTTCCACCACTTTCAAACTTCTCTCACAATCCCCACAGTATCCCTTTACCCAATCCTCCACATGCTTCTCCTTTCCCTTTTTCGCCGCAGTCTCGAGCAGTTTCCCAACTTTACTGCACTTGTGCGTCTCATCAAGTAACCAATTCTCGTACTCTGCTTCTACGACTTCCTTCTCGATGCGGTTGACAACACGGAGCGCGACGAGCAGGTCGTGGCGATGAGTGCCGAGGTTCTGTCGTGTGCGGTGGAGGCGCCGCGTGCTCTGCGTGGAGGGGCTGAAGAAGGATTGTGATGGATTTATCGATGATGGGTCGTTGAGGAGGGTGGTGAATGTTTGGTGGCTATTTAGGGTTAGCACAAGTGAGACTGTGGTACGAATTGACTGTACCATTTGTTATCAGTGGTAGATAGAGGCACTGATAACCCGATGCTTGTGTTAGTATTAAGGAACGACTCTTCAATGTCGCGGATGTATATGGAACGCGTCATTGTAGTCGATGGGCCTACGCCTAGCCGCGACAGATAGTTGGCGGCGTTACGCTCATTCCACCAGCTCCAGCTGTCTCTAGAGGTGTAAAAGAAATTCGCTCCACCGCTGACTAGCAAAAGGCCAAAGAGCAGACTATGCGCTGAGATGACCTTTCCGAGCCCGGCGACAATGGCCAGTATCCAGCTCATGACTGTTGACAACACGCTGATGACGATGTTACCGATGAGCTGCGCGATGAACGAGGCTGTTGTCTGTGGCCGCAGTTTAAACTTGCGCGGTCGGTTTGGAGGTGGGATATCCTGTGCATCTAATTGCACAGCTTGAGTCTGAACACCGATCTGGCCAAAGATGCCAGTAACCTTGTTCGTACTTCTGTTATGACCGAGCCTTGCAACTTGGTCATTGACTACATCAACAAGGTCTTGAGCCTCCAGTTCCATGTCTTGCAGAGCTTGACGCTCAATTAACTTCTTCGCAAATCGAGGGTTGCGTTTCCAGTCCACCTTGGTGTGCAAAGCAAGCTTACAGCGCGCTTTGGAGACGTGTGTAATGACGATTTTGCTGAGAAGCACAAACCGCTCATGACCTGGTAAATACCAAGGAGTCTTCCGGTCAGAGACTACGTAACAGAGGTGATCGTTCATGACTTCGATCACTTGGTAGTCGTTGATTACAACAGCACCGTTCTTACTGGGCTGCAGGATTTCGTACTCAAAGTCTCGTCGCTGAAGGTTCTTCTCGCTCGTTATCCATGGGCCCTGGACAACACGCGATGCTCTTCGTTCCCGGTACAGCAGTTGGAAGACTGCACTCTTGTCTCCAAACAGTATATGAAACATTGCTTTTGCACTGATTTCGTAGTCCTTCTCTACCGCAACTTCTGTCATCCCAGCGGGGGCGAAGACTACAGGTTGAGACGGCAACTTGAACTTGGCCGCGTTCTTCGCGGCGCTGGCCCCTGACGGCCCGAACAAATTACCATCGATGCGCAGACTGGTCTTCATGTTCTTTCCGCCATATCCTGGGTCCATGGGCGTGTCTGGTGACACCTCCTCCCAGCCATCTTCACCAGCGGAGTGGTGGCCATCATCCGCCTCGAATCTGATTAACCTGTTGATTGTTTCCTCAAGAGTTTGTGCGGTGGATGTATTACGCACTAGGTAATTCATGCGACGCAAAAGCAGCTTCAAAGGCTCGAGGAAGGTCTTGACAGTAATTCTGGTTGCACCGTCATCTCTAGATCCAGTCTTGAAATGGAGAAACAGGAAGTCGCAGTCTTTGCCGGGCGCCGCAGTAACCTCATCGATAGAAGCCATGCTGATCCCCGTGACAAGGACGAGGCCCAAGTGATTACTATAAAAGTAGACATCCTTGGTTGTGACGTAGACACGACCTGGGAATTCTTGCTGCTCTGTAGGATTCCACACAGCGCGGAACACCAGCACCACCTTCTCAGCTCGTGGTACTGTAGGAAACAATATACGGAATTGTGCATCTTGCATCCGTAGAGCAAGAGGGTAGTCGGCGGGGAAATCCTCTTCATCGGGTGTCGTCTTGACAATGGCTGGAACAGGTCCGCCCATGCTGGCTGACTTGCGATGTGCAGCACCAGCTGGAACGGTGGGTTTGGGTGCTACATCGGCCTTCTCATTGTTTGGCCATTCAACTGGAGAGGGGTTAATAGGGCTTGGGGGTCCGGACTGGCTGCGATCACGAGTACTAAGGTCCTCCTCGCGTCCAAGTATATTGACATATCCCCAGTTGACGGAACCCCACAAGTTGGCCATGAGCCCACCAGGCATGTTGCCCGAACGTCCAGTACCAAGACCTCGTTCACCACTTACCGCAACGGCAGCTTTACTAAGATTCGTCGGTGCAGGCGGGCTGGCCAGCGTAGAAGGCGCAAGACTGGTATAAGGAAGCGTCTGGCCCATGACGAGTCGAGTATCTGGGAGCCCAGGGGCGGGAGCAGCGATTTGACCGACCTGTACCATGTTATGACTAGCTGAAGCAAGGCTCGCGGAAATAAGAGAAGCGATGCCTCCACTGGCGGAAGAAGGGTTGCTTCCACTCAGCTGGGGGCTTACAGTTGATTTGCGGGTCAGGTCTAATTTCTCCATGATCCTCGTAGTATGGTCGCGTCGGCTACTATCGCCTTCGACTGTAGTGCCTCGCCGAGCTGGCACATCAAAACTACCGCGTACTGCAAGACCATCATTACCGGGCAAACCCAGCGAGTCTGGGCGATCCGTGCCCGCAACGTCGTCAGTGTTTCCCTCTGAAGTCTTGGCGGCGAATTCAGGGGCAATGGGAGGACTAATGGAAAATGCAGCGTCAATAGATCCAGCACCTGACAGGTCTTTGGATGTGTCTTCGAGGGCCTTGCGTTTGGCAACCTCAAACGAAGAGATCCACTCGGTGATGTCATTCTGAGTCTCGGCTTGGAGCAGGATAGTGGTGTCCTTGGTCTTGACCTCAAAGCAGAAGCGACGCTCTTCTGCAAACGCTGGTCGGATGCCGCATAGCAACACTCCAATCTTTTCAGACTCTTCCACTGCACCAGACCGAGTGCCTTGTGTAAGCCAACCGAAGATACCGTTTTTGACGAAGAACCACCGCCTGACCCAGTAGGTCCTCGCTGGCTTGCCTGTGATTGTGCGCTGGAAGAGCCAGCCCTGTTTCTCAGCCTTCTCAATCCCAAAATCTGGCTTCGCTGGGGATTGCAGATTCGCCGACGATGGCGCGGTGCCGAGATAGGGAACCGTGGAGGCAGCGTATGAGTCTAGGTCTCGTGATGGTCGTGCGCTGGTTTCGGCGGCGCCCTCAATCTGCTGTCGTGCTAGATGGAGCTCTCTCTTAAAGACGCGCTCGCCGTTTTCCATCTCCTTACTCCATCCGCGCACACGCTCTACATCCGAAGTCCACGCAGCGAAGCCCTTGCCTGATGCGTCTGTGGCGTTTTTCATGTCGCGCCATTGCTCGTGGACGACCTTGACCAGAAGCTTGTCCAACGTCAAGCGCACTTGCGGGGCCAAGACACAGAAGTTCATGCTGGCTGTGAGGTACGCCCGCCGCGCCTCGTGCAGTTGGAAGGCGTCTTCCCTTAGCGATGACGGCTCCTTGGTCTTGACTTGTCCCGCATAACGTGCAATGGCTCCGTCAAAGGCTCGTTGTGTTTGGTCCAAGTTCTTGCGCGCCTCCTTTAGCACGCGCAGGTCGTTTTGAAGGAAAGCTCGCAGTGGCTCGCACATGGCCGTCTCTGCTTTCTTCATGCTTCGCAGTGTGCTATTCCAGAACTCGCGTGCGCCCTCGCCGAAGCGCTTAAGGGCCAGGACGGTGTAGTCATGGTCGACGACGGCTTCGGAGAGCTGCAGTGGCGGGTGTGATGTCTGGATATATGTATCTACAAGCATCTGCATGGTGTTGCATTCTGAGGCAAGCTTCGAGGTGGCGCGGATGAAGCCATCGAGCCATCGTTCAATCAGTTCGATTTGGTCACCGTAATGGACAGCTGTGGCGCGAAATGTGGGAGAATCAAGAGCGGCTTCTTTGATTACGACGGGTCTGCACGTGTCAGTAGAGTAATGTACGTCCGATAGCTCTCAACCGACATCAGATCAAGCGGCTTGGATACGGGCTCTATGCTGAGCTGCGGCGGTTTCTCTTCCGCCATACTGTCGGCGGCTGTATTGTTGAACACTATAGAAATGGGTATCTATAACAAAACGGGAAGAATGTGAAAATAGACGCTATCGTACATGGCGGCAGGCGCAGACAAATATCATATACGCAGCCCCTTCCATGTGCGCACTTCCGTGGTGTTGCTGGGGTCCGTCGTCACTGCCGCGGCGAACGCCAGGGTTCACGCGCTAACTAGCGCCTACTCCACCAAAATTTTGTGACGATGCCGCAAGCTCGTCCACATTCACCCTCCGCACCAGCAGCAGCAATGGCAGGCACCAAGGAGAAGAAGCATGCCAAAGGCGTCAAGCGCGAGCTGAATAGCGATGCTGAGCCCCCGACCAAGAAGGCGAAGCTGCTCGACAACACCGACGACGAAGGCGACGACGACGACCAGGGCGGAGCGTCGCTCAAGGTCAATGAGGATTATGCGCGCCGCTTCGAGTACAACAAGAAGCGCGCAGAACTTCACAGACGTATGTCAGCTCCATTCATAGTTTTGTGCATGACTGATTTGCATAGTGGAGGAGAAGTACGGCAAAGGCGATGCGCCCGCAAACGCCGATGACGGCGATTCGGAAGATTCCGAGGAAGGTGTAGAGGAAGATGACGCTGCCGAGCTGCTCGACGAGGCTCTTGACGAAGAGGTCAATGCGACGCTCCAGGCTCTCCGCGCAAAAGATCCCCGCATCTACAACAAGGAAGTCAAATTCTACCGTGAACCCGAAGAGGGCGAAAATGGCACAGACGAAAAGAAGAAGAAGGAGCCATCCATGACACTGAGAGATTACCACACCAAGAACCTCCTCGAGGGCAAATACACCACCGAAGACGTCGACGAAGAGGATGCGCCCCCAAGGACATATGCACAGGAGCAGGAGGAAGCACGACAGGAGCTCGTAAAGGCACTTGATGCTGCAGATGGTGACGATGACGATGATTTCATCGTCGCAAAGGAGAAGCCTGAGAAGACTAAGAATGACCGTCCCAAGATCACAGTCGAGGATGTAGAAAAGGCCGACCAAGACCCAGAAACATTTCTGTCCAACTTTATGGCTTCGCGCGCTTGGGTGCCCACCAAATCTGCCCGTTTCCAGCCACTCGACGAAGACGAATCTGACGAAGACGCCGCTGCCGACGAATGGGAAAACTCGTACAACCTATACTTTGAAGACACCACAGGCGCCAACGAGAAAATCATGACATATGCGCGTGATGCCGTCGCAAGCACTACTGTTCGCCGAGACGACAAGAGTGGCCGACGAAAGGCTCGGGAGGCTGCAAGAGCCAAGAGAGAAGCTGAAAGGCGGGAGAAGGAGCAAGATCTTGCACGGCTGCGTAAGCTCAAGGTTGAAGAGATGGAGAACAAGGTCAAGCAGATCCGCCAGATTGGAGGTCTCAATGGCAGGGATTTCAAGATTGATGAGTGGAAGGATGTGCTCGAAGCGGACTGGTCAGATGAGCAATGGGACGCCGAAATGCAGAAGCGCTTCGGTGATGCATACTACGGCGAGGGTGACGCAGGCATGGAGGAAGAACAGGGCGGCAAAAAGGGCAAGAAGCCAAAGAAACCCAAGTTTGACGACGACGACATCGACATCAAAGACCTCGTTCCTGATTTCAAGGAAGATGACGATGACGAAGATCTCGCAGCGCTCTCTTCAGGCGACGAAGAAATGCCAGATGCCGCTGCAGGCGACTCCGACGACGAATCCACCTCCGCGACCAAGAAATCCTCCAAGAAGCGCAAACAAGAACGCGCAGAAGCAAAATCAGCGGCCCGTCGCGACCGCCGCCTGATTGAGAATCTCGTAAACCAAAACCTCGAATACGAAGCCGCCCTCGCCGCAAAACCAAACAAAAAGCACACGTCCCGCTTCCGCTACCGCGAAACCTCGCCCACCTCCTTTGGCCTTACCGCCCGCGATATCTTGCTCGCAGACGACAAGGCACTGAATGAATTCGCCGGCCTCAAGAAACTCGCTGCGTTTAGAGATCCCGTCAAGAAGAAGAAGGACAAGAAGTTTCTCAGCAAAAAGGCCAGAATCAGGCAGTGGAGAAAGGATACTTTTGGCGACCCGGATGGACCCAAGGGTGGCTTTGAGATGTTGCTTGGTGAGGAAGGGGCAGCCGGGGCAGGAATACACGAGGGGGGTGTGGCAAAACACAGTGGACAACAGCAACACGGTGACGGCGACGATGAGAATGGCGGGAGGAATATCGTCGAAGGGGAGAAGAAGAAGAAAAAGAGAAGCCGCAAGAGGAAGGCGGGCGCTGCCGAAGCCTAGGTGTCCTTTTTTTATTCTTTGTCACATCTTTGCTATGCGAGAAGAGAAGAAGAAAATGCGACTTTTGTAATTTTTGTTTCTTCAGAGAGACCCTGTGTCTTTCAAAGCGTGTGAAGTGTGTGTGTCTACCCCGTATATACCGTGTATACCCCTATTTTCATGGTGATGGTGGCTTCGTCTACGTTACTTTGACGTGGGTAGAAAAGAAGAAAAGTGATTAACCCACCCCTGTGCCAGCTGATGCAGGGTCTCCACAATACACATTCCATAAACGCCATGTTTCACATCATGGCAAATCATGTAATGCTGATCTGTCTACCGACCCTGGTGGAGTTCATTGTTCTCGCCGACGCGGGATGACGATAGTGCCGTTTTCATAGAGTACCATGTCATGACGCGCTACATCACTATCAGCATACATCATCACTGCCACAGGTACTACGTCAGCTTGAAGATGGGGATGTGTTTTATTGATGAGCTACTACTCGGCCCAATTGGCGGCCGCTGGTGCATCTACATCCCAGAGAAGAGCCCTCTCAGCTCCTACTCGTTCCGCATTCGGAAGGTATCATGTTCGTCTTGTAAAGCAATGGAACCATGGGAGGTGTCCATCCGCGTCCAAAAAAAAACTGCACTGGGCCGTGTGATGGGTGAGGACTCGAGAAGATGGTCCAATTTCGGGGTACTTGTCGTGCCATTGTAACGGTGATATCAGACGGGGGAATGGCAATATGGGGTATGGTGACGTCGCACAATCATGGCACAGAACATGGCGAACCACTACTGATCGTCGGCATCATCGGGCTGGTCGAAGAGGAAGTTGGCGGCCAACTCCTCGTTCTTGTCGCACGCAAAGTAGGCCTGGATGACTAGGTCGCGCTCGAAGCCGAGGCGACACAGGCGTTCGATAGCCTCGCGCTCATCCTCGGTGACGGAGATGGCCTGGGCGCCTGGCGGCAGCGGTGCATCCTCGTCAGCGTCTTCTGCAAGCAGCTGCAGGAACTGCTCGGGGTTTTGCGCTATCATCTGCGCCAACTGAGGGTTGCCGGCGCCAACCTGCTGGAGGATGGGTTCAAGCATCTGTGGCTGCTGTTGTACCACCTGTCGTAGCTGCTGGAACTGAGGGTTGTTGCGCAGGAAGTCGAGCGAGTTTGCGTTGAGGGCAGCCCCGCCAGTGGCTCCAGGAGCACTACCACCGCGCTGGCCACCGCTCGGGCGATCTCGGTTGGCAGCCTGAGCAGCAGCCTCGAACAGGTTCATCGGCTCATCAGCTCCGGACGGTGCGTTGGCGGGCGTAGCGGTAGCACCTGTGTTGCCGGCAGGCGTGGGCGATGTCGGGGCACGAGCTTGTGCTTGTTGGGCTTGCTCCTGGAGCGCGCTCTCGGGGATACCCTAGAAGGACGTCAGAAAGTCTAATATGACAGGCACGTCGCTTGTATTACCGTCAGCAGATACTCGACCGCACGGTCGGGGTTGAAGAAGGCGGCGCGCATGGCGCGGTCAATGTCAGCCCTTGCGAAACCCATGCTCTCCATGTTGGCAATAGCGGCCTCGCGCTCTCCGCCCATGGTCAGAGCGGAGGGGTCGTTGAAGCGCTCACCGGAGGCTTGGGCCGGCGCGGGCGAGGGAGTAGCTGGCGCATTCTGCGGGTTTGATGAGGGTGCTGGAGCGGAGGGGGCGGCGGGCGTCTGGGCTGCTACTGGAGCAGGCGTCGAGGGCGCGGCTTTACTTGACGATGCAGCACCAGCAGCGGCCTTTGGCTTGGAGACCATGCACACAATGAAGCCCTTCTCCTCGATGTTGTACGACTCGACTGTGTTGGCATCCTGTAGAATCTTGCCTGTTGCCTCGTATCAGCGCCTGTAGCCGCCATGTCACGTCCTTTGCAAGGCCGGTGCACGCTCTTGTTCCTTTACTCACCAGAGTAGATGAGCTTCTGCTGGGGCACCTCCCAACCCTTTTCTGCCTGGATCTTGGCCTTGAGCGCGCCAATCTGTCATGGAATTAGCTGGCGGTGCGACAAATTTGTGCCCTGTGGCGGACTGCGCACCGTTTCCGAAGGCTCGGCCTCGATGACGAACTTGTTCTGCTTGAGATCCTGGGCATGTGTCAGCGGTGCTGGCATGCGGTAAGGACCGCGGGCTGCAATGAAAGCCTACCTTGAACGTGATCTTCATCTTGCCAGTTTGTGAGTGTGCGTGGTTGAAGATGGAGCTGTGCTGGTGGGGGTGCTCTTGGAGGTGAGGTGGGGACGATGAGGCACGTCTTGGCGGGGTTAGTTTTGGTTGTGGTAGGGCAAAGTAAAAAGCAAGTAGCAATAGCAATAGCAGTAGCAAGCAGCTTACCTCTCTTACAAGCGTTGTGCAGTGCGCAGGCGTTTGCTGGGAGGCGATATGGAGCCGTGGAAACGTTTAGCTAGCTAGGCAGAATCTCTGTCGTCAACCAGCACGCACACGAGCGGGACCGGAACTGTCTGCGCGCGCTTCACTGCCACAATTCGCCGCAGGAGTGGCGCACCACCGATAGCACATGCAGATGGAGTATGTACCGATACGTCAGTGTAGGTATTGAATGATGCATCAACAACACCAACACCACGACTCGCGATACGAGCAAGCAATACTCAAGAATCATGCAACAAACAGGCAGCTTGCCTAATTGCCCCTCTATTCAATACTAAAACGAATGCGCTTGCTATATTTGTCGTGCTTTTCCACCCCACGAGCGGGTCACGGGACCTTTCTTTTTGATATGCACCCTGTCAACTTGTCCGAAGCCAGCACACCTCCCGACATGCTGTCTCCTCAGCGCTTTCAGGGCCCTCCAACGGGTTCAACGGCCAGAACGACGACGAGTGACGCAACAGCGATCGCCGAGACTTCAGCTTCATCTCCGCCCCGGCTAGCGTTGCTGGCAATGCCCTTGTCCTGGCCTCAATGCTGCACATACACACACGGCTCACAACCGAATGCCGCGCACGTCAACAACCCCAAGACCAAAGTCCCAAGACCCGAGCTGGCTGCCGTCACGGCGTCATCAGTCATCACCACGGCCCACGCAGTTTTCACTGCGCGTTCCCCTTCCGCGCCGGTCCCTTTTTGTTTCAACGCGCCATGAGTCGCCATGGGTCGCGGCGAGGCGAGGGGCTCGTTTCACCGCCATCACCAAACGCTGGCTAGCCCACGCTCGTCGTACGATTGTGCGACTATCGCCTATTGATATGCTGTGTCCTCGGCGCCCAAGAGAATCAGACTATCGGTCGTCCTACCTACGTAGGTACAGTACCCTCCGCAAACGTTGCAACTCCAGCGCTTGCACAGCCGCGGGCACGAGGCGCCACTACCCACTGCCCATGGCCGCATGCTGCCAGAAGAATTGTCCGGCCGCCCGATCGTCTGGCCAGGTGTGCGGTGTGTGTTTGTTGTGCTCCGCCCGACGGCATAGTCAAAACAACGCGTGAGGAAATGAAGGGCTAACCTTACTGCTTCTCCACCCCGACAAACTTTGACAGGCAGGCAAGCCCTTTTACACTTTCCGCCCCCGATACAGGCTTCCATTGGCCGCCGCTGCTCGTGTTTCGAAAGAACAAACTGTTTTCCTTTTGCGCCTCAGCTGCGAGCGCAGAGCCAGTAATTTGATGCCGTGCCGTGCCTCGCATCATACTTTCAATTACCTGGCCAAGGCACTGCATCTGCTGTGCCAGGACTCGGTAAGCATGCCTTGTCGCGTGGTGGTGCAGCGCCATGCTCGATACATGCCTGCGTGCATCCCGGCGGATCCTAGTAGGGGCTTCCCCGTTGTACTATGCGTGATGCAGGCCATCCACGAAACGACGGCCACACGTCTGCCCTCGCTGTCCTCTTCGAAATTCATTATTACTTTGCTGTCTCCCCCACACGCTCCCCCTCTGCACGCCACTATCCAACTCGTCTTTTTCTTCTTTCCATATCGTCGCCTGTCGACCGCCTGTCGACCGCCTATCGACCCATGTTCGCTTCGACTTGTCCTTGTAATCCTTAGTCGTAACAACAAGCCCGGCCAGTTCTAACTACAATCTCTACTATATCCGGCTTAGACCCGCATCAGCCGCGCCCCGTCGACAGCACACTGGGCTATAGTAGCTGCAGCTATACAGCCGCATCATTTTATCGGACGCGTTTGGTCTCGCGCTTTCGGTTTCGCGACTCTCCACAGCAACAATACTGGGGCTCCATCTTGCATACCGGCCACTTTCATCCATAACTCTGCTGCACCCCCTCGGTACCGCCCAGCGTCCAGTCCAGTAATCCCAACGCCCAGTACAGTAATCCCAACGTCTAGCCTGGGGAAACCCGGTAGTATAATACGAGCACACCGCTACCCCTTCAACAATACCTCGGGATACTTCACGTCTGCTGTCGCCTATACCTTGACAGTACTTCCCCATCCCCTTGGCGAGGTTTGAGCGGGCCAACAACCTCACGCCTCTCAATCAACCATGTTGCAATCGCGGAAATTCTACCTTGCCCTCTTTGGCGCTGTCGCATGGTCGAGCACTGCTGCAGACTCAATTCTGTCCCTCTTGGAGGCGGCATCCTTCTCCTCCACTCAGTCATCGCTAGTCAACATTGCTGCCGTAGCAGGCACATTCGATGTCGTCTCCTTTTGCTGCATTGGTCTCTACACTGTTCATCATGTCGGGAGCATACGAGGGGCCCTGGAGCGGTCAGGCCAGGCAAGAAACATTCTCGTATCCATCATCGTCTTCGTATCTGGCGCCGCATTACTCGTCACCCTCGTATTGATCATTATGATCAAGTCGAGATGGGCAGAGGTCACCGCCGGTCCCACCGCCGCACCTGTTTATAATTGGGACAGCCACGTCTCTGGTCAAATAGCGTCATGGGTCATCTCTTGCGTCAGTCAACTTGCCCTCTACTCTTCGCCATTTTGGAACGACAAGGCGCCAAATGTTCAAACAGTCGTCACATCAGGCCCCCGTGATTCCGTCATGAGCGAGTTTCGATCGTCGCGACCTGACAAACTCAACTTGGAAGAGCCCACCCGACCGTTGACACCGCCATCAGGAGCCTACCAGAGGCCTGAGTCTATGACAGCATTGCCTTCGCCCACCTTTTCCACTCGGTCGTCTCAATCGCTCAGGTCATTTCGCGAGTCGCTACGCCACGTAGTTCGCCCCGTTACATCGCGCACAACCCTGATTAGCCAAAAGTCCTTCACCAGAGAAGCGCCAAACAGCATCTACTCCAACCGACAGTCGCTCGAGACCATTTCTCAATCAGACGGATTCGATAGCTGGGACACTAGCAGCGTCAGCCTTCCAGCACGCGAGTCTGTACTACAACAGACTGCGCCATATCGGACCACCACTCTTGAGCCGATCCCCGGTAGTCGTCCAAACTCGCCTGCTCGGGCGTTGGATGGTCCGTTCCTGTCTGAGCTCCCAGAGGAAGAGGATGAAGACCTAGCACCGCCTCCCAAAATGATGCCCGACATTTCTCGACCACCCAGCCCAGCGGTCAGCGAAGCCCATATCCATCCGCTTTTCAGGTCAGAGAGTCCGTCAGGCCTGCCACCTCCAGCGGCGACTCCTGGCACTAGCATCCTGGCTAGCCCTTTGTCCACCGAAGCTATTGCATGCCCTTCGCGAATGTTCAACCGGATGAGATCAAACAGTGGGAGGAGCCAAGCGACAGGCGCCCCCTCCATTCGTCAAGCTAGAAGTTTCATCCGCGATCCAGGCGCGAGCATTCGTTCCATGTCAAGAAGCCCGTCTCCCCCAAGTCGTGCCATCACACCTCCGATTCCCGACTTTGTGCTCAACTCTTCGCCACGAAGCAGCACGAGCGGCTCCCGAAAAGTCAGCTTGAGGCATTCCCCTAATCACTGATAATGGTCTTGCAGACATCTGGCGTTACAATGTTTTCTCAACATTACGCTTGTCACGTAAAAAGTTCATGCTTCGCATGGTTTTGCGATATGATTTCCTTCCGGTACATATTTCCTTGTGTCTTATTCCCTCCTGTTATTGGCTCTCGCCCACGGGTTGATCGAGCTTTGAGCGTTCACGTACTCTACGTCTTGCTCCAGCATACACGCTGTTGAGCAGATAATCATTGTATTTCTTTATATGTTTAGTTTTTATTCAAACATCATCGGCGCAATGACGGAAGACCGGGCATATGAAAGACGGCAGCGCCGCCTGGCAATTAGAAGACAAACATAGACGGAATTAAGCATCTGAGAAGGTTCTCTCCAATCCACCAATACGTTCAAATCTACACACACCCATCTACGTTCCAAACCCCAATTGTGTTCAGACCCCATAGTTCGAGTTCGTTTCCAGTTCGCAGGTGCAGGGTGGGTTCGCGCGGCCTGCATGACGCCAACGCCAGAGTTTCTAAAATACTTCCACGACCCACATGGTACGCCTTACCTCGGAAAGGGTGCATCCCTGGAGGCTGCAGATGCTGCAACGTGGGAGGCCCAGGCGAAGATATCAAGGCGTGTGATGTGGCCAGTACGGTGAAGAAAGGTCCGAGTTGGCTTCAATTTCATCACCACGGAGACCCAAGGGCGAGTATGGGGCAGCGAAGGGCGAGTGCGTGAAAATGACCCGTTGACGGGACGATGGTTAGCCTCGTGGCATTGGCGGCAATGTAGGCGAATGCGCTGAACTTCGGCATAGATGGCTCAATCTTGATCAAAGGTGTCGCGTGCGCGATGCGGTGAATTTCGCGAACTATTTCAAAGAGCTTGTGATCCCCCCACGACAAGGCGCAAGAAGACGATGACCTCCATCATTGTCATATGGTACGTTTTACAGCTTGCGACTGCACTTGTCCGACTTATTCCCGCACTGTATCAGCATAATTGTAAATTTACCAAGTCATGTCCAGTGCATAGTCGTACCCGGTACGTATGCTGGCGAGTGCATCTGAAATACAAAACGGCACGTTACAAAGGTAATGTATGATGAAACCGCCATGGGGTTTCTTTCAACAGTAAATGTCTAATGCGAACGTGCTGCGCCCGCACGACTCGTTCCCGCAAACACGTCAGTATGGTGTGGCGCAATGTCTACAAACGTACGCTTCTCTAGGCTATCTGTGGATGCGTTGTTCATTCTACAACGGGTGAAGGGGGGAGTCAAACAGTCACGCGATGAATTTCGGTTTGATTCACAGATGAGTGCACAAACCGACCCCTCAATTATCTACAAGATACGGTAATCTCTATTATTCTCCAGCCCTCGAGGTTCCGCTTGACTTGGTTTCAACAACTTGTTCTCCAAAGAAGGAGATACGAAGGGGACAGGGGCGGGTGATGGTCGCGATTCGGGAGGATCGGGACGTCTACGTAACTAGCGTCGCGGCTAATATGAAACTTGGATGAAGCAACTTGAACTTCCAGAAGATGCGACGAGTGCGATGATCCTGAGAAGAAGTTTCCATGTAGTGAGCGTGAAGATGAACGCGAGAGCAATATTCAAATACGTCGTCGTCTCCATGGTGCTTATGTCTATATGATGACGGCCGGGATGATGGGGCGGTGCGCGTAATCTAGGTCATTACCCTCTTTGGTTGGTGCTGCATCAGGAGGCAGATGCCAGCGACGCGGAGTAATGGCTAGCAGTCCTTGCAAGCCTCTTGGAGCTCAAGTCTGCATACTCGCACAATAGCACGAACATCCAAATCCTATTGTGCTGTACTACCCAAGTTGATGTAGTAGGTGAAGAGGGTTGCCATTCGTGGGATCATTCCCAATCAGGCAAGGCGCAACAAGCCTGACCAAGGATCTCACAAGAGCTTCACCTTCATGCGCCGGATCATCACGACTTACAACACCTTCGGCAGTCTCTGGAACTTGCTTTGCGACTCGGACTTGTACGTAACCGCCATCTTTCCATCTCTATGAGCATCTTGCCACTCTAGCGCTTCTCCTCACCCGTGCCACACGGAGCATTTCTTTTGCAGGGTTGCTTCTACTCTTGCGAGCAGCTGCGCCCTTGATTTGGACGAGTGAATCAGCCGGAAAATATTCGAGGTTTTTCCCTTTGATTCGGTGAGTGTTTTATGAGTCCGCCGGCTTGGTCACTTGGCCTCCGCATCACGTTGTCGACCAAGTCATTCTGCTACATAGACTAAAGCGACTGGCCACAGTAAGTGCTCATGGTCTCCACTCATTTTCAGCAAAGTCTACCATGGAAATCGCGTCTTTTCCTGCAGTTGCCACTGCAAGAGATGTGAATTTGGCTGTCTTTTGCTTCTTGCTCTCAAACCACTGCGACGAGTGCATGCTGACACGTCTTGCTAGCTGTAACGACGACCCTGTATCAGCCCGGAGAAACAACGTCAGCAACGCACTTCATACACCATCTTGAATCTGTAAGTGCTAGGCTCTATTTCTACGCCGTGGCTCTAGGCTCTGCACTTCTCCGACTATGTCATGATCGCGTACTAATGGTTGACTCGTGGTAGAATCTTGGTACGGGCGTGTCATTCCACCACAATGCCGCCAAAACGAAAGCCAAAAGCAGCAAAGGCCGTGTCTGCTACCCCTCGCAAAGCCTCAGGTACGTCGACTTGCCTTCAACGGTGTCTCCATGTTCCCCATAGGGTTATGCTAACCTTGGCATAGCCGCTAGCGCATTGTCTAATAAGCGAAGTGGTCTTCAGGGTTCGAAGACATCTCGCCTTGCTCCTTCAGTACCGTTCCAAATGACAACGCGCCGCGGTGCAAAAGGCACGTCTAACCACACGAGCTCCGCTGGGCCATCTAGCGCAAGCTCTGGCAGTCGTCGCAGTTCTCTTAATGAAATTGCGCAAAACGAAGATGCCACTTCTGACCATGGGGATGCGCGACCAGCCAAGCGCAGCCGAACATCGTCCGATTCTGGTTCGCCGCAAAGGTCCAATGGCTCTTTGGACAACAACACCCCCATGAATGGCACGCAAACTCCGGAGCTGCAAAACGCCGTATCTGGTGCGACTTCAAAAACGGCTGGCAAGAGGAGGCGCGCATCAGACGACTCCACCCAGTCCAGCAAAACACGCCCGAACAGTGTTCTAACCCGTACACAAAGCGATGTCTCGGAACAACAACCGCGCAAAAAGCGCAAAACAAAAGAAACCCCAGCAGACACGTCGGCCGACCAACCTCCTGAATTGACTGATGCTAGTACTGCCCCGAATTCCCCAGAGCAGATGCCAGATGTTGACGGCAGTCAAAGCCTTCAGAACGTCCTACCGACCAATGGCGAGGCCCCTGCAAAGTCCGGCAGACGCTTGCCCGGTCGGCGGCGCCAACCGCATCCGGACATCAATGTGGAGACCGACTTACGTCGGCAGCTCAATCTCAAGATGAGCTACCGCAGCCTTGCAAAAGTCCAAAAGGTTTTACTAGAAGAATTGGCAACCCGTACTACCAGGAACCTGGAAGATGACCCTAATTATCACAAAGAATGTCCAGAATACCAGGCCGTCATGGCCCAGCTGGACCAGCGACGCGACGCTCGCCTGGACCAAGTCAATTCTTTGCGCACATGTCGACTCGAGGAACTCGAGCGCGTGCGCGTTGCTGAAGAGCACATTCAGAAAGAGCAGTATATCAATCGGTTCCGGGAACTACAGGATGACTTTATGCTGCAAATATACTTTCGCGCGAAGAAGCTCGAGCGGGAGATGAAGGGCCATGACGCCGACGCCACGGATGATGAAGATAATGTCCTCCCACCCACATACAGCGATGAGCCCCACCATAACAATGACGACCGCATTGGCTCCAAGTTCGCCTCTCGTAGCAGGGCCTATGTAGAGGCCGACAGGGAACTCGAGGATGAAACCGTACGAAGGAAGTTTACCATGGCACGAGTGGCTTTTGTTGAGAAAGACGAAGATGCCGACGACTCTATAGAAGATGTTGCAGGCGGCTTTGCAAAGTTTGACGGCCCAGACCGCACGGAAGCTCTCGCACGTTACAACATCAACAGCCTTGCTGATGCCGCCATCGAAGTCGAGAGGACGCCTTCGCCCCTACCACAACCACAGAAGCCCGAAGTCATCCCGAACGAGCATGCTGCCCTGCTCATGATGTTGGCAGACGTATCGGCACATCAGCCTCGAAGTTCTACTGTGCAGAAGCCTCAATATCATTATCCAAACCCACAACAATCACAGCAACATCCGCCACCGCGAGCTACTACGCCAATCATCAAGCAAGAACACGTAAAGGAGAAGACGCTTGAGTACGCCCTGCTAGCACCACTAGGCATGTCGTCTCAAGCTGCTCATAGCAGCCCAATCAAGAGCGCCCAACCAGCAGTAGACCTGACTCAAGAGGCTCCTCGTTCCGAGTCCAATGGTGTAACCACAGCAAAAGAAGCAGAAGCTCCGGCAAAGTCAACACCAAGGTTCTCGACGCACAGGATTATGGATATCCTCAATGATGACCAAGAAGTCCCAGTGTCGAGAACTCGTGAACCGCCAGCCCAAGCCCAAGAGCTACAGAGGACAGCGTCAATGGGAGAAACTGCTAGTCATCATCAGACACCCTCGCGTAACGATGCTCTGCGAGTGGACGCTATGGTCAACAGAGAAGAACCGCCCGTTGATCAGGCGCTGATGGACATACTAAGTGGGCCGCCACCACCACCGAGCAACCCGCCATCATCGCCACCTCAGAGTGCTCAACCTTGGCCGCCCCGATCGAGTGTGCCACCACAGTCACGGGAGCCTGATGAGTCACTTCGCCGAAGGGATCCCCTGCAGAAGATCAGGGAACTTCTCGATAGGAAAGCTCTGGATCGGAAGGCGCGCGAGAACGGGCAAGAACAACCGGAACGACCTCAATACTGGCCACCACCCGTCTTTTCCACCAGCAGACCGAATCCCCAACCTTCCAGCACACAGGAACGAACCGAAGTCGCGGCATATGATCCAACACGACCGGCCACCGGACTGTATGATGGCTTACCTGGCACTTCACACTCATATTCTCGTCGCCAGTCCTACGATCATCCACCTCATTGGGAACATGACAGGCGAGGAAGTGTGTCTCAAGCACAACAGCAAGCAGCGTCTCCATACCAAAGTCATGCTCCTCAACCTCACTATGGCGAGCATCACAAGTCGGGTAGGACTCCACCAACACATCAGAGCCCATATGCACCGCCTTCTGGATCATTACCACTGCCGCCCAAACCACCTGGGCCACTGCCATCCGCACCTATCAATTTCCGTTTTGCACACTACGACCCCGTCCCACCTAGACAGACGTACCCACCGCAGTCACCAAGCTACCCATCAAGTTCGCATCCTTCACAAGGCCCTCCACTACCGCAATACCCGCAACCATACGGCAGTGCTCCCCCCTACCAAGGCGGCTATGTCCCACCCCCAGGCTCCTTTCAAGCACCGCCTCCCCCGCCATCGAGTCTGCCACCCTACCAACCGCTCAAAATCCATCAATACGGCGGCCAGCCCATTCTTCCCGCTAATATGGCACCCCCACCGCAGCAAGGTGGCCCACCACCTCTCCCCTACCTTACCCAGGCTGCACCCCCACAACCACAGCAAGGCTCACAACAAGCAGCCTACTCACCAACACACCCTCACCCTCCTCCACACACGCAATACGACCAGCGCGATGCCCAAGCCCAAAACAACGGCGACCGTTCTTCAGACCCGCAGTCCCGGCCTCGAAGACCTTATCGAAGTTATCACGCGCCCGGCACGCAATTCCGCAGCTACCAAGGTCCCGGAGAGCAGAGGAGGAGAGGCGGGTAGTGTGGTGTAGTGTATTCGGGACGAGCGGTTCTTTGTACCATAAACATCGTTTCATTCTTCTCCTCCTTCTTTTTTATTGCTAGGCCTGTTTTATTAGAAACACATGAGGCGGTTTGGGTTATCCTTTTTTTGCATATACGAGAGCGTTTTGGGTATGTAAGGCATCTGTTTGGATTTTCCCAAAGGCGTTTCTTCGTCTCTGTTGTGCCTCTGTCTCTCTCGCTTGGAATACGTTCTTCTTTTTGTGAAAGTATAGCATAACCATTGATTTAGTATTTAGTTCAAGTTTTATTATTCTGTCTGTTGGAGTAATACCCTGGGTGGAATTGCTGCTGCACATGGTGTGTTTGTTTGTTAGTTTTTATTTTTATCTGGTTATACTTGTGATTTTGGCTGAGTGCGCACGTGTGTACGTGATGTTGTTTATGGTTGTGCTTGTACTTGTGTGAAGATGTGGTGTTGATACGTGCCCGGGAGATGAAGCCCTTGAACCTATCTCAATGTTGCTTCTCTCTAAGAACGTACTGAGGATCTCCCTACTGCCAAAAGTACACTCACACTCACAACCAGTCACTAGAAACAACCTTGAATACCTCATCGCTCAATCATGAAAGAAATTCTAAAATTGGGTATCATCATCATATCTCCAAACTCCAAATCCCACATCCAACCCCCCTTCCTAAATCTTCCTCTTAACCCTAGGACTACTACTCCCCCACTCACTCCCCAACTTGGCCCCCCCTCGCCGGCGTCCCCGCCCCAACCCTCTCAAACAGTCTCTGCGCCGCGGGCGTCAAATCCCCCTTGCTCTTCCTCCCTGGTGTCTGATTTCCCAGCACCCTCGTCGGGGTGGGCGCAGAAAGAAACCTCGGCGTCTCAGACGTAAAGATACCCAGACCAGAGCCGGGGGGGTTTCATAGCACCAACAGAAGAGGAAGAGCGACTCGCACCAATCTTATCAACCATTCTATGATGCATTTTCTCGCGCGAAGAGGCGTCGTTGATGGTGAAGGGTGTGGCTGTACTACCACTCCCAGTGTCTAACCCGTATCGTTGGAGTAGATCGGTTGGCGCGTCCTCGTCGTCGGGTTCCTCGGGTGGATGTGCGTCGACGAAGGCGTAGCCGTTTACGCGCGGTGTCTCGCTGCCAGCGTATCCGCCTTCGCTGGGGTTGAGGCGCGGACGACCTGCGACGGCGTCGCGGATGGCGGAGAGAGTGGGGCTAGGCGGTCTTGCGGCGTCGGTATCGGGGGGCGGTGGTGGGGAGGCGGGTGTTGTTGTAGAGGACTTTTTTCGGGGGAGCGAGGGATGCCTTTTCGGCTTCTAAGGCACGTGTGGGAGCCCATGGTTCTACGCTTTCGGGGGCCGAACATGAGACTGTTTATTGGGGTGTGTCTGTGGCCTGTTGGGGCGGCGGGGCGGTCGTCGAGGTTCTGGCTGGGGCGCGTGGTGATGACTAGGTCTTTGCTGGTTGAGGCGGCGGCTCTTGCTTCGAGGACTTTTTGCTGCGCGAGACGCTGTTTGCTGGCGTACATGTTGCCTTGTCGGAGCCAGACGTTCTTTTCGAACTTGTCCTTGTTCTGCTTGTCGATGATTTGGCTGAAACTTTCTTGGTCTTCGCTGGTGTATTTTGCTTGGAAGGCGCCGAGACTCATGTTTAGGTCGACGTTGTCCAATTTGCCTAGTCCTTCGTCGTCGTCTTCTACTTCTGTGCCTGCGACTGTGACGGGTGTATCTGCGCCCCATACACTAGGTGTCTTGTCCCCAGCTCCGCTTCCCTTGTTGAACCGCGTTCTTGCTGCCGCTTTTCTGTGCCCATTTGGTACAGGCGTCATGACTTGCGTCAGCTTCTTTCCTGCCTCTCGTATCCATGATTTGTCTTTGCTTTCCACCGCGTTCAGGTATTCCCGCTGCGCATCCGCTTCTGCAAGACCTGGGAAGAAGTCCCGGCGGATAATGTGCGATACGGCAGAGACGTAGGTATCTTCATCCAGAACTACAGAAGGGCGCTTGATACGTTTCGGGGCAGGAGGTGGTGCCATAAGCGCATTCGATGCGCTGCGCTTCGTGAGCGCCGTTGAGTTTGAGGCGGACATGCTGAGATGTGGTGGGGTCGCTTATGAAGGCGAGTCGAGGTTTGTGGCAACAGAAATCCCGGGATTCAAACAAATATGGATCAAGGGACCAAGGACGGGTAGGTTGGAAGCATCGGTATGAATTTCGTATGCGTGGTTGATTGTATAATAGCATCGGCGCAAACTGGACGATGATGTATTAGTTACCGGCAGATCGCCCTCACCGCCTTCAGCCTTATCAACCATGCAAAATGTGGGTGAAGGTACCTGCATAAGTTTCGCACCGGTCACACGAAGACAAGCATCATTCAAAGGCCAATTTACAGCATCAACTATGATTTGATTCAATCTTCCAGTATCCATCCTAAAGTGCCCATGCAAACGCGCATGCGCTGTCTACGCACAGCAGACAGCTGCTCACACAAAAGATACTGAGCAAAACACGGTTACTTTCCAGTGCGGCTAGAAGATTGACGTCCTATATCCTCGCATTTTCTGTGCCCCTAGGGCTTCATTTTGAATGCCTCGGAGTGCGAGAGGCCGCTATGCGCCATACTCCTGGACAGCAAAGAATGAGAAAATTCGTACAGTCGTGTAAAAGCACGTTCAGTAGAAAGACTCCACCATGGTGTCCTTGTTTGTGGTGTTGATGTTGGCGGGACCGTTGCCCTCGCCCAACCTGAAGACAGATTCGACGACTGAGAGTTCGGTCGCGGTAGTATCAAGACCTGGATTTTTGATTAGTGTCATGCTCTTCGCTACCATTTCATCTTCACATACCAGTCACGGCCATCCAGTCGTTGACGACCATGCCCGCGCCGACAACAGCGCTACCACGGTTCACACTACCAGCCACCAGAGGCACCTGTAGCAAACTCGACAGCTCGTCTTGGTCCTGAATGCTCGTCTTGGGGTGCACGATACCGCCCTGGTTGCTTAATGCCATGTAGCTACCGGTCAGGACGTTGTCTGCGATTGTTTGCCTGAAAACCTCAACACCCAATACATCTGCTATTATCTCCTCCGTCTCTCGCTCAATATCCGGGTGTACAAGTGCGACATGGTCGTTGCAACATATTACGTTGCCGAGGGCTGATAGACGCTCTTCTATTCTCTGGATTTTAACTTCGTCGGGTATGGAATTTCGAAGGTGCTGGAGTTCTTGGTCGGTAGTTGTGGTGGGGACGAGGAGGCCTTTCTTGTTTCTTCTTCATGTCAGTCTCTTGTTTTGGATGCTTAGCCAAGATATTCAAAGTAAACATACCCAGCTGTCAGTCTGCCAACTATTCTAGTTCCTGCAATAGTGGCATGGCAAATGGGAATGACGTCTTGTAGTTCAGCTTCGAAGACACTGTCGCGCCGCTATCAGTACCCATCTTTGCAAATATCTTCCACTGCGACCCCCATAGCATATTGCTAGAGAATGCGAGCACTGTATCAATATTGCGCACCTGTAGAAGTTCTCACTCGCGCCGACTGCGACAATCGCATATGCGTTTGTAAGTGTAGAGAAGACACCAACTTCGTTGGAGTTTTCGAATTGTGCGCGGACAGCCATAATTGGTAGTTTCTCAGTGAGTTTGCCTGTAAAGTGTCTGGAGGTTTGGAGGGGAATGTAGAGTGCGGTTGAGGTTCGCTGTAACTTGTGCTGTTCTGCAAAAAGTCGGCGGGACTTTGTAAAGAGAGACGCCCCACTACCCGATCAGGTCTAGTTGCGAACGTCACTATTTCGACTCATCTCGACTGATGCACTACTCAGACTGCGCCACAGCACAACTATGACTGTGAAAGAGTAGCTTGGCAAACGTTAGGTTATGAAGGTGAGTTTCAGATGGCCTGTAGCGACTCATGCAAGTCACCGCGTCCGTGACGTGTCCTTGGTACGCACGTCCTCTATGGTGAAGCACGCCATGGCCCTCAATATTTATGGCTGTGCGCGTGTTGGCGTTGCAGCTTCAAGGAATCAAGGCATCACCTCACCAACATGGAAGCGTCCGCAGTGCGAGTTAAACTTTCGGACAATTCATCGAAAGAGTCAAGAGCATCGGATCATGACCTAAACGGGTGCGAGACCGTGACACGGACCAGTGAATATACTCAACAACGGCAAACCCCATATCCGTGCTTCTCTGCACGAGTTTCGTGCAAACAGATTACACCCTCAGCCTTGCGGGTGAGGAAGGCAATTAGTGTATTCCGTCTCATCGTCCAAGTGACGTAGAGCGCATGACTATAATTACAATGGTCATATAGTTCTTCAAGCTCATGGTACCGTAATCTCGGACAGGGAGCAGCGCACGGTTGGCGTTACGCCTTCAGGACCCCAACAATCTCGATTCGCATCCCTGTCCCGCATCGAATATCCGAGACGAACTGACAATATGACAAGTGACAGATATGGAACAAGTGGTATGTAGTAATATTTGAAGAATGTCTCGATGTCGCCAATGGTAGTATTGCGCGATACTGTTAAAGCAAATGGGTAATACGCTGAAAGGAAGGTATCGAAAAGAAGTTCAAAGGAGAACGCCCGCTAAACTGCAAAATGCTGAACAGGATACGCTTCCGGGGATGAGAAAAAAGGAAAATAGAGTACAGTATAGGCCGTGTGTGTAGACAAGACAGAGGCTCGGTACGAGATCGAAAGAGATGTCGAAGAGAGCGTTCATGTCGTGTATATAGCTAGTAAACATTAACGTGCGTTATGGCATCATTATGTTCGTGAAATGGTTCGTTATGCAAAATCGCGTCCAAATGACGGATTGAAATGGCCTGAGTAGGCCGTGAGAGCGGATATACGGGTAGATATGGTGCTGGTAAAATGGTGGTTGAATTCTTCGTCCGAGAGCAAGAGTGGGTGTCACTCATTTGTTAGATAGCTTCGCTGCGAGAATGGCTAATGCGATGATGACACCAACCAACAGTGTCCCAACTCCAGCCATAACGCGGTTGAGATTGCGCCACCAAGTCGCTTTTTGGAAGGCTTTGTCATCGGCTTGCGCTACGGTCTGCGTGAACTGCTGCTCTATGTCGGCCTGGCTGGGTGTAGGGGTAATGACATGGTTGGGATCGAGAGGCAACGGGAGGAAAGCTGCAATTATCCATGCTAGAATCAAAATTAGTTCATATATTCATGCGCATGATGAGGGCCGGGGTGCACTTACCAGGAGGGAATAGAAATCCTATACAGAAGAGTAGGACTTGTCTATTTTGACGCCCAAAGAGGGTTTGATGAACATCCGCGTCTAATGAAGGCGCATTCCACGCGCTGTAACGTAATTGCCCTCTTTGGTCGGTTCGAAGATGCGGTGTTGACCAGGCACTCAGCGCGTACATTTGGCCTCGGTCTTCAACCATGTACACCCCTCCTTCGTAAACTCCCCCATCGATGGATTGCGCGTCGTCGGCTAATGAAATGGTGTCTGTGTGTGACAATCGGGTGCGGGGACGATTGCGCGGGCGGTAGATGCTGAGCGGAAAGTGGCTCTCTGAAGGGGTACGTGATCGTCCGCTGTGGGCAGTTCCTAGTCGGATACTTCCAGAAGAGTCTGACTCTGGAGCAGCCACGACTGAGATACGTTCACCTCTCTGGTAGTACACCTTTGCCCACATGGGGATGTTGCTGCTAAAGAAGCTGGACACATTGGACTGCGAGGATCCCGGCCGCGAATCTGTAGCATCGCTGCTTGATCTCTGCAGATAGCCCGAGGTTTTCTTGCGCAATGGCACCGATGATGGTAATGGCGAAATCGTGTCCAGATGCTCGTTGTAGTAATCTCTTTCTTCCGAAGAGCGTCTCCCGACTGGGGAGAACAGCGGTCGGGGAATTGCCGAAGGGTCGGTGTTGGCTTCCGATGATACAACACTTTCCGCCGGTGACCATGACGTCCCGCTTCCCACCGTGTGTCCTCTCCGGCGCGTGTTCGACGTCCGCCTCTGCGCATAGCTCTCTTGTGAGTGTGATCTCGCGCCGGATGTCCGTGGGCTTCGTACAAATGATCGCGAGTCGCGTTCGGATACCGAGGCAATGGTCGATAGCTGGGAGCTCCAGTTGTGCACCAATGAGCGGTCCTGCATCCGGGACGCGATGCGGTGTTGTCTTTGGGACTCGGCCCGCAAACTATTGGACGACGGCGCGCGTACAATAGGATAATTGACTCGAATGCCGCTCGCGAAAGTCGATGTGCTTGCTTCATGAAGAGTGGGCGATGGCTGTGATGATACGGGTTGGATTGGTTCGATGCTAGTGGAGGAAATATCAGAGAAGGTGATTGATTCTGTGCTTTGCTGGGACTTCAGTACAGTTTGGCGATGGTTAGTGTCACTAGTGAACGCAATTGACCCCCCTGTCTCCAAGTCGGTTGATCGGGTTGGCGGTTCGGGTAAGGGTCGGCCGACAGTGACACTTGGTAAGTTTCCGGCATTACTTATTGAAGGTGTCGATGCAGGAAGGGCTGTTGAGGCAAAAGGTGCAGCAGAGGCCTTGAGTGTCAATGCGCTGGTGCGACTCTCTGACGAATCTCCACCAGAAGAAGAGGGAGGGACAGCCCGGATGGTCGACCTCGACCTTTCAAAGGAGGGTTCCTCTTCAAGTACTCCCAGGCTGGATTCAAAGTCGTCAAACTCTGGTGGCGGCGACGACGGGGCGGTGCTCCCCTGTGAAAATCTCGTGGACGAAGGAGAGAACGACGACGAGATGAAGGTATCCTCTTCCGAGATGCTAGTCGAGGCCGAATGCCTGAAACCCTTCTTTCGCGACAGGATAGGCTGTGGTGCTAGTGCTCGGGTGGCCTCGAACTTGGCAATTGTATTGGCGACCTGGCTCCCAACTGAAACACGGGGTCCTAGCCTCTCCGGTCTTTCAAACCCATAACCTGGCGCATGACGGGGTGGGGGGAGAATCTGCGAGGGTTCGCTGGGTACGGGATATTTCTGATAGATGTCATGGCCGGGATCTTCGACTATGCGGATGGTTGGACCCGAGTACTGATTTGTCTGCGAATTCGATCGCTCGTGAAGCGGCTTGCGTACAGGAGAAGTGCTTTTTGAAGGCGATTTCGGCGGCGAAAACCTGGGGCCTTGTGCGAATGTGGCGTGCTGTGGTGATTGCGAGTCGGCGTGGCCATGTGCCGAGGACATGCTGTTGTGAAGCGATGGGCGGAATCAAGCGGA
This sequence comes from Pyrenophora tritici-repentis, assembly GCF_003171515.1. Classification (NCBI taxonomy): domain Eukaryota; kingdom Fungi; phylum Ascomycota; class Dothideomycetes; order Pleosporales; family Pleosporaceae; genus Pyrenophora; species Pyrenophora tritici-repentis. The sequence goes on from NC_089393.1 coordinate 2,671,660, forward strand.
ATTGTGGACTTTTGACGTGTGCGGAAAAGTGCGAAACCCGGGATTAATTGATGGAGATGGGAAAGAAGAAACAAGAGGTTGTAAAGACCGTGTTTGAAGATGTTCAAAGAGTGACTGGAACGCTAAAACAAGCAGAAAAGAATGAGAGAGCCCGGAGGCATTAGTCAGAGGTTTTGAGAGGGAGAGGATGAGGAGTGGTGGTGAATCGAGGAAGACGGGCGATTTGCGTGGCTGGGCTAAGCAGCCTCTCTGCGGCTGCAGGATGGGCCCAATTCGCAGCAAGACGATACCTATGCGCCCTGGTCGCCTAGGTATACTGGCCAGTGACGACGGACCACGACCGTGAGTGGGTGCGCAACGTCCTGCAGGGGTAATGCACGGGAGCTCGTGCACGTGCCAGCGCTGGGGTGAACTGGAGATCGGCACGTGACCTTAGAATGGCGACACGTGATGGGAACACGTGATGAGAATAATTGTGTTATCGATACGCATCGAAGCCCGAAACGATGGGGTTCGCGAGGGCAGGGTATAAGACAACAGGTAGTCTGCCGCCACGACTACAAGTATAGTACTTTTGGCGGGAACTGCTGCTTTTTCCGTAACAGCTTCAAGATGCCTCCACCGCACAAAGGCTGGCGGCAGAGTTTCAGCATACTCAGAGACATGTACAAAGGCGGTAAGTAACGATTCATTGGCTTCGGCGGCTTCCTTTGAGCTATGGGCCGTCTTTAACGCCTTGCGCGACCCACCCCGACTGCCTCTGCTTCCCGCCAAAGTCTCCAGTGCTTGTCGAAACATTTCCATGATTAACGTCGCGTCAGTTCCCGAACCGCCGGCCCTGTCGTCCAGTGCGGCGGCACTCCTCTCGGTATGTTGTTTCACGCTTCCACCCCCGCCATGTCTACTACTCCTCTCAGCCTATAGTGCAGCCAATACCGATACTTGCTGAACACATGGCCAACTAACGCCGACCTCCCTAGGCCGCATATGTCTTCATCTACGTAATACCATTCTACCTCTCGCCCGCCACGCGTCCGTCTCCCACTCTGACGCGCGACGCGCCGTCGTCGATACGCGCCAGAGTACGGGCCGTGACCTTGTCTACCATCCTGTGCTCTATCCTCACCGTACTTGTACTCTACCAGCATGAGACATCAGCTTCGGACATGGCCCATTTACTTGGTCTGTGGCCTGTTTCGCCATTGGACATGATTCGTACCATGCTCCTGGTCACTATACTCTTTGCCGGCCCTATTTTTGAGCACGGTGTAGTAGACGGCGCCTGGAGGGACTGGGTACGACTAGCTGGTCTCCACGAAATTCTGAGTAGTTGGATTGGGTACAGGAACTTTGTAGTCGTGCGTCAGTCATGTCCTATCCAACTTGCGCCTACTGATAATGCCAGGGACCCGTGAGTGAAGAGTTCGTCTGGCGCTCCTTCATCATCCCACTCCACGTGCTTGCTCGCTTCTCCGGCAAACAGATCGTCTTCCTGACTCCACTTTACTTTGGCATTGCGCATGTCCACCACCTCTACGAGTTCCGCATTACCCACTCTGAAGTTCCCTTGTTCGTAGCCGTGCTCCGCTCACTCTTCCAATTCACCTACACGTCACTATTTGGCTTCTTTGCCGCCTTTGTCTTTATCAGGACGGGAAATGTCTACACCTGCATCCTAGCGCACGCTTTCTGCAACTGGATGGGACTTCCGCGCTTCTACGGCCGTGTTGGCGTTGAAGCCGGTATCCCCATCGGCCCGCCAGACGTTGACAAAAAGGACGACGAGCAAAAGATCGCTCCGGCATATCAAGGCAAGGGCATTGGGTGGACCGCGGCTTACTACATCGTTCTAGTAGCGGGAGCAGTGGGCTTCTACTACCAACTGTTCCCATTGACCGAGAGCAGTCACGCTCTTCCTGTTGAGTTAGTATAACCTTCGTTCGCTTACAGTCCGGGGCGGGTAGAACGGGAGTGACGCCATATTATGGCATGCACTAAGATAATCGATAACTACTCTGATGTAGATCAACTCAACGTCGCAATAGCCCACCAATTATCTTTTTCATACCCATACTCTAGCACAACTCCACCAGCCTCCTCAATGTCATTCTCCAACTCTCCCTTGCGATACAAGTGGTAGTACCTTAGGAAGGTCCTATCGCCCTCTGGCTTTTCCTCCTCTCTTACACTTTCCTCACCGCCGACGTCGCTCTTTTTCTTTTTGCGCTTTGCCTCTTTTTCCTTCTTGTGCTTCAACACCCACGGCACCATGACATCCTGCTCGTGCCCCTCGTCCCAGCCCCGTCTACTATCTTTTTGCTCCAAGGCCCAGACATAGATTAATGCTCGCCCTCCAACCTCTTCGTTCTTGTGCTCCTGTTGAGCGCCAGTGCGTGGTGACGATGACGGCCGTCGCAGCAGATCGAGGATGCATCTTACCGCTTCCACTCTTCGTGCTGGCGTAGACAGATGATGTACCACTGCGATCGAAATCGCAAAGTCAAACACACCGTTTGGATGCGGCAGCGAAAGATTATCTGCCACCACTACGTCATGTGGCTCGTGCTGCTTTGCGATTTTGACGAGATTTGTTGACCTGAGTGGATTAGTATGTGTTCGTGTAGAAATACTTGAATAATATTCACGACATGGAGTTTTCGTCTACTCACCGATCACTCCCCACAATCCAGACTTTATCATTCACGGCTAAATATTTCCCATTGCCACATCCTACATCTGCGCCAATCGCACCATCCTTCTGCTCTTTGAGAAAGCGTTCGACAATCGGCCATGGCTTGTAGCGAGTCGACGAAAAATGTGACGCGATTTCTTCGTATACAGAGTGCACGTGTTCTGCCTCGTAGGTAGCGCCGCCTTGTGTTAGGGCAGTCATGGTGTTGGTGTGTGGGGTGGAATGCCGCGCGAAACTAGAAATAATTTACTTAGGTAGTTAGATCGGCTCGGCTCGGCTCCGTTGTACTGGTACGGTAATTTGGAGTGTCCTTTGTATGTAATACTACGCCACTATCGACAATAAAGGAATAACTGTTCACCAAGAAAGATTTGGTTATTTGTTTGAATGCGTATAAGTCCTTGAGAGCGCAAACTCATGCCCAACATTTCCTGCTCTCCTTCCATCCGCAGACTGCACACTGCATCTTATTACCAAAAAACAACCCGCCTCATTCGGTATGGTTCAGACACGCGCAGCTAGGATTGCCCAAGGCGCTGTGATTTGGCCTCCTATAATACGATCAGAGCTACAGAAGCGTTATGACCGTGACGTATCTTCATTCTACTTCTTAGATGACTCCAGCTGACAGACTTGTGATGTTAGGCTTCGCGCATCAGCAAACGTTGGCTTAATCGCAGCAATACTCGTGACCAAGGCTGTAGAGGGATGGAGAACCCTGGCGCCTGGTGCTTCGTCAATGCAGTAATCCAAGATCTCATGCATCAACCTATATTCTTGAACTGGCTCCAGACTCACAGACATGATAAATCCTATGAGTCCAGTGACCAACGGCCTGCCTGTGGTGCTTGTGTTCTTCAAAGACTCATTAACACATACTGGGCGAATAGGCCTATCTCCAGACCAATTCGCAATCCTGGAAGCTTGGAAATGGAAAGAATTGCGCACATTGCAGTTTTTAATAATTGTACTTCACGAAGCGGAACCGAAATAACCCAAGATGACTGCGGCCAATTGTTAGAAAGCCTTCTTGCTGACATAGAGGAATTCAGAGGTATAGATCAATCTAAAAGGTAAGTTTATTTAATTCCTTAGCGATGAAAGCGACCTCTGACCATTTTACCAGGAATCAACGGTGGAGGAAGGAGTTTGCGTCCCTTTTCAGGTTACAAGTGCAGGGATACGTTCGGTGTTTAGTCTGTCTCCAGAGACGCCCGTCTCAAAAATCTTCAGAGACTGAAATGCTGCTCTATCTCAGGCCAGATTTCAACACTGCGCTCAGAACCTATTTCCACGACACAAGGCATGTTAACTGCCCAACATGCGGGTTACAAAACCACACAGGAGACGCCCTTATCATAGCAGCACCACAACTACTTAGAGTGAGGCCCAAACTTTTCGCACAGGAGAATATCATGGATGGAGGAAGAATAGTAGATTTCCGTTTTGTGAAGCACTCGCACAACATGATTCCACCTGATGTACTAGACCTAAGTACATATCAGCTCCATGGAGATCTCCCCCTCCGCTATCGCCTCACGAGCATCATTTCGCAGTCCGGTGAGCTCAACGTAGGCCATTATCTGACCGTTGTCAAAGGACAGGGGGGAGGAGTATCACTTATGTCTCTGATGAGACCAAGCAGCCCTTTACCCTAGCGTAAATGCTCGAGAACCCGCACCAACTGGAAGTTGGCAACCCCAAAGACCACTATATTCTTACCTATAGAAGGGAGGACGAGGCGCTGACCAACCGGCAAAAGGAGTTGAAGAGGTTGAATACCTAAGTAGGAGTTGTTGGTTTTTCGTTTTTCTACTATGTATTCTATTAATAGAGCTGTATAAGGTAATTTACTATCGCTTGTTCTTCCTTACTTAACTAGGATCAGCTCAGACCGAGCTGTGCCGCTGTTGGGGGGTCGGCAACCTTCCTGGGAACGTCAAACTTCTTCTCTTTCCAAACATCTCCCGCATTGTAATCCTATCTTGTAGCTCCTTATCATGTCCTTATGTGTCGTAGTCGCGTGTTGCAGCCTCGTCTTATAGTCTTTTTGCCTCGTCATCTCCCCATACTTGCTTGTCCGCCTTGTAATGCCCTTGTCTTGTGGTCTGCTCGTCTCATAGTCCGTCGTCTCGTAGTCCTTGCCTCGTTATCTCTTTACACGTCGTCGTAAGGTCGCCTCGCTGTTTCCTTGCATCATAATCTCCCTGTTTATTATCTCCTGTGCTATTGTCTTCTTATGTCTTGTCTCTTGCCTCGTTGTCGTCTTGTCTCGTTGTGATGCATTGGGCTGTGAATGTATGCATTCCAAGGCCGTAGCTGTTAGGTGGATCACACTCTCTTCTAGCCAGACGTACTGTTATCGATCGAGGACTTTTTGTCATCGATCCACGGCGCGCACTTGCAGCCCCAGGATGCCGTAGCCCTATGACTCATACCTAGGTAGCTTCCTAAGTCTAGGGACAGACGTTCCCCGTACTTGCAGACCTTGGAAGGGTCGGCGTGCTCCAACCACTTCATCCTTGCTGACCTTGGGAGGGTCTGTATGCTACAATCAGTCTGTCCTTGCTGACCTTGGGACGGTTTGTATGCTCCAACAGGTCCATACCTGTAGACCTCGGGACCATGGGCGGTCCTGTATGCTCCAACCAGTCCGTGTTGGCAGACATTGGGGTGTCGGTATGCTCCAATCAGTCGGTGAGATACCTGAGTGTTGCCTCTGTGTAGAACCCAGGAGTGGGTCGTGGCCCTCGGATTCGCGTTCTATCCTCGTTTACCCGGGCAGGTCCGCACTGCCAGGTGCTGCGTTTGCTTTGATGTACCTCAACGCTGATTAGCCAAAGCTAGCGCACAGACTATCCAAATATACAGGAACTTTCGAGAGCTCGCAGCTTCTACCCTCATCACCTCACATCCTTTGGCTCTCTCCGTCTTCGCAGTCACCTACGCAAATGGCTCGTTCTCTGCCCTTCAAGGTCACCGGCAACATGTTCTCCGCAGTGGACGATGTCACTGCAGGTGATGCTTCTCCAGCTCCACGTGACGCTTTGCCGCCTTCTGCACCGAGGAAGAAGAGCAAGTATGCTCACATGCTCTACCAAGAAGACGAGGAAATACAAGATACTGGCGAGATTGCTCCCGCAACTACAATGCGCGAACATGTCGCTGCCGTGAATTATGTTACCACCAACTAACAGTTCATGGAGTTGACCGGTGATGGCGATGTATCTCCGTTTCTGGAGAAGCTGGCTGGCTACGACCTCAACGCCATCCACAAGGAGTACCGTGGCAGCGACAAGCCAGATATCGGCAAATTTCGATACAGGCGCCAGGTATGCCTGGTCATGTTCATGAACGAGATGGTACCCGACGAGCCGAAAGAACGAATTTGCCAGGGCCCTCTCACGACGACGGAGCAGAACAAATATAAATTTGTCCAAGTTTCGTTTAATCTCGACAGCCAGATGCCTTCCCTCACAATACACATAAGGCGCCCAACACCAGATGCTGCTGGTGCTGGTGGTGACTGAGGACGTCCAGACGGATGTCCAGACGGTCAACTACGTCATCTTCGCCAACTGCATTCGCCCTGCCGACGGGCAACAGGACGCTGGCATTTCCATGAATATGTTCCACGAACCAATGGATTCGGCGGCCGACGTCAAAGACTTCGGGGAGCACATCGCACGCGGGCACAACAACTTCATAGAGTTCGCGGTGGCAAGGAACTTGATGATGACAAACATCAATCTCATCAAGCCCAAGGAAGTCAATGCTGGCGACTATAGGCGTCGTCCAATCTGGTCAGGTTTGACAACTGGGGAATTGGAGAACATTCGGGCCAAGGGAACCGACGCAACTCTCGTCCCGGACATGGATGACTTCGAGCGCACAATCCTCTTCCTAGATCGCGCGGTCCAACTTGCTGTCTTCCGCCGCATCGAATTTGCGGACATGCCTACGATGAAGAAATTCGAAAACTTCTTTTTTGGAAGCATGCATCTCTGCTCAAAGTATCGCAACTTCTGGTACTACCAGTTGCAGTTGGAGAAGCCTCACGAAAAGACGGGCGAGCTCAGCGAAAGCGCCGATATCTTCAACAGTAAATGCAACCTGGAGAAGTTGCAACCGCCAAGGTGGATGGTGAGCAGATACCTGGCTCACTCAGCTGTACAAGGTGCGCCTATCACTTCCGTCGAACCGTTCAACTGAAGCACGTTTGCCAAGTCCTACAGGTTCCCATCCGTGCAAGATTGCGCCTTCCTCGTTCGCCTTGCTCTCGCGCGAGAGCGCAACAGCCAGAAGATGTTGATTGAGAAGATGTCAGCCTCTACCAAGGGGGACTGCAAGGCACTACTCGAATCCATTGATGGGTTGAAAGGTGGATACTACGTCAAGATCCGCCTTCCCGGGACTCAAAATAATGAGGACGACGACTTTGAGCTTGTGAAGCCCATATTAGGTACGCGTGTCATGATTCACGTATCTATCATGTGCGGTGAGAAGATCAGCTACGAGGGACAAGTGGTGGAAGCTCCTGGATCTGAAGACATTGATGTTGACGAATCCAAAGACTTCGACTTCGTAGTACATGTAATCGGTCGTCCGTACGAATTCGGTACCACTACACACGTTGTCAACATTGAGTACATTGATGACAAGACGACGGCTGATCGCGCTCGAATCGCCACAGAGAACATGGCTTCTATGAGCCTCAAGCGAACAGAGGGTGTTGACATGCAGGGTGTCATCTTCCGGACACAACCCACGATCGCTCCCGAGAACTTAAACGCTGGCAGAGACATGCACCCGGAAACTCTCTGTAAGGTTCTCGAGGATGTTAAGACCAAGTGGCGTCTCAAAAAGACTCAAATTGACGCAGTCAAAGAGACACTTGTCTCGGACAATGGGCTTGCTCTAATCTATGGATCTCCGGGCACGGGAAAGACTACGACGACGGCTGCGGCGGCACACGAGCATTGCGAAATGGGCCGGAAGGTCATTTACGTTTGCAACTCAAATAAGGCGGTCAACGCCGCGCTGGACTCATTCCGCAAGAAACAGAACCCCAAAATCTCTGCCATCCGATTTGTCGGTGGCTACCAGACCTACGAGAAGTACACACAGGCGGTGGTGCCTGGGGCAAACTTGGAAGAGCTAGTCAGTGCTATCAATCCTACAATGACTGCGGCCATGAAGGCGAACCCTGATACACTCTTCCACGTCCAGCTGCGTAAACAGATTGATCTCTGGGCCGCCGCTCCGGAACACAAGATGCATCGCGAGGCCAAAGATTATGTTGAGAAGCTTGCTGCCGATAAGAACACAAAGGCATCCGACAATACCAAGGCTTCGAAGGGTCTTCAGGAGATGCTCACGCAGTGGTTCGTCGAGCACAACATCGATATCATCTTCACAACCTGCTCGAGCGCCAGCCATTCTTCAATTCAGCACTTCAAGCCTTCCTCTGCTTTCATCGACGAGGCTGGCCACGCCACCATTCCGGATGTCTGCATGGCCGTCGACCCGTTTAAAGAGCATGTCAAGTCGCTCACTCTGTCTAGTGACTACAACCTGCTCAAGCCAATTATCACCACGTGGAATTCGAATGAAGCACGCTTCATGTTGACAGATTCTCTCTTCCGACAACTGATCAACGACCCAGATAGGGATATGAGATATGTCACACTCAGGGAGCAATATCGACAGCACCCGGATCTCAGCGCATGGGCAATTCAAACGCTCTACCAGGGGAGGGTCAAAGATGCGCCATCTGCATCTCAGGTTACACCTGTTGGAAGGACGGTACGACAAGTTTTTCAACAAATGGGCACCGGCAGGAAGAATAAGAGATGCCGGATGGCAATCGATGTCTCCGGTGATGATGCTGTGTCGAAACATTTCAAAGACACCACATCCTATTGTAACTCAGAAGAAGCCCGCATCATTGTGGGGCTCGTACGCGGGTTGCTGGCGTTCAAGCCAAATCACACGGCCGGGGATGAACACAAGTTCGCTCGCATCCAACCCGCGCACATCAACATCATCACGCCCTACAAGGGACAACAGCATATCCGCAACATGCTCATGGAGAAAGTTCAAGAGTCATCAGAAAGCGAAGTGCTCGTAAAAATGGTTACCGATGGGGCCGTCAATACAACATGGGGTACTCCGGGCAGTGATGTCGACATCGTCTTCATCTCGCTATGCGTGCGCAATCCTAAGAAAGCAATGGCTAACAAAAAGTTCATTGCGTTGGGAAACGCTTTGTGTGTACAGAATACGAGGGCACGCCAATTCCAGGTAACTTGCGGAAACTGGAATGGCTGGCTCGAAGCAGCCATGGAATCCACGGGTGGTCGGATCGCATCCGACCATCACAAGCCTTTCGTTAGCTTGACCAAGGATATTTACCATAAGGGAGATATGGTAGCCTGGCAAGACGTCGATGCGACTTTGCTTGCACAGACCCCTGTGACACTGAAGGCGAGCCATTTCTATACGAACGTGCGTCCGAACATTAACGCAGAGAAGTATCGCGCCGACCTAAAGAAGCCTACAAAGCGCAAGCAGGGGGGCAGTGCGTACAGCATGAGCTCGATACGCTCTGATCTTCCGAGTAGTGCTGCTAGCGTGCCAGTTCCGGATCAACCAAAGACTGTTTCGAATAGGGAGCTTAAGAGGCGGATGCATGCGGCAAAACATGCCAAAGATCAGGGTGTCTAGGTGACCCTTCCTGTCCTCCTTCACTCAGATGTAGGGTCCTGGATACTCCATAATATCTATGTAGCTCTAGCTAATTGAACCGGTAGTCTGCAACTCAGAATCGACATACAGGCATCACCTATCATGTGTTCACGTGAAGCTGCCAGACAGCCGCTTCCGTCTTTGTTTCCATAGCCTCTACCTCTATGGTGTTCACATCACGCCGATCTAATATCGCGCCTTTGTTCTGTCATCCAACAACACGGATCTCACCAAATTTCCCTTTGACCCTATCGAACTACCTGAATGTCCTTTGTGCATATAATGCCTATTGTTTCTACTCATGGTAGTATGAGTGAAGGTGGCTGTATTAGTCTCTGTACGCTCTCGTTGTATGTTACCTACCCATTGTCCTCACCTTCACCACCGTTCCACCTCCCTGACGAACAACAGAACAATGCCTATTGATGAAAGTTTTTTCCTTTGTTTGTTTCGACACCTCATCAAGTGCTTGATGTCGCAGATTATGTTCAAAATTCAGCAAGCTATAAACACGACACCTGCACATCCCACGACAAAACAAACACAAGGCAGCTGTATATTCCAAATTAGAAAATGAGCGCGCCAGCTCGCACGACAGCTCGCACGAGAGCAGGAGCGGTTCACCCGTCTACACGACTTGTTCGAACACAGTTACAGCAAGATCGTGATCGCATTGTATGCTCAGATGTCCATTGTCCCCTAGACGACACAGCTAACATAACTACAGGCCGGACGCATTAAGAAGACTTGGCCCACGCGCAGATACCAGGGTAGTAGAGGTATACAGAATCCCAACAATTGGTGCTTCATCAACTCGGTATTACAGGCTCTTCTCCATCTACCAAAGCTACTCAGTTTGCTTCAAATCCATAGACACACCACTCTCTCGGTCAATGAAGCAGATGACATAACTCCAGCATGCGGAGCGTGCATCATGCGCGACCTTATTAATGATTACTGGGGGAACACACCCATCACCAGGCCAATTCGAAATCCAGGGCCAGATGTTACCCGTATAGGCCATATAGCTATCAAATCTAGGATTACAACCCGAGTTCGCGGAGAGTATATAGAGCAAGATGACGCAGATACTATGTACATCAAAGTTGTCGAGTATATGCGTAATGCGAGCCTGTAAGTGCACATACTGTCTAGGTATCTCGTGTTGAAATGGGTCTAACATTACATAGTGCGAAGGGATGGTCGAATCAGATACGATCGCTATTTCACCTCGACACAGTACAGTACGCCCAATGCCAAATGTGTCCTGCGACAAGGGTAGTAATAGAAGAGTCAAACGCTGAAATGGCGATTCATCCGAGTGCCACATTCGACGCTGCGATACGGACCTACTTTTACGATACAATAGACATGCACTGCGACACATGTAGAGTACACGAGCAATCACACTGGACCCGTAGAGAAATCGTCGCCGGGCCTCAATACCTAAAAATCAGGATTAACCTTTTTGGTGGGAGAATGGTCATGGGTGATGAAGGATTGGAGTACCAAGGCATTAAGATCCCACATTCAATGCCCATTCATGAGGTTCTTGATCTCACCCAATACCAGGAGGTCCCCACCCTTCCTCTTCGATACAAGATCCACAGCGTTATTTCTCACTCTGACCCGATATACAGCGGCCACTATGTCTGCTCTACCAAAGGACAAGGCAACGACATTACGTGCATCTCTGATACCCATAAAGAGCCATTTAACCTGCAAAGTTTATTACAAAGTCCACAACGGCCCACGATTACCGGCCAAAAAGACGTCTATGTTCTGACATATGTAAGGGACGACGGTGTACTAACTGACGCACAAAAAGCGCTGAAGAAACTGCTTTAACTAGAATTGCTTGACATATTGTATACAAGATTGTTTGTTTGCTATCAAGAAGACTTTTTTTAATGTAATATTGTCATTTGCTTGGATTCAATTGGGAAATGATGTACGTAATCCCCCACCTCTTTGCCCGTCAAATTGCCTTTTATATCTCATTTCCCACATGTGATTAAAAAAAAAGGATAAGACGGTTGTTAGACGTGCACGATTGTATAGTGTTTGCGTATATGGTGTCGCTACACAACATACCAAAGAGAGAGACTTATTCATCTTTCATTATAATCTTATTAAAAAAACGAAACCGCTAAATAACAACAACAAACATGAAAAAGTGTACACATCCCCTCCCTACCCTCCCGTCTCTAAGCTACACACTCTGCACCTTGCGATAACTCGGCGGCCGAATCGTCCTCCTAAGCAACTTAACCGCATACGGCGGAAGCAAACTAACAGCCGCAATGCCCGCAAACTTCCACCAAAACGCCACCTTTGTCATATACTCCAGATCAAAGTAATCACCCAGGAACGGCACACTGCCACTGTAGATGATGCTCGTCGCGCAAATGACAAGAATCATAAGCCAATGCCATGTCGTAACCTCCATAGCCACCATGACCAGCTCGTTCAGGACCAGCACTGAAAAGCTTACGGCCACCATCTTTAAGAATACAGGGTCTTGGGGTTCGGTAGCGGGATGTGCAATACCGACGCCTACTAGAATCTGGGAAAGACCTTGGATGATAGACCCTTGGTAGATTGAAACGGCTACCCAGATGAAGAAGGATTTGTAGGAGAGGGATTTCCCTGTTTTGAGCTCGGCATAGAGTTCTGGGTACAGGTTCGCTACACTCTCGTCTACATCCGTGTCGAGGACGAGGGAGAAGACGGGCATCATGGTGTAAATGGTGCTATAACCGACAAGCAACCAGTCCCGGTAGAGGGCATTGGGCTCAAAGGAACTAGCTATTGAGAAGACGGTTTGGCAGATTGAAAAGATGAGACCGCGGTGAATTACAAATTGGGATAGTTTGGCTGAGCGCTTGTACGAGTTGCGGCCGTGCCAGACGAGCAGTTTGACGAGGTAGCAGAATTGGTCGATGGAAAAGTCGGCGGCGAGTGAGGCTTGGCGACCTTCTTTTCCGACGATGCCGACGCCTACGTCGGCGGCCTGAATCATGGAGACGTCGTTGCCGCCGTCGCCGATGCAACAGACGCGCTTCTTTGTGAATTCGCGAATGAGTAGGGCGACGTCGGCTTTTTGTGTGGGTGAGCATCGACAGGCGACAACGGTCGGGAGCTGGACGGCAACAGAGATGAACTCTTGGCGGAAGTGCTGGAGGAAGAGGGCGAGTGATTCACCGTCGATGAGGAGACAGGCGTCCAGTTTTCCGCGGAGGAAGTCGAGGGAGGAAGAGGCAAGGTCCTTCCGTTTTAGCTTGGCGATGGTGTGGACGTATTGGCCGCGAGCAACGAGTTTAGAGGAGATGGCTACACAGCGAGCCGTTTCTACCTTGTCGCCGGTCAACATCCAGATCTTGATACCGGCGTTGCGGAGGAGTTCGAGTGATGGCTTGACGTCTTTTTGGAGCTTGTCTTCTACGCCGGTGACGCCTAGGAGCTCAAGATCGTGCTCCAGGAATTCTTTGACTACGTTGGCGACGACGGCGTCGCGGTTGCTGAGGGCGAGTGATGCTTGTGCGTGTTTGGTACAGAATTCTTGGTAGATTTGTGCCGAAAGCTTCTTGCGACCGACTACGAGAGTGCGCAGCCCTTCTCGGGCCATGTTTGCAGTTTCCTCATCCAGCCAGTCGTTTGCAGCGACGATTGATGTCATGACTGTATCGGCACCCTTCTGGTAGAACCAGATTTCGCCATCGTCTTCCGCCGATGAAGAGGGGGGGCCATGGTAGAACTTGACGACAATACCCATGCGCTTGCCTTCAGAAGTAAAAGGAAATACATTCAAGATACGCACTTTAACCACCGTGTTGCCACTATCGCACGAAAGGAGGGTCATTGACTCGCGGTCTCGAGTTAGAAGTTTCAGGCCAACAGCTTCCGTCCATCGCACAATAGCAATTTCGTCTGGTGACGACGCTTGGTAAGTGGTGACCGTTTCACCGTTTTCTTCTTCGGTAGTCGGTGTTACGTTATGGCAGAGCGCGAGAGCTAGCACTACATCACGGACCCGCGAGCCGATCTCTCTTCTTGTGCGAGTGGTTGATGTAAGAGCCGCAGTGTAGGCCGATGATGGAGTCACAAGGGAGGGCACTTCTCCAGCTGGAGGCGTGAAGCATTGGCGAACATAGGCGGATACTTCGTCCATGGCTTCGTTTGCGTAGGAAACCGTACCGACATGAATTTTCTTCATTACCATCTCTTCAGGATGTTAGCCAAGTATAGTCAATATTTGCAAAGAACATACCGTTTTGTGTGAGAGTACCCGTCTTGTCACTCAAAAGGTACTCGATTCTGCCCAAATCCTCTGGAATGGTACTTGTGCGGACAATTGTCCCTTTGATGCTCTCATCGTGATGAATGAACCATGCATACACAGATTTGCCGAGATCAAGGTTGACACGCAGACCGACGGGGACGATTGTGGAGAAGAGAATGACGAAACGTAGCATGGAAGCCCACCATGGGCGGCCTTCAATTTCTCTGAAACCGGCGAGTGCTACGAGAATAAAAGAAAGCGAGACGGTGAAGATGCACAGCCATTTGGTCAAAGCGTTGATTTCCAGCTCCAACAAGCCAATCTTCGACCTGGAAGGCGAGGTGGAAAGAGCTTGACGTGTTTGAGGACCAGTATATACAACAACAGCAAGAAGGCTGCCACTCGAGGCCACGACTGTGTTTGCCCAGATGGTGTTGTCAATACCAAGAGACGCTGACTTTACCGGCTCGGGTGGAGAGGCCACTTCGTTATCTGGAAGGTCATAGTGTCGTGAGCTCTTGGGCGGGAGTTCGAGTGTGCCATAGAACTCATTGACCTTTTTGTCCGGTTTACCAGCAACGACTCGGAGGCGGGTGTACTCTCCAACGTCCAGGTTCTGCGTGAGTGGCGAGGTTAGACGCAGCTTCCAGTCGGTTTCACCATCCAGCTGATCAGTACGGATGAAGGCTTCACCAGACGATCCAGTAGCGGCGACACTGTCGACCTTTGGCGTGTTTTCAGAGTCGGCATCGTCGATGAGCGAGGGAACAGACTCCTGTAGGGCGGGCCTATCAGATTCTAGCGCAGAACCATCGGCGGAGTAACTTTTGAGAATAATCATGTCGGCAGGCACTCTTTGATCTTTGCCAAGCTTCACAACGTCTCCCACTTTGAGATTCCTAGACGATTTGATGGTTTCCCAGTAGGTGCATGTTGCAAGCCCTTTGCCTGAAAGTTGCTGCTCCTCATCTGCAATGTCTGCCGCACGGTTATCCTGCTTCCTCTGCTTCCTTAGACGCTTCTTTTTCTGCGAGTTCCTGCCTGGCGCAACGCCATTTCCAACGCTATTCTCCTCAAACTTGAGCACCGTGTAGCCTTCCGAGTTCGCTTCTGCATCCCTCCGCCGCCGCGAGATGTCATCAAGAGCCTCCTTGGTCAGGGTGATGGTCAAAACAAAGGACAAGGGTGCAATGTAGGCCGAGAGGAAGCCGATTCGAAGCACGGGTATGGTCTGAGAGAAAGAAATAAGTAGAAAATACATGTTGATGAAGTAGGAGAATTCGTTGTAGAGGGTGCGAGGAAGGAAACTCCAGGGCGTGTACTTTGCGTTTGAAACGGCGTTTGCGGGGAATTTGGAGGTTTGGGGCTGACCGACGGCGATGGTCCGCTGTGTGGTGGGATCATGCTCCTCTTCTGCATATTCTTCTCCATGGTCGTCGCCTAATTGTATGGCCGCGTTGTTCTGGCGCGAGAGGAAGCTCGGGAGACGTATGTTGGACCCTAGGCGTTGTAATGCACTGGGCGGCGGTTGCCGTCTTTTCCGCGCCGTGGGTTGGAGAAGAGGCGCATCGTCATCGCCAGACTGGCCATAGCTACCAGCAGAGTCTCGCTTGGTCCCTTCGTCATCGTCCAGGAGGCCGGCCAAGTCCTCCTCCTCGGGCTCCTCCTTCCTCTTGTTTGCTCGGAGCCTGCCTACACGTAGGTTCCGCAGCGGTATCCTTGCGCCCAACTCATGATACGGTCTCCGTTGCTCTTTCGACTGGCGCTGTGGTGGTGTGGCGGCCGACTGTGAAGGGATGGGGTCAAGTTCGTCTAGATCAAGTTCCAGGTCCGAGTCGTCGTCGTCGGGCGCATTTGGCTGGTGATAGTTGTGGGGTGCAGCCATGGCTCATGGGCCAGCGAGGATAGCGACGTAGCGCTGAGGATTGCGAGCTGCTCTTCGAAGCTTGCTCTACCTCTACATATGCGACGAGCTTGCGGGTGCTCTGGGCTATTAAATCTGTCTTCGGGGGTCTGCGGCGGTTTCGGGCGTAGGCGAACAGAGTTCCGACTCGAGTAGGGTTGAGCAGTGATACCTAATACAATACTTGTTTGGCGCTTCTGGAATTTGTGAGTGACAAGTCGTAGAGTGACGTGGAGAGGTCTGGTGTGGCTGTTCGCGAGGATGCGCGTGTGGCGCAGAGAGGCCACGGTAACTGGGTCTCGACCAACATCTAGTTACCCAATATCTCTCTCCATATCGAACCTCAAGACTGGCACAAAACAATGTCGCTCGAAATTTCCTCCGACTTTTAATTCATTTAACTTTATGCAGAATCGCCACTGCAACACACTCAGCACCTTCTGCCGTACGTATGGGGGAGCCGCAATTAACACCCAAACCTCACTTCACAACTAATTGACCCCGCAGTACTTGTATAGGCTCTAAGCCACCCATAATCCCGTAATGGAAGACGACGCCCCAAACTTCTCCTATGCCTACGGTGGCGCGCCCTCGACCCCCACAACCGCATCGTGGAATCCCGCGTTGCGCAACGAGAAGGACGTCAGCAGCCCGCCAGTTAGCAGTCCGCCCGTGATCGAGAAACCCCAGACAAAGCCCGAGGCCCATCCATCGTCGGAGGAGGAGGAGGAGGAGAGCGAAGAGGAAGAAGAGGATGATGACGAGGAATCAGGCGAGGAGGAGAGCGAAGATGAGGACGAGGCCGAGGCACCGCTGACCGACGAGGCTTCAGCACACAACAATGCCTCTCACGTACCGCATATCACACAACAGCCTCAAGTGCTACAGCCCCAGGAGGGTGAAGCAGAAGTTGCGAAAAAGGAGGATCTGGTCAGCGCAATAGAGGCGCTCGACATAATGGAGGCGGAAGCTGCACCGCAACCGACACCCGCGCCCGTATCCGCACCCGCGCCCGCGCCTGCGCCTGCACTTGCACCCATACCCGCTCAGCATGAATCAAGCGAAGAGGATGCGTCAGACGGGGAAGAGAGCGAGGAGGAAAGTTCAGAAGAGGAGGCGGCGGCGGCGGCGGCGCATGAGGAACATCCGGAGGAGAACTATGAGCATCAGGGGGAAAGTACAGCTCTGGAAGACGCCATGACGGAGAGTGTAAAAGTGCCTCTTGTAGCAGACACGGAAGCGGATGAATGGGGCGCTTCAGGCGACGACGCATTCGATCTCGGCGTAGGGCAACAAGAAACACCTTTAGAGACACCTCTGGCTGAGGCTGTTGGGACGACAGTAGGAGATGACGCCATCGGGAATACCACAGTAGGCGGCAACACAGGAGCCGACATTGACTGGGGGAATACAGAAGGCCAGGACGACTTCTTCGGCGTAATCGCGAGTGCTAGCCAGCAAATCGAACCCGCACAGCCCAATGACCAAAGTCCGGGCGCGCATATAGTGGAAACTGGAACAAAGGCCCCCGAGAAGAGTGAATGGGACTTGGATCTGGATCTGGACGATGACTTTTTACCCGACAAGGAAGAGACACCGGCCTTTGAATTGAGCGACGATGAAGGCTTCCTCGACGAGGAACCTGCTATGCCGGCGCAGCAGCCAGTACAGCCAACTCCCACAGTGACTTCGTCAAGATATGCGCCGCAAGTTACAGGTCCAATATCATCTCCAGCCCCTGTTGCAAACCCGTACGCATCTCCAGCACAACAAATGCCTGCGGTTGCACCGGCCTATAATGGTTTCGGTCAAAATGTCGTGTATCAACAACAGCAGCCCCGACCTCCAATGGCGAACTCGGCACAGAGTTTTGTAGACAAGTCCAAAGGAGGCTACGCTTCACCCTATGACCTACCGGAAGATATCATTACTACCCGCAAACGACCGGCACCTCGAACGACAGTCTCAGCTGTACAACCCACCCCTCCACCTCCGCGCACCAGCAGTGTCAACTCCAACACTGGACCCCCGCGGCCTCCTTTTTCGTCGAGCATGTCCGTGTCCAGCCTGTCTCCTCCGTCTTCTGGTCAATCTATGCGAGCACAGATGACTGGCATGCCTCCAGTTGCGCCACCAAAACCCGCATCAACATCAAAGTCGCCTTCAAGCGATTTCTTCGCCGAGTTGCCTGTGACGACTAAGCCACGGCCTTCAGGGCGTTACACTCCACAGCCGAATGTGCCTGTCCAGCCTGTCCAGCCTCCACCTCATCAGGCTCCGCCCCACCAAACGCCGCCCCAGATGCCTCCAGTCCACCATCCTCAAATGGCACAGAAAGAACGCACAGCTTCCTGGTCGTCTTTGAGGAACGAGATTCTTCCTGATGCAAGCAATGTTGCCACGCCTCCTCCGTTCAGACAACCTGAGCAATTACCCATGTTTCCTACCCAGCCGTCCGTACCTACGCGGACCAACAGCCTTCCTGTACCTCAGCCTGTATCTGCACCGACTACAAGTAGATACTCACCTGCTCCTCCTCCATCAGGGCCAGCTGCCAATGCGCGATACTCCCCGGCATCTCCAAGTGCACCAAGTGCACCAGCTGCTCCTGCAGCAAATTCAAGATACTCACCTGCACCGCCACAACCAGGACAGCCTCATGCTAGGTACTCATCCGAACCACTCAACAACTTGACGCGGACTACATCGCAGCCGTTTGCACCCAGAACTTCAAGTCCATTAGCGTTTCATAGCGTGCCACAACAACAGGGCCAGGCACCTGAAACCTACGTCCAGCATGCACCGAACCACCAGGTTTCACAGTCTGCTGATGGCATATCTCGGCCCCCAGCCAGGAGTCCGCTGGGAGAGGTCAGCGAGATTGAGGAGCCAGAGCCAGAGCCAACCTTGAGCTCACGACCGCCAACGTCGGGAAGATCAGAAACTCCTCCCCCTCCGCGAAGTGCAGCTTCATCGTTAGTCAGCTCACCACGAAAGAGAGACGCCTACACACCACGTTATCAGCCAGTGCAACCAGCGGTTCCACAACGCTCCCAGTCTCAGTCTCCAACATCGACTATGAAGCAACCCGTGCGTAGTCTAAGTACCTCGGACCACGCCGGATATGGTATGATGCCACCTACAATGGGCTATGGCACGTCCCTTGCGGTGTCTAACACTGCCAATGTCATTCCTCAACGCCGCCAGGTATCCGCGACCTACGATTTCATCCTCCCCGAAGACGAACGTGCGAGTGATCCGCTTGAAAGATGGAAAGGGCATCCCGTGTTTACTTGGGGGTTAGGTGGTAACGTTGTGACGAGCTTCCCGAAGCAAATTCCTCGATACGGTGGGGGAGGCTCAGCACCAATGATGAAGAGCAACCCCGGCGAGATCAACATTCAGAGCATCAAGGAGGTCCTCCCTCTACCAGAAGACGTTGCCAAGTTTCCAGGGCCGCTCAAGGCCAAGGGCAAGAAAAAGGACGTTTCTGCCTGGTTAGGTCGCAAGATCGAAACACTAGACAGCCAGTCCAAGGCACCCGGGCTTGAGCATTCGCTCAGTGAAGACGAGATCAAACGCCTTGAGGACAGAACTCTTTTATGGAAGCTCATGCAGGTACTGATTGACAACGATGGCAAGTTGGAAGGTATACCTGCCGAAGCTGCTGTCAAGAAGCTACTGTCGCCAGTAGTTGATGACCCTACCGATGCGGAAGGCTCATATTCGAGTGGTGCAGACATCGTCGGGCGGTCGAGAACTAACACTTTGAACGGCCAAGCAGAACCCTCGGATCCGCGAGTGGTGGAAGATCTACAAAGTATGCTTATCAAGGGTGATCGTGAGAAGGCCGTCTGGCATGCTGTCGACCATCGATTATGGGGCCATGCCATGCTACTCTCCTCGACTCTTAGCAAGGACACATGGAAGCAAGTCGTCCAAGAGTTCGTTCGCAAAGAAGTTAAGAAAGTTGGACGTAGCAACCAGGCGTTGGCTGTTTTGTACGAGGTCTTTGCTGGGAATCACGAGGACTGTATCGATGAACTAGTGCCGGCATCAGCTCGTGCCGGATTCCAAATGGTGAGTGCTGATGGCGCCGGAGCACCGCAGAACGCACTCCAAGGGTTGGATAAATGGCGCGAGACGGTCGCTTTGATTCTCAACAACCGGAGTGAGGGAGACGCTTATGCACTACTGTCCCTCGGAAAGCTTCTAGGTCAGTACGGCCGCATCGAAGCTGCGCACATCTGCTTCATTTTTGCCCGCGCTGTTGTCAAAGTTGGCGGAGTCGATGACCCACTAGCCAACCTTGTGCTTTTAGGCGCTGACCATCACTTGCACCCCCTGGAGATGGGCATCGAACTTGAGCCAATACTGTTGACGGAGGTTTACGAGTTTGCGCTTTCTTTGTCATCACCAACTGGTTCCTATGTGATCCCTCACTTGCAGAATTACAAGCTTGCGCATGCGTATCAATTGGCGGAGAATGGGCACAGGACGGATGCGCAGGCATACTGCGATGCTATCGCGGCGGCTATGAAGGCAACCACAACTATCTCACCTTACTACAACGCGGCTTTCATTACTAGTCTGGAAGACTTGAGCAAACGACTTTCGCAGTCTCCCAAGGACGGCTCGTCGTCGTGGATCTCCAAGCCAAGCATGGACAAAGTGGGAAGCTCGCTGCTTTCAAAGTTCAACAGCTTTATCGCAGGAGAAGACGACGACGCGTCTGGAAACAAGTCGGGTGGGACAGAGGCCGGACCTTTTGCTAAGATCGCCGGTGACAGCCCGGCCCTCACGCCTTCACAGTCAAATGCGGATCTCTATGGCGCCATGTCGGGCTATGGTGTACCTGCGCAGCCAGCTGCCCCTGGCAATTCAAGGTATGCACCGTCGAATGCATATGCGCCGAGGTCATCTTCAGAGCAACAACGGTCTCGTTACGAACCCCAGGGTCGACCATCGATGGAGTCCAACGACAGCGTCGGCATGAGAGCGGTTTCGGATAACTACATGCCCATGACTCCAAACTCTGGCCCGTACAGCCCAAGAGAGGCGCAATTGAGTCCTCCGAGCGCCCGCACATTGGCCAAAGCACAGTCGTACTCACCGCTTCGTCCAGAGTACATGCCAACTCAGCCGTCTTATGGTAGCCTTTACATGGCCACTCCTTCTAGTGGACATTCGCCATTGGCACCTGCATTTAATGGCTATCAGCCCCAGGCGAACTCTGAAGAACCAGCGGAGCCAGCAGGTCCAACATCGAATGAGCAGACGTATGGCCGATACGGACCTTCTTCAAGCACATTCGATGCTCCTGGATACCAGCCTTATGTGCCCGACGAGGATGACAAGGAAGAGGAACAACCAAAGAAGAAGAAGTCTTTCATGGACGACGACGACGACGATGACGACTTGGCCGCTCGTGCCTCCGCTCTGAAGATCAGCGGAGGCAACAGCAGCTCCAAGTCTGAAGCAGACCGAAAAGCAGACGAGGCCTTCCGTAAAGCCGCTGAAGCAGATGCCCAGCGCGACAAGGAAGCAGCCACTGCAAAGAAGGGCGGCTGGCTTTCCGGTTGGTTCAAGAAAGACCCCAACGCGGGCCCTGGACCCATCAAGGCCAAGCTTGGAGAAGAAAACAGCTTCTACTTCGATCCGGAGCTCAAAAAGTGGGTCAACAAGAAGGGCGGTGCTACAGACACGGGTAAGCCCGCTGCTACACCCCCGCCACCACGCGCTGGTCCCCCCGGCGGCGCTGCTCGCAGTATCTCTGGTACTTCGTCCATGGGACCTCCCGGCGCAGGTGCTTTGCGTCCACCCACTTCCAACCCGCGCGCTTCGTCGTTGCCGCCCCCTCTGAACTCTGCTGGCTCCCGCGCGTCTACGCCGGGTATACAGGAGTCGGATGAAGAGGGCCTTGTGGGACCCAGACCACCTACTCTGCCACGCCCTAGCTTTGGAGCAGCGTCTGGTCCGCCGTCTCGGCCGGGTACCGGTATGAGCAATGCTAGTAGCATTGATGACTTGCTGGGTGCGCCGCAGGCGAGAAAGGGACCCGGTCCGAAGAAGAAGAAGGGAGGGCGATATGTTGATGTACTGAAAAAAGAGGGATAGAGTTGATGAATGGCATGTTCTTCATGGGTTTTCAAGGAGTTGTGTATGATTGGGAGGGATTTTTGGGCATACGAGTCGCATAGACACATTCTGACGTACAGTAACGGTCTTGACGAATGCTGCACGCTGCATGCCGCAAGCTGCAATGCGCACCTGTGTTCCTGCATTAGAGTGCAGGCTGTCATGGGTTACTCGTTTTGCTTTGCTCCTCTGTTTTGCTTTCCCCTGGACAAAGATTTTGTACAATAGATATTCGTTTCTGCGTTATCATTTTTCTTCATCTCTCAATCCAATTACTATTTTGCAAGATCATTATTATCTCCTGAATCCTTCTGCTTTGACGAGATAATAAGTACACGTTGATGATAGTCGTGGCCCTGTTGCCAAGCCGCAAAACAAAGAAGATACGAAGCTGTGCCGGCCCCACCAAATCGGCAGTCGCGTCCGAGGAACCATCGAAAAAGGAAATGACGCACGCCACGCTGCATGCACATGCACTGACATGCTACGTACATGCACTGACATGCTACGTACATGGGTGGCCCAAGCAGGCAAGCGACGCCATTATCTTGTCTGTGACCATTATCTTGATTGCCGATTTGCTGATTTGAATAATCCTTACGTTTTTGCACGTGGGTGCAAACGTGGTTGGTTATGCCGAGGGCTTATCTCAATGCTTAAGTCGATAACTCCACGTGCGGCTGAGCAAGTCTGGGTGGAGCGCGTCACGATAGCAGGGCAGCGTCACACTGCATTTGGGACTAGGAGGGTCGATTTCGCCGTTGAGAGAGCCATCGGGCTGTCTTTCGGCCTACTTGACGTCGAGCGCTGGGCGCGCGTAACTAGTTAGAGCGGGGAAACTAGACAATCGAACGGGGAAGACAGCTCTTTTGAATCAAGCGACTTGATCTCGTATTCCCCTTATCCCAGGCTATCTGGCTTGTCCTCCATCGCACGGTTACTGCGGGTAAGAATCGCCTATCTATAACGCCGTTGCGCTGCGCCTTTTCGATTTCGGCTTCCAAACCCTCATTGTTTTGCGATATTCTTCGTTGTTCGCCGCATGTGAGCGCTGGCCTTGGCAAGGACGACAAATCCCGAATTCGACGACTCATCAACCATGGCGAAGAGAAGCGTTTCCCTCGCCGGGAGCGCAACAAGGGCTGGAAGCACAGCAATGCATAACAACGACGGGGCTGCGAATGCTGCCCTGGCGAAGATGGGCTATCAGTCGGAGCTTCCTCGCAATCTCAGCATGCTTTCTGTCTTGGGCATGTCGTTTGCTATTATGGCGGTTCCATTTGGTCTGTCAACGACAATGTACATTACGCTTACGGACGGTCAATCGGTGACGATTCTGTATGGCTGGATTCTCGTTTCGCTCATCTCGCTGTGCATTGCGGCGTCCTTGGCGGAGATTTGCGCCGTTTATCCCACGGCGGGCGGCGTCTACTACTGGTCTGCGATGCTATCTACACGGGAGTGGGCTCCTATAGCTTCCTGGGTGACTGGATGGCTCACTTTGGTCGGCAATTGGACTGTGACGTTGTCTATCAATTTCTCTGGTGGTCAACTAATCCTCAGTGCGATTACTCTTTGGGACGAGGATTTCGTGCCAAATCAGTGGCAGACGGTACTCATGTTTTGGGCTGTAATGCTGGTATGCATGAGCGTTAACATCTTTGGAGCCAAATACCTGGATCTTATCAACAAAATTTGTATTTACTGGACGGCGAGCAGCGTGGTTATTATCATGATTGTGCTTTTGAGCATGGCCGATAACAAGAGAGATGCCGAGTTTGTTTTCTCGCATTATGACGCGAGTCAGAGTGGATGGTAAGTGTAGTCTTTGGTTGAAGCCGAGTGTAGTGCTGACTTTCTCAGGCCAGCTGGATGGGCCTTCTTCGTGGGTCTCCTTCAAGCCGCCTACACGCTGACTGGTTACGGTATGGTGGCCTCCATGTGCGAGGAAGTGGATAACCCGTCTCGGGAGGTTCCCAAGGCCATTTTCCTCTCCGTTGCCGCTGCTGGTGTCACTGGAGTCATCTACCTCATCCCCATACTTTTCGTCCTCCCCGACGTGCAACTTCTTCTCGACGTGGCAAACGGACAACCCATTGGCCTTCTCTTCAAAACGGTTACCGGTAGCGCGGGTGGAGGTTTCGGTCTCCTTTTCCTCATCCTTGGGATCCTCTTCTTTGCAGGCACCGGCGCCTTGACTGCTGCATCACGTTGCACCTACGCCTTTGCCCGTGACGGCGCCATTCCCGGTTCGCGTCTCTGGGCCAAGGTAGATAAGCGCTTCGATATCCCGCTCATGGCACTGGTCCTCTCCACGCTTGTAGATTGCCTCCTCGGCCTCATCTACTTTGGCTCCTCGGCAGCTTTCAACTCTTTCACTGGTGTGGCTACAATTTGCCTCAGTACCTCGTACGGCATGCCCATTCTCATCTCCGTACTTCGCGGCCGCAAGGCTGTTCGCCACTCTACCTTCTCCCTAGGCCGCTTCGGATACGCTATCAATGTTGCTATGATTGGTTGGATCTGCTTGGCTGTCGTGTTGTTTTGCATGCCGGTTAGTTTGCCAGTAGAGGCCGCTACGATGAACTATGCCAGTGTAGTGTTTGCAGGCTTTGCGGCGATTAGTGTGGCCTGGTACTTCATCAGGGGACGCAAGGAATTTTCAGGCCCGCCCGTGCCGGCCAATCTGGAGCCAGGTGAGGAGGGGGTCGTGACTGGGCTTTCGGTACAGGAGAGCAGGCAGGATATTGAGGGCAAAGGGGATGCGGATAAGGGAAGCCCGGATAGCGGGCATGACAAGGTCTTTTGAAGTAGCAATCCTGACTAGGGTTGTAGGATGCTTCTAGGGGGATGGGGGTGCGCATTGGATTGTACATCAGCATAAGTTGGAATACCAACTTTTAAATACTGTCACTTTTGGCTTGTCTGGCTGGTATGCGGGGGTGAGTTCGTGAAGGTGATGGAGTTGAATCACGCTAAGCCGGCGCTAATGCATGCGGTCCGCTGAGACGCGGTGCGCGCGGATTCCAACATGACAAACGACTGTCAACAGACATTCATCTTCTAATGGACGTGCCCGCCTACGTAAACGATGGCAATGAGGTGAGTTTCTAGTCCCTACCTCGTCGCATCAGCCCTTGCATTCTCCGCCCGTTGGCCCACAAAAACCAAACAGATAATCCATCATTCAACTTTACTGTCGCGCTCTTCATGTCCACAAAAGTACACCTCTCATCGTCGCCGCTCGGTCTCACTCTTTCTAGTTCCTATCTTGTAGTTTCTACCCCTCAGATCAATCCTTCCTTACAATCTAAACGACGTCACATTCTCCCCGCGAACCCCACAATCTGAACACGGCAGATTTAACATGCCTAGAGACTGGCGACATTCAATAGTCGACCTTACAAACGGCGACGACGATAGTGATGACAGCGATAAAGGTTCACTGGCTTCGTTACCCATGGTCATGGGCCCTTCCAACACCCAACATGTCGCATCGCCCACAGGTTCGCGACTGACGAATGCGCCCCGGCCCGTGCCTGCCATAGCGCGACAAGAAGCTGCATACCCACTTTTCCCACAAAGCACATCGCAGCCCGCTGCGCTCCCATACACAAACTCTATAGCGTCACAGCATACACACGTTGGAGGTACATCGTTCATAAACTTGAGCACGTCGTCGGGCGCGGTCACTATGGGGAATAGCGCAAGCAAATATGTGCCTATGCCAAGGCATGTATATGCTGAGACAAGTGCATCAGACTACGCTGAGAGGGCGCCAAAGAGGATGCGAATGGATGCTGCAGGCACCTCGTCAACACCAAGCACTCCGAGCTTACCTATGCCCGCTCCAGCGTATACACAACCAATAACGCAGCAGGCAAACACGAGGCATCAGAACGGAACGTCTATACCGCCGCCTTTTCGAAACCTCGCTCCTAGTGGCTCTACGCCCTGGAAACCTGGGACCGAGGGCAGGCCTCCTTCTGTTCAAGACATCAACCGAGCGCTGAAGACGAAGACGAGACCGACACCTGTCCTTGGAAACTTGGACACGAGCACTCCACGTACACTGCATATCAGTCGGAAATCCCCGAGTAGTCCTTTCGCACGAAATGGAGCAGGTCCTGATGGATATGTTGGTGAGCCTGTTCCGTTGACAACATCGCACACACAAGAGGAGGCGCGAAACTTGCCGCAGGCTCCCATGGGGCAACCTACATATACCTCATACTCCGTTTTCCAAGATGCACGGAGACCAGAGATCGCCATGAGCGCAACAAGTATACCAGGTCCAGCACAGGTCCGTCCTCCGTCGGCCACAGAAAAGGCCTCGTCAAGACCAAGCTACTTTGCTGACCTTGCCCAGGAGCCGCGAGACGAGGACAATGATAGTGTCATTTCAGATATGTCGGAACCCCCAGAACCAGTCTCAAAGCCTCGGGAACAGACTAGCAATGTTACGCCCCATTCGTCGCGGATAGCTCCACCCACCATGCCAGCGCATCCTCAGCCCACTCCAGGAGGAAAATCTCGGCGCAAGAACGGCACCTGTCAATTCGACATGGCTCAAGATCACTTTCTAATCTTCTTGAAAGAAGTCAAGCAATACAAATGGTCAGACATCACCGCGGAGTACAACAAGTACATGCCTCATCGACAATATCATTCACTGCAGTCGCGTTACTCCACGCTTTTGAATAAAAGAGACCGATCGCAAGATCCGTCCACTCTCATCTTGCCCCCTCAATTTGCTTCAGAAGCGAACATCGACTGGGCAAATATTCACCCACTCGGCCCTTCCTCCAAGCCACCCAGGCCACCCCTACAGCATAATACACCGCGCTTAAATTTTGTACGTAACCCACCTACCCGGCTTCAGGAGCAAGTTTCGAGCCGGCTGCCTATCCAGCAGGCTGAACATGACTACTCTTCCGGTGCAGACTCTGCGCCTCGACGTGAGCGAACACGCCGTGCGCAACGGGTAAATTATACCTGGCCAAAACAACGAGGTGTCGCAGCAGACGACCTGGACAACACGCCTAAGGAGGCCGTTCGAAGCTATTCAAGTGATGAAGTTTTTGCAAGGTCTGAATCGCCTCCAGAAGAAGACGCTCCTCTACCTAGCAAAGCCGTCGCTGTAGATAATATCCCAGTAGATGTCGAATTCGAGGTAGAAGACGCAAAAGTAGGATTGAGTTTACGGAGAAAGGGCTTGCGCGGTACATCGACTAAGCTCGTGCCCTACTTAAGTGCTTCGCAGCGTTCCTCAATACAACACCCAACTGGCCTGGATTGGGATCAGCTATCTAGTCGCGATTGGCAAAACGAAGTCTTGCATGTTGATTTCAGCACGGCTGAACTCAGGATAGTAGAGAAAGTGGTGTCGTCAATGAAGAAAATGTCGAGGTCTAGACATGCTACTTTGAAAAGGCAGCTCAGGGAAACCCTCAGAAGCTTGAACGAACCCAAGATGATACAGCTGGTGGACGAGCTTCGACGACAATTGCCCCTTCGGGATAGGTCCAGTATTGAGGCGTTTGTACAGGACGCCAGGGCAGGCACCGTCGCCGAACAACCACAGGTCAAAAGGCTTGCAGCTGCTCGCCCTGGGCTCGCAATGAGTTCCATTGAGAAGCCATCCACCATGTCCATGATACGAGAACGTGAGCTGGGCCGCCAATCACGAAGGGGTTGGCAAGCCGCGTCAAAGCCTCTCACATATCAGGTTAAAAACAAGTACATGGATAGCCTAGGCCCAGCAAAAAGTTGGACAGGTGCGTCGAGCGATATACACACCCTGGCCTGGGCACCGGATGGCGAGCACTTTGCAGCTGGTGCGGTTGCAGTCGACGATCCCGACTCGATACAGTATAATCGGCCCAACAATCTTTTGTTTGGGAATATGACGCATGGCACGATACACGAACTGGCCGAACACTACAAGAAGCGTGAGAGGACGGAGAGTGGTGCAAACTCTAGCCACGCCATGTTTGCTTCGCAAGATCCGAAGTTGTACACGACAGTCAGTGCCGTTGCCTTTTCAACTACTGGCAGATTCATGTACTCCGCAGGATATGATGAGCATATAGGCATCTGGCATACGGATACCGACTCTGTCCAGCCCATCTTAGGTGCGAAGCTCAATGTTCGAGCGCAAATCGACATTCTATCAGTCAATCGTACGCATGAAGGCATCTTGGCAACTGCAGCGAGGTCTGTCGATGAGAAAGCCATCAGGCTGCTAAAAATTGACGCAGAGGAACCGTCGCGGTTCGAAAAGAGGAGTTTTCACTCTAACAAGGCCGTCTCACGTGCAGATTTGAAGATTCTCCCAACAGCTTTACAATTTGAACCGAAATACGGCAATTATTTACTTGCAGGCTTTGGTGCCAACACCAGAGAATCCGCCTTGGATATGACGGGCGACCTTTGTCTGTGGGACATTGAAACTCAAACTTCACTCTATATCCACGGTTCCAACAAGAACGTGTTCGACGTTGAGTTCAATCCGAACCGCACTAACATGCCATTGTTCGCTGTGGGATGTGTGGCAGGAGCTAGCGTCAACAGAGGCACCCGCTCTCTCATTCGTCTATATGATGTCAATGGTCCCGAAAAGTTTAGTTGTCCCCTCGAGTTCGAATGCAAAGCGCTTGATATGAACGACGTCGTATGGTGTCCATATGATGAGCATCTTATCGCGGCTGGATGCACGGATGGTCGGGCATACATCTGGGATATTCGGTGGCCCGATGATCCACTCCGTGTTCTTTCCCATGGAGAATCTTTGATGCCGCTACAAGAGGGTGTGAAGCATGAGGTCACAGATACAGGTGTGCGATTCTTGTCCTGGGGCGAGAACGCAACAAGGTTGTACTCTGGTTCTTCGGACGGCGTGGTCAAAGTCTGGGACGTCACACGTGCGGAGGAGAATACTTTCATCAAGGATCTGATTACGACAGACTCCGGTATTATGTCGGGTGCTTTCAGTGCAGATTACAGCAAGCTCCTGGTGGGCGAAGTCAACGGCTCCGTCAATTTGCTCGAGGTAGGCAGAAACAATACATCGCTCAAAGAGACAGAGAGACTACGCTACATGCCATACGAAGACGACGAGCAAGACGAGATCCAGGATGCCGCCGGGGACATTACGCGCTCCATCCCCGACTCTGGTATCGCAGAAGCCAATCACCTCCTTGACAATAACCAGTTACAACTCGTACCCATGGGTAGCTTACCTATCCGACAAGCCATTCAAGGACCGAATTACACTGGCCCCTTCGACAATAGCCCCGACGCACCCTTCCTCCGTGCCCAGGCTCAGATCTTCCAGCAAAGCCTCATCGTCCCGCCCGGCCCACAATGCAATATTCCGGCCTGCGTAGAGACCCCACCCACAATCACCAGCGAACAAATCGGCGATTCAGGGAGAAGTCTGGATCGTGTCCCTGATGAGTTACGTCGCCAATGGAAAACGGACGTCTCCAAACTAGGTCTTGTACCTGGACGAGCGAGATGCACATCCTGCGGCCGCCCTGCGAGACCTTCGCCTAGCGACGATGTAACTGCTGAAATCGAGGGCAGTGTAATGTGTGAACGTTGCAGCTTCTCTTGCTTTCGCTGCGCAGCTACGAATTCGGTGAAGCCAGCGACTACAACACTGAGCTGTGGATTGTGTGGTGGCGTGTGGGATATTGGCGTCTTAGGGTACGAATGTGTCCGTGAACCGCATAGGAGTGTGGCATCGGTGCAAAACGTACCCAGTCTGCGACGGTGGGGCAGGGAGGCGTATGAAGAGTATCTAGAAGAGGACGAGACAGGGTATGGTGATGATGATAATGCGTTGAGTGAATGGTTCTTGGGATTGGGAATATGAAGGCATGAAAGGGTCGAGGTTAAATTAGGGGAGTTCACTTGTAGATTAAGGCGGCGTTGAACAACTGCGCGTTTCTATTCTAAGCATTTTGGGTAAAATATTACCCAAATGACGGTGGATAGGTCACGCGCGTTTGCTGGTGCTGGGGTTAGAATGATACCCATTTACTTTTTTGCAAGTCGAGTCGTCTCTTTTTTACGATGTGTGGTTCGACCATACTTCTGTGCTGTGATGATTGATCTTCCAGTTCTCGAAAGAGGGCATTGGCGTGAACTTGCATTGCTACCGAATTAACATCGGATGGATCCAATTGCGAATTTTTGCTCGAAAATGGTGTATAGTCAACACCAGGAGACGCTTCCGGGTGATGCCAAAAGGTCGGTCTCCTATCAGGAGGTTAACAAATTAGACATTGCTTTTGGAGATTCGCTGCTCCTGTCATTAATCAAACAATAAGTGACAGTATCACCGACAGGTTGATGTGCAGTCACAGCGGCAAGTCTCAGTGCTGACAGTCGCACATGTAACCTTTCTCGCCGCATGTCAAAGTCAGCATGAAGCTTTTCGTCCTTTTCATGTCGTTGTGTGTCGTGGTTTCAGGCCGGAGAAATTGTTTCGCAGTAGCTTTTCGGTTGCGGAACCGATAGACACATGACGCTAACCTTTGATTCTTCCGGGAGTCGGATCACTTGATACCTGTAACGTCTCCAACTTCGAGATTGCAAGCAGCTATGGCCTAGGCGTGTAGGCTTTGATCGTGGAAAGTAGCACAGTCTTCTGAAGATTTTGGAATAGCACCGCTTTGTAGAGATCTTAAAGGGTGTGGGATGACGAGTTCTGTAATCTTCTTTACATTGTCTGTGCTGATATATTCGTCATTCATGGTAATCACGAATGGGATTCCCAGCTACGGAATATCATTGACACGCGTTGTACGCAATCTCCCGTAGCAGGGAACCTGAGCGAGATCCCGATAACCTGGCTCTGTAGATGCTTTTCAACCAAGATCGAAGCGCGCAGCCCAGGATAGCATGTTGAGTCTTAGGCATGAATAAGTACGGACCGTGTTTTGAAGCTTTTTCGAAGAAGGACGCGCAAGATATGCGTTGGCTAGATATTTTCTTCGGTCGACAGAGAACAGACAGTTGTATTTCATGCACTTGTAGAGGGCTGGTAGGGCATGGAGTTTTCAGGGTCTGGCGAGGGAACGGCACAAACTCGCCCCTAATCGACGTCAGTTGCAAAGTCCGAGCGCCACCTGAACAGTTCGTCAAGCCACACAGAATTTCACCCCACTCGCATCATCCATTCCAAACACCTCCTGCATCCCCAGGTTGCGATTGGCGTTCTCACCATCTCGGACAAAAAGCATACGATGATTCGCCTTCTTCGTGATGGCAGATCCAGACCATCTACTAGCACTCTTCCGAGGTTCGGCTCGCGCTAATCACGCTAACCCCCTCGCCAACACCGTTGATCGAGCTCAAAATAAACAAATTAGAGACAGTAGCGAATAGTTAGTTGGGACGAAGGATGCTTTTGCGCACGCCGGGCAGTACCCTGTGGACGCTAAGATCGGGGGATGAGCCGAGACTCTGGTCTTTCAGGGAATCACGATACATACGGCACGTGTTGTGGTGTGGAGGGCTGCCGCAAGTGCTCGCAGCAACTACTGTGACGACTGGGCGAGCGTGACATGGCTGGCCGCCGCTGACTCATGGATGCCGATAGCGTTGAGGTTCTGGATATCCCTAGGTAAGTTCGAGACAGACCCCTGCGAAGCTTGAGATGTTGACATCGAAACCCTGAGTCTTGATTGAAATAAGGACTGCAATGTTCTGAGACAGCGACAACACCCGTTCTCTATACAATGGACTGCAGATCTGTATATTAGGTTGCCAGTGCCGTTTCTTGCTGGTTGGATAGGAATCGACTTCCCTTCTTTTATGAGTCGACCCATCTCACGCAATTGTTAATTGCAGTCACGCCCACTACCTGTCTTTACCATTACCCAGCCTCTCGAACATGAAAATGTTCACATACAAAGCCTGGGGCATACCAAACACTGGATTCGATCCATCCTACTCATTCGTTCGCTCGCACTTTGTATCGCCAGTCGTACTCGCCTGCATTCGCGCCCTGCTAAGCATATACTGTTTCGCAACCATCATCATATCTTACAGCTGGCTGGCGCACAAGACGGCTGTCTTCAAACTCAAAGACGTCAACATCGGCTCGTACAGCGTCCAACACAGCAATGCGGCAATTGGACAGTCTTTCAGCTTCTTCACGTACCTCACCTTCTGGTCACTGGGCTTCTATTTTATGATATCGAGCGTACACACCTTCATGTATGCGTTTCGGAAAAGGACGTGGCTGTACAACTGGCCCAAGGCATTACAGTTACTGCACAGCATGTACTACTCCACTATGACGTCACTGCCTTTTCTGGTAACCATCGTTTTTTGGGGTACGATGAACTCTGGATGGCCGCCTGGACGCTTCGAACAATGGCACAATCTTTCCGTTCATGCCCTCAACAGCGTCTTCGCTGCTGCGGAAATCACCCTTTCCGCTACTGAGCCTCTGCCATGGAACCACCTTTCCATCGTACTCGGGATTCTATCAATGTACCTCGGACTTGCGTACCTTACTCAGTATGCGCAGGGATTTTATGTTTATGAATGGATGAACCCAGCGCATGGAAATGTGTCTATCATCCTTCATGTGCTTGGATATGCGGGTGGCATGATTGTTTTGTTTGCGATAGCCAGGTACGCTATAGTACTGAGGAACATGCTGGCGGGGAGGATACAGGAGAGCAAGGATGAAATACTCAGCGAGAAGCTGTATCAGGTTAGTGCAGGGTCGGAAAACTCCTGGACGACAAAGATTGGGGTCGTAAAGCCAACGCCCATGCGGGTGCGGAAGAAGGCAGATTTTGACGAGTATCAAGTCTGATAAAATGCATAAATTAAGAAAAGATTTTCAATTTCGCTCTCTGAGTCTAGAGTAATGCGCTTACAGATCAAATGATGGGCCGTATGCGATGTGGGAGAAGCGTGAAAAATGAGTGCAGATCACGCTACGTTTCATAATACTAGGCCCAGACACCAGCCTTCTACACCTATGTCAGCTTTCGCAACCGTCGTTAGATCATGTGCGCAATTCCCCTGCTAGCCTGGTTCCCTAGACCCCGTCGTTAAATGTATAGTCTTTGTCCCAACGCTTCGCCGGTTAGCTTGGTATGTCCAGAAAGTTAACCTACTTACTGTATCCCAGGGCTTGCTTCCATCGACGAACCTCAGATCAGTTCCCACGCGAATCACGTTATTATGGTCATAGTTCAAAGTTGAGGCATGGATCTACATGTCATGAGCACCATTCGGCAAACGCGATAACCGGGGCGAGCTCACCGCATACGGGTTGTGCAGAACCACGTCACCTGCCTCATACCTGGTTACTAACCACCGTCGATTGAAATTATCGGCATATTCTCGAGGGCCGTCGGCAAGTAGCCCAGTCGACAGCATGTTTTGGTTGAAGGCGTTCTTTGCTTCTTCCTCGCTCAACCCGCTTTCTGCGGCTTTTCGGTTGAAGTCGAGTTCAACTTGACGTCCAAGAGTGTGACCTGAAAATATCATTAAGCTGATCGTAGCTCATTTTTTGGACGTAAGGGACTCACCATTCTCTAGATAGATCACACCTCCTCCGGTCAAACATATGTCGCCCATCGGCACCCAGGCGGTGACACTGGTAGGCTCGCCATGTCGGAGAAAGATCTGATCATAGTGTACTCCGATAGCCTTATTGCCTGGTGTGTTATTACGCAGTAGGCTTCTACGGACACCAAGGGTATTATCACCCCAGCCTGTCATTCTCGCAATGAAGTCTTTCAGCACTGGATGTTTGCAGAACGTCTCTTTGTACCAGTGTGCGTAGTGCGCTTCTAATGCGAGTTCCACGAATTTCTCGGCAGTAGCATCTCCAGGTTTGCCGTTTCCTGGCGAGGCTCCAGAACCTATTCCAGGAAAGTC
Organism: Pyrenophora tritici-repentis; assembly: GCF_003171515.1. Classification (NCBI taxonomy): domain Eukaryota; kingdom Fungi; phylum Ascomycota; class Dothideomycetes; order Pleosporales; family Pleosporaceae; genus Pyrenophora; species Pyrenophora tritici-repentis. The sequence continues at coordinate 2,705,338 of NC_089393.1, forward strand.
GTTCGCGTTCTTAGCATCATCGAAGATGCCTTCTACCGGCTGTGTGCCAGGCTTCAAGACTCCGCTCGGGGCAAGCATCTTGAAGTACTCTTCTCGGGCCGATAGAACGTCTGGCCTGGGGAGAAGACCCTTGAGGAATAGATAGCCATCCTCGTTGTACCGACGATATAGCTCTTCCATTGGCAGATCGAGACTTGACTGTCGCAATTGGCCCACTTGATTTGGCCGAAGCAGACCATCGTTCACGTAGAGCTTTTCTCCTTCAAAGCTTGGCACATCTTCGGGTGACAATGCGTAAGGCATACTTAGGTATTTAGTAGGCTTGAAAGAAGCAGTACCAAAGATGTACTTTACGAAATGGGATGCGATTATAATAGCCAGTTGCTTGAAAGAGCGGCGATGGATTGCCCATGTTTACCCAGGTAGGAGAGCACGGACGGACTTGCCCCGCCTCCCGGTCTTTCGGTGTCGCGGGGTAATGATGATAAGTGGGCCTCGACTGTCGGCTTTCTTCCGTCCAAGCGCAGACGAGAGTGTCATTACTAAGACAACCAGGACAGCTAGGCTCCACTCATCTCGGCGATTCTTTCTCATCTCGAGCCTGCAGTGGAATATCGTCGCGCGTCTTTATCTAGATAACATTCCGCGTAATTCAGCCCGCATAACGACACCACGATCCCGCTATCGCATACCCAAATCGAGTACCGATGCCATGGTACGAAACTTTACACTGCATTAGTACGAGGTGAACAGAGCTTGACCATTTTAGCAATCGATGTCGCACGCGTCATTATCGATGTAAGCTGCCACGGTATATGACTGGTGAACCCGGGCATTAACAGCCTTGTGATAGGTGATGGCAAGCAGCCTATATGTGGGAGATGCGAAACTTCAAGGAAAGAGTGTATTTATGAGAACGGTAGACGCTTCCGGCGTTCATCGATTTCAGAGGCTTTTAGCGATACTCAGCCTTGGGTTTCGTTCCCTCCTCGCAGTAATTCGCCCTTGGCTCCTGCTACCGCCCCCACTGACGCTATCTGGTAGTACAATTCTTAGACGAGTCGAGCGAGATACGCTCTCAGTATGTCAGTGACGGCATCGTCACATCTACTAGTCCCTCTGTAAATGTTTCTTCACCTCGAGGTACCCCTGGAAGCAACCATAGCGAAAGGATAACGCCAGAAACGCCCAAATCTGCTGTATTCATTCCCACGGAAGGACTCACGGTGTTGTCGCTACTAAACGCAGAGTCTCCCATCCAAAGTCAACCAAAAGCTCTGCCCCTGGCACTCGACCAAAGAGCGGGTTCCACCACGTACCAGCATCACGAGGATGCAGGGGTTAGTACATTCGTTTATCAACAACCTCCTGGCGAGCCTGTATTATGGCCATTAGAGCATGAGCAAGAAGCTACGCTATTGCAGCACTACATCGAAAACGTTGCATTGTTTGTAAGTTGATTGAGTCAAGGAAATGCACTTCTCTGACCATCGCTAGTTTGACATGGTAGATACCAGAGACCACTTTGGTGTACATATCGTTCAGATGGCCAAGAAAAACAGTACTCTCATGTACGTAGCATCGGGGTCTGATCTTTATAGCGCGTCCTGCTGAACATGAATAACACAGGAACGCAATTCTTGCTCTATCTGCCCGACAACTTAGTCGAACCACGGACTTTGACCCTTATATCGCAGATGCCTATTACCAACGGTGTTTTGACACGTTGATTCCCGCATTAAACGATAACGTCACCATCAAGGAAGAGCCACTACTAGCCGCGACCATCATCCTTCGACTTCTAGAGGAAATGAACATATCCATTATCGGTTCCGATCCACAAGGTCATTTGTTCGGTACTCAAGCAATCATTCGTGCTGCGGAACAATCTTACGCCGCCACATCAGGACCAGACTGGCGACAGGCCATCTATTGGGCAGCTTTTCGACAAGAATTGTGGATCTCACTGATGACACAACGACCATTCAAACTGCATATATTTCCCGCCGATCGCTCACTCGAACCAGCCACCGATTCAATATGGGCAACAAGAACGATTGCCCACCTTGGTGATGTCAGCAACTTTGTCTTTGGAGAGGGCAGAAATTCAGTTGCTCGCTACAATCAGCTGATGGATGAGAACAAATCGTGGATACATTGCAGACCCGACAGTTTCGATCCATATTTTTTCCGCCATGATCGAGATGGGAGTGGAAGAAATTTTCCGGACATCCGTTTCCATCAAAAGACGCATGTCATGGGTACGCAGTACAACCTACTAGCGCACACCCTCCTGATCGTTCACGACCCAACAATACCCCAGCTTGGGCCCGGACATAGGGCTTCACGTGCCATTGTCGACAAAACGGTACAAGATAATGTGCGCACCCTTTGTGGCGTGGCTCAGTCCAACTACAAGATCTTTCCTTGCAAGTTTGTCGCATGTTTTGCTATCGCTCTCGGTAAGTCCTCCTTATGATAAACACAGCCATTTGCTGATACGTGATGTAATATTTACAGTGGGTGACCGTTTCACTGTACGAGAGGATCAAGAGCGCTTGCGCGATTTGTGGTACGCATGCGAGAGAGCCCACGGATTTCCTCCGACTTCAACTATCACTCAGCTTGAAGAGTCGTGGGGTTGGTATAATCGCCCTGATCATTGAACTGCACATACTCGGGAATGTATCCCCGCTGTGCAGTTGTTATCAACTTACCTCTGGGAGGTTCGAATGTTTGTAGGACTGCTTCTTGTAACTTCCTGCATGGCGACGAGGAGCGGTAGTTGCCCGGGCTTTTGGACACGCTGCAGCTGTCCTAACAAGGCATCAAGCTGTGATTTATACACACTGGAACCAATAATCCACCTAAAGCGCGGGCTTTCCAACGCGAACGTGCCAGTCTTTCTACTTGTGCTGGAGAACATATCACGGTCATCATCATCGTTCTTAACGACGTGGTCGTTCAAGACGAAGATGTCACTCGCAGGATAGAAGGATTAGTTCCTCACTGCTCTCTTGTGCCGGCATTGGATATTAGTGCGGAAAAGGATAGGCATATAGGAGATCACGTTCACTTCAACGAGTAGGGATATCACTTGTATTCAGGATGTTTACTACCTGTAAGTCCTTTATTAAATTGAATCAATCTCTACGGTCTTGTGTTGCCCTTCTTCAAGCATTCCGATGGCCTCTCCATCCATCAGGCCAATGAAATAGGCTTCTCCCATAACCTGAAAACAGTCCCAACATTTTCGAAGCAATATAGGCGTCGTACATCCCAAAATGACTGCCACAACATCTCCTTTCTTCACTTGAACTTGGCACTTGCCACCAAGAAACTCAGGCACCCATCCAAGGTAACCCTTTGACGTGGTCGCAAACCTCCTCCAGGATGTCATCCTCTCGAATTCTCCCTTCACTACCCAGCAGTTCTGCTCACTCATGCCGCGGGGAAGGGTGGATTCGAAATAGTCGTCCAATTTTTGGCCACCAACATACAAGTGGCGATTAGTGTGCCGCCAATTTTCCCATCAGTAGTAGTATCCCCGGTTCCTCATAGCGTTTTGCCATCCAGATTCCTGAAACTGAGGTAGGCCCTTTTCGAAGGTTGATGGCAGGCATAGGATGCTCATACGAGCTTCAGTGTCGTCGCGTGCAGCCCATGAACTATCCCCTGCCAGTGCATGCACCAGCGCTTTTTTAGTGGCCTCTATATCTCCGTAGATAGAGGAAGAGCTATCAGCCTGGATGAACGAGTGTGGAATATACTCGAATCGCGTCTTCCTTCTCCCACCAATTTCATCCAGGGTGTCCACCACGATCGCCTGACATCTGAGCCGTAGATTATCTCGGTCTATTCTGGCGTTACTTGATTTGAGTCTGCTGGCCTGGTATGCACCCTCGCGAAATCTTCCGTCTCGATTCCTTAAAGGCCAAGTCCAATCAGGTGCCCATGTGGGCCTTCCCTCTGTACCCCAAATGTTGCATTCGCGAAGTAATTCCAGGTTTCCATAAGTTTCGAATACTGCAATTGCAACATTTGTGAAAACTTTCTTCGGTTGGATAAAGTAATCCGGGTTGATACGCTCTGTAATGGCCGGATCCATCATGGCCAGCACTCCGTACACTTTGTCACTGGGATCAATTGATTCACACGATGCGGAAATATCGATGAGGCGACTCAAGCTCGTCCAGCTTCTAGAGTCACTGGTCTGGCTATCGCTTAATGGCTTTATGTCCCTGTTGTCGCCAATCGTGATTTATGCGCTGATCCTTGACAATCCAGAATTGTTGGTGAAGCGCCTCAATGCCTTGGAGAAATAGGAGCCAACTAATCGTCTCGTTGCCGCACCGAATAGTCACCGCAACGCAGCCCATCACAACTTCCTGGATAATCCAAAGACGAGTCCAGTACGGCCGATCTACTAGGTTCTGCAACCCAGGCCAGCAACCAGCGCCTAGCCGTTCAGGATCTCTTTCCAACTATTCGATTAATGTTGCTGCCCTTGTATGGTCCCTATGTTCTGATAACACCTTGAGCAATTGGAAAGCCTTTGCACTCTCGTCTGTTTCATCTCCTATCCAAGATATGACATCCCAGGCCATGTTGTAGATGTCTTTCATTTTTGCTACTTGATGACCGCGTTCAGCCTTGTCTTCCTGATTGATGTAGAGGGCATCGACCCACAGTCGAAATTTACCCTCAAAACGGCGATCCTTGGCAATAGACTTCAACGCGGTCGCTAGGTTCTGTCTCACTTCAATCGGAGTGTTGTTAACAATAACAGTTTCAGTTGGGGCCTCCGGACCCCAAACATACGACAGTGTCGCGTAGTGTGGTAGAGGGATAGTCTCAATAGTCAGAAGAGAGGCTGCCGACCCGCAATCGGTAGAGAGTAGAGATCAAGAAGCTATCCGAGTAACAATCGGTAGTATTAAGAATGGTCTCCAAAAAAGTGATGATAAGATGATCCCCTGATGTCGAGCTCCTCTACGCGGAGTCGTCCTAAAATACTCAACCCTAACGCCGAACACGTGACAAGCTACTACAGCACAGTAGTCACCCCACGTGAAACGATAATGGGATGGCTGTGGATTCGTACAACTGGCGTGATATGTCCCCGAGGAATATATAACATCAGAATGCTCTTTCCAGACACTGAGTCGTTGACGATTGCTCTTATGTCGCATATGGGAAACGGAACAGAATTTACTGTATGACGCGCTTTGGGCCATCCAGGAAATTGTCTCCAAGTGCAAGCGCACCACTTCGTCGTCACCATCATTTGCTACAAAGGTGAGCATCCGAAACTCGCCTGCCGCGGGATCTAGGGATGCATAGCATCGTGTATCCGATTCAATGGTTCAACGATTGCGGGGAATCAAGTGCGGGGAATCAAGTGCGGGTATGCAGACTGAAAACTTGATCACTAAAATCTGGAGAATCTAGTGGTTTAGTTTATGAAGTTCGCATTGACCGCTCGATAGACTTACTCGCTGCTGCCGTTCGAGGATGGAGATAGAGTGGCGCTGCCGAAGAATCGATACCTAGCAGGATGGACTGTGCGCGCTTATTGTCGGCTTGAGGTAGTAAGGAACTCTCTCTATCGGATGAAAAGATACATATATCAAGGAGCCCAAACTGTTTAATCGACGAGGACAGTCAAGCTGAGGAGCTTAGTGAGCGAGGACTAGAGACTAAATACATTTCCCCTTGCTAGCTACGTTACACCGTGCCACCGCATGATCGTATGATCGTCGGATCACTTAAATTGTTCGGTCGCTACCACTCTCGTTTGGCACGTGGCCTGATGGGAAGGACCTTTACATTACCCCTTGTGTGGCATCGATGTGGAGGACCCTCAAACCGCTATGGCCCTACGATTTTAATGATGACATGCTATTAATGAAGAAAATGTACGAAAATAACTTGTGTATCCTAATTCCTGTAGTAACGTATTACACTACAGAGTTGCGCACCCCACCGAGCTGCGTACTTATGCCAAGACCACACCTTATTCTACCTTTCATCCAATGACTTAACAACCTACCTAGGTAGAGAGGCTGCGAAGAGCCGTACCGGCGCTGCAGCAGAGCGATGATGGAGACGGCACTAACCAACCAAAACCAAGTAAATCTATGGTGATCGCCGCCGCCATCAATCACATCGTCATCGTACACTCGCTGCCAAAGCCCTTTCCAGGTAGTCAACAGGAGGAATGCCCTTCTATCGGGCGTAGCTTTGCTGCTGTTGCTCAGTGCTTCTGCCATCGGATCGACTGTCGCAGGTACGGCATCGATCAGGAAGAACAACACGTTTCCAATCAACGTCGTTTGTGCTGCCCTCATTCTTGCCGGAACCGCAGCCTTGTCTACACTTGAAAACAGTGTGGCTCCACAAGCTCGAGCCTATGCGCTACAGATATTTGTCGGCTTGGGCTTCGGGTTGATAGTCAGCAATTCGACTTTACTGGCTGCGCATGAAGCTGACCCTCGCAATAGAACAGTCGGGCAAAGCATCATGGCTCAAGTACTTATGCTAGGGGGCTGTATCGGGATTGCCGCATCAACAGCTATCTTGGGTATCAAACAGCATCGGCAGCTTCTCGATCCGATGATTTTTGATGGCGCGCAATTGGAGTCACTGACTCAGTCTATGCGAATGTTTTCCCCCGAGAAGATTTTGGCTACTCGTCATGCATGCACAAATGTATTTAACGAGACTCTTGTTCCTTGCTCTATCGTTAGTAGTGTAGCCCTCCTGGCAACTTTCGCAGCGTGGCGAAAGCATCCCACTACTTTGAGGACTACAGTGCGGCTTTGAGTAAGGTGGTGGGTGTTCTATACGCTAATGCGCACGATTGTAGGAGCTCGCCCAGATGAAGGAAATAGGAGAATGTGAGTTTGGAGAAGCTTTCGAGAAGGATGCGAAAGTGCAGAAATTCACGATTGTGTAACCCTTCAGCGACTGCTGCAGCACTACCATAAAATGGATAACAGTATGTGTATATTGCAATCTACATCAATCGCAGCGATTTGTGCGTCACGAAGGGAATGACTGAGACACCGAACCAAGAAGGACGCACCCAATCATCCCGCACTCACATCCTTCCATCTAGGGCTCCACATCCATCATAGGAACCTGATCCTCATCCTTCGGCTTTGGCAACTTCTCCATCTTCCTTGGTGGCCCCTGATGCTGCGGAGGCTGCGGTGTAGGCTGCGGCATACCCTGCACCACAGGCTGCAATTCCGGCGGCGTAGGCACGAGTCCGTTGTCGAAAATCTCATTCGCGATCTCAATACCCAGGGGTACACCACCAATGGGGTATTTACCCTCAAATCCCTCCCTTGTACTCTTCGTCCTATAACGAATATCCTCAACATTCTTGAACAGAGAAGCGCCCTTGTCGTCTACAGCGTAGACATCCTTCTTCGTCGTGGGAACCAAGATGTCCTTGGCGGCCGCAGCGTCGAAGCGCCAGTGCACACCTAGGAAGATGCGTGAGACGGCGTTTTCGAACATCATCTCCCAGCACGAAGAGAAGTGGCGGGGGAGACGGGTACGCACGGTACCGGGTTGGTCGGTAATGTCGCGTTTGGGGTCGTGGGGTTGGCGGAGATCTCTGCTTATTCCATTCAGTTCCTCAGAGACAAATTCGACGGCGATGTTGTCTGGCTCGTCGTCTGCCCAGGAACCAAGTCCAGGACGCCCGTTGTAGTACTTGCGTACCATCTGGAAGGCTGCACCACCGAACGTGGCGTGACCAGAGGGGTAGGCGGGGAAGGGCGGCTTGAAGGGAAGTGAATCTGAGTTTGTAGCTGGAGCCCCGAGCGTAAGCCAGAATGGGTCGCCACGGTCTACAAGTTTAGGGTCACGAAGACTATCGGCGCGGACACCGGAAAGCGGGCGCCAGAACTCAAACTGCCACTTTTCCTTCCAGGAGAAGATGCCTGCATCAGCCATAGCCACGTTCACCAGAGCGAGGAGACGAGCAAAGTCGGCGTTGTTGATCTCGCTTTCGGCCAGGTTATCTTCTTGCTTGTACGCCACTGCGATTTTGCGTATGATCTGGTTGTATAGTCGCGGTGGTGTACCGATCAACTTTGCGCCATCGTAAGCCCAGAACATGCCTTGGACTGTCTGGTGGGGAGTGCGCTTGGTAGTGTTGAGACTGGCTGCTCCACCCATGGCGTAAACTTCACGGATAGCGTCGTCATATTCGGTGACCTCACCAGCGCCGGAACGAATGCCTGGTGGATCGGCAATAATGTGATCAGTCTGTGTCGCAAAGCGCTTGGCTCTCGTACCATAGAAGGGGGCATGATACTGGCGTCTAGGAACTATGTTACCACCGGGCTCGTTGGCGTCCTCGGGGACAAGGTCAACAGGATGAGTGGGTTCATCGTTGAACTTGAAAGGAGCGAATGTGGGGGTGTAGCCACGTTGATTGGCACCTTCCTCGTGGAAAAGCAGGTCGAAGAATTTAGTGGCTACTGCCTTGCCGAAGTTGAAACTGTAGGATACCGTATTGCAGCCGCCGGGTGCGTTGGTCATCGAGGATTCTATAATATACTCGAGCTGGGTATAGGTGTCATTGGATATGGGGGAGGGTCTGGGCATTTCCGCAGGCCTCATGTAAAGCATCGACAGCATCGTGACTGCTGCTCCCGCTACCGCCTGGCGGGCATCGTCCGAATGAGTCGGATCGGGCAGACGGTATGCGTCGATTTCGGCGTTGGGTGTCAAGAAGGTTGTGAAGTCGGCAGAGGGCTTGATAGTAAAGTAGGCATCGTGGATAGCCAATTGAAGCATGCCTAGAGCTCTGGCGGAGATGGGTGGACCGGTCTGAGGGCCTCCCAAGGTGTGTGTAACACGGTTGAGGTCTAAGCCGACATTATTCCAGTAGAGGATGTAGTTCTTATTGTACACCTCATCTTCCTCGACCTTAGGAAGCCGAACAGGAGTGAAATTTGCCATGATAAATATGTTGATGTGCAGATATGCGGAGATTAGTGCGATGTAGTTGTGAACATGTAGCAAGAGCCCTGGTGCTTTATACGCAACGATCTGGAGTTCTTTCTGCGCCCTCAACATCTGACCACACCTGCATGGTTTGTTGTTTTCCCAGAATAACCCAGCTGACCATCAGGCAAACATCCTCCACGATATGAGCTTGGTCAGATCGAGTCAGACGAGAAGGCAGAATATAAGCCAAACCATTCCAAAGCGATGTGGAGGACCATTGTCGTGGAGCGGAAATACCGCCAAGGTTCGATAAAGCGCTCTTGCATGGCTTCAGTCGCGAGAAGGATTACACTTGGCGCAAACTACATGTGACGAGTGAGATTGCTGACCGACGCGTTGCTGGAAGGCTGAAGTCGACTGCTGTGCACAATTGGTGTTCAGGTCTGACGTACATTTCAGCTGACAAGGGAGGTCCGTTCCAGCCTCACAGCCTCACAGCCTCACAGCCAATACATGCATCTAGACGTGTTGCTCAGCGGTAGAAGCTCCAGGGCAAATACTGTGGTCTTGGATCATGTTGAAGTACCATTGGGCTCCGAGCACAGCCGGTGGTGGCAGTGTTTCGGACCCGCTGGTTTAAAATGGATACGAACGCCTTCTGATTGCAACACCAAGTCGCACCAAGGTTTCTGGCTGCCGAAAGAGCACATAGCGGAAACGAGAACTGACTGATAGAATTCAGGTCGTGTTGGCTGTAGAATGTAGTTGGAATGTTCGGCGGTAGGGTTGAGAGAAGCTTGCTTGGCACCCCCACATGTCTTCGGAAAGACATATTAACGTGATTACTCCACCGGAGAAAAAGAGTGATAGATGCCAAGTACGGCGGAAGCGTAACGTATCAGGTGATAATACCGCGATGCGCCTGACCATATCTAGGGTTTATGTAGCGAATCCATGGGCGGTGTATCTGACCTCTGAGCGCACAAACCTGGCCTAATTTCAAAGCTTACGTACCGGTAGCCGAAAATCAAAACGCCCAAGAATATAGCTAGAGTATCCACCATTGAGAGGTGTGCAGGAACTGTAACGTGCACGGATCTAAGTCTCGAAATCATTCAACTGGAGAACATGTCCTCAAAAGTCCTTCTCTATGTAAACAATAATTATGGTATCCATAGGGCTGTGGGAAGCCATACAGAAGGAGAGCATCGCATGGAGATGTCGCATTGTATTGAGATGACACTACAGGCCAAACTACGAGGAAACAGGCGAAGCAACTTAGCAAGACTTGACAGCTAAGGCTTACAACAAGCTGAATATAATGATGGCTGACAGTGTCGGTGAAGAAGGCGCAGTAGTATGTCGAAATACTACAGCGATACGTACTCGAACTATATCGCAGAGTATAAGAAGGTTGCATCTGTTCGAATTTGTTAACATTATCAGCACTCCAATCGAACTCTCTTCTATCCATCCAGACATCTACTTGTTCGTGTATTCATCTATCTACAAAACCTCATCAACCTATCTTCATTACCAAAAGCCACCATGCAACTCACCATCGCTCTGTGCGCCACCATCCTCGCCTCTGCCATCAAAGCAGCACCCTCTCTTCTACCTCGCGAGACATTCCCCCTAGTTACTGTTTCGATAACAGACGACCTCACGGGCGCCAACGCTGCTGTTACCGTTCTCAGCGACGGCCTCGCACGCAACCTCACCACTTTCTTCCAAGGCACCGCTATCGACCAGCAAGGCGCTATCTTCGGTACTTCGGCCCAGCTCATCAATTTTACTCCAAAGACGCACTGCTTTTTCCAGAATTACAACCATATCATCCAATTTAATGGCAAGGATAAGACGTTTGTTGACTTGGATAGGAATGCAGATCAGGCTATTCCAATCCAATTGAATGGGTTCAACTTGCAGTGTTCTGAGCGTTAGATAGGATTGTGCTGACGAACTCAAATTGGAACGAGTGCGTGTGTTGTGTTGGTTGTGTAGCATTTGTTTTAGAGCGTAGATATGACCACGGCTCTGTTGAGAATTTGATTTCTTTTGGTTTTATTTGCTCTGCTGAGTGTAGCTGCTGAGTTAGGGGAGAAGAGGCGAGGGCAAGTTAATTTGTACAGTCCTTTCAAGCGAAAGAACACGCATTCAGCGTAATAAGACTATCAGCCTCACAAGATGTGCGTAGCTAACCTTGTCTGGCCGATGAATCTAACAAAAGAAATTCGTTCCTCTAGACAAAACATAAAACATGGCCATAGTTTGTAGTGAATGCTGTTTTTCCTTCCGAGAACTTCATACCCTTGTAATCAGCATTCGGGCGCATCAGGCGCCTGGACCAGAGAAAATCATATAGTGAGATCCCGTGTTCTATCCTCAGAGAATATTAGCGATCTAGCATGCCATCGCGGCTTACCCGAAGAAGAAAAGGAAGCATGTAACATCGTTGTTAGTGTGCAACGACTAATCGCTTCGAGTACGTCAAAAATAGTGTAAGGGGCTATGCCTAAGTACCACAAGAGGCTATGCCAAAGAACTTCCTATTTGTCTATCGTTGTAATAGCGTATGTACAGCGCGTCCAGTGGGTAGGACTACGGTCCGTACTCTTGGCAGTATACGGCTTATATAAGCAGTCCGTAGCTAGTAGTTGATGAGGCCGTATCGGAAATGTAAATTGAGTGTTTAGCAGCCGTACTACGGTTGGGTACGGCCCGGAGTTATTAGAGATAGCGCGTAAGGCTAAAAAAAGGCTATATAGGTCGTTTTTTAGTGTTGTAGCTGCGCCTAAGTCTAAAAAAGCAAAAAAAATAATTTGCGGCGGGTCATCGAATTCTAACGTTACTAAAGACCAAAGTTGCAACTAATAGTAAGATGTACTCTAACAGCAAAGTTAAAATAAAGATTAAACTCTACTACGCTATGTTCTAGTGTCCTAATTAGTGATAATAGAAAGTAGAGTTATAAAGTATATAATCTTAGGAATAATAGTAAGTGTTGAGAATATCTTGGTTCAGTCCAGGGTAGAAGGTGCTTGAGAGTCACACGATATGCTGGTGTGGCAGGCACTGCCCAGTGGGCAATAGCACCCACCACAACAGCCTCAGTCTGTGACATAGGACAACACGATAGTCAATACAATACGTTGCAGCTACCCCGCCTTGTCCCTCATCCTACTTAGTTATCTATAGTAGTTATATGTTACGGATCCATAGACTCGCTCGGCCCATGGCCCCCATATCGATGAGATCCTTATCTTATCGGACTAGCGCCTTGGCGCCCACAGCATAAGTTCGGGCTCACAACGTAGATAGCTCGATAGCTTGTATCTTATCAAATCCAATCTTTCTTGATCGATCCCTCACATTATACTACTAGAGGGACCTTGTTCCAATAGTAAGATTATAAGAAGGCAACAATAAGATTAACTAGCTTAAAACACTAGGTTTTGCGGCGTAAGGGCGACGTTGTAGTGTTAAGATAGCCTATGTCAGATTTTTATGGATGGGATCAAGTGTCTTGTCTGTCTCTGTCTACGGCTCTGTCTGTGGGAGGTGGCCTCGCCTCGGGCTTGGCAGTGCTAAGTCCCGGCGCTAGCCCTGGTTTGGGGGTCTCATGTCCTTCCCCAACCACCATCGGCTCGATCATGGAGCAAAACCTCGCCTCAATCTGACAGCCTATCTCATTAGTCACCAGTATTGGAACTCCTCGCGAGCATCTAGCAACCTATAGGACTCTAGGCAATAAGTAAAACACGGTCGGCGGATTAAGCGTATAGATAGCTTATAAGAGATAGCTATTTTATACTTACAAGAGATAGGTGTTTTAGAGTTATAGAACCTAGCGATCGACGCGTAGATAACTAGAAATTAGGTACTGTAGCTAGGAGAAGGCTAGGGATAAAGTTTTCTATTAGCAGCTTACGTACTATTGTAGATAAAACACCAGCATTACAACTGTTAATAATAGATTACTTTCTATCCTAATATACTCTATTATCATCTTTATCTTACGCTGTACACTATGCCGCTGCTGCGTAGAGTAGCTAGCTATCTTTCTTAGATGTAAGGGGCGAGAGTCTATAAGACTAGCGGCACGACTACATGCACCACGCCTGCGCAAAAGGCATGCACAAGTTGAATCAACGCGATTCAGCTTGCGTAGTCGATATTTATGTAGGAGGCATGACTGCGCTGCTCTCTTAGCCTACAAGTAGGCCTACATGGGTCTAGCCCATCACAATACCCCCCTTCTCTCCGCGAGTGCTCCGAGGTGGCCCCGCGGCGGCCCCGAGTACCCCTGCGGCAGGCTTACTTGCGTAAGCGAGGATAAGTGAAAATACTGCGTGCCTCCACAGCGTGTCGCCATGTAAGCCAAAATTCGTCCCAAGGGGAATCGAACCTTAGACCTTAGGGTGTTGATTTAAAATGTAAGGGGCGAGAGTCTATAAGACTAGCGGCATTGAAAGGGGCCGGCCCTGAGGGCAATTGCTAGAAAGAATTAGATGAATTCGTTAACCTAAGATCTATAGAGGGCTATCCGGCTATATAGTTTCTTCGGATAGATATCCGGCTTCTGGATATCTTTACCGGTAACCGATTTGTCGGGCGGGTCCTTCGTCTGGTATCGGTAGGTTCTAATGTTCTAGTCTCTGAGGCTTCTAGCTAAGTCTTATCTAACTAGGCCTAGCCTATTATATTACCCCCCCGCTGCTCCTCCATGTTTTGTTTGAGCTCTCGGCCCTCTATCCCCGCCATAACACGCGATCCTATACCTTACCGCAATTGTTGTTTCCGTCGCGCAACTTTACTATAGCTAGCCCTCCAAACTCTGTCAAGAAGCGCAAGAACGCTTACGTTGTTAACGATGACAACAATTTTAACTTCGCGTTTCCGCCGTTCTCTAAGCGACAGCAGCGCGCGTCTATAGCGCCGCTTTTGCCTACTCTTGTTGTAAGTGTAGCTTTACTTATCTTATTTTAGTATCCTTATTAACTGCTAAAAAAGCCCGCTTTTAAGCCGTCGTCGTCGAAGTCGGACGTGTCTGCCGCTGAAGCTATCCTCTCAAGTAATAAGTATAGCGTTGCTGCCGCTAAGGAGTATATAGATCCCCTGTTATATGCCTATTACTATCTTAATAGGGTTAATTGCGCAGGCTTAAGCCTAGAGGACAGGACTTACTATTCCTATAAGGCGAATAAGGTTGCTTATATTACAGTAAGTTCTATAATCTCTACTTCTGTCAGATATAATGAGATATTGCACAAAAGTGATGGATGTTGATGATTGTCTGTATTGTGTTCTGTCTATCGTGTGTCCGTGCTTGTGGCCCTCTTGAGGGGCGCACTGACCCTCTCTACGCTGATTGGTTGCTGCCAACGTCGAGTAACCCTGCTATCTAACACACCCCCTCAGCTTAGAAGCCCTAATTGCAAGCTGCATAAACTAGTTAATCAATCCTACATATAGAGGCCTTCTAGATGCTCCTACAACTTCTTAAGCTTAGCTTCTTTTAACAGGGATTCTTTGCGTTTAACAAGTCCTAACTAATTAAGGAAACTGGCCTATTTATTAGCTGGCAGTGACTTGGTGAATCCGTCTGCGATCATGTTATTAGACGGAACATACTCTACCTTGATCGTCTTTCGGGTAACTTCTTGTCGTAGCTAATAATTGTGTATGTTAACGTGCCAAAGCTTTGTTTGCAATTTAGCAACGTCTTTATTTACTAGACGGATTGTCTAGGTATTGTCGCACTTAATTGTGATAATTAGATTGCTTAGGTTTACCTAAAGCTCCTTCAACAACCGCGACGTAAAGATTGCCTCCTTAGCAACTTGTAATAGGGCAAGCAGCTCTGCTTCTATTGTTAATATTGTTATAGTATCTTGCTTACTTACTCTCTAAGTAATAAGTCCTCTAAACAGCTTAATTACGTATCCTTACAAGCTTTTCCTGTCTAGTGTGTTGTCTGCAAATAATGCGTCACTTACTACCTTAAGGCCATCGCCTCTACTAAGTTCGAGGGCTAGGGATTCTGTTTTCTTAAGGTACAGGAGCACACGGTCTGCAGCGTCCTAGTGTTCTATACTTAGATTAACTAAGAAGCGAGTAAGTTGTGATGTTGCAAAGGCTATGTTAGGTCTTGTTGTAACTGCAGCGAATAGAAGCGAGCTAATCTTACGCTAGTAGCGGTTAATCTTAGACGGCTCTGCTAGGTCACTCTTAGGTCTAAGTTCTATGCCTAACATTAGCGTGTTATATCTAATGTCTTGTCGGCTTGCTAGTTAGCTGATTTTATCTACGTATGCAGCTTAAGATAGCTATATAGTCTTCTGCTTGCGATCACGAATAACCTCTACGCCAAGAAACTACTATAAGTTGTCTCCTCCCGTATAAGCGTATTTTTCTTAGATCTAGTTGATGGCCTTTATTGCCTCTAATTCTTGCTTTAAATAGTACGCAACGATAATGTCGTCTATATAGAAGAAGATAATAACTCTGTCTTTAATTATACAGCATAGCTCCTGTGGTGTTTGTTAAAACCCTATTAAAGCAAGAGTTGCAGTGAATTCTTTCTGCTATAGTAATGGTGAGATCTAGAGCCTATATAGTGCCTTTTGCACTTTAAGTAGAGTGCTAGGCTTCTAATATCCTTTTAGTATCCTTATATATATTTCTCTGTCGATTGTAGTACGCACAAAAGCATTAGTAACGTTGTATCACTTTAGCTTAAGATCGTATTTGGCGGCGATTGCTATAAGCATTCTAAATAAGCGTCCTGCTAATATTGCTACGTATGTGTCTTAGGAGGTGATGTTGCGTTGTTAGTCTCCCCTTACCACCAATCTTGCCTTGCATTTGATAAGGCGGTAATGCTTGTCGAGTTTGTAGGTGTATACCCACATACGCTGGTAAATGGGTCGGGGTTGGGTTGGGGTTGGGCTACCTTAATGGGTAATGACTAGTTCCAAGTTAGCCTAGTCATTACCTATTAAGGTAACCCAACCCCAACCCAACCCCGACCCATCTACCAGCGTATACCCACATATAGTCTAGGATCTAGTGCCTTGCTCGTTTAACTAGTAATGCTTAGACCTTAGTCTATAACTTTATTTGTTGGTGACTCTAAAGGTGTGTCTTTTCTGCTTCCTTAAACATATTATATAGTAGATAGTCTTTTAGCTTTAAGTATGCTGTTAGGAGTAGCGGTAGCTATTTATAATAGGGCTTAATTCCCTTAGATAGCAGTCTTTTTACCTAAGCCTTATTAATTAGCTTTCCTTCGTGTTAACTAATGTGTCCTAATTCGGTGCTGCCTATAAATGCGGCTGCCTATAGACTAGTTATTAATGTTAATTAGTTAGACATGTTCGTTATATCCTCGTTGTTTACCTCTCCTTAAACTAGTAAGGCTACAAGTAGAGGAGTTAGTAGCGAGGTTAGATATGCCTCTACTACCTTCCTTCCTTAGTAGTATCTAGTTTTCTAAGTGCGCGAGCTCTCTTCCTGCGTTGTATCGTCCTCGTAGAACGTCTCGGTTTCTAGTTGTTAGCTCTAAGTACCTAGGAGTTCGACTATTCTTACCTAAGTTGCGATTTCCTCTAGGGTGTTGTGTATAAGATTATCTATTAGGTCCTTAGTCTTGCTATTAAAGATTGTTTCTTCGTTAAACACTACGTCGCGAGTGCTAATTACCTTTATTATAGATAGGATCTAGATGCGGTACATGTTTGTTGACTAATATTCTACAAGATACCTAATCTAGGCTTTTAGGTCTAGCCGTTGCAGCCTTAACTTTCCTTAGTAGGTATTATCTGTTATTATAAAGGCTTTGCACCTATATACTCTTAGATAAGCTTAGTTTAGTCTTTAGGGTCTAGTAACTATGCTATTTATAGCAGCTGCGCGCGTAAAGAATATTTTGTAAGGCGATTTCTACTTATTTAGATAATTTGGCGTTTAATTGTATAGGTATACTACCGCTCTAGTTATCTCTAGCCAGAGTTCCTATAGAAGATTCGCATCTAGTCGAATTGCGCGTGCCTTTTCTTTTATCACACCCCTTAAGCGTTCAGCTCCTCCGTTCTGCGCTTATGTGTCTAGAGCGGAAGGCTCGAGTCTAATTAATAGGGACGTGCACTATTTCTCAACTTCTTGCTTAACTGTGACGATCTCGTTATCTGTTTTAATAACCTTAACCGTAATGTTGAACTATTTCTTTATAAATTAAATAAAGAGGGCTAATAGGCGAGTAATAGAGCGTGCTAGCCTATTATCTTTAAAGTAGAAATCCTAAACGTATTAGGAGTTTCGGCAAGTTATTAGCATCTAACTCTTTTCCTTAGTAAAGCTGTCCGCCTCGTACTTATAGAAGTTAATTGCAATTCTTTCTCTAGGACCTTTGTTATTTAGTCTTAGCGCTCTTCTTATTTAGCGCTTCGACTTCAATCTGCCGCAGGCGTCACATTATACTATAGTGATTCCTTTAATCCTCACCCCCTTAGATTGCTGTATAAGGTGTTTAATAGCGGATAGCCTTAGATGTCTTAGTCGTTTATGCTATAGCATAGCTGTCGCCCTTTGTGGTGATCGCTTAGTTCGATTTATACGCACATAGAAAGCTAAGTCGAATAGAGTAGTGTCTTCGATAATCTATTGCCTATAGCGTTCTAATAGGATAGTAATAATTATTCTATCCTATCGTCGCAGGCTTGTTAGATCTTCCTAATCGTCTTACTATATTCCTTATTGTTAGAGTAGCCTAAATAATACTAGGCTGCAGAGGAAGTCTAGACACTACGCAACGTTAACTAGGTGTAGGGTTTGTTTATCCTAAGATCCCTCTGTTGTTAATGTGACAGCTCTATATTCTCGTATCTAGACTTTAGAACTGCCGGCCTAGATGTAGTCCCCTAGCGTCGACGGGCGTACGTCTTTAATTCTTAAGAGGTCGTTGCAGATGTGCGTAGTCGAGCTGGAATCCAGGATAAAGGTATCCTTTAATAGATATCCTTGTTAGCTTGCGCTGAATGCCGCTTTTATTGTGCCCTTATTAATTCTTAAGATTTCGCGTCTATCTAGTTATTTAATAACTGCGTCTAGTGTTTGTGATGTCTTAATATAAGGTGTAATTAATCGTGACGTTGTTAAGAATCGAGGTCGTTTAGTCTCTAGGGACATTTCCTGCATCGTTCTCTGTAAGTTAGTGTTATTTTTAAGTTTATACTGTACTAATCTTGCGATGCCTGAATTTGGCTTGAACTATTTAGGTGCCTTAGCTTTGTTTATATAGTAGCAGTTAGATATCTTATAACGCTATTCACAGGCAGGATATATGTCTCTAGCTTTCGCTGAATTCCTCTCTAAGATCTGCTTAGTTCTAGTACTTTAACTATCTATCTTGCGTTTGTTTAATTGCCTAGGGTTTCCCTAGCCTTAGTTAGATGGCGCTCTTAATTCCACACTAGAGGCGTCCCTCAGTGTGTCCGAGTCGGGTTCACCGCTCGCCGCGTATGAGTCTCCTACCGCGAAGGCGCTCTTTGGCTTCCCTCTTGATGGATATTGAAGACTTGTTGAGAATACAGTCCGTAAGTGACTTGGTGGTATCAAGCGGAGGAGTAGTCACATGATTGGTGACACGTGCAGGTGGGTCCTAGCGGGGAGCTTGGACGCAGCTGCACGCAACACGGATCTACGAACGTGTGAATAGCTCCTTAGTCAATACAATACGAATCTGTACCACCACTACCGTTGTGCCTTAGAGAGCGCTCTATTAGGTAGTCATACTACTACTAATAGTGTCAGCTTCTCAATAAGACTCATATATTCACGGAAGAGTTTCATTATCCTTTTCCTATTCATGGCTTTCTTATCGTACCCTGGCCCTTAGAACCTTGCGGTCTAGGTTGATGCTATTTTAGATACGAAGCCTAGGAAGTCGTCTATTACAGCTTGTGTTTGCATAACCTTAGCCACCTCAAGGGTTTTAGCTCGAGTTGCAGCCTAATCGTATTTATTTAGCCACGTCTCCTAGTTTGTGGTTAAACGCATTGGCTTGAGTGCGGCTTGGTATCTCTCTCGTGCTCGCGCTCTCTCCTCGTCCTTATCCACTCTAACTGTGTCTTGGAGGGCGGTTATCTAGTCGCGCGGCGTGCCGTTCTCGGTGCAGCAGCTAAGTTGTAAATAGGGTGTTACAGTTGTAAGGATATGTTCGACTATCTTTAAGATTTTGTTGCTTTCTTCTTAATAGTCCCTCTTCCGTATTTTATATAACTTAAGGCGCAGCTTGTAGTCGTCGCGATCCTCCTTATACGCTTCTTGTCCTTTCTCTAAGAGTTCTAACACTCGCGTTAGTATAGTGGGGATTCGTGAGGTTGTTGTCGACATTTCTGTAGTGTCTTGTGCTAATCCTCGCGTGTTGCCTCTAGCGTTTTAGGTGGTATGCGATAAGGCAGCTAAGGGGCTACTTAACAGTTCATACTGCGAAATGTCTAGGGGTAGCGGAGCCTCTAGTTAGATGCGCTAGAGTCGCACTCCTTCGGGGTCTAACAGTGGCTAAATGCCTTGCGACTAGCATTTCAGCTTAAGTTGGCGGTACTAAGGGATCTAGTTGCTTAAGTCGGTGAGGATAACCGTCGCGTCCCGTTGGGTCTAGATTGTTGCCATTTTCGTGGTTTTATCGCTCGTTATTAAGGCAGTGCGACTCTTAATTGTTAGATATAATAAGATATTGCACAAAAGTGATAGATGTTAATGATTGTCTGTATTGTGTTCTGTCTATCGTGTGTCCGCGCTTGTGGCCCTCTTAAGGGGCGCACTGACCCTCTCTACGCTGATTGGTTGCTGCCAACGTCGAGTAACCCTGCTATCTGACAACTTCCTCTACCTCTACTAACTCCTAGAGTAGCTGCTAGTCCTTATAAAGCGGGCGATCCTAACGGTCCGCTTTCTAAAGGACTCCAAGGTTGCCTCTAAGCGCATAGTTGTTGCTTTACTAGGCTTTGCTACTTAGGTCTATCTCCGCGCTTACCTCGTTGCCCGCGCGAAGCTTCTGGCTAAGAAGCGCGGCCGTAGCGGATATTAAGACTTCCTTAGCGACGTTAACTTAGATAAGGCTAGCATAATAGTAGCTATCGTAAGCAACACTACTATAATAGTTAAGGCCCTAGGGATTCTTAATAAGCAGGTCAACGAGGCTGTTATCTAGATTAGGTGTCTTGTAAGTTATTCCCTTATCTCTTTTAGTTACTCTTTTTAGCTAACTAGTGTATAGAAGTACGCTATTATTTAGGCTTGTGTTACTATTATTAACGAGATCCGCGCGCTCTAGTACACCGTCGAGAACTTTGCGGCTACTTAGGAAGTTCTAGTAGCTAATAAGGTGCTTACTTCTTTCTTTAATAGCACTAAGCAACGTGCGTAGGCTACTAAGCATCGCGAGGAGGTTCTGCGTGATCTAGGTTATGCCGTTAATAAGGATAGTAACGCAGAGTAATTGTCTATTAGCTCCCTACTTATCCTCTAGCGTTCTCTTAGTAGTCTAGCTTATATTTTAGCGTCTTTAGGTAGTCTTCTAAGATACCCTTATAGCTCTTTATTACTTCTTTAATCACTTGTTTCTTTTTAACTTTTATTTTATTTTATAAGTATCTTTTAGTAATGTATAGTATACTCTATTATCTCCTAAGGGACGGCACTTCGTTCCTTATAATCTCCTCCCTTTTCTTGCCTCTTCTTATTATCTCCTCTGCTATTACTGCCTCTTCCTTTACTCTTTTCTCTCTTTTTCGTTGCTTCCTTATAATCCCCTAGGGGATCTACGCCTTCCTTCCCTTCTCTAGTTAGCTCTCCGCTAAGCACTTAAGCGTAGTTCGTTAGGTTTACCCCTCTAAAAGTTACTAGGTAGTTAGCCTTACTTATTTCTATAAGGTTTAGAGAACTTAAGCTAGCTATCTAGAGCCTAGGCATCCTCTATATATTCTTCGTGTTCCTAAGAGTAGACTATATACTTTTCCTACTTAACTAGGTACTAGATCTTTTTCCC
Organism: Pyrenophora tritici-repentis; assembly: GCF_003171515.1. Lineage (NCBI taxonomy): Eukaryota > Fungi > Ascomycota > Dothideomycetes > Pleosporales > Pleosporaceae > Pyrenophora > Pyrenophora tritici-repentis. The sequence goes on from NC_089393.1 coordinate 2,726,360, forward strand.
CTAGCTATGTCTTCTTTCTCTAACGATGTCTTCTACTATCTACCTCTCTTCTAGTCGTCTATCTACTAATTTAATAACTACTAGGGGTCTCTCCTCGTCTAGGGCTTGTCCTAGAAGGGGGTTACCTAGGTAGAGTTAGATACGGTCTACGTAGAAAACGTTGTAGATGCCTAGTAGCGTATTTAACTAGACTGCGTAAGGGGAGATTACTTCTTATACCTTAAATAAGGCACTCTTCTAGTCTAGCTTCTTACTTAGGCGCCTATTTAATAGGCTTTAGCCGTATTATAGCTACACCTTATCTCCTACTTTTAGGGCTAGGGACTTTCGTTAGTAATAGTTAGCCTACTATTCTTAATCCTATTAGGCCTCTACTATCTTTACTTATACGTAGGCGAAGACCTTCTTAAACTTCTAACTATAGCTACGGTAGACGCGTCTAGTTAGTGGAAATAGCGTTCTAGTTATTTAGCTATATAGTTCACTTCTTCTTAGATAGGGTCTACGTCGTACCCGTATTATAAGAAGAAGGGGCTTACGCCTATAAAGGTCGCGTTCTGTCCCTTAATCGCTATCTAGGCTATTAGGTAAAGCTTAGCCTAGTCCTTCTAGTCCTAGCAAACGTACGCTTTTAGGTAGATTTCTACGGTGCTATTTATTCTCTCCGTAGATCTATTAGTCTAAGGGTAGTAGGCCGTTAAAACCCTCCGCTTAATCCCTAGCTAGTTACATATCGTGACCTAGAAATCGCTCGTGAACTAGCTTCCGCGGTCGGACACTATCGCGTCTAGGAACTAGTAGTACGCTATAACTTTATTAATATAGGCTTAAGCTACGGTCTATGTAGTAATATTAGTAAGAGGAATTAAGATAAGGTCTTTACTTAGCCTATCTATTACTACTATTAGGTTAGTGCACCTATTACTTCTTAGGAGGTTAGTAATAAAGTCTATAGAGACTTCCTTCTAGATCTAGTCTAGTAGTAAGAGAGGTTAAAGGAGCCCTCTCTTTATCTCTCTCTAGGGTTTTAATTATCTATATACGCCACAGTTCTATATAAATATCTAAATGTTAGGGGATATTCCTAGCTAAAAGTAGTTGCGCATTAGAATAGCGTACGTGTTCTCCCTACCTAAGTAACCTACGCTAGGTGAATTATAGGTTTCCGCGATAAGACGTGTATAGAGAATCAGGTTATTAGGGACCTATTTGCGGTTTTAGTAGTAGAGTCTACCTTAATTATCTAATAAGCATTCCGCTAGTAAGACCTTTAAGTTTAGGTCTAGGGGAAATTTCTGCTATTAGAGCCGCAGTGCCGTCTAGGCCTTTTAGTACACTAGGTCCTCCGCAGCTGCTGTGTCCTAGAGTTCCTCCGTAGGTGTCTCCTCTTCCCCTTCTCTAGCGGGTGCGGCTGACACCTATATTTGTTGCCTATTTAGGTCTAAGGCTTTTTGCTATAGGGATATCTCTAATATCTCTATATTATTATAGCTAACTAAGGGTAGCTAAGCCTTAAGTCCTCGTAAGGCTCTTACCCCTACTTCCTCCTCGTGTTCGTCTGCGTCTAACAGCTGGCTTACTAGCTTAAGTAGCTAGAACTTTTAGGATACCTTGTAGTTATTATCTGCGTCTACTATCACATCCTCCTCTTTCTATAATAGGGCATTAGCCCTACTATTAACGTTCCCTAGCCTATACTAGAATGTTAGGTTAAACTAGCTAAGTAGTCTAGCCTACCTTACGTAGTGTTCTAAGAGTAGTCTAGTAGTATAAAAGTACTCTAGATTCTTGGAATCTATAATAACCTAGAAGCTCTTAACTCTTTTAAGTTCGGAGTTTTATTTAGTTAGGCACTTAATTACTATGATAGTTGGGATGACACCGATCAGATTCGTTCAAGAGTGGGATCATTGATTGCTCTAAGGATCAGAAAGATCAGACGGCTGGTCCGGTATTTGTACATGATGGATCAGTCCCTTGGCACGGATCCGGAGTCTCAAAGACCCGATCCGATCACGTGATCATCCGACGTCCAACATCAAGTCCATTTCCGCGACAATTACTATAAGCAACTCCTTATCGTAGATTATGTAGTTACTCTCTACCTTAGTATTTTTAGCTAAGAAGTAGGCTACTACTTAGAGGAGTCTGTCCTCTCTATACTAGGACAGAACTCCTCCCGTTGCCTATCTAGAGGCATCGCACTCTAGTACTATCTTAAGTTCTAGGTTAAAGTTCGCAAGGGATAGGAATACTACAAAAGCTACTTTTAGCTTCTTAAAGGCCTTCTTCTACTTAGGTCCCTATAAGAACGTAGCTCCTTTACCTATAAGGCTCGTTAATAGGGCGACTATAGATAAGAAGTCTTAGATAAACTGCTAGTAAAAGTTAGCAAACCCTATAAAGCTCTAAATCCCTTTTACTAAATTTAGAGCTTCCTATTCCTTAATTACTTTAACCTTCTCTAGTTCTATACTAATCCCCTTACTAGCTTTAATAGTAAACCCTAGGTGCTTCGTCTTCTTAACACTAAACTTACTCTTATCTATGTTAAGCTAGAGTCTAGCTGCTCTTAACTTCTAGACTACAGTCTTCACTTTCTCCTCGTGATCCTTCTAGCTGCCTAACGAGTAGATTAATACGTTGTCTAGGTAGGCGAAGCAAAATTCGTTAAGGTGTTCTTATAACACCTAGTTAATGTATCTCTAGAAGGTGCTAGAGGTATTAGCGAGTTTAAAGGGTGTAATAAGCTACTTGTAGAGACTAAAACAGGTCCTAAAGGCTATCTTCTATTGGTCTCCCTTAGCGATCTAGATCTTATAGAAGGCTTAGATTATATCTACCTTAGTGCACTACTTAGCCTCCGCGATCGAAGAGAGAGTCTTGTAGATTAGTAGCAAAGGGTACTAGTCCTTTTTAGTAATAGCATTAAGGGCTTAGTAGTCTATATAGAACTATAACCTTCCTCCTAATTCCTTTGCAAATAGCACTAGTGCTGCTGCGCTTAACCTACTAACCTAGATAAATCCGCGGTTAAGGTATAAAGTTAGCTCCTTCCTAAGCACGAGTTCCTCCCTTCCTTTATTATAGAGTAGTCCCTATAGGATCTCTACTAGCCTGCCGTCCTTCTCTAATATCTCTATTAAGTGGTCTACGGCCGTCCCCTAGAGGGGTAGCAACCTATCCGCTTCCTCCCTTAGAAAAGCTATATAATCTAATTATAGGTAGTTCAGCAACTTCTTCCTTAGGTCCTTAGTTAACTTCTTAGATAAGGCCTTCTCTATATCTACTAGCGAAGCTAACTAGACCTATACTACTTTATCCCTCCTACTGCGTTATATCTAAGCTAAGAACGAACTCGTAGTTATTTATTAGAGCAACTCCTAGGGCTTCTTGCCCTCTTTGCTCCGTATCCGCGTTTAGGAGGAGTCGATAAAGATAGACTTCTTCGCTAGCGCGAGCTAAACGTCGTTCCTGTCTATCTAGGGACGACCTAAGATTAGGTTATAGTCCCTTTTATCTTCTACCTCCTAGGCCTATATCTTTTCCTTGTAGCTATCTATATAGGTTATCTAGGCGGATTTCCTACCTACTCTAACAATTAGTTTTGGCTCCACTTTAACGCGCGTTAGGTTAGCTTGTTTAGAAAACCTTATAGATACTAGACTAAATATAAGACATCTAGTCTTAATTATAGTATAAGCTATAGAGTTTTTTATAATTAAGTAAGTAGTTATAGGTATCCCGTCTAGCCGCTTTTTCTAGAACTCGTTCTACCTCTCCTCTAAACCTAACTCCTTCGACTCCTAACTGCGCCTTTAGTTAGGAGCTTCTAGTTTTCTAAACTAGAATCTTTCTTACTCCCTTTAGAGTACTTATTTTCCGCATTTATAACTGTCGCTAACGCAGCCTTTACCGCTAGTCTTAGGTTATAAGCCCTTATGTAGTGACCGCTTTTTCCGCAACGCAGGTAGAGGTTATTTACTCTCCTAGTATCTTATACTTCTTTACTAGTCTACTTCGCCCTTTTTCCTAAGGACTTCCCTAGGCCGCTGCCTATCCTTCTAGCGCTAGCCTTTATAGGCTCCTAGTCTATCGCATCCGCAGAGGGCTTTTCCGCGGATTTAATAGGCTAGGTTCTTCTAAGTTTAGCGCGTAATATATTTTCCTCTATTACTATTACGCGCCGTATAACTCTATAGATATTCTAGTTTATAAGTACCTCTATAGAGATTATACAATCTCTTAAATCTTCCTAGAGAGCACTAAGGTACTAAGTCTTAATGCTCTTGCTATAGGACTCTTCCTTAGCGTCGTATACTAGCTGTATAAGCCTAGCGTTAAACACCGCTAAGGTTTTGCTTCCCTAATAAAGACTCTAGAGCTCCCTACGGGCCCTTTTCTCGCGTAGAGTGTCACTAAACTGCTATTTTATAAACTCCCAGAATCCCGTTATATTCACTTCTAAGGGATTCCTATTTAGCTAGAAAATAGCGATGTTAGCTGCGGAGCTAGCTAGTCTAGAGTAGATATACCTAGGAATGTTTCCTACCTAGGCGCCGTCCTGCCTAATTTTAAAGTCTATCTAAAGTTTAAATCTTCGCTAGTCCTTCCTATCTTCTGTAAAGGAGGCGAGGTCTAGAGTCTGTAGTAGTTTTGGCGTAACTTTAGCGACAGCTAGGGGGTTCGTAGTAAGTACTATAGGTAGTGCGCTAGTAACTAGAACTTGCAGTTATTATGTACCTTATTAAGCTAGCTATTACTACAACGTGTCTATCCTCTAACTTATTTCCTCTAGCATCTTAAGTAGAATCTATTTTTCTAATAGAGGTGTAGGCGTAGGAGTAGTAGAGGAGGAAGCCTTAGGCTAAGGGTTTTTAGTGGCTAGTCTCTTTCTAACGGGAGTCACTAACTGTTCCTATAAGTTATCGCTTAGGAGGTTAAGCTTAGTGTTGATTTCTACTTTGTCTATAAAGGAGGACGACTAAGTCTAGATCTCTGTTGCGATAGCATAGTTAGCTGCTTCTTCGCCTCTCTATTTAAGGGCGAAATCTCGTAGTTAGGTTACCGAGGTGACTTGAGCTGCTATCTTAGTAGGGGTGCCGTAGTCTCGCGACGTTAGCGGGGTGTTAAATAAATTTAATTAAAAGGGGCTAGCCTTAAGGGCAATTACTAGAAAGAATTAGATAAATTCGTTAACCTAAGATCTATGGAGGGCTATCCAGCTATATACAGTCGGGTGATAAAAAGAAAGAGACTTTTTAAAATTCACCTTTTTCTAAGCTCTACATCTAAAGAACTAGACTAGCTAGACTAATAATTTTTAGTTCTCTAGAAAGTTAAGAACATTGTCTTTGATATGGATTACTAAAAAAAAATGCTAAGTAAGCTTATGTCTGCGTAACTCTAGTAGTGTTTAAGAGTAGAAAAAAGTAAGCTACAAATCTAAGTATAACTTTTTATCTACAGTATCTTTTTAGCTAAAACTCTTATATGCTATTCAGTACGTATAGATCTATATAATGTTTAATTCAGAAGTTATTCTACCTGTGTTTACACGAGTAAGACTAAAAAGAAGTCTTTAAAGCTTTTTTTATATTAAAGTAGCCGAAGCTAGTTACTAGTATTTAGCATACTAACCTCTAGTTGCTTTTACTGCTAGATAACGCCTAGGTAAAGACCTAATACAGTTATCTATTACCTCTTGCGGTAATTGCTCCCACTCTTCTAGAATTACTTGTTTAAACAATTCTACTGCCTTATTACTCTTACCTACGCCTAAAGAGGCACTAGGCCTTTTTGCTAGCTTATTCTTAAGTAAGCTCTAAACGTTTTCTATAGGATTTAGATCTGGGCTATAGGCAGGATGCTCGAAAAGAGGAACTCTATTCCTAGAGAATTAAGAGATAACTGCTAGCGTTTTATGGATCTTGGCGTTATCCTGCTGAAATTGCCAACCTAAATAGAATTAATTATTAACTTCAAGAATAAAAAGTATATTCTAAAAAATATTAACAAATAAATAAGATATAGTCTTTTAAAGTAAAAAAGAAAGACTTCTGTCAGAATATGGGCATATTTTAGGTGGTGGACAAAATCCGGGTGTTCGGAGCTGTGGATTCTGTGGATCAGTTAGATTAGTCAGCGCGCACAATCCACCGCGACCCAACTGATCGAACAGCGTTGGACAACAGAAGAACACCACACAAGACCACAACAATACAATCGATCCCCATCATATTATTATACTATTATCCCCGTCTTTGATAACCCATCACAATCTGACAATTAAGAGTCTCATCCGCCCTACTAATAATCCAATAACCAAATCGCTATGACCGCTCAAGCCAACCAACAGAACGCGACAGTGCTCCTACGCGACGAGCACGACTATCGCGCTTAGTACAGCCAACTCTAAGCGCGCTGTGTCACCTACAATATATGGGAACAGGTCAATCCTAATAGGACAAAGCTGCCACTAATGGAGCCGTTCCCTCCGGAGCTCCCGGAGTGCGCCGACTACGCGCCATCGACTAGACTCCCTGCAGGAGCTAATCCAACTAGACTATTAGATCTATCCTTAGCGGGACAACGAGCTTACAAGGACGATCTTAAGATCTACAAAACTTAAAATAGAGCAATACAAAACAAAGTACGCCAGATACAAGACTGAGATAACTAATCTCCAACACATTATGATCCTCGTCTAATCTACTGTCGCGGTTCACCTACAGCGCACCTGCTGTCCGCCAGATGGATCGATCAGAGACTAGATTAAGAACCTTCGAGCCTATATAGGCATCACTATCGAAACCGAACGAGAGCAAGCGCGACCGCGATACTACAGTGCACTTAAACCACCTCGATCCGCGAATAACTAGGATACCTAGCTCGCCGAGTACAATTAAGCTGTAACTAAAGCGGAGACACTTAAGGTGCCCGATACTACTTAGTTTAGATTAGTAGCTGTAGACTTTATGTCAGCAGTAAATAAAATAGCCCTAATATAGGCAGCGACCTTCTAATCTAATAGGATAGATCAACCTAGGGTAACCTAGAAGGACATGATGAGACGGTTCCGAGAGTATATAATGCTGAATCATCCGATCACGCGAAACAGAAGCCAAAAGGCAGCTTTTATAGTAGATAATCTATCTGTATTTCTTGCTGCGAACAGCAACGCTGACCAGCGCGTGGATAGGGACACCTACTATATAGAAACGGGAAACTCTTAAGTTAGAAAATGGGGCAGACCCCGATATCAACGTACAGCTATAGAGGAAGGCGATCGCGAACCTCTAAGTTCTTTAATCCCTCTAAGAGGAAGAGGCAAAAGCGCAAGATCGTACGCCTACGGTAACTCCGCTAAAGCGGACGCCGTGCCTAGTAAAACTATGATCGCAGACGCCAGAGGCCCCAAATGTCCAGCATGTGACATAGGGCATGCCCTCTGTGATTGCTTCTACGTGTATACTAAGAAAGCTCTAGAGTGGTGGGAACCCAATCTAAGAACAGCCTAATTCGTAGAGCTTAGACGAGAACATAACGCTAAGTTTCAGAGTCTCCTAAGAGCCTAAGGTCGCCTAAGGACTTATACTCTAAGACTTAAGCAATCCTAAACTCCTACACCTAATCTTATTAATGATTGACTAAATAGACGACAGATATCGAAGATCGACGCCATGTTCGCCGCTGTATCCTCCCTATTAAATCGGCACGATTACCTACTAAGCAACTCCTTTATCTTTGACTCAGGATTGACGTGCTATATCACGAACAACCCTAATTAGATCCACAACTATCGGCCACCGATCTATAGAGATTTCATATAGGCAGGCAATAGCTAGATTTAGATTAAAGGATATAGATTAATAGTCCTACAGCTTAAACATAAACAGAGAGTAGAGAAACTCGTGCTCTACGACGTAGCAATCTGCCTAGACATCCTCTGCAATATCGTCTTATTTAGAGTACTAAGAAAGCAAGGACTCTAGTGGGATACCTAATCGGATCCTACAGCGGTTAAGCGATTAGATAGATTAACCGTCTGCGAGCTGGCAGAGCTATATAGTTAATAGGTACTAGAGTATTAGCCAAATAGATTAGAGGACAGAGTAGCCCTACACGCCTACTCACAAACGTCCCAAACGCGCCGGCGACCCTAACAGGCGCCTGCTCTCCTCTAGCACAAAAGACTAGGACACCTAAGGCTAGTAGCGATCGAGCACCTAGTCTAGTAAGCTAAGGGGGTGCGAGTTAAAGGGGTAACGACAGTGCAGTGCGATGCGTGTGGCCGAGCGAAAATCCAACGACAGATCAGCCGCGTTCCACGGATCAATGATTAGGGACCCGTAGAGAGGCTCGCCATTAATTTCCACTCCTATAAGAATCAATCCTATAACAAAGAGAAAAGCCAATTACTAATTACTAATAGGTACTCGCGATTTTAGTGGGATTTCTATCTCACAGATAACTAAACGGCGAAATCGATCATCTAAGTACTATCTAATTTCCTTACTTTCCTCTAAAACTAATACAACATCACCCTAAAAGTGATTGAAACCGACAACGAGATCACTACAGTTAAACTAGACGTCGAGCGATAGATCAGAGGCCAAGGCATTGCTGTTGAGCCTTCAGCACTAGATACTTAAGCTTAAAATAGTAGAGCTAAACGCTTAGGGGGTGTAAATAAAGAGAAGGCACGCACAATAAGACTTAACGCTAATCTACTATAGGAACTCTAGCTAGAGATCACTCGGGCTGCTGTACACCTCTACAATTAAACGCTAAACTACAGTAACTAGTGGAAAACACCCTACGAAGTACTCTTCACGCGCGTATCACTAGCAAATAGGATAGTCACATCGATTAAGAAGCCTTACCTAGCATACCTTAAGCCTATAGGTGCAAAGCTTTTGCGATAACTAATAATACCTATAGAGGCAAATTTAGACTACAGCGGCTTAATCTAAAAGCCTAGATTAGCTACCTAGTTGGATATTAATTATCTAATATCTATTAGATTTGGATCCTATCACTCGCCAAAGTTATCAGCATAAGAGACGTAACCTTCGACGAAAATACAATATTTAATAGGACAATTAAAGACCTAATAGATAGCCTTATGCACAGCACTCTCTCAGCGATCGCAGCATACGTTAGGACTATCAAGCTCCTACCACCGATCCCAGACACCGGGACGGAGTCGTTTTATAAAGACGACGAAAGCATTAATACCACAGAGGAGGAAGAAGATCCGCTAGGGTACTACAATAGTCGAAAGATCCAAGATCACTACCTAACTCCTCTATCAACACCTCCACCAGCAGTCCTGCTCGCCTAGTTTATAAGTAGAAATGTTTAATCTACTCCTAAGATCTAATTATCTAAAACAGTTCTATAGGCCGCAGCGTTTATAGCTAGATTAAAGGCAAGGACTATAGGCACTCACAATAGAGGCCTAATCGACAAGGCATAACTTCACTAGCTACTCGCCAAAGGAGTTAAGATTAATTAATTATAACTTCCTGATCCACCGACAGCCAGGACTAATCTTGATTAGCACCCTTTAGGAGAGCTATTTAAGGAAGCACAACGTGCACATCTCGACAGCCACAAAGTCACTAATTCGTAGGAAGAAGTACCCTACTAAGCAGCTAAATCTAAAGGACACTAGATTCTAGACTGCATGTGGGTGTATGTCTACAAATTTAACAAAGCCAATCAATTTATTAAGTGCAAAGCTCGATTAGTTGTGCGGGGTAATTAGCAGCGCAATATCACCTCCTAAGACACCTACGCCGCTACTCTAGCTAGCCGATTATTTTGACTACTTATAGCAATCGCTGCTAAACACAACCTTAAACTAAAACAGTACGACGTTACCAACGCCTTCGTCTACGCATCGTTAGATCGAGAGGTCTATATACGGATGCCAAAGGGCTATTAGAAGCCCAGCACTATCCTACGGATTAAGAAAGCTCTTTATAGGCTAAGAATATCCCTACTCCTTTGGCAGAAGGATCTCACAGCGACGCTTACTTAACTTAGGTTCTAGATTGTACCCCACGAGCCCTGCTGTATAATTAAAGACGGAATTATTATCTTCTACTACGTAGACAATATTATCCTAGCCTATAGCAAGGATCAATCTAAGAAGGCTTAAGAAGCAATAGATTAGCTCAAGCAGCGATACTCTATCACTAGTAGAGACAATCTATAGTAGTTCCTTGGGATCGAGGTGATTAGGGATCGATCTAAACAACTGATCTACCTCTCCTAGGTTGCCTACTATGAAAAGATTAATAGACTAGTAGACGATTAGATAATCCGCCACGATACTCCTATAGCGACTAGCGAGCTTATGCCTAGAGAAGGACTAGCTACCCCGTCTAAGATTAATCGATACTAGCGGAAGATTAGCTCTCTCCTCTACGCCGCTGTTAATACACGCCCGGATATTGCTTTTGCGACATCTAGACTAGCTAGATTTCTCGCTAACCTAAGTTAGGAACACTAACAGGCTGCGGATCGAGTGTTACTCTACCTATCCGACACTAAGTGGCTGACATTACGATTAGGTGGCGGCACCGCTATGCAGGTAGCTAGTAACGCATTATTTGCAGACAACACTCTGGATCGCAAAAGCTCTCAGGGCTACGCGATTAAACTCTTCGGCGGGCTGATCGCCTGGCGATCTAGCAAGTAAGATACCGTCACTACTTTAATAACTAAAGCAAAGCTCTTAGCACTCTCACAAGTAGCTAAAAAAGCAATCTTTACCTTACAATTAATTAGTGAACTTAAGGTTAAGCTACTAAGTCCTACGATTACTATCTAATGCGACAATCAACAGACGATCCGTCTTGCAACTCAAGCAGTATTAAGACTCACCACGAAGCTCCGACACGTAGATATCCACAACTATTAGCTCCAACAGGAAGTGACGAACTAGAGGATTAAAGTAGTATACATAATATCCTCTGAGATAATAGCTGATGGCCTTACTAAAGTACTCCTAGTAAACTAGTAGACGGGCTTTCTAATCTAACTAGGGCTGGTCGAAGTTAGGGATCGAGAGCCACACAATCAGTTACCTGTTGTAGAGATCTAAGCTCAATTAGAGCAGCTTAGCTGTGATTAATCCAGCTCAAGGCTCTTGAGCTGAGGGGGTGTGTCAGAATATGGGCATATTTTGGGTGGTGGACAAAATCCGGGTGTTCGGAGCTGTGGATTCTGTGGATCAGTTAAATTAGTCAGCGCGCACAATCCACCGCGACCTAACTGATCGAACAGCGTTGGACAACAGAAGAACACCACACAAGACCACAACAATACAATCGATCCCCATCATATTATTATACTATTATCCCCGTCTTTGATAACCCATCACAATCTGACAACTTCTTACTTACCTCTTTTCAATAGAGGTTTAACAATACGTACAAGTACTTGTCGTATATAACGTGTATTTATAAATGTTCTAGAGTTCTGTAGGGATCTAGTTATGTGTAACTTAGATCTTCTACCTATCTAGATAGCTCCCCAAACACCTATCGAGATATCGCGGGCTATATCTCTGTTAGTAAGCTAGATAAAAATGTACTAAACTCCCAGAAAAATACTAAATTTTTCAAAGAATATTTTAGCTTATTTAGATTTTTTTTAAACTTACTTAAATTAGTTGTTTGAACTTGTTTCTTTCCAAGTCGCTTATTTCTTCTCTTCCTAACGTATTCTTGCCTAGCACCATACCCACGCTGTATAGAAGACTCGTTAAAAAATGTTACTTTGCTAAAGTTTATATTTTCAAGAATTTTAAGTGTCTTCTTAGCGTAATCCTTGCGGTTCGTAGCTTTTTCTGCGTTTAAAAGCTGCTTCTTTCTAGCTAAAGATTTTCAGTATTTCTCTGCTTTTAATAAGCGTTGTAAGCTTCTAGTAGAGGAATCTAGATTATTCTCTACTAGACTACGCCTATTTGTCTTCTTAGGACTTCTTTCTAGGTCTCTATTAACTACTCGAGTAGTTCGTTTAGAGACCTTAGTAGGGCGGCCTAGTTTAGGCGTAGAAAGAGGTAGAATAGGACTTTTCTTCTTCTTAATACGTTGTAAAGTATTACAAATAGACTTATAAGGCTTTTATAGCATAGTACTAATAGTACTAGTAGAATTTTTTTGCAAAGATAGAGTATAAACTTCTTTTTCGAATTTAGAAAGCTCTCGAGACATAGAGACATAATAGAGATAAGAAAATTTAGAAGTAGAAAGAGAAAGACATAACGTGGTTCACAAGCGAGTCGCCACCCTAACCGAGTCGCCACCGCAACACAATTGCCGCGCCTGAGCAGCAACTTTATGCAATGCCGCAACTACATTAATTGCAAAAGTCCTATACTAAGGGTGATTTACAGTTTACTATCTTAGATATTAACTTATATTAATTTTAAAGTAATAAACGCGCTGCAGCTACCTATAACGTCCCCTAAAGAACGCTTATTAACTAACGCGCTAGACGACGCCCTCGACGCGATTATAAGCTAAATACAAAGCGCCTTATGAAGCTAGAAGAGGAGGTAATTATAAAGCGTATACGCGACGAGTCTTTATATAGAATACCGCCCTTAAAGTCACACGTATAAGATATAACTAATAGACTACTGCGCGATTGCAGCGGCGAGCCTATAAGTAAGAACTAGGTTAATAACTTTATTTAACGTACACCTTAGCTACGTACACGCTAGAGCTGTCTATCTAATTACTAGTAAGCTCTCTATAAGGATCTAGCGGTTATTAGGCCCTAGTTCAGCTTACTTTTATTAATAAAGGCGTAATATAGTATTATAGATAAGGACACTTAGAACTTTAATAAGTTAGGCTTTATAATAGGTACAATATCTTCTTAGCTTATAGTCATAGGCGTAGGGAAACCTAGGAAATAGAAGAAACTATAGCCTAGCGATCGCGAGTAGGTAACTCTAGTCTAAGGCGTCTCTATAATAGGGCGTATTATCCTACATTTTTTTATCTTTAAAGGTAAAGTCCTTATTACCTCCTAGTTCGCAGATCTGCCACGCAATTAGATTATTACTATCTCTTCTACTAGCTAGATTAATAATAACCTCGCGCTAGCCTAGCTTAAGTACTTTAATGCCTATATAAAGGCGTCTTCTACTAGGGCGTATAGGCTGCTTATTATTAAAAGCTATAAGAGCTACTACTTAATAAAATTCTAGAACTACTATAAGGAGAATAAGATTATTACTCTCTATATACTACCTTACTCGCCGCACCTTCTATAGCCTCTTAACGTTGTCCCCTACTTGCTATTAAAGCGCACGTACGGCGATAAGATCTTACTCTTAGCACATAGCCGCATCTACTACATTAATAAGGAAACTTTTCTTACTAGTCTTTAAAGTAGCTTATAAAAAGACGTTTACACTAGAGAATATTTACGCTAGGTTTTAAGGCGCTAGGCTAGTCTTATACAACCTAGAGGCTATATTATTAAAGCTAGATATACAGCTACGTACGCTAACACTACCTATACTAGGCATTATCGCCTAGGAGGCGTAAACACCGCGCAACGCCCGCAAGGTAGAGGCGCAATCTACGCTAATTCGAAATCGCATGTAAAACTACTAAGGGTTACTAGTAAGCTTATTAGATAAGTAGGTTAAGTAGCTAAGTAAAGGCGCTTAGTAGATAGCTTATAATATAGTATTAGTATAGAAGGAAATAAGCCGCCTTTAAGACGCTATTAATACGCTTATAAAGCGTAAGACTTATAAAAGACGCTACGTATGGACAGAGGAGGTATTAATAGTTAGTAAGGTATCTAACCTAATTGCTAAAAGGGGGGGTAGTAGTTATAAGGAGGGTAAGGAGCCTGCGAAGAGGGTGCGCGTAGGTCGACGCTGCGGCCGTTGTGGCGAGATTAGATACAACTCCTACACCTATAAGGCAGAAATTAAGGATATAGATAATAGCGTCGCTTCTAAATAATCCTATAGTATTACGCATAGTATAGTAATTTATTATAATGTTGCGTAAAGTTGCTGCGCAGGCGCAGCGATTGTGTTAGGGTGGCAACTCGGTTGGGGTGGCGACTCGCTTGTGAACCACGTTATAGAATAACACTAGTATACTATTACGTAATTTTAGCGTACTTTTTTAGCGTACTTTTTTAGCGTACTTTTCTCTATTCTTCGTTTTTAAAATTAACTAGATAAGAAAGCTTAGAAAGAGATTTGTTTATGTAATGCTTATATAAGCTAGTATCTTAGGAACTTTTTTCAGAAATTTTTATACGCTCAGTAAAAAGTTATACCTAACTCTCTTCTAGCTCTTTTTGAACTCTACTTTTACAGCCTTAGATTAGCTTTATTTTGCTTACTAAGTATATCTTTTAGTAACCTTACCTAACGAGAAGGTTCTTAACTTTCTAAAAAACTAAAATGTATTAGTCTAGCTAGTCTAGTCCTTTAGATATAGAGCTTGGAAAAAGTTAACTTTTAAAAAGTCTCTTTCTTTTTGTCACCCGACTGTACTACAGGAGGAACAGGCACGTATACGAAGCGTAATTAAAGAGCTTACAAAGCGTAAGGGCTAGAAAAGGCAGTATATACGGGTAGAGGAGACCTTAATAGTTAGCGAGGTATCAGACTTAATTGCTAAGAGGGAGGGTAGTAGTCGTGAGGATGGCGAGACGCCTGCGAAGAGGGTGTGCGCTAAGAGGCGCTGTAGCCGTTGCGACGAGGTTAGGTATAACTCCTACACTTATAAGGTAGAAATAGAGGATGCAGATAATAGCGAAGAATCTAAAGTATAATCTACTATAGTGTATAGTATAAAAAATTGTTGTGGTGTTGCGCAGCGTTGCCGCGCAGGCGTGTTGGTGGGGTAGAGCTGCCGACTCGATGGGGCTGCCGACTCGATGGTGAACCACGTTATAGACTTTATTAATCATTGTAATAACAACAAGATCCTATTAGCTGTATTCCTACCACATGCTACCTATACGCTTCAACCCCTTAACGTTAGGATGTTCAAACCTCTCTTAAGCGCTTATTCAACTAAGCTGGCAAGATACCTTTAGGACAGTTAGGGGTTACTTAAAATAAGTGAAGGAGACTTCTTCCCGCTCTTCTAGAGGGCTTAGTGTATGACTTTTAAGCCTCTAGCCATCAGAAGGTCCTTTAAAGTAACTAATATACACCCACCTAACCTAGAGGTTATACTCAAGAAGCTTGCTAAGGAGGCATTAGATTTAGATAAAAGCTTAACCTCAGTACTTAGTAGAGAGGATTGGCTAAAGTTTAATTCTATTATACGCCGTACAGTAAAGGATCAAAGCGATAAGGACGTTAAGAAGCTTTAACGAAGCTTGCACCACATTGCAGCTCAAAATACACTACTCTAAGGAGAGATTAGTGGTCTCACAAACGCCCTAGCCATCAAGAAGAGACAGGATAACAAGTCCTATACCCTCTAGCTTAAGAGCAATTAGGGGTATCACGGGGGAGCTGTTTTCTGGTCACCTAAGCGTGTATAACAAGCTCGGGATAATAAGGTATCACGACAATAACAAGCTGTACAACAACAGCTTCAAAAAGCAGAGAGAACTTAGATAAAGGAGCAAGCTCGCCTCTGCAAGCTTCAGCTACTCAAGGCGAGGCGTGTAGAGCGAGAGAGACGTTAGGAGGTGCGGAGGAAAGAGCTAGCTACAAAGCTAGCTGAAAAACAGCGCTAGAAGTCCCTCCGCGACGCCGAAAAAGCTAAAGAATTGTCCTAAAAGGGTAAGCGCAAAGATTTACAAGCCTATAAGCTAGCTATAAAGCGTTAGAAATATGCTAGTTTTACTACAGCTGTGGTAGGAGCTGTAAGCGTTGCATTAGCTACCCTAGCACGTAGTCGCCGTTCCCGGCTAATCTAGCGCCCAAAAAAATATTCTAAATAAGCAAAAAGTTTTGCAGGCCTGTAAATAGTATGGATCTAGATCTGCACAATTTTATCACGATTTGTAGGGGCTCTACGGCTTCATCTTTTTGAATATGTTGAGTTGTAAGGGTGTTCATCGAATGATCGTGTTCATCGAACGCACGGGCACTGTAGGGCGTATCTTAAAAGGGAGCTTATATAATATAAGAAATTAATTAAGAGTAGAGAAATATTAGACTTAACAGAATACAAGCTATCGAGCTATCTACGTTGTGAGCCCGAGCTTTTGCTGTGGGCGCCAAGGCGCTAGTCCGATAAGATAAGGATCTTATCGATATTGGGGCCATGGACCGAGTCTATAGATCCGTAACATTAACTTTCAGCACCACAAGTTACCACCGATATGTAAAAGTAATTTTTCCCCGCAGTTGATGCTTTAGCTTCCTGCGGCTGCGCTGTCTTGCAATTGCTTTGTTTAGCTCCATAATGCAAGTATGACCCAAAACATCACCTGATGGAGGTAAATCAGCTACAAAAGCTCAGCTCCGTAGGATCAAGACATATTAATTAACCAGTTAATTTCTTTAAACCCCTCTCATCTACAAAATGTGCCTACCGATCATCTTATCTGTGAAAGCCCAGATCTCAGCTCGACGCAGTAAGGTTTTGATATGTGTAAGTGTCAGATATTCACTCTCATCTGGAATACTGATGAAATAGGTAATAATGGTGATGATATTGATAATTGATTGTGTGTTGGTTCTGTCTACGGTTGTGGGCACACCTAGGGGGTACCAAACCTTCCTGTGATCCGATTAGCTCTCTCAGATACCGGGTCGCGCTAGTCTAACCTAGCGTCTGTACGCTCTTATCTTTAACAGTGCTATTATCTAATACACCCCTTCAGCTTAGACGCTCTTCACGCTTATAAGCTAGGCACTTAGTCCTACTTAAGGCTTACTACGAGATTTTCAAGTTTCTCTTGAATTTCTTCGAGCGGTGCCGAGTTTCTCGCCAGGATTTCCTTAGCGGGGACTAGTCCTAGTTGTTCTAGGAATTCTAGCTATCTGTTTAGTGGCAATAATTTAGTGAGACTATCGGCGATCATATCCGCGGTAGGTATGTACTCTACGGAGATCCGGCCTGTCGACACCTCCTGTCTAATCTAGTAATTATATATATTAACATGTCTAAGTTTAGTTTGAAGCTTTAAGACCTCCTTAGTAACTAGGCGAATAGTCTGTTTGTTGTCGCATTAAATAGTAATACTAGGGGTGTTAAGCTAGATGTTTAGCTCCTTAAGGAGACGGGACAGGAATAGAGCTTCCTTAGCTACTTAAGATAGAGCGAGGAGCTCGGCTTCTGTCGTTAATGCTGTAATAGTGTCTTGTTTATTAGCTTTCTATGCGATAAGTCTATTAAAGAGCTTAATCGCGTAGCCCTGTGAGCTCTTCCTGTCTAGGGTATTGTCGGCAAAGGAAGCATCGCTAGCTATCTATAGTCTAGTGCCTCTTCTAAGTTATAGCGCAAGGTGCTTTGTCGCTAGTAGATATTAGAGGACTTAGTCGGCAGCGTTATAGTGCTCTAGTCCTAGGTTAGAGAGAAAGCAGGCGAGCCGCAACGTCGCAAAGGCGATGTCTAGTTTAGTAGTCACAGCTGCGAAGAGGAGCGAGCCTATCTTGCGCTAGTATTTGTTGATCTCTGTTAGGGAGGCGAGGCTATCTCTTAGTAGTAGTTTAGCAGTCGCTATCAACGTGTCGTGTCTAATGTTAGTACAGTCGGCTAGTCTACTAATCTTGTCTACGTAGGCCGCCTGCGATAGCTAGATCGTCCGCGCCTTTTAGTCTCGGATAATCTCGACGCCGAGGAACTATTATAAGTTGTTTCCCCTAGTAAAGAGGTATCTATCCTAGAGGCGAGTAATTGCCTACTAGGCGGATTACTCTATGTCTATGTAGTATACGAGTATAATATCGTCCACGTAGAAGAAGATAATAATACCGTCTTTGATAAGACAGCAGGGTTCGTACGGTACTTCCTAGAACCTAAGTTCTTTAAGAGTGCCTATAAACTCTTTCTGCTAGAGGAGCAGGGATATACGCAGTCTATATAATGCCTTGTTAAGCTTAAGTATAGTGCCTAGCTTCTAATAGCCGCGTAGCATTCTTATAAATACTTCTTAGTCTATTATCGTATGCACGAAGGCGTTTGCTACGTCGTACTATTTAAGCTCTAGGTCGTACTTTACTACAATTGCGGTTAGCCTTTAGAACGACCAGCTTGCGAGTGTTGCTGTATAGGTATCTTGCGATGTAATGTTTTGCTGCTAATCACCGCGGACGACTAGTCGTGCCTTGCACTTAAGTAGTTAGTGATGCTTGTTCAGTTTGTAGGTGTATACCTATATACAGTCTAGGATTTGTTGTCTTATTTGCTTAATTTTCTTTATAGGGATCTCTATCTATAAGTTTATTTAATAGTAGCTTACTAGATAGGACTGTTCTGCTTCTTTAAATAGTTCTCCTATTAGGTGGTCCTTAAGCTTAGTTTAGTATATTAGCAAAGGTGGTAGCTAGCTACGATAGGGCTTTAAGCCTTTAGCGAGTATTCTTATAATTGCAGCCTTATCTATAGCTACTCCTCTATATTCTCTAACCTTTCTAGCCTAGGTACCCGCTATAAACGCTGCTGCCTATAGGGCAGTCTTAGGGGTTCCTTATCGATCCTTCTTATCTAGCGATGCTCCTGCTATTAGCCGCGCGAGCAACGCTGCAGGTGGCGGTGTCGCTAGAGGTGTTGGGTAGCTGTTCCAGATTTTTCTCCCTTAATAGTATCCTAGCTGGTCGCCCTCGCTGTCCTGAGCGAGTTACTCCTCTAGTAGACTGTCCTTATAGAAGGACTCCGTCTCTAGTTGCTGCGCTAGTGTTGGCAGCTTAATGGTCCTCACGTGTGTCGCGATTTCTTCTAGCGTATTGTGCATAAGGTTGTCTATTAGGTCTTCGGTTTTGCTATTAAAAATTAAATGTTCGTCGAAGACGACGTCTCTAGTGCTTATTACTTTAGCGAGTAATAGTATCTAGATTTAGTAGATGTTTGATAACTAGTATCTAACTAGGTATCTAATCTATGCCTTTAGGTCGAGGCGTTATAGGCGCGACTTTTCTCTATAAGTGTTGTCTGTTATAGCGAAAGCTTTACAGCTAAATACCTTAGGGTAAGTAAGGTTTAGTTTTTAGAGAGATGTAACTATTCCGTTGCTAAAAGCTACTCGTGTGAAGAAGACTTCGTATAGTGTCTTCTAGTAATTATTATAGTTTAGGGTTCTGTTATAGAGATAGACTACGGCTTAAGTAATTTCTAGCTATAGTTCCTAAGAGAGATTAGCGTTAAGTCGCATTACGCGTGCCTTCTCCTTGTTTACACCCCCTGAGCGCTTAGCTCTACCGTTTTGTGCCTATGTGTCTAGGGCTAAGGGCTCGACTCTAATACCTTGTGTTGCTAGCTATCGCTCGACATCTAGCTTAATAGTTGTGATCTCGTTATTAGACTCTATAGTCTTAACGGATATGTTATAATAGTTCTTTATAAATAAGAAGAAAGTTATAAGTAGCTAGATAATAGACTTAGCTATCTAGTTGTTAGTAAAGTATAGGTCCTATTAGAGGCCTAAAAAACGATTAGTAATAAGCATTTAGCTCTTCTCTTTTGTGATCGCCTAGGCTTTATATGTATAGAAGTCGATAGCGAGTCGCTCTCTTAGGCCTTCGTCGTTAGTTCGCAGTGAGCGTCGTATCTATCTCTTAGACTTGGCTCTTCCGCAGGAGTCGTATTATACTGTCGTTACTCCTTAGACTCGCACCCCCTTAGACTGCTGCACGAGGTGCTTAATTGCTGCTAGTCTTAGGTAGCCGAGTCTCTTGTGCTATAGCATCGCTGAAGCCTTCTTTAGTCCTCTCTGCGTGCGTGTTGTGATGGCTCTTATATAGATAAATACCTAGGGTAGAGGACTGTACTCTAATACCCACTAGCTAAAAGTTTCTAAGAGGTTACTTATAACTTAATCGTTAAGTCCTTATAAGTTAGTTAGGTTTAATTTAGTATCCTACTAGATTCCTCTCTGCCGTAGCAGTCGGAAGGACACTAGATTGTATACGATCTCTAGGCAGATTGCCATATCTTGCAGCACTAGCTTTATTGTCCTATGCTAATGTTGCAGCGTGATACCTGTAGTCCCGTATCCTCGTATCTAAATCTTTATACTACTAGCCTATATGTAGTCTCCTAATAATAACGGGCAGTAGTTGTATATCCGATCTAGATTATTTGTGATGTAGCACGTCGCTACTGAATTAAGAATAAATAATCGTGCGAGAGGGTACGTGTGCTTAGCTGTCCCACTCCGTGCGATAGTAGTGAACGCGGCGTCTACGTCCGTAATCTTTCAGCCTTCTAGTCATTCGATTAGTAACTAAGAGAGATCTAGGGTTAGTGTATGTAATTACTTTAGCACTAGTGTGCGAGTATGGGGTCTGCTTTGTCCGCGGATTAGCCCTTAAAACGATGAATTATATATGCGTCTAAACTTAATAAGCTCGCTTATTGTCTTATTAGGTTGCTACTATTCTAGGGCAGTCTCTAGGTAGAGATAAAAGCATATTCTAATGCTATAATATTGTCTATATACTTAGCATTGTACTCTAGCAGTAGTAAAAGAGTCTTGTTTTAAAGATCTCTTAAGTGTAGACTTTGTGCTTCTAGCTTATACGTTAGTATTAGGGTCTACTCTAGTTTAGCGTTGTTTACGAGGACGTCCCTAGTACGTTGTTAGCGAGGTCTACTCTAGTTTTATTTTTGTCGATAGCCCGGATTTCGAACTATAAGGCGTCCCTAATAGCTCCTAGTTGGATTCACCACTAGCAAGAGTTAATCTATATAGTCTATCCTAAGCTGCCATAGCTGCTTTGTGCTTCCCTAATCTAAGGGGATAGTTTATCATTATATGCTCTCGGAACCGTTTCATTATCTCCTTCTAGCTCATACCTACTGCCCCACAACTATTATCCTAAAAATTAGTGGCCTATATAGGTGTAGTTTTATTAACAGCTGCTAAGAAGTCTTTTATTGTTGTGCTAAGCTAGGATAGCTTAGGGACATTGTACGTCTCCGCGTAGGTTACGGCTTAGTTATACTTAGCTAGCTACGTGTCCTATTGCGCCGCGCTTCTTATAGGCCGTAGGGCCGCAAGATAGCGCTCGCGTGCTTGGTCTTTCTTAGTCTCGTTATCAACCCCAACGGTTAGTTGTAGGTTAGCAATCCACTCGCGTAATGTCTTGTCTAGGAGACAGCATGTGCGTAGTAGGTGTAGTAACACGCTTAATTAAATTAAGGTTATAATATGTTAGAAGCTTAATTACTCCTTTTCGTACTAGTGTTGGTCGCTCTTGTACTGCTCTATCGACATACGATAGTACTTAAGATCTTCTTTAAATGCCTTTTGCCCGCTGCTAGACAGCTCGCTTAGGCGCTCTAGTTCTCCGATGCTAGCAGCTGCTTAGTAGTTAGCGAATACTAGGATTCTAATGTCTTTTGGCTCCCGAAGGGGCTAAGTAGTAGATTTTAGGTTAATCTTATCCCAAATATTGTGCGCTACGCAACGCGCTTGTAGTTGCAGCATCTATCTGGTGTAGTCTAACTAGTCGCGTAAAGTCACGGTCGCGTCGCGGGTGGTAAATATGGTCATTTTGGTAAGTAGGTAAAGGTAGTGAGACTCTTAATTGTCAGATATTCACTCTTATCTGGAATACTAATAAAATAGGTAATAATAGTGATAATATTGATAATTAATTGTGTGTTGGTTCTGTCTACGGTTGTGGGCACACCTGGGGGGTGCTAAGCCTTCCTGTGATCCGATTAGCTCTCTCAGATGCTGGGTCGCGCTAGTCTAACCCAGCGTCTGTACGCTCTTATCTTCAACAGTGCTATTATCTGACAGTAAGACCCAATAATCTTGAACTCCCAAAGAGGGTCATCTACTCGAAGAAAGTTCGCATGAAGGGGCATTCCTCCAGCGAATGTAGTCCCGAAACCGCCAAGTCCACCTGCAACTGTGGCGATTGGGCTTACTTTCCATGTCGCATCAATGTTTCGTTTCTTTCAGAATGAGCTCTTTTGAACGAGGATATACAGTTTCTTTGAGATGTGAAATATTGCCGCGGAATCTCTACTGAAGTTAAATTGGAGCTCGCAGCAATCAGTAAAAAGTAATCTAGTTACTACACACTGGCCCCCGATGTCCCCCCCTATTCCAGCTTCTTGATTAGACCTGGCACTTTGGTTTCGTTGTGCTTTAGTAATTGACATCCTAAGAATTAGATTTATATAAGACAACGAGACCCTAAAAGCACAACAGAGTAGAAGTATCCCATTCGAACGGTTAAGTGGATCCACTATTCCCTTAGCTCAGTTGCCTCAGAGTTTAACACACAAGATTTGGCCGAGCAATATAGACTTTCGCCAAGCAAGCCAAGCGCAGCTGAAAAGGCGAAAGCTGAAAATTCTCCAGTAGTACTTAAGCGCCCAGGCAGCTTTGGAGTTATCCATGCAAAAGATGGTGTTGTGTGGTATCTGCAAGTCGTCAAACCAGGCCCGTTGGCTGGTTCGCGGATGCGGGGTGTTCCCCAGAGTCTTGGAAACTCATACTGGTAGAGCTGAAACATTAGCAATGTGGTCGCTTTATCGTGCCATTCATACGTCTTCTATTCCGCCCTTCAGCTTTACTAAAAGGCGGATGCCCTGTTGGTTGAAGTGCACATAACTTGTGCAGTGTTCGAAGTAGGAGATATCCTAGATCGTGCATCGCCAAAAACGTGGTGCTGAAGCAATATGCAGTCAGCTCAGCTGGAACTACCCGGTACAACACTGATATGAGGGTTGAGAACTGATCCCTGTCTACACTGTATTATAAATCCAAGCTTCCCAAGAACCGTAATATATAAGTCCTGCTAACCCTAGGCTACAGCGTCGTTCTCCTTCATCCAGAGACGATCGAATCCTTCACTTCTCTATTCTTACCAAAAGCTTTTATTTTCCGACCTCCTACTCAACCTCTATCATGGGAAATGTCCAGCCGTATCCTATCTGCGGCTTTGTGCCTCCATACATTCTCTCAGCCATAGCCGACTCTGCCATCGCCAAACCTGATCCTGTCGGGGAAATTTCTCGTGCTGCCTGCAAACATACGCTTCAACATGGAACATCCTATGCCACTCAACGTCATGAGCTGTGCGCTAGAACTCAGGTTAGTCCTCCAGATGCTGGGAGAGGCTTCACCCCCAAATACGTCCTTGGGGCAATTGCTGAGTCTAAGCAATCTAGCAAACTCTGGTGGCAGAAGAGGCTACACTGCCAGGCCTCGTGCAAAGAAAGATCTACAATTACAATGGAACCGACAATCTCCCTGGAACGCTTGCGAGATCAGAAGGAGAGGTACGCATTAAGGACCGCCAAGTCAACAATGTCTACGACGGATTCAAAATCACGCACGACTTTTTTTCGAAGATATTCGGCCGCAATTCCCTTGATGGCAGAGGGTAGCCTCTTATTGGCAGCGTCCATTACAAACTGAGCAGCACGCCAGATGGGTACAACAACGCTTTCTGGGACGGTGAAGCGCAGCGAATGGTTTTCGGCGATGGCGACCACATCACCTTTGACTTCCTCACCGACTCGCTGGATGTCATCGCCCACGAACTGAGTCATGGCTTTGTCCAATTCTCCTCACCGCTTGAATATGCATCGCAGTCCGGAGCCTTGAATGAGTCTTGTGCCGATATCTTTGGCTCCATGGTCGAGCAATGGCATATGCATCAGAGTGTGGATGATGCGGACTGGATTCTCGGCCAGACGCTTTTTCCGGTGGCGTTTACGGGTTCTGCGCTACGAACTTTTAAGGCTGGGAAAGCATATAAGGACGACCCTATCTTCAAAACTGACCCGCAGCCAAAGCACATGGACGATCTCTACAAAGGGCCTAATGATAGGGGAGGCGTCCATATCAACTCTGAAATCCCGAATCATGCCTTCTATCTTGCTACGAAATCTCTTGGTGGGAGTTCTTGGGAAAGGGCTGGCAAGGTGTGGTACAAGACCATGATTTCAGGTAAGATTGAACCCAACTGCGATTTCAAGACTTTCGCGAGAGCTACAGTGGATATCGCCGGAGAGGAATTTGTCGATAAGTCGGTGCAGATGGCTATTCGTGATGCGTGGGTCAAGGTCGGAGTGCTTGCTCAAACAAAGATCTGAGCTCGTGTTTGTTGATAATATGAATGGTTTCATAACGTAAGCGGCAACTAAGCTGCACACCTTCGCTAAGACTACACCTTATCTACCTTCTATCCTAATGTCTTATCTATATAATCTTGAACCACTTCTCTATAAAGATCATCCTTACTACGTAAGCTAGCGACGTGCTACTAATTAATTGTCAACAACTCTACTAAGCGATAGGTTACGTAAATACCTTTCTAAAGAAAACTTGTATATGTAACGAAGTTCACAAGCGAATCGCCACCCTAACCAAGCCGCCACCCTAACACAATCGCCGCGCCTGCGCAGCAACTTTACGCAATATTATAATAAATTACTATACTATACGCTATACTATAGGATTATTTAGAAGCGTCGCTATTATCTATATCATTAATTTCTGCCTTATAGGTGTAAAAGTTGTGTCTAATCTCGCTACAACAGCCGCAGTGTCGCCCTACGCGCACCCTCTTCGCAGGCTCCTTACCCTCCTTATAACTACTACCCCCTCTTTTAGCAATTAGGTTAGATACCTTACTAACTATTAATACCTCCTCTGTCCATACGTAGCGTCTTTTATAAGTCTTACGCTTTATAAGCGTATTAATAGCGTCTTAAAGGTAGCCTATTTCCTCCTACACTAACACTATGTTATAAGCTATCTACTAAGCGACTTTACTTAGCTGCTTAACCTACTTATCTGATAAGCTTACTAGAAACCCTTAGTAGTTTTGTATGCGATTTTAAATTAGCGTAGATTACGCCTCTACCTCGTAGGCGTTGCGCGGTGTCTACGCCTCCTAAGCGATAATGCCTAGTATAGGTAGTGTTAGCGTATATAGCTATATATCTAGCTTTAATAATATCGCCTCTAAGTTATATAAAACTAGCCTAGCGCCTTAAAACTTAGCGCAAATATTCTTTAGTATAAACGTTGTCGGATCGTGAGTATCGGTAGAGACGTCGGCTGCTGGACACTTCGGCCCGACTTCGGCCCACCTTGCGCAGAGCTTAGGTATACCTTCGTAGCAGCTGTGTTCGTAATAAATCAATCACCATCACCGAACAGAATGCATTCCTAGTTATCGTTATTTCCTTTCAGCACTAGTGCTATAGACCTTCCAACACTGATCAGTGATTGCTTAAGGCGATCACAGACAGCAAGGTAGAAGAGACAGACCGCATCTTCGACGAACTCCCTGACGCACGACGTTATACTCCCGGGAGAAGATTCTGTGCTAAGAACAGAGCGAGGCAGAGATAACACAAAGCACTCTTAACCTCCCTCTACAGCTGCTGGTTTAGCTTAATCCGCGAACACAGAGCGCGTCAGCAACGCAATACAACTCAACCGTACGAGCGTCTCCGGACGATCCGATCACGTACAACAACAAGCGCTGGCACGACCAACCAGCGAGACAACAACACCGACAACGCGTCAACACCCGCTAGCAAGATGGCGGATAACCAAAGCGAAATAAGCTCTGCAGACTCTGCTGAAGCTCAGAATCAACTACAGAATGAGCAATCAGAACACCTCTCAGACTCACCATGGGCCAAATTTACCGCGGAACAACTTATGGAAAACTGTCCATACACAGTTGCACTCAAGGTCATCAATACAGCTCTCTGGGGTGTACCCGCACCGGCGGACGCAAATGAGACACACGCAACAACGTGGGTCGCTAAGGCTATCCACGACTACAATGTGTCAATGGCCTGGGACGATGACCTCTTCATTGACTACAAATGGGACTTTGAAGGATGGACGAAGGAGCTATTTAGCAAGGTTGAGCGTGGTACACTAAGGTCTCTTAAGAGTGTGCTACGACACCGGGGAGTATACACTGGCAACAATCACGCCAGGGTGGCGGACTCTCTCTACAACATTCTAGGTATAGAGAATACTCTTGAATGGGAACCAGCAGAGTTTCGAGCCATGAAATTCGACCAACAGTCCGAAGCGTACCAGCGCCAGCAGAGCAATAGACGCCAACAGGACACTCAGCACACAGTCTATCCAGCTGTACAACAACCACCGCAAGTACAACAACCGCCGCAATTACAACAGCCACCGCAAGTACCACAGCCGTCGCAATTACAACGACCGTCGCAGGGCGAGCAACAAGAGCAGTATAGAGTGAGACAAGGCGTCCAGAGCCGTTCCCAAACAATAGAGCCACAACAGCCGCTACACATGAGCGGTACGCTGGAAGGGCCTCAGCATCGACAACTGTGGGAGCAGGCCGCGCAGCCGCAACAAGGGCGTGCGCAACTACAGACACGGCCGCCAGCGACTGCATATCGCGAAGTCACGCCATTTCCGCAACAGCCAACGAACCGCGTCCCTAACAGACCACCCGAACTACCATACGACCCGTACAAGACGCTACCGCCGCGATGGTCCCGCAACGATCGACTCGACGCTAATACGATCACGCAGTTCTCTAAGCTATGGGACAATAGCAACAAGTATACAGGGAATGCGTACGATCTCCTAGACGATAAGATCAAGATCTTCTTCAGCATCTGCTGGCAGGTAGATATCCAAGAAGAGCAGTTTCACGCAGTGTTTCCCCGTATCCTTACCGGGCGTGCAGAGACATTCTACATACAGGTTGTAGAGAGAGATGACAGCTTTGCTGATGCGTACATGGCAATCAAAAACCACTTCGACCATGACGTCCATCACCAGCACTACTACACAGACTGGACGACTACAACCTTCGCTCGCACCCGCACAGAGAACCCCGACAAGGGACTACACGAGGTTCTGCAGATCCTGCTTGACAAGCTGCAGCTATGCCAGCGTGCCCTTGGCAAGAACTTTGAGGGCGAGGATGCCCTACGTACCACTGTCATCAATGCCTGCCGAGGAGTACCAGAGCTTGAGATGGCACTGTTCAAACCAGCCACAATCTGTGAAGGACTCTTCTCAGACCTACGTTCTGCAGTTGAGACACACCTTGCACGGCAACACACTACCCAGATGGTCACAGAGGACCAATACTACTTAGATCGCCGATACAACGGCAATGGAAGAATCCGAGGTGGATCTCGAGGTGGAGGAGGATTCAGAGGCGGATCTAGAGGAGCATATCGAGGAGGCGAGCAGCGCGACGACAACGGACGAGGATTTAAGCCTCGCTGGAGGAAGAAATGCTTTGTTTGCCAGAAGGAAGGATGCTGGTCTACCAACCACACAGACGAAGAGCGCAAGGCTGCCCGTACACAGTTCTTCTCTACGCTATACTTTACAGGTACACAGCCCCCCAAGGACTTCTCCGTACATCTTGCAGAATACGAAGGGATCGAGCACACTAGCCAGTACAATCAGAGAGGCTGGAGAGAGGAGGAAGACGATGACGACGTCGCGGAAGCATACCTTGAACAGCAGTTTTTCACGGA
Organism: Pyrenophora tritici-repentis; assembly: GCF_003171515.1. Taxonomy (NCBI): domain Eukaryota; kingdom Fungi; phylum Ascomycota; class Dothideomycetes; order Pleosporales; family Pleosporaceae; genus Pyrenophora; species Pyrenophora tritici-repentis. The sequence goes on from NC_089393.1 coordinate 2,754,016, forward strand.
GCAATGCCTTGCAGATCAGGCGTTCTTGCACCACATCTCTGGCGACGACGTATACCGCCAAGACGCGCCATCAGCGCCAGCGTCACAGTTCCTGCTTGAAGACCGCTACACAAGATCTGTGTACCAAGGGATCCTACCGGATACAGGCGCTGCCAACGTATCCACAGTTGGCAAGGAGCAGTACCTTGCACTCACAAGGGAAGATCCTACAGTTAGGATGGATACGTCTACAGCAGGAAAGGCATCTATCAAATTCGGCAAGGGCGAGGCTACATCATCTATTGGCACTTCACAGGTCTCTACAGACATTGGGACGATCAACTTTGAGGTGCTTGACGCACCTACACCATTCTTATTGTGCCTTGCAGACATGGACAGGTTAAAGGTCTACTTTAACAACACCACAAATGAGCTAGTCCAGGGTGACGTACACATCCCTGTAATTCGCAAATGGGGACATCCTTGGTTCCATCTGAACAAAAGAGAGAGAGCAACTGTGTTCCTGACAGAGACAGAGTTGCGACGGCTCCATCGACGATTTGGACACCCAGCTGTCACGCGACTTGTTAAGCTCTTAAAGGATGCTGGCCATAACGACTTCGAAGAAAGAACCCTAGAAGAAGTCACTAAGTTCTGCCACCACTGCCAGCTCCACAGCTCCGCACCGCGCCGATTCAAATTCACTCTCAAGGATGATCACCACTTCAACTATGAGATCCTGGTGGATGTGATGTACCTGAGCAACAAACCTGTACTGCATGTGGTCGATTCCTCAACAGCGTTTCAAGGCGCGAGGTTCCTCAGCGCTATCTCAGCTAAAGAAACATGGCAAGCACTGCGGATACTATGGATCGACACGTATCAAGGACCACCAGACATTATCACGCATGACGCAGGCACTAACTTTGCAAGCACAGAGTTCCGCGCAGAAGCAAAGATCATGGGAGTCACATGCAAGCAAGTACCTACGGAGGCGCACTGGTCTATCGGCAAAACTGAGAGGTACCATGCACCTCTACGCCGCGCATGGGACATACTCTATGCAGAACTCACTGACACTATGTCCGACGACGCGATTCTCCAGATGGCTGTGAAGGCTGTCAACGATACTGCTGGCCCCGATGGACTAGTCCCGACGCTACTGGTCTTTGGAGCGTACCCACGAATGACTGCAGAGTCACCGCCATCCCCGTCAATGGTCAAGCGCAGCGAGGCTATTCAAAAGGCGACGAAAGCCCTACGCAAGATCACGGCAGAGCACCAAGTTGCAGACGCCTTGAACACCCGCAATGGACCAGCCACTGCAGACATGCTCGCGCTCCCACTCCAGAGCGAAGTCTTAGTATGGAGAGAGAGTGATGGCTGGAATGGCCCGTACAAGATCGCCAGTACAGATGGCCACAACGTCACTGTTGACATGGTCAATGGTCCAACGACATTCAGATCCACTGTCGTCAAGCCATACTACAGACCAGACCACCTTTGGAGCGACCCCGATGCGCCACACGCGCCGAATGAGCCGCATGAGCCGGTAGCAGTACCACCGGCAGTGCAACCACGCAGGAGAGGCCGCCCTCCAGGGTCAAAGAACAAGCGGAAGGCGCACGCGTACATCACCAAGAAGGAGCAGGACGATCTTGAGCTAGCTATCAAGCTACGTAACGATGGAGTGATCACAACCTCAGGCGCCCCCTTTGAAGCGTCTGATGACCAAGAGATCAGCGACCTCGTAGGTCGTGGAGTCTTTAAATTTGAGCAATACGACGAGAGGCTACACAGCAAGATCCGGATCTTCAAGTCACGCCTAGTACGTGAGGTCAAGGGAAAGACAACCAAGCCCTATGAGAAATCCCGCCTAGTTATCCAAGGCTACCAGGACCACGGCAAGGAGACTATTCTGACGCAATCTCCAACCATACAGCGATGTAGCCAGCGCCTGATTATGTCGCTGGCGCCCGAGATGGTACAACGCGGAATGAACATCGAGCTCCGTGACATTACGCAGGCGTATCCCCAGGCGCAGACAACCCTGAAGAGGACGATACTCGCACATCTTCCTACTGAGCTAGTCCATCGATATCCAGAAGGCACGCTACTCCATGTGATCAAGCCGCTGTATGGAATCGCTGAGGCAGGAGTCCACTGGTGGACAACGTATCACGGACACCATTGCAAGGAACTGGACATGGCAACATCGACGTACGACCCATGCCTATTGATCACGAACAGAGACGACGCAGGCATCTTCGGCATCGTTGGCATGCAGACAGACGACACTCTCATGCTCGGGACACCAGCGTTCTCGTCACGTGAAGAGAAGAAGATCCAGAAGGCAGAGTTCAGGTCAAAGCCAAAAGCAAGGCTGACACCAGAAGTGCAGTTAGACTTCAATGGATGTACACTCACGATGGACGCCAGCAGAGTCTTGACCCTTAGGCAGAAAGGACAAGGAGGAAGGATCAGGCTTGTGGATATCAGGGCACCCGACCGCGCGCAACAGTACACCGAGCAGCGCACCCGCGGAGCGTACATCGCATCAACATGCCAACCAGAGGCGTCATTTGACCTGTCCGTCGCTGCTCAAGCTCAGCAACCATCAGACGAGGACATCAAGGCACTCAACAAACGCCTGAAATGGCAGATGGAGAATCTCGATCGTGGCCTGCGCTACGTCACTGTCAATCTTATGGAGGCCAAGTTGATGGTCTTTGTGGATGGCTCCTTTGCCAACAACAAGGACCTCAGCTCACAGCTAGGCTTTGTCCTTATGCTCGTCAACGAGTCTATTGACGTCAACACCTTCACAATACAGGGCAACGTGATCCACTACAGCTCTACAAAATGCAAGCGCATCACACGGAGCGTACTGGCCTCAGAGATCTACGGCATGGTCAACGGCTTTGACATAGGCATTGCAGTTGCAACCACGCTGAGGATAGTTACAGAACGACTTAGACTACCTGCAATTCCCTTGGTTATCTGTACAGACTCGTACTCCTTGTACGAGTGCCTAGTAAAGCTTGGGACGACGAAGGAAAAGCGTCTCATGATCGACATCATGGCGCTGCGCCAATCATATGAGCGTCGCGAGATCACGGAGATCCGCTGGATCAATGGTGAAGACAATCCTGCAGACGCCTTCACCAAGGCATCGCCAAACCGCGCTCTTGAACGCTTTATTGACGGCAATAAGCTGACAGTCCGAGTAGAGGGATGGGTGCAGAGGCCGACAAGCTTTGATGGTTGATGCTACACACAGTTACCATCAACACATACTGTCACTACCGATACAAGCAGAGTTACTAGCTACCCAGAAAGAAAAGACTTCCAGTGTCGGATCGTGAGTATCGGTAGAGACGTCGGCTGCTGGACACTTCGGCCCGACTTCGGCCCACCTTGCGCAGAGCTTAGGTATACCTTCGTAGCAGCTGTGTGTGAGGGATCGATCAAGAAAGATTGGATTTGACAAGATACAAGCTATCGAGCTATCTACGTTGTGAGCCCGAACTTATGCTGTGGGCGCCAAGGCGCTAGTCCGATAAGATAAGGATCTTATCGATATGGGGGCCATGGGCCGAGCGAGTCTATGGATCCGTAACACTGTGTTCGTAATAAATCAATCACCATCACCGAACAGAATGCATTCCTAGTTATCGTTATTTCCTTTCAGCACTAGTGCTATAGACCTTCCAACAAACGTCTTCTTATAAGCTACTTTAAAGGCTAGTAAAAAAGTTTCCTTATTAATATAGTAAATATAGCTACGTGCTAAGAGCAAGATCTTATCGCTGTACGTACGCTTTAATAGCGAGTAGGGGATAACGTTAAAAGGCTATAAGAGGTGCGATACGTAAGGTAGTATATAGAGAGCGATAATCTTATTCTTCTTATAGTAGTCTTAAAATTATATTAAGCAGTAGCTCTTATAGCCGTTAATAATAAGTAGTCTATACGCCCTAGTAGAAGACGCCTTTATATAGGCGTTAAAGTGCTTAAGCTAGGCTAGCGTAAAGTTATTATTAATCTAGCTAGTAAAAGAGTGTAATAATCTAATTATAAGGCAGATCTGCGAACTAGGAGGTAATAAGGACTTTGCCTATAAAGATAAAGAAGGGTAAGATAACACGCCTTATTATAGAGACGCCTTAGACTAGAGTTACCTACTCGCGATTACTAAGCTGTAGTTTCTTCTATTTCCTAGGTTTCTCTAAGCCTATAACTATAAGCTAAGAAGATATTGTACTTATTATAAAGCCTAACTTATTAAAGTTCTAAGTGTCCTTATCTATAATACTATATTTCGTCTTTATTAATTAAACTAGGCTAAACTATAGCCTAATAACTACTAGATCCTCGTAGAGAGCTCGCTAGCGATTATACAGACGGCTCTAGCGTATACATAGCTTAGATGTATATTATATAAAGTTATTAACCTAGTTCTTACCTATAGGCTCACTACTATAATCGCGTAGTAGTCTATTAGCTATATCTCGTACGTGTGCCTTTAAGGGCAGTATTCTATAGAAAGACTCGTCGCGTATATACTATATAATTACCTCCTCTTCTAGCTTTGTAAGGCGCTTTATATTTAGCTTATAATCGCGTAAAGGGCGTTGTCTAGCGCGTTAGTTAATAAGCGTTCTCTAAGGGACGTTATAGGCAGCTGCAGCGCGTTTATTACTTTAAAATTAATATAATTTAATGTCTAAGATAGTAAGCTGTAGATCACCCTTAGTATAGGACTTTTGTAATTAATGTGGTTACGGTATTACATAAAGTTGCTGCTTAGGCGCGGCGATTGTGTTAGGGTGGCGACTCGGTTGGGGTGGCGACTCGCTTGTGAACCACGTTATTTCTAAGATAACATAGTTGGCAAGCGAGCGGCGCACCCCACCAACTTTTGCAGCTTCAAAGCGATATATCTCAACAACGCGATAATATTATTGCTAGATATTAATATAGTAGACTACTCTATATTAATAGTATTAGCGTTACATATGTGCTATGCCCGGTCTCCTTACACCTAGTGCAGCGCCTTTAAGCCCGCTAGCTAAGGCCTAATCGTGCTCCTCCTTAACGCTCTTTATAAGCAATCTACTAGTTAGCCTTATCTTAAGTTAGTATATCCTCTCTAGCTCCCTTTGTAAGTACTCTAAGCTTCTATATACGCCTTTTAGAGCGCCGCCTACGCTCTAAGGCTACGCTGTTAGCCTTCTCAAGACTAGAGATCTAATCGCGTATTAGCTTAGTGAAGAGCATTATTACCTTAACACCCTTCTTGAGCTAGTTAATTACCTTAATAATTAATGCTAGTAATAAGCTATTATGCTAGCGCACGCGCTTACGTATTAGGCTTAACTAAGCCTTAAGCTTACGCGCGTTGCTCGGCGTTTAAGCTACCTAAGTAGCCTCTAGCAGAGCTATTAGAGGAGTAGGTATACGCAGCTATATATCTAGCTTTAATAAAACAGCCTCTAGTTATAGAGAAACAAGGCCTAAGCTGCAGAAGGCTAAGCAGATATTAGCTAGTGTGAATACTCTATTAAACGCTATCTTGGATGCTGGCAGAAACTCTAGCTTAGTAATGTAGTTAATGTAGTTACGCATAAGGCTCTCTACCTTACGGCTATAGGCGCGCTTTGATAGCGAGAAAGCAGCTAATATTAAGTAGCTAAAGTAGGTAAGATAAGTAAGAAGGTATATAGAGCGTATAGATATTATTCTCCTTATAGAGTTCCTTAAAACTCTAGAAATTAGTGGCTCTTATAGCTATTAATAATAAGTAGGCGACGCGCGCCTATAGTACGAGCCCACGTATAAGTATTAAAGTGCTTTAGCTACTTAACTCTAAGCTTATTATTCGTCTAGCTATTATCGCTAAGTGCGATTACCTAGTCGCGTAGGATATCCTCCTTATACCACGCTAATAGGTATTACTAGCTAGCAAAGATAAAGAATAGTAGCACTAACTAGCTAGTAGCGTTAATAGTAGTAATTAGCGTTACCTCCTTATAATTACTTAGCTAAATTCACTGTAGCCCACCTCTCCTTTCTACTCTTATTATAACTAGCTGCGTTATAATCTTACCTTTTATAAAGCTAGCTTTACTAAAGTTGTAGACGTCCTTATTATAGATACCCTACTTTGCCTTTATCTCTTCTATAAGCTTAAACTACCTCTTTATTAATATCGCATCTTTATATAGAGCTCTCTACCTATTATACGCCTAGTTAAAACACGTCCGAAGACTATCTATACGCTTGATAAAGTTAGCTAGCTACTCCTACCTAACCTAACTAGCGCTGCGTGTAGCTAGCAGCTTATTAGCTATATTACGTGCAGCTACGTAGGTAGGCGCAAACCTGCGCTAATTAAGGTGAAGTATATAGCTAATAATCACCTTCTCTTCTCTCTAGGTAAGCTTCCTTGAGTTAGGCTAGCAATCGCGTCGGGTAGGTATACCAGCGCGTCGGCGGCGGAGCGTTGTTTCGGCTACGTAGTTGTTAGATAATAGCACTGTTGAAGATAAGAGCGTACAGACGCTAGGTTAGACTAGCTCGACCCGGCGTCTGTGAGAGCCAATCGGATCACAGGAAGGCTTGGCACCCCCTAGGTGTGCCCACAACCGTAGAGAGAACTAAGATATAATTAATTTTTAATATTTTTTACTATTATTAACTATTTTATTAGTATTCTAGATGAGAGTGAATATCTAACAATTAAGAGTCTCACTATATTTACCTACCTACTAAAATAACCACCTTAACCACCCGCGACGCGACTGTGACTCTACGGGACTAGTAAGACTACATTAGATAGATGCTGTCACTGTAAGCGCGATGTGTAGCGCACAATATTAAGGATTAGATTAACCTAAAGTCTACTACTTAGCCCCTACAGGAGCTAAAAGATATTAGAATCCTAGTAACGTGGTTCACAAGCGAATGGCCACCACAAGCGAGTGGCCACCCTAACACTAGCGCAGCGTAGGCGCAGTAATATTATCTTATGTCTCAACAACGCAACGTACAATAAGCTTATACTAAAGGAAATATAATCCTCGCGATCTCTAATATTACATTAAACTAGGTTCTAAGTATAGAACGTACTACAGTAATCTATAACGTCCCCTAAACGACCGTACGCTGGCGACGCACTAGATAACGCTCTCGACGCGACTGCGAGCTAAACTTAAAGTGCCTTATAAAACTAGAGGTGGAGGCAATTATATAGCGTGTACTTAAAGAGAGTTTATATAGAATATTGCCCTCGAAAGCACATATATAAGATATAGTAGATAGACTGCTAAGAGAGCGTAGTAGAAAGCCTATAGGCAAGAACTAGGTTAATAACTTTATTAAGCGTACACTAGAGCTGTAAACGCAATAGAGCTATCTATATAATTACGAGCGAGGTGCCTATAAAGACCTAGTAATTATCTAGCTATAGTTTAGCCTAGTTTAATTAGTAAAGGCGAAGTACAGTATTTTAGATAAAGACACCTAGAACTTTGATAAGTCTAGCTTTATAATAGGCAGAATATTTTCTTAGCTTATTATTATAGATAGGCTTAGAGAAACCTAGGAAATAGAAGAAACTATAACCTAGCGATCGCGAGTAGGTTACCCTAGTATAAGGCGTCGCTGCAACGGGGCGTATTATCCTACCTTTCCTTATCTTTGTAGGCAAGGTCCTTATCTTTACCTAGTACACTAATCTACCTCGCAACTAGGTTATTAACGTTTCTCCTACTAGCTAGATTAATAACGATCTCGCGCTAGCGAAGCTTAAGCACTTTAACGCCTATATAAAGGCGTCCTCTCCTAGGGCATATAGGCTGCTTACTATTAACGGCTACAAGAGCTACTACTTAATAGAATTCTAAGACTACTAGAAGGAGAATAAGACTATTACTTTCTATCTACAGTAGGGTAACAAAAACAAAACAACATTAAAAAAGCTACGTTTTTTAAAGCCATATATCTAGACAACTAGACTAGCTAGAACTAAAATTTTTATTGTTTTAGAAAGCTAAGAGCTTCTTCTTGAGGTTAGCTTCCTAATATATCTGCTTAGTAAGCACTTAGGAGAAGATAAGTAGCAGTAGATATAGAGGTAAAAAACATCCTAGTTTAATGCAGCTACAACTTTTTGGTGAGCGTATAAAAAGTTCTAAAAAAAACGATGTGATACTAGCTTATACAAGCATTACCTAAGCAAAATTAGGACCAGGGTATGTTACTTACTTTTCTTTCAATCAAAGTTTTAAAAAAAGGACGCTTAAAAAAGACGCTAAGATTACGTAAGCTTCTTTTAGTCTTATTCTATATATTTTTCTCTTTCTAATCTCAATTTTTCTCTTCTATATTACCTCTCTATGTTTATTAAACTTTCGAAATTTGAAAAAGAAGTTTATACTCTATCTTTACAACAGCTATCTACTAGTGCTATTAGTACTATCCTAGAAAAGTCTTCTACATCTATTACAGACGCTTTACAACGTATTAAGAAGAAAAAAAAGTACTTCTTTACTTCTTTCTAAGCCTAAACTAGGTCGCCCTTCTAAGATCTCTAAAAGAGCTACTAGAGTAGTTAATAGAGACCTAGAACGAAGTCCTAAAAAGACAAATCAACGCATTTTAGAAGAGTACAATCTCGATTTCTCTACTAGAAGCCTACAACGCCTATTAAAAGTAGAGAAATACTCTGTTTCTACTGCTAAGAAAAAACAGCTTTTAAACGCAAAAAAAGCTGCTTTACGGAATAAATACGCTAAGAAGATACTTAAAATTCTAAAATATATACACTTTAACAAAGTTATATTTTCAGACGAGTCTTCTATACAGCGTAGACACGGTGCTAGGCAAGAATACGTTAGAAAGAGAAGAAACAAGAGAACTGGCAAAGAACAAGTCTCTACAGCTAATTCAAGTGAGTTTAAAAAAAATCTGAATAACTTATTTTATTTTCCTAAAAATCTAGTATTTTTTGAGTTTTTTAGATTATTTTTATCTAGCTTACTAACTAAGTTATAGCCCGAGACATTACTATCTCTGTTTGGGGAGCTATTTGGTTAGGTAGAAGATCTAAGTTATATATAACTAGAACGCTACAAGAACCTAAAAGCTCTACAAATATAAGATATATACGAGAGGTTTTAAATCTAATTATTAAACTTCTATTCAAAAGAGGTGGGAAAGTATTACTTTACTTACAGCTTTAAAAGACTCTTACTAAGTTATTCTTTATTGTTTTTCAAAACTTCTTTTAGATATAGAAAGCTAACTTTTTTTCTATCTAGAGTGGAAATTTTAGCAAGACAACGCCAAGATTCATAAAACGCCAGCAGTTATTTCTTGGTTTTTAAGAAATAGGAATCCTCTTTTTAAGCATCCTACCTATAGCCTAGATCTAAATCCTATTAAAAACGTTTAGAGTCTACTTAAAATTAGACTAGTTAGAAGATCTACTACCTCTTGAGGCGTAGGTCAAAGAATAAAGGCAGTAGAATTGTTTAAAAAAGCAATTTTAGAAGAGTGGGAGCAAATACCGCAAGAGGCAATAGATAACTATATTTCGTCTTTACCTAGACGTTATACTGCGGTAAAACAAGCTAAAGGTTAGTATACTAAGTACTAGCTACTAGATCTAGCGTGTTTAATATACTAAAAGCTTACAAATTAACTTTCTTATCCAACTATTGCAATTGCTAATAGAATAGCCCTAAATAAGATTATATTACTCTTTAGTATCTTTATAATAACATATTAAATTTGTAGCTAAAAAGATACTCTAAATAAAAAGCTAAAGCTAAAAAAGAGGATAGCTTTTTAGTATAATTAAATACTACTGAAGTTACACAAATCTATGCTTACTAATCAGCCGCTTCAAGACGCCACCCTAAAGAAGAAGCTCTTCGCTCTCTAGAACCCTAAAAAATATAGCTCTCGCTAGTCTAGTTCTCTAGATATATAGTTTTAAAGAAGGTAACTTTTTTAATGTTGTTTTCTTTTTGTCACCCTACCGTAGTATTAAAGATTAGGCTACCTAGGTTAGAAAGCTTTATAGGCACTTACCTAAGCTGCCTAGAATGTTAAGACTAAACGCACCTAGCGGCTAGAGTGTAAGTATTATACTACTACCTATGCTATATGTTAATCTCTCGGAGACTAAGAGAGCGATCCTCCCGACTATTCTATTAAGTCTTATAGGATCTGTTCGATTTTCTAAACAGACGATTAAATAAGTAGTTTACTCTAATTATTAAAGAAAATCTTTTAGGTAAAATGTTTAATTATAATGTCTATGGGAAGACTCTATTAGATATTATACGGGTAATTATAGCTTTTAAAGCTTAGGTATAATAGAAGTATAAATTATAGGTTACAGAAATCTATTAAGATAATAATACTGCTACTTTGCCTTAGAGAGAGCGATTAAGATATAAGGAAAAGGCTAAAGAAAAGGAGATTATAGTCTTTAGTTATCCGCTATATATATATAAACTAAACAGCTTAGTAAAGTAGGTAGGTTAAGAGCTAATTACAAAGTTAATTAAGATACGCCTTAGCGTAAACTTCCCTAAGAAGCTCTAGCCTTAAATTATAGATACGGTGGCTTACCTACACGCGAGAAGCCCTACTACAGTCTATTAGTACTAATCTCCTGATAAAATCCTCGAGAGCTAGTTTAGGCAGTATTTTAGATAGTACAAGCCTGCGTAGATTAGACACCGCACCGCGGATCTGCGACTAGATTAGAGTAGGATCTACGCCTATAGCTGTCTCGCATATCCCTTAGATAGGGACCGCGCAGTAAGGCGAGATCGTCGTAGATTTAAAGTTAATCTAAGGGGTTAGATTAGATATTTAGTTAGCTATTTAGCGTCTAATTTCTACAGGATATAGATCCCTATTGCTAAATAAGTAATTACTTCTCGCGATGTGTCCTTTAACGAGACTTATTTCTATATAGGGAAGAATTAGAATAAGATAACATGATCCATGGGCGAGCGGCGCACACGGGCGAGCGGCGCACCCCACCAACTTTACTCACCTTACTGATCTTAATCTACAATGGCTCAACGCAGCGCTACTCAATTACTATCAAATGAAGCAGATATTCAGCTTGCTATCTCATCTATTAATGCGCACCAGATCCAAGGTACCCGTACTGTTGCAGTAGTCTACAACGTAGCCGAAACAACGCTCCGCCGCCGACGCGCTGGTATACCTGCCCGACGCGATTGCCCGCCCAACTCAAGGAAGCTTACCCAGAGAGAAGAGGAGGTGATTATTAGCTATATACTTCAGCTAGATCTGCGTGGATTTGCGCCTACCTACACAGCTGTACGTGATATGGCTGATAAGCTGCTGGCTGCGCGTGGTGGAGAGCAGGTTGGAGTCAACTGGCCATCTACCTTTGTTAAGCGTACAGACAGTCTTCGGACGTGTTTCAACCAAGCGTACGATAGGCAGAGAGCTCTTTGTGAGGATGCAACATTAATAAAGAGGTGGTTTAAGCTTGTAGAAGAGACAAAGGCTGAGCTAGGTATCTGCGATGAGGACGTCTACAACTTTGATGAAGCTGGCTTTATGATGGGCAAGATTACAACGCAGCTAGTTATAACAGGAGCAGAGAGGAGAGGCAGGCCGAAGAGTATTCAGCCAGGCAATCGCGAGTGGGTAACGCTGATCGCTGCTATCAGCGCTGCTGGCTGGTCAGTCCCACCGTTCCTCATCTTCGCTGGCCAGTACCACCTATCAGCCTGGTATAAGGAAGCTGAGATCCCACGCGACTGGGCGATCGCAGTCAGCGATAATGGCTGGACGAATAATGAGCTTGGAGTTGAGTGGCTAAAGCACTTCAACGCTCACACGCAGGCTCGTAGTGTAGGCGCGCGTCGCCTGCTTATTATTGATGGCCATAAGAGCCACCAATCTCTAGAGTTCCAGGAGCTCTGCAAGGAGAACAATATCCATACGCTCTGTATGCCTCCTCACTCATCTCACCTACTCCAGCCACTTGATGTTGGCTGCTTCTCGCCATTGAAGCGCGCGTACAGCCGTGAGGTGGAGAGCCTTATGCGCAACCACATCAACCACATCACCAAGCTAGAGTTTCTGCCAGCGTTCAAGGCAGCATTTGATCAAGCGTTCACGCCAGCCAATATCTGCTCAGCCTTCCGCGGCGCAGGCCTTGTTCCTCTACAACCAGAGGCTGTTCTATCAAAGGTAGATGTACAACTGCGTACACCTACTCCTCCAGCAGCTCTGCCAGAGGCTCCCTGGGTAGCTCAAACGCCGAGCAACGCGCGTGAGCTTGAGGCTCAGTCAAGCCTAATACGTGAGCGCGTGCGCCAGCACAAGAGCTCATCACCAGCTTCAATTATTATGGCGATTGACCAGCTAAAGAAGGGCGCCGAGGTGATGATGCTCTCTGCTGAGCTGATGCGCGATCGGATCTCTAGTCTTGAGAAGGCCAATAGCGCAGCCTCAGAGCGTAGGCGGTGCTCTAAAAGGCGTATACAGAAGCATGGAGTACTCACAAAGGGAGCTGGAGAGGATATACTGGCTCAAAATGAGGCTGACCAGCAGATTGCTCATGAAGAGCGTCAAGGAGGAGCGCGATCAGGCCTCAGCCAGCGGGCTCAAAGGCGCTGCACTAGGTGCAAGGAGACTGGGCACAACTCGCGCACATGCAAGACTGATACTATTAATATAGAGTAATCTACTGTATCAATATCTAGCAATAATATTATCGCGTTGTTGAGATGCATCGCTTTAAAGTTGCAAAAGTTGGTGGGGTGCGCCGCTCGCCCGTGTGCGCCGCTCGCCCATGGATCATGTTACTAAATAAATAATTAATTAAACTTATAGATATACTTAATATTAAGGAATTATATAATCTAGAGGTAAATATTAATATCTTATATTTTAAAGATTAGGCAATCTAGACGACAGATCTAACTACTGAAAGTAATCTTAGGGATAAGCTACCTAAAGGACCTAAACTGGAGGCTGGCTAACTAGATAATTAGTAATAAAGGTAAGTAGAGACTAAGCGAATTAATTTACTAGCTAGTAATTATTCAAGAATTCGCGTAGGTTAGAATCTAGGATATAGACTTATAACTCCAGAGTAGACGCCTAAGCTACATAGCTCTAGGATAGATACTAATTAGCGTTTTTTATCTAGTATTTAATAAGGAATATATTAACCTTATAAAATTAGAGATCTTAATATAGGTAATCTAGTTATTACTAAATTACGTAGCAAAGGGCTAGAGCGCCTAACGTAACTTAATAAATCTCTTATATAACTAGTGTCTACTAACGTAGATAATTAAGAGGGAATAACTACTTAAGAATAATTAGTTACTTAAGGCACAAGACGTCGTAAACGTCTGCGCGTATTAGTAAGATCTTCCTTAAGGGCGACTACGCTGATAGAGGATCTAGATGTTAGATTAAGTACGCTTATATAAGGAACTAGTAGGGGACTCTAGGGAGATTAGATAGAGCCTAATATAGTCTATCGCTATATACCTATTAGGCGTAGATAAGGTAGAAGCAAGGATCTAGATAATTGATTAGGAGATAGAGCTACACCTATAGGTGTGCACGTATTAATCGCGAATTTCTAAGATATAGATAGTCTATAGAGCGATTTTAAGTACACGTATATACTAGGGATAAACAAGATCTAGAAAGATTAAGTAAATTATAAGACGCTGAATACTATGGTTATATTAGTAACGCTTAATCATCTATACCGTAGGTACTTAATTTAGGGGATCGTCCGCATAGGGACGTCCTACCTAAACTACTACTAATATAGCGTAAGCTATAGAGCTATTTAATGCGCCCTCTATTTATAGATAACTCTAATAAGGAGGTTAATTTGCTTAGGAAGAAAGAGACATAGACTAAGATCCTAATAAATTAAGTCCCTAATAAGCTACTCTCGCTTAAATAGGTTTAGATATATCAGTATAATTAGGAAAGGTACCTTAACTAAGGTAAAGCTTAGATTATTATAAGAGGCGATCTTTAAGTAAAAAACTTGCTAAATTCTACTTATATAGCTCCGTTAGTACCTAAATACTTTAGGACTACTATAGTAATTATAGCTAAGTTTAATATAGAGATTGTATAATTCAATGCTGTAAGAGTATTCTTAAATACTAAGATTATAGCAGAAAATCTTGTGTTCTGTTAGCTAGCTAATGGATTTAAGAAAATTAGAATATATATTTAGCTAAATCGCGAGTTGTATAGATTAAGAAGCTTACTACTCCTCTACTATAAGGAGTTCTCTAGATCGCTTAGGAAAGCAGGACTAGAGTGCTTAAAGAAAGAGCCCTGCCTATTCCTAGATAAGGATTATAAGTTCTTATTATTATTCTATATAGACAACATCCTACTTATATTTTTTAAAGAGTTTAAGGATTAAGCTATAGAATGATAGAGAGTAATTAGTTTAAAGTATAAGATTAAGGTATAAGGACTACTTAAGTAGTTCCTTAGGGTTAAGGTTATTTAGGACTAAGACTCTTATATAATTACCGTACTCTATAACACGTATATTAACAAGATTACTAAGAATTTTAGCTTAGAAGATAGAATATTCCCTTTTACTCCGCTACTATTAAGAGAACTGATTGAGTCTAATAGAAAAGTAACTTAGTAGTACATTGAGGTATACTAGGGAATAGTTAGATTAGTCCTATATATAGCTATTTTGCTTAGATCTAACGTAGCCTTTACTGTCTCTAGGCTGTCGTATTTCTTAACTAATCTAAGTAATTAGTATATAAGGGCGGTAGAATAAGTAATAATATATATATAAAAGACTTAATAAGATACTATCTAGTATAGGCACTAGACTAGACTAGACCTAGTTATCTATAGCGACGCGTCTTTTATAGATAATCTAGAAACGCGTCGCTTATTGTACGGCTACATTGCAATGCTCGTTAGCGGCGCGATCTTCTAGAAAGTAACGCGCTAGAGCATAGTAACTACCTTAACGACTAAAGCTAAACTCCTTACTCTTAAGTATATAGCTAAGGAAGCTATAGCACTTCAGCGCTTCTTTAAAGAACCAAACCTTAATCTTAGGGACGTTTAGAAGATCTAGTACGATAATTAATAAACGATTAGACTAGTTGTTAGGAAAAATAAACAGATTATAATAAGACTATAATATATAGATATTTAGAATATGTGGCTTAGGTAAGAGTACGTAAAGGGATCGTTCTAGGTAGAATAACTGGAGACTAGCTTAATACTAGCTAATAGTCTGACAAAGTTGTTAACCTAATAATAGTTTAAGAAGTTTAAGGCGTAGCTTAATCTTTAAGATACGAAATAGTAGATTACTAATTAATAAAGCGTTATTTAAGGAAATTAGTCTGATTAAGGAAACTACTATATAAGGCTTAAGGATAAAGGCCTTAATTAGCTAGAATGCGTTATTAGTAAGGCTTACCTAAGAAGAAGTAAGAGATTAATAGATAGAAAAGAATCTAAGCTTTTTTACGCTTAAGCTTCTTAGTAAACTTAATAGCTATCTTACTAATACGATGAGTAAAGTCTTAAATAGACTTGCAATAAATAGCAGCGTAATTAGGGATAGTAAGACGCTTAGGCTTTCAAGTAGATAAAGGACTAGTAGAGGACTTTTAAGTAGAAACGACTAGTAGAAGGCTTATAATCAAGAAAAGAATTATCCTTATCCTAGCGAAAGATACTCGCCTTATAAGTGGGTGTAGTGTACTTAGCCTCGCTAGAGAGATTAATATAGTCCTCCTCTTTTTAAGAAGAGTAGGTATAGTATTTATTAATATTAAAAGTAATATTCTCCTCTTTAGAAACGAGTTAATTATTATTATTATTAGATACGGGGGACTTCTTAGAAGCGTCAGTAGATAGACGCTTAAACTTAATACGATTATTAAGCTTCTAGATTATCATAAAGATAATATTATAATACTTCTTAATAATATGCTAGACAGACTTATTAGCTATACGCAAGCTATTAATTAACTAGAGTATAACTTATAAAGGGAGCGTCCTGACGCTGCTTACGTATGTCTTGCTTTATAGCGGCGTAAATATTACTAGCAATAGACTCGTCGCTAGGAATAATATTAGCTAATCAAATTAAGATTAGGGACTAAGCGCGAAACTTATACTTGAGTATATATATAAAGCTCCTATAAGTCTAGTAGTAACTACTCTTACGATTAACCTAATTATAATAAAGCCTATTACTATTATTTAAAGCCTACTACTTGACGTAATGCTCGTAGGCGAACTTATATGGAATACTAGCTTAAAAGCTGTATTACTTCTTAATAGATAAGAGGGAAAATAGGCTTATATTATCAATAATTAGAGAGGTAGTAGGGCGACGAGACTTAGGCTTATAGCGATTACTAGTAGTAAAATAGAGAGCGCTAGCTAAACGTAAGCTACTAGAGGTAGCACTTTTAGAGTTATAAGTATATTTAGTATTAGCTCGTTAATCGGCCTTACCGCGAGTAGTCTTAGGCTACATTTTATTAGTATCTTACTTACTTACTACTGCGTAGCTACTTAAACTTACTATAACTAGAGCGGCGACGACGAAGACGAGTAAAAAGGGCAAAGGAGAACGAAGGCGAGAAGAGTAAATAAAGAGCGTGCTGTGCGGGAATTCGAAGAAGTAATAGTATAAAGGCGGTAGTAAGAATTATTGTAATGGTAGAGTAGAAAATATAAAGTAGCTAAGTAAAAGATTGGGCTATAGGCATTGATAGTAGGGATTAGCGCTAGTCTAGCGAAATAACGCTAATAGCGTTACTAGTATAATGCTCCCTAACTAGTTTTTAGTATAATAAACACGCTCTAACCATTTACAGCGTAAGGATTATTAATTTTTACTACGCACCTTATAAAGTCTTTGAAACGTAAGATTTACCGCTTAACCGCAAAAGGACTTAGGACTAAGATATTAACTAATATAGATGTTATTTTTTAGCAGGTTTCTACACATAGGAGCAGAAGGTCTAGGATAATATAGCCTATCTAGGATAACTTTTTAGACCGCTATATAGTTAGTAATTAATCTTTTTAAAGAGACTAGTTAAAGCTACTAGAAGGAAATAAGCAGCCGTATATACTAGCTGCGAACACTTATTTTTAAGCAATTTATAGGTGTCAGATATTCACTCTCATCTGGAATACTGATGAAATAGATAATAATAGTGATGATATAAATGATTCATTGTGTCGTGGTTCTGTCTACAATTGTGGGCACACCTAGGGGGTGCCAAGCCTTCCTGTGATCCGATTGGCTCTCACAGATGCCGGGTCGCGCTAGTCTAACCTAGCGACTGTACGCTCTCATCTTTGATAGTGCTATTATCTAACACACCCCTTTAGCTTAGACGCTCTTCACGCTTATAAGCTAGGCACTTAGTCCTACTTAAGGCTTACCACGAGATTTTTAAGTTTTTCTTAAATTTCTTCGAGTGGTGCTAAGTTTCTCGCCAGGATTTCCTCAGCGGGGACTAGTCCTAGTTGTTCTAGGAATTCTAGCTATTTATTTAGTAGCAATAACTTGGTGAGACCGTCGGCGATTATATCCGCGGTAGGCGTGTACTCTACGGAGATCCAGCCTGTCGACACCTCCTGTCTAATCTAGTAGTTGTGTATGTTAACATATCTAAGTTTAGTTTAAAGCTTTAAGACCTCCTCTGTGACTAGGCGAATAGTCTATTTATTGTCGCATTAAATAGTAATACTAGGGGTGTTAAGCTAGATGTTTAGCTCCTTAAGGAGACGGGACAGGAATAGAACTTCCTGAGCTACTTAAGACAGGGCGAGAAGCTTAGCTTCTGTTGCTAATGTTATAACGGTGTCTTATTTATTTACTTTTTATGCGATAAGTCTATTAAAGAGCTTAATCGCGTAGCCTTGTAAGCTTTTCCTGTCTAGTGTATTGTTAGTAAAGGAGGCGTCGCTAGCTATCTGTAGTCTAGTACCTCCTCTAAGTTATAGCGCGAGGTGTTTTGTTGCTAGTAGATATAGAAGAACACAGTTGGCAGCGTTGTGGTGCTCTAGTCCTAGATTAGAGAGAAAGTAGGCGAGCTGCGACGTCGCAAAGGCGATGTCTGGTCTAGTAGTTACAGCTGCGAAGAGGAGTAAGCCTATCTTGCGCTGGTATTTATTAATCTCTAATAAGGAGGCTAGGCCGTCTCTTAGTAGTAGTTCGGCAGTCGCTATCAGCGTGTCGTGTCTAATATTAGTATAGTTGGCTAGTCTACTAATCTTGTCTACGTAGGCCGCCTACAACAGTTAGATCGTTCTTAATTTGCGATCTCTAATAATCTCGACGCCGAGGAACTATTATAGGTTATTTCCTCCTGTGAAGAGGTACTTCTCCTATAGGCGGGTAATTGCCTGCTAGGCGGATTACTCTATATCTTTATAGTATACTAGTATAATATCGTCCACGTAAAAGAAGATAATAATGCCGCCTTTAATAATATAGAAGGGCTCGTAAGGTACTTCTTAGAAACTAAGTTCTTTAAGAGTACTTATAAACTCTTTCTGCTAGAGGAGCGGGGATATGCGCAGTCTATATAATGCCTTATTAAGCTCAAGTATAGTATCTAGCTTCTAATAGCCGCGTAGCATTCTTATAAATGCTTCTTAGTCTATTATCGTATACACGAAGGCGTTTACTACGTCGTACTATTTAAGCTTTAGGTTGTACTTTACCGCAATTACGGTTAGCATTTAGAACGATTAGCTTGCGAGGGTTGCAGCGTATATATCTTGCGATGTGATGTTTCGCTGCTAATTACCGCAGACGACTAGTCGTGCCTTGCACTTAAGTAGTTAGTGATGCTTATTAAGTTTATAGGTGAATACCTATATATAGTCTAGGATTTACTATCCTATTTACTTTATTTTCTTTATAGGGATCTCTATCTATAAGCTTATGTAATAGTAGCTTGCTAGATAGGACTGTTCTACTTTATTAAATATTTCTCCTATTAGGTAGTCTTTAAGCTTAGTTTGGTATTTCAGCAAAGGTAGTAGCTAACTATAATAGGGCTTTAAGCCTTTAGCGAGTATTTTTATAATTGTAGCTTTATCTATAGCTACTCATCTATGTTCTCTAACCTTTCTAGCTTAGGTACCTGCTATAAACGCTGCTACCTATAGGGCAGTCTAAGGAGTTACCTGTTAATCCTTCTTATCTAGCGATGCTCCTGCTATTAGCCGCGCGAATAACGCTGCGGGTAGCGGTGTCGCTAGAGGTGTTAGGCAGCTGTCCTAGATTTTCCTCCCTTAGTAGTATCCTAGCTAGTCGCCCTCGCTGTCCTAAGCGAGTGACTCCTCTAGTGGACTGTCTTCGTAGAAGGACTCTGTCTCTAGTTGCTGCGATAGTGTCGGCAGCTTGATAGTCCTTACATATGTCGCAATATCTTCTAGCATACTATTTATAAGGCTATCTATCAGGTCCTTAGACTTACTATTAAATACCAAGTTTTCGTTAAAAACGACGTCTCTAGTGCTAATTACTTTAGCGAGTAAATGTATCTAGATGCGATAGATATTTAATAATTAGTATCTAACTAGGTATCTAATCTATGCCTTTAGGTCGAGGCGCTATAGACGAGACTTTCCTCTATAGGTGTCGTCTATTATAGCAAAAGCTTTGCAGCTATATACCTTAGGGTGAGTAAGGTTTAGTTTTTAGAGAGATTTAACTATTCCGTTGCTAAACGCTACTCGCGTAAAGAAGACTTTGTATAGTGTCTTCTAGTGATTGTTGTAGTTTAGGGTTCTATTATAGAGATAGACTACGGCTTAAGTAATTTCTAGCTATAGTTCTTAAAAGGGGTTAGCGTTAAGTCGCATTACGCGTGCCTTCTCCTTGTTTACACCCCCTAAGCGCTTAGCTTCACTATTTTGTGCCTGTGTGTCTAGGGCTAAGGGCTTAACTCTAATACCTTGTGTTACTAGCTATCACTTAACATCTAGCTTAACAGTTATAATCTCGTTGTTAGACTCTATAGTCTTAATAGATATATTATAATAGTTCTTTATAAATAAGAAGAAAGCTGTAAGCAGCTAGATAATAGACTTAGCTATCTAGTTGTTAGTAAAGTATAGGTCCTATTAGAGGCCTAAAAAACGATTAGTAATAAGTATTTAGCTCTTCTTTTTATAATCGCCTAGGCTCTATATGTATAGAAGTCGATAGCGAGTTACTCTCCTAGGCTATTATCGTTTGTTCGCGGTAGGCGTTGTATCTGTCTCTTAGACTTAGCTCTTCCGCAGGAGTTACATTATACTATCGTTACCCCTTAAACTCGCACCCCCTTAGACTACTGCACGAGATGCTTAATTGCTGCTAGTCTTAGGTGGCTAAGTCTCTTGTGCTATAGCATCGCTAAAGTCTTCTTTAGTCCTCTCTACGTGCGTATTGTAATAGCTCTTATATAGATAAATGCCTAGGGTAGAGGACTATACTCTAATACCTACTAGCTAAAGGTTTCTAAGAGGTTACTAATAACTTAATTGTCTAGTCCTCGTAGGTTAGTTAGGTTTAATTTAGTATCCTACTAGATTCCTCTTTGCTATAACAGTTGGAAGGACACTAGATTATATACGATCTCTAGGTAGATTGCTATATCTCGCAGCATTAGCTTTGTTGTCCTATGCTAATATTGCAGCGTAATGTCTGTAGTCCTGTATCCCCGTATCTAAATCTTTATACTACTAGCCTATATATAGTCTCTTAATAATAACGGGCGGTCGTTATATATCTAATCTAGATTACTTATAATATAGCACGTTGCTCCTAAATCAAGAATAAATAATTGTGCGAGAGGGTACGTGTGCTTAGCTGTCCCACTCCGTGCGATAGTAGTGAGCGCAGCGTCTACGTCTGTAATCTTTTAGCCTTCTAGTTATTTAATTAGTGACTAAGAGAAATCTAGGGTTAGTGTATATAATTACTTTAGCACTAGTGTACGAGTATAGGGTCTACTTTATCTGCAGATTAGCTCTTAAAACGATAAATTATATTTATGTCTAAACTTAATAAGCTCGTTTATTGTCTTATTAGGTTGCTACTATTTTAGGGCAGTCTCTAGGTAGAGATAAAAGCATATTCTAATACTATAATATTATCTATATGCTTAGCATTGTACTCTAGTAGTAGTAAAAGAGTCTTGTTCTAAAGATCTCTTAAGCGTAGACTTTATGCTTCTAGCTTATACGTTAGTATTAGGGTCTACCCTAGTTTAGCGTTGTTTAGGAGGACGTCCCTAGTACGTTGTTAGCGAGGTCTGCCCTAGTTTTATTTTCATTAATTTATTTTTATTAATAGCGCGGATTTTAAACTATAAGGCGTCCCTAATAGCTCCTAGTCGGATTCACTGCTAGTAAAAGTTAATCTATATAGTCTATCGTAAGCTGCTATTGTAGTGGAGGATTTTCCCACAGGAACGTGTGCTCGATGCAAGTATTCGAGATTAGATTGTTGAGAGAGAGAGTGTGTGTGTGTGGGTGTCTGAGTGATGTCCGATGGGATCCTTCGCGATCCCATATGGTTTCCACTGTCCGAGCGCCCTTCGGGTCCGTTCATTCCCACTTGCTCTACCACACTATAGCTACTTTATACTTCCCTAATCTAAGAGGATAGTTTATTATTATATGCTCTCGGAACCGTTTTACTATCTTCTTCTAGCTTATGCCTACTGCCCTACAATTATTATCCTAAAAATTAGTAGCCTACATAGGTGTAGTTTTATTAACAGCTGCTAGGAAGTCTTTTATTGTTGTGCTAAGCTAGGATAGCTTAGGGACATTGTACGTCTCCGCGTAGGTTGCGTCT
This sequence comes from Pyrenophora tritici-repentis, assembly GCF_003171515.1. Taxonomy (NCBI): domain Eukaryota; kingdom Fungi; phylum Ascomycota; class Dothideomycetes; order Pleosporales; family Pleosporaceae; genus Pyrenophora; species Pyrenophora tritici-repentis. The sequence goes on from NC_089393.1 coordinate 2,775,920, forward strand.
TAGTTATACTTAGCTAGCTACGTGTCCTATTGCGCCGCGCTTCTTATAGGCTGTAGGGCCGCAAGATAGCGCTCGCGTGCTTGGTCTTTCTCAGTCTCGTTATTAACCCCAACGGTTAGTTGTAGGTTGGCAATCCACTCGCGTAATGTCTTATCTATAAGACAGCATATACGTAGTAGGTGTAGTAAACACGCTTAATTAAATTAAGGTTATAATATGTTAGAAGCTTAATTACTCCTTTTCGTACTAGTGTTGGTCGCTCTTGTACTGCTCTATCGACATACGATAGTACTCAAGATCTTCTTTAAATGCCTTTTGCCCGCTGCTAGACAGCTCGCTTAGGCGCTCTAGTTCTCCGATGCTAGCAGCTGCTTAGTAGTTAGCGAATACTAGGATTCTAATGTCTTTTGGCTCCCGAAGGGGCTAAGTAGTAGATTTTAGGTTAATCTTATCCCAAATATTGTGCGCTACGCAACGCGCTTATAGTTGCAGCATCTACCTAGTGTAGTCTGACTAGTCGCGTAAAGTCACGGTCGCGTCGCGGGTGGTAAATGTGGTCATTTTGGTAGGTAGGTAAAGGTAGTGAGACTCTTAATTGTCAGATATTCACTCTCATCTAGAATACTGATGAAATAGATAATAATGGTGATAATATTAATAATTCATCGTGTCGTGGTTCTGTCTACGGTTGTGGGCACACCTAGGGGGTGCCAAGCCTTCCTGTGATCCGATTGGCTCTCTCAGATGCCGGGTCGCGCTAGTCTAACCTAGCGTCTGTACGCTCTCATCTTCAACAGTGCTATTATCTGACAATAGGAATTGAAAGGAGAACTTATAATTATACAGCAGGCATATTTTTTAAAAAGGCTCGAACGTATAAGGTGTTATAGTTAAGAGCGACTAGACGAGCAGCTCTTATGCCTATAGAGGGGCGCGCTAGTTAGTGGCGGACTTATAGAGGATTAAAAAGATAGAGGGGCACTACGATAAGTAATCTAACTTATGTGAATAGCAATCCGACCTTTTGAGACGGCGTCGGACTAGGGGGTGTGTCGCGGAAATAGACTTAATGTTGGACGTTAGATAATTTTATAATGAGATTGGGTCTTTCATACTCTAGATATATGCTAAGGTACTAGTCTATTATGTATAAATACTAGACTAGCCGTCTGATCTTTCTAATCCTTAGAGCAATTAATGATCCCACTCTTAAACGAATCTAATCGGTGTCATCCCAGCTATCATAAGAATATATATATTTCTGCAACAAATAATACAGTAGTTAGTAGGTCTAGGTCGAGGTATCGTAGGATTAGTGCGCTAGTAAAGGCGCTTTTTAGGTTATTAAAGTCCTTTCGACAGTCGTCGTTAAAGAGGAATTTAACCTTCTTCTTAGTTAGGGCGATAAGCGGAGTAGTAAGGTAAGAGAAGTAATCTATAAACAATTAGTAGAAGTTTATAAACCTAAGGAAGGCTCGTACGTACTTTACGTTACTTAGGTGTTCCTAGTCTGTTATAGCTTAGACTTTCTTAGAGTCTATTCGTATTCTATTAACTCTAATAACGTAGCTACGGCAAGTACCTTTAGTCTAGTAAATTCGTATTTATTAATGTCAAGTTAAAGTCAAACTTCCTTAAAAGTGCCTAAGACTGCTCTAACGTGCTTCTTATATTCGTGTAGGCTCTTACTATAGATTAGGATGTCGTTGAGATACGCAGTATAGAATACATCTAAGAATAGACGTAACACGTTGTTCACGAAGTGCTAAAACGTACTTAGTACGTTAGCCAATCTAAATAGTATAACTAAGCTTTCAAACAGGCTATAGTAAGTAATAAAAGTAGATAGCTATTTATTACTTGTAGCGATACGTAGGCAATTAAAGGTAGCAATAATATGAAGCTTTAACGTGGTTCACAAGCGAGTCGCCACCCTAACCGAGTCGCCACCCCAACATAATCGTCGCGCCTGCGCAGCAACTTTACGCAACACCACAATAAACTGCTATACTATACGCTATACTATAGGATTATTTAGAAGCGTCGCTATTATCTGCATCCTTAATTTCTGCCTTATAGGTGTAGGAGTTGTATCTAATCTCGCTACAACGGCCGCAGCGTCGCCCTACGCATACCCTCTTTATAGGCTCCTTACCCTCCTTATAACTACTACCCTCCCTTTTAGCAATTAGGTTAGATACCTTACTAACTATTCATACCTTCTTTGTCCGTATATAGCGTCTTTTATAGATCTTACGCTTTATAAGCGTATTAATAGCGTCTTAAAGGCAGCCTATTTCCTTCTACACTAAGACTATATTATAAGCTATCTAATAAGCGTCTTTACTTAGCTACTTAACCTGCTTATCTAATAAGCTTACTAGTAACTTTTAGTAGTTTTGTATACAATTTTAAATTAGCTTAGATTGCGCCTCTACCTCGCGGGCGTTACGCGGTGTTTACGCCTCCTAGGCGATAATGCCTAGTATAGGTAGTATTAGCGTACGTAGCTATATATCTAGCTCTAATAACATCGCTTCTAGGTCGTATAAGACTAGCCTAGCGCCTTAAAACCTAGCGCAAATATTCTCTAGTGTAAACGTCTTCTTATAAGCTACTTTCAAGGCTAGTAGGAAAGTTTCCTTATTAATATAGTAGATGCGGCTATGTGCTAAGAGTAAGATCTTATCGCCGTACGTGCGCTTTAATAGCAAGTAGGGGACAACGTTAAGAGGCTATAGAAGGTGCGGCGAGTAAGGTAGTATATAGAGAGTAATAATCTTATTCTCCTTATAGTAGTTCTAGAATTCTATTAAGTAGTAGCTCTTATAGCTGTCGATAATAAGCAGCCTATACGCCCTAGTAGAAGACGCCTTTATATAGGCGTTAAAGTACTTAAGCTAGGCTAGCGCGAGGTTATTATTAATCTAACTAGTAGAAGAGATAGTAATAATCTAATTGCGTGGCAGATCTGCGAACTAGAAGGTAATAAGGACTTTACCTATAAAGATTAAAAAAATGTAGGATAATACGCCCTATTATAGAGACGCCTTAGACTAGAGTTATCTACTCGCGATTGCTAGGCTACAGTATCTTCTATTTCCTAGGTTTCCCTAAGCCTATGACTATAAGCTAAGAAGATATTTTACCTATTATAAAGCCTAACTTATGAAAGTTCTTAGTGTCCTTATCTATAATACTATATTTCGTCTTTATTAATTAAACTAGGCTAAACTATAGCCTAATAACTACTAGATCCTCGTAGAAAGCATACTAGTAATTATAAAGACGGCTCTAGCGCGTACGTAGCTTAGGTGTACGTTATATAAAGTTATTAACCTAGTTCTTACTTATAGGCTCGCTACTATAATCGCGTAGTAGTCTATTAGCTATATCTCGTACGTGTGCCTTTAAGGGCGGTATTCTATAGAAAGACTCGTCGCGTATAAGCTATATAATTACCTCCGTTTCTAGCTTTAAAAGGCGCTTTATATTTAGCTTATAATCGCGTTAAGGGCGTTGTCTAGCGCGTTAGTTGATAAGTGTTCTTTAGGGGACGTTATAGGTAGCTACAGCGCGTTTATTGCTTCGAAATTAATATAAATTAATATCTAAGAGAGTAAGCTGTAAATCACCCTTAGTATAACGTACCTCACGGGCGAGTGGGCCACACGGGCGAGTGGGCCACTCCGCTAAGACCCCACCAAAACATACTGTTACCTACAGTACTTTCACAATGAGCCAACAACAAAACAATCTACCAGCTTTAAAAGAGGCTCGATTACAGCTTGCTCTCAAGGCTATCGAACGCGACGCGACGCTGTCGCAGAGACGCGCTGCAGCTATCTACAACGTATCTCGAGTAACTCTTGGGCGCCGACGCGCTGGAATACCTCTTCGGAGCGATTGTACGCCTAACTCAATGAACCTCCTTAAGACAGAGGAGGATGTAATTGTCCAGCATATCCTTGACCTCGACGCGCGAGGATTTCCGCCCCGACTTGCTGCTGTGCAGGATATGGCTAATTCTTTGTTGGCTGAGCGCCACCGCGACCCTGTTGGTCAGAACTGGGCTGCAACCTTCGTCAAACGTCGCCCTGAGCTTAAGGTCAAATTCAATCGCAAGTATGACTACAAGCGAGCCCTCTGTGAGGATCCTGAGGTTATACAAGGCTGGTTCCGACTTGTGGAGAACACAAAGGCCAAGTACGGTATCCTTGATGAGGACACCCACAACTTTGACGAGTCTGGCTTCATGATGGGCATGATATCAACTGGAGCAGTAGTCACAGGCTCTGAGCGTCGAGGACGACCAAAGAGCGTTCAGCAGGGCAATCGCGAGTGGGCTACAGTGATCCAGGGTATCAACGCGACTGGGTGGGCAATCCCACCTTTTATCATCTTCAAAGGCAAGAACCACCTCTCTGCCTGGTACAAGGAAGATAACCTACCTCGCGACTGGGTTATTGCAGTCTCTGAGAACGGCTGGACAACAAACAAGCTTGGTCTAGAGTGGTTAAAGCACTTTGACGCTCACACAAAGAAGAGGACTGTAGGAAACTATCGTCTGCTTATTATCGACGGCCACGAGAGCCACGACTCGCTCGATTTCCAGCAGTACTGCAAGGATCACAACATTATTACTCTCTGCATGCCTCCTCACTCGTCGCACCTACTACAGCCTCTTGATGTGGGGTGTTTCTCGCCTTTGAAGACAGCGTATGGCCGCCAAGCCGAGGATCTAATGCGCAACAAGATCACCCATATCACTAAACTAGAGTTCCTACCGTGCTTTAAAGGCGCTTTTGACGCTGCGATTACAAAGGCCAATATACAAGGAAGCTTTCGAGGCGCTGGCTTAGTCCCATTTAATCCAGAGGCTGTGATATCGACGCTTGACGTGCGGCTGCGCACTCCACTGCTACCTACCGTCGAGGACGGTCCCTGGCAGTCGCAAACTCCAAGCAATACCCTAGAACTTGGGTCGCAATCAAAGCTGATTCAAGAGAGGATTCGAAGACATGTAGATAGCTCACCTACGTATATGGTTGAGGCGATCAAAAGCCTGTCAAAAGGTGCAGAGATGATAGCGCATTCTCTGGTGTTAATGACCAAGCGCAACGCTGAGCTCCAAGCCGCCAACGAGGCCTCAAGTAAGCGTAGATCATATAAAAGGAAGCGCTTACAGCAGCAAGGGACCTTAACAATTGATGAGGGCGTGCGACTGACGACTCTTAAGGAGTTTGGGGCATGTAGTGATAGGAAGAAGGCGAAGAAGAGAGTGCGCGTTGAGGCAGGCGAGCCTAGCCAACGACGCTGTGGACGCTGCGGCGAGGCAGGACATAATATGCGCACATGTAGGCAAGAAGCAGCGATAGATTCTGAGTAGAATAGCCTATTACGATTTCTATTTACTATCTTTGACGGTGCTATATAGTCGTGTACAGTCGTGGTTTTAATGGGGTCTTAGCGCAGGTGGCCCACTCGCCCGTGTGGCCCACTCGCCCGTTAGGTACGTTAGGACTTTTCTAATTGATGTAGATGTAGCATTGCATAAAGTTGCTGCTTAGGCGCGGCGATTGTGTTAGGGTGGCGACTTGGTCAGGGTGGCGACTCGCTTGTGAACCACGTTATATAGTACTTTACTTTGCCTAGTTAGCTTAAGTTCTCTTAAATTAGTAGAATTAGGTATTCGTTCTTAATAGTAATAGCGTTGAGTGCCTAGTAGTCTATATAGTATTAGAGACTACCTGTTGGAAGGCCTTGTACGATCGTACGGTGAATAACAGTAGCTAAGGTAATCTTGTGTATTGGTATTCTGGTGTATGATGATTCTACGAATGTGGGGGCTACGAAGGTATACATAGCGTTGGGTCCGAGTTGGGCCGAAGTAGGATCGAGGCGGTACATTGGGCCTTATTAGGCGACACACCGTGTGTATGCCGACACTGGCAATCTTTTCTTATTGTAACGACTGATGTAAGGAAAAACGGGTCTTCTAAAAAGGGCACAATGAGAGGGATTCCAAATAGGCATATGTGCCTACTCCGTAGGTCGCTGCACAGATCCCTCTACTCGGATTGACAGCTTGTTGCTTTCGATGAAACGTTCTAACGCGCGATTTGGTGTTGCTTTCGTGAATGCGTCCGCGGGGTTGTCCTCTCCGTTGATCCAGCGGATCTCAGTGATCTCGCGACGCTCGTATGACTGCCGAAGCGCCATGATGTCGATCATCAGTCGCTTCTCAGCAGTTGTTCCGAGTTTGACGAGGCATTCATACAAGGAGTATGAATCCGTACACACAATAAGTGGGATCGGTGGTAGACCTAGGCGTCCTGTAATTATCTTGAGGGTTGTTAGGATAGCGATAGCGATGTCGACACCGCTAACCATGCCGTACGTTTCTGAGGCAAGAACGCTCCGGGTAACGCGTTTGCATTTGGTCGAACTCCAATGGATTACGTTACCACGAATATCAAACGTGCTGTCTTGTCGACTCGACTCATTCGCAAGGATAAGTAGGTACCCTAGCTGTGAGCTAAGGTCTTGGTTGTTCGCGAAGGATCCGTCTGTGAACACTACCAGCTTTGCTGTAGCGAGGTCGAGAGGGACGTATCGCAGGCCTCGTTGTATGCTCTCAGATTGCCACTGCAGCCGGCGGTTAAGCTTCACGTATTCTGTGTCCTTAGGTTGTTGTATTTGCGCAGCCGCGGAAAGATCGAACGATGCTTCAGGTTGGCATATCGACGCAATGTACGCGCCACGCGCGCGCTGCTCCATGTACTTCTGTGCTCGGTTTGCTGCCTTCGGATCAATGATTTCGATCTTGGCACCTTGTCCCTTCTGCGTAAGTAGAATCGTGTCTCCGCGCAACGTTAGAGTACATCCGTTGAACTCGAGTGATACTTCTTTGGACAGTCTCTCCTTGGGCTTAGCTCGAAAATTGGCTTTCTGGAGCGCAGCGTCTTCTGCACCAGAGAATGCAGGCGTCCCAATCGCGAGAGTATCGTCTGTCTGCAGGCCCACTATTCCAAACGCTTCCCGTCTCCCGTTCGTGATCAGGAGGCACGGGTCATACGTTGATGTAGCCATGTCGAGCTCCTTGCAGTGGTGTCCTTGGTACGTAGCAAACCAGTGGACTCCTGCTTCCGCGATTCCATAGAGTGGCTTGATTACGCGAATAATTGTTCCCTTGGGATACTTTGTTATAAGCTCCTTTGGGAGGTGCGCTAAAACCGTGCGGAATAGCTCTGTTTGTGCCTGTGGGTACGCTTGCGTGATATCTCGTAGTTCCACAACCATGCCCTCATCGAGTAATGCAGGCGCTAGGGCTAGAATCAGGCGCTGGCTGGCTCGTTGGATGGTTGGCGACTGCGTCAGGATCTCGTGTTTGCCCTCGTCATTGTAACCTTGAACAACGAGGCGTGATTTCTCGTACGGGACCATGGTCTTGCCTTTGACTTCGCGGACCATGCGCGATTTGAAGATACGATACCCGCCGTGTAGAGTTGGATCAAACAGCTCAAAACTGAATACTCCACGGCCGACGAGGTCGTCGATCTCCTTCTGATCGGATGCTTCGAATGGAGCGCCCGGGACGTTAATCACGCCGTCATTGCGTAGCTTGACGGCCAGGGCGTAATCGTCCTCCTCCTTCTTCGACAGGTACTGCACCTTGGGCTTGTTCTTTGATCCAGGTGGGCGGCCCCGCTTGCGCGGCTGAGCCGCTTGGTTGGCTTCCGCCGGTGGTACCGGTAGTGGCGGTTCATCAGCAATCGCTTCGTCTGTGGTCGGAGATCCACCTGTGCCTTGATCTGCGCCGTCTATCGCTGTAGTCAGATCGCGATAGTACGGTTTTACGACAGTGGATCGGAACGTCGTTGGGCCGTTGATCATGTCTACAGTAACATCGTGGTCCTTCATATCGATGACTCTATACGGCCCTTGCCATCCATTCTTCTCGCGCCATACCATCACCTCACTCTGAAGAGGCAGTGACAGTACCCCGTCTGTAGTAGGCCCATTCCTGGTACCAAGTGCGTTGCTCACCGCATGTTCCGCTGAGGCCTTCCGCAGCGCCCTCATCGCTTTCTGGATTGCCTCCGCGCGATGGGTTATCGAGGGAGATGGTGGTGAATCCATGGATATCCGGGGGTATGCACCGAAGACGAGCAGCGTGGGTACGAGCCCGTCTGGGCCTGCGGTGTCGTTGACGGCCTTGACTGCCATCTGCAACACTGCGGCGTCGCTGGTGCCAGTGTCAAGCTCTGTCCTCAGGATCTCGTACACGCGTCTGAGCGGTGCGTGGTATCTTTCTACCTTGCCGATAGACCAATGGGCCTCGGTTGGCACTTGTTTACATGTGATTCCCATGATCTTCGCCTCTGATCTGAATTCGACTGACGCGAAGTTGGTGCCGGCGTCGTGGGTGACGATATCTGGCGGCCCTTGGTATGTATCAATCCAGAGCAGGCGGAGTGCTTCCCAGGTGTCTTTCGCGCTCATAGACGGTAGAAATCGCGCGCCGTTGAATGTTGTAGCCGAATCGATCACGTGAAGCACTGGTTTCCCACTCAGATACATCACATCTACGAGGATCTCGAAGTTGAATTCCCGATCATCTTTCAGCCTAAACTTGAATCGGCGCGGCGCTGGATCATGCGCTTGGCAGTGATGGCAGAACGTTTGGATCTCTCGGAGCAGCCGTTCATCCACGTCCTCGTGTCCTGCGCGTTTGAGCAATCGTATCAGCCGTTCGACGGCTGGATGCCCGAACCTCCGGTGTAAGCGTCGGAGCTCAGTCTCCGTAAGGAATACGCGCGCGCGCTCTGCCTTGCTTAGGTGGAACCACGGGTGTCCCCATTTGCGAATCACTGGAAAGGTAGCTTTTCCTTGTACCAGCTGGTCCGTAGTATTGTTGAAGTACACGTGGAGCCGGTCCATGTCTTTCAGACAGAGGAGAAACGGGGTGGGTGCGTTCAAGACCTCAAATTTGATCTTTCCAATCTGTGTCGATACATGTGCGGTTCCAATCGAAGTAGTGACGCTTCCTTTGCCAAATTGCACAGATGCGTTTCCAGCAGTAGACGTATCTAGAGTTACGGTGGGGTCCTCAGTTTGGAGCGCCCAGAACTGCTCCTTTCCGGCTGTCGATACATTTGAGGCACCAGTGTCAGGAAGAATGCCTTGGTACGTGATTCGCGAGTATCGATCCTCGATAAGGAACTGCGTTGCGGGCGTAATAGGCTCCTTGCACCTGTAGACGTCTTCTCCAGTCACGTGGTGCAAAAAGGCCTGATCTGTGAGGTACTTAACTGCCAATCTTTGGTCCTCATCATCTTCGTCTTGCTCCTCTAGGAAGAACTGGTCGACTTCTTCCCCTCGTACGCGACGAGAAATGTGCTAAACTCCATTTGCTCTCCCGTAATCGCGCAGTGTGTGATGTACTGCGCTTTTGAGCGTTTTCTTTCTTCAAGCGTATGGTTTGTGGACCAACAGCCTGTCTTGCTGCAGACGTAACATTTCTTGTCGATTTGTGTGTTGACTCCAGAGCGGTGCTGAAGCCCACCGCGTCCGCGGGTGAATCCGCTGCGTCCACCACGAGGGTTGTAATTCCCTCGCAATCTTCCAGAGCTGTTGTTGTTGTACCGACGATCCAAGTAGTACTGGCTATCCGTATCCGCCTCAGTGAAGTTGACGGAGACGGTCATGGCGAGTGAGTTTTCGATTGACGATCGCAGATCTCCAAACAGAACCTCGCATTCTAGAGACGGCTTGTAGAGTGCCATCTCGAGCTCCTTCACGCCTCGGCATGCTGTGATTACAGTCGTTCGGAGCGCGTATTCTCCCATGTACTGCTGTCCAAGTGCTCTTTGACACAATTGGAGCTTGTCCAGCATGATGTCAAGGACCTCGTGGAGGTTCTTTTCGGGGTTCTCCCTGCGGACTTTGACAAACGATGTCGTCGTCCAGTCCGCGTAGTAATGGCCGTGGTTGACGTCTGTGTCGAAGTGGTTCTTGAGCTTTGTGTAGGCAGTCAAGAACGTATCCATCCGCTGATCGACGAAGTGGAGGTAATACTCCTCTGCGCGGCCGTCGAGAATCCGTGGAAAGACTGCATGGAACTGCCCTGGCTCGATGTCTGCGTGATAACAGATGCTGTAGAAGATCTTCAATTTATCGTCTAGGAGGTCGTACGGCTTTCCCGTATACTTTTTGTCTCGGTCCCACATTTTCACGAAGACATTGATCGTCTTAGGATCCAGTTTCTCATTGCCAAACTCGATTGGTGGAACTGCCTTGTACGGGTCTGTTTCACCAGAGGGCACAATTGGGGGAACGCTCAGTCCCTTCGGACGTTGCGGGTATGCTGGTGTATACTCGCGGAATCGGTCGAAGTTGTTGTAGGTGAGGGGAGGTTGCTGACTTTGGACGCGCTGATAGGCTGGCTGCGGTGCGGATTCAGTTGTCTCTACAGGCTGGCTTCGGATTGGTTGGTTTTGGGCTTTCTCAATCGTTTTTGCTAGCTGGTCCTGAATCTGTTGTTCTTCCTCAACGGTCTCCTGTCGTCCTTGCACACGGGCGTGGGTCTGGTCTTGATCGCGGGTTTGCCGACTGTCTACGTCTCGGCCTCTTGTCCTTACAGGCGTTTGGGTTCGGCTCTGGGCCTGGCTTGATAATCTCCTGTCTGTGGACTGTACTGATCCTTCACTGCGTTGTTGCCGTAGTGCCCGCTCTTGCAACATGTGCGCAGCTGATCGTGTGTCAAACACAGCCGACTGGAATACGTCCTGAGGCCATTCTAGGTACTCCTCCATGCGTAATAACCTAGCTAGAGACTCACTAGGTGCCATATTAATACGGCCAGTATACACTCCCTTAAAGCGGAGGATCCGCTTTAGTTCCTTTGTGTATATTGGCTGGGCACGTAGGAACATTGCCTCTGTCCATCCTTCAAAGTCCTGACGGAACTCCCAAAAGAGTTCTTCATCTGCTGTTGGTCGATCTGTATAGTCCGCAATCGCACGCGCAATGTACGTTGTTGCTGTAGTAATCCCTACCTCATCGTCTGCAGCTTCAACGTTGTCCTCCCACATCTCTGGATCGATGTGATGCCATTCTCTTGGTTTTATGTTTGTGGTCCCTAGTAGCGCCTCTAGTGTGGGTACCACTCTTCTACTACTGCTCGCCATTCCTACTGCCGGCGTCCTGGCTACCGGTGCTCTTTCCGATGATGTTCTCTCTCCTGCCATTGTGTTCTTGTTGACGCTTGTTGCGCTAGCTGCGTTCGCTAGAGATGCGTCGGTGGTCGTGGGTTGTACACGGGTCAAATCTCAACCGGTCGGTTGGCGCGTGTATAGACGGCGTCTTGGAACGCTTCTGATACGGCTGTAACGGTCGGTCGCTAGCCACGAACGACGCCTGATATAGCTAACAGTGAGCTTAGCATAGATAACTCCGCCTTGCTGATATAGGCAATCTAGGGAACGCGCGGGGTAAAGAATCTATCTCTTCTTAACCTAACTGTCTGTGACTGCCGTGCAATCACTGATCAGTGTTGGAAGGCCTTGTACGATCGTACGGTGAATAACAGTAGCTAAGGTAATCTTGTGTATTGGTATTCTGGTGTATGATGATTCTACGAATGTGGGGGCTACGAAGGTATACATAGCGTTGGGTCCGAGTTGGGCCGAAGTAGGATCGAGGCGGTACATTGGGCCTTATTAGGCGACACACCGTGTGTATGCCGACACTACCTCCTATTTCCTTTATAAAGATAACGAGTAAGGTAATAGGCGAAGAGCTTACGCAGATAAAACTCTTAAATAGGTTCTTATATAAGTATTTACACAGCACCTTACGTTCGTCTTAGGATATAATATAGAGCGGGCTAAAGCTGTGTTACTTACTCTCTATAAGTTTAATCTTATAGTTGTGTAGGCGTCTCTTTAGGAGCTGCTTTAAATTCTCTTAAGAGAATACTTCTAGTAGGTTATAGTAGTCTAGAGGGACTTTCGTGGTGGGGTTTATATAGGTCTTCTTAGCTAGGGCCTTCTTAATACTCGCTAGGCTAACGGCGTAGATCTTGTATCCTTTCTTACGTGCTAGGGTTATAAGTAGGGCTGCGCTAATATAGTAGATATTAAGCTTAGGTCTTAACTTTAATTTATTATCTTAATTATATAATATAGGCGTATAGTCTTAGCTAGGACTGTAGTTATAATTAGGTTTTAGTTTTTATAGTCAGCGCTTTATATTAAGCTACTAGTAGTTATGCCGCTATTATATAGCGTTTATAAGTTTTAGGGCTTAGGAGTACCTTAAGGTTTAACTACAACCTCCGTACTATTCTTCTATAAAGTAGCTATTCGAGTTTTCTTAAGGTAGCGTTTAGTACACTGCTAGGCGGTAAATAGGAGCTTCTTCTCCTTTTTATAGTCTAGGTTTATCTAGTGCTTATATATCTAGGGTTATCCTAAGATTATTTTATAGCGTCTAGTATTTATAATCAAGAGGCGTATAGACTTAGTATAGTTATTCTATTATAGGAATAGGTTAACGGTGTAAGTTAATTCTCTACTATCTAGTATAGTCTTAGTAAATCTAGTAAGGTATACAACGTAGGGTAGTAGGTCTTAGTAGAGTTTTAGGTTACGCGCGAGATCTCTATAAATATATCTAATACCTATAGCTCTAGCATTAACTAAGGTATTAAGATTACTCTTAATATTAGCTTATTAAGCTACCTAAGATATTATAATATAGGGTTTCTAGGTGTTAGGTTAAAATTTAGATTTAAGTTTAGCAGAGATTAAATAACTGCGCGGTCCTAATGAGCGACTTATCTCTAGGATACGCCTTTCCCCTTAGTAAGTAACTTGCGAGAGCGGCGTCCCTGTGATCGTGATTTTAAAGACTTTAAAGAGTTAGATTAGAAAGAGCGAGGGCTTATAGAACGAGAGGAGCTGTTTGATTAGATATACTAGGTTAGTATAGGCATTTTATGAACTCTAGATATATAGCCTATCTTATTATATTTAAAGTAGCGCTCTTCCTTAATTAGCTTCTATAATGCGGCGAAGCTAGCTATGGCGTAGTTTAAGGTGTCTAGCTTTATTTCTATAAGGTACTTTAGCTACTTTGCTATTATATAATAGGATTAGCTAGCCAGTAAGTAACGTAGGTTATTACTATATAGGGTTATTAGGTTAGCGTAATTATTAAAGGAGCGAGAGATTAAGATTCCTACTATAGCTCTCTTAAGCTTGTTAGAGAGTTAGCGTTAGAGCTAGTTGATCTAGGCACCTTTATTTAGGTTAGTGTTAGCTATAAGGCATCGGAATTTAGTAAAGTAAGAGAGAAAGTTCCTCTTTCCTTACTTTAGGTTATTAATTTAGCTCTGAGTAGTAAGTTCGTAGTTATGGTCTCTATAGGTTACTTTAAGGAACTAAATAATTTAGTCCACTATAATGATATCTTTGCCTATAAGTAAGTTTATAAGTGTAGTAAGGTCATATTTAAGTTAAGAGTATACGTATATAAGTTGTAATTCTTTAGTAGAGAAGTAGTTAGCGTTTCCTTTTAACTTAAAGCGAAGTTTAGTAAGAAAGAGTAGGAGATCTTTCTTCTTGCTACTAAAGGTAGGGGGGTTAGGTAATTGTTCTAACCTCGAATTCTTATTAGGGGTAGGAGTTTAAGTCGTAGGTAGAGTCTAGGTAGTTAGAGATAAGCTATTCCTAGACTTTAGGGTGTCTTCGGGTGCTAGTTCCTCTTTAGTCTTAGCGAAAGTAGCTTTTAGTAAGGTTATTACTAACTACGTAACTATATTAAGGCGCCCTTTAAAGTCTTCGCGTATAGCAGCTATTTCCTTATAATAACGTGCCTGTTACTTAGCAAGAGTGTCTGTTAGATTAGCAATCTGCTGCAGTATAAGCTGTAAAGCAAAGTTCGGCTCCTTAGTAGTTATACAGTAGGGAGACTAAAAGAAAACAACATTCAAAAAGTTACCTTTTTTTAAGCTAAATATTTATATAACTAGACTAGCTAGAACTTTAGCTTTTAGTGTTCTAGAAAGCAAAGATCTTCTTCTTTAGGCTAGCTTATCTAAGAGGCTGATTAGTAAGCTTAGATTCGTGTAACTTTGGCAGTGCTTAAGTATACTAAAAAGCTCTGCTCTTTTCTAGCTACAAATTTTTATTTAGAGTATCTTTTTGGCTAGAAATTTCATATTGTCGAATCGTGAGTATCGGTAGAGACGTCGGCTGCTTAACACTTTGGCCCGACTTCGGCCCACCTTGCGCAGAGCTTAGGTGTACCTGCGTAGTAGCTATGTTCGTAGACAATTAATACAAATACTAATACGAGTCACTAGAAGAACCTCGTTGTTGTTATTCACCCGTACGATCGTACAAGGCCTACTAACACATATGCTATTACATAGATATTAATAAATAATATACTGTAGTTTAGAGCTATTCTATTAGCTATTGTAATAGTTAGATAAGAAAGTTAATTTTCATGCTTTTAGTATATTAAACTAGCTAGATCCAGTAGCTAGTACTTAGTATACTAACCTTTAGCTTGTTTTACCGCAGTATAACGTCTAGGTAAAGACGAAATATAGTTATCTATTGCCTCTTGCGGTATTTGCTCCCACTCTTCTAAAATTGCTTTTTTAAACAATTCTACTGCCTTTATTCTTTGACCTACGCCTCAAGAGGTAGTAGATCTTCTAACTAGTCTAATTTTAAGTAGACTCTAAACGTTTTTAATAGGATTTAGATCTAGGCTATAGGTAGGATGCTTAAAAAGAGGATTCCTATTTCTTAAAAACCAAGAAATAACTGCTGGCGTTTTATGAATCTTGGCGTTGTCTTGCTAAAATTTCCACTCTAGATAGAAAAAAAGTTAGCTTTCTATATCTAAAAGAAGTTTTGAAAAACAATAAAGAATAACTTAGTAAGAGTCTTTTAAAGCTGTAAGTAAAGTAATACTTTCCTACCTCTTTTGAATAGAAGTTTAATAATTAGATTTAAAACCTCTCGTATATATCGTGTATTGGTAAAGCTTCTCGGTTCTTGTAGCGTTCTAGTTATATATAACTTAGATCTTCTACCTAACCAAATAGCTCCCCAAACAGAGATAGTAATGTCTCGGGCTATAACTTAGTTAGTAAGCTAGATAAAAATAATCTAAAAAACTTGAAAAAGATTAAATTTTTAGGAGAATAAAACAGGTTATTCGGATATTCTTTAAACTCACTTAAATTAGTTGTAGAGACTTGTTCTTTACCAGTACTCTTGTTTCTTCTCTTTCTAACGTATTCTTGCCTAGTACAGTGTCTACGCTGTATAGAAGACTCGTCTAAAAATATAACTTTGTTAAAGTGTATATATTCTAGAATTTTCAGTGTCTTCTTAGCGTTTTTATTCCGCAAAGCAGCTTTTTTTGCGTTTAAAAGCTGTTTTTTCTTAGCAGTAGAAACAGAGTATTTCTCTACTTTTAATTGGCGTTTTAGGCTTCTAGTAGAGAAGTCGAAATTGTTCTCTTCTAAAATGCGTTGATTTGTCTATTTGGGATAGTCTCGCATGTAGTAAGGCTAGTGGTAAAGATAGTACTAGATACTAGACGTAGCACTAGGTTTAGAGTTAGATATTAATAATAGTAAGTCTTTATCGCCTCGCTTATGCGGCGGAATATACTTATAGGCTTTCCTAAATGCTGGAAGTGCTTACTCGTTAGCGTCTTACTAGTCTTAGACCTCCTTCCCTTTTAGGAACTTAAGCTTTTATTTAATAGTAAGGTTAAACTATATATTTATAGGGTTAACTACAGCTCTAAATCTTATTAGGAGTAATCTAATAAGGATAAGTAGTAGTGCAGAGTCTTTATAGGCTCTATTAGTATTAGTATCTGCTAACATGTTTTATAAGCGAGCCGCCGGTACAAGCGAGCCGCCACCTAACCAACTTTCTACACCTCTCCTATCTTAACATACAATGGCTCTACGCAGCGCGCCTCAATTAGCTTCAAATGAAGCAGATATACAGCTTGCTATCTCTTCTATTAATGCGCATCAAATTAATAGTGCTTCTACTGCTGCAGCTATATATAATGTCCCACGTACGACACTACGTAACCGACGCGCTGGTATACCTGCACGACGCGATTGCTAGCCTAACTTAAGGAAGCTTACCCAGAGAGAAGAGGAGGTGATTATCAGCCATATCCTTCACCTAGATCTACGTGGATTTGGGCCTACCTACGTTGATGTACGAGATATGGCTGATAAGCTGATAGCTGCACGCGGCGCTAGCCTAGTTAGCATCTACTAGCCGCGCAACTTTGTCAAGCGTACAGATAGCCTTCGGACGTGTTTCAACTGAGCGTACGATAGGCAGAGAGCTCTCTGTGAGAATCTAGCCCTTATCTAACGCTAGTTTAAGCTAGTAGAAGAGACAAAGACTAAGCTTGGTATCTGCGATGAGGACATATACAACTTTGATGAAGCTGGCTTTATAATAGGCAAGATTACAACGCAGCTGGTTATAACAGGATTAGAGAGAAGAGGCAGGCTAAAGAGTATTTAGCTAGGCAATCGCGAGTAGGTAACGCTGATCGCTGCTATTAGCGCTGGTGGCTGGTTAGTGCCACTATTCCTTATCTTCGCTGGCCAGTACCACCTATCAGCCTGGTATGAGGAGGATATCCTACGCGACTAGGCGATCGCAGTCAGCGATAATGGCTAGACGAATAATGAGCTTGGAGTTGAGTGGCTAAAGCACTTCAACGCTCACACGCAGGCTCGTACTATAGGCGCGCGTCGCCTGCTTATTATTAATGGCTATAGGAGCCACTAGTCTCTAGAGTTCCAGGAGCTCTGCAAGGAGAATAATATCTATACGCTCTGTATGCCTCCTCACTCATCTCACCTACTCTAGCCACTTGATGTTAGCTGCTTCTCGCCATTAAAGCGCGCGTACAGCCGTGAGGTGGAGAGCCTTATGCGCAACTACATCAACCACATCACTAAGCTAGAGTTTCTGCCAGCGTTTAAGGCTGCGTTTAATCGAGCGTTCACGCCAGCCAACATCTGCTTAGCCTTCCGCGGCGCAGGCCTTGTTCCTCTACAACCAGAGGCTGTTCTATTAAAGGTAGATGTACAGCTGCGTACACCTACTCCTCCAGCAGCTGCTCTACCAGAGGCTCCCTAGGTAGCTCAAACACTAAGCAACGCGCGTAAGCTTGAGGCTTAGTTAAGCCTTATATGTAAGCGCGTGCGCCAGCATAAGAGCTCATCACCAGCTTCGATTATTAAGGCGATTGACCAGCTAAAGAAGGGCGCTGAGGTGATAATGCTCTCTGCTAAGCTGATGCGCGATTAGATCTCTAGTCTTGAGAAGGCTAACAGCGCAGCCTTAGCGCGTAGGCAGCGCTCTAAAAGGCGTATACAGAAGCATAGAGTACTCACAAAGGGAGCTAGAGAGGATATACTGGCTCAAAATAAGGCTGACCAGCAGATTGCTCATGAAGAGCGTCAAGGAGGAGCGCGATTAGGCGTCAGCCAGCGGGCTCAAAGGCGCTGCACCAGGTGCAAGGAGACTGGGCACAACTCACGCACATGCAACACTAATACTATCAATATAGAGTAATCTACTGTATCAATATCTAGCAATAGTATTATCGCGTTGTTGAGATGCGTCGCTTTGAAGTTGTAAAAGTTTGGTTAGGTGGCGGCTCGCTTGTACTGGCGGCTCGCTTATAAAACATGTTACTATAAGCTTACGTTAGTAGTTCTTTAGCTTTTTCTATAACCTAATAATTGTGCTTTTAGAATTAAATGTAAACGTCTAAATCCTAGTTATATATATATTAGCGGTAGTAGCGTTGGTTTAGGTGTACTTCTTGCGTAAGTAAACCTAGAATTAGAGGGTAGTGTCGTACTTGTTAATAAGGGCCTAGTTATCGTCGCTAAGGGATCTAAACAGGAGGTTAATTGCAGTTACTTTGTCCTCTAGGTACTTATCTCTCTTGTTAACGTTAATATACACCTTAATAGTCTTATTATCTATAATGTCTTAATCTTTTACAGCGTCTAATAGGTCCCTAGGAGTAGTAATCTAGTAGTGCTTCTCTAGACTCTTCTCGTATACGTAGAAGACTTTCTTCCCTTCTAGCTTAACTTTGTTCTAGCGGAACTAAGTATCGTAATTCTTAGCCGTAAGTTTAGGGATCTTCTATTCCCCCTTTGCTTTAGCCATTGTGTATCAGAGGTAAGAGAAGCTCGGACGTATAGGTAGTATACTGCAGGCGTGCAGGCGCTGCAGGCGATGCAGGCGATGCAGCTGGTGTAGGCAGTGCAGGTGATGCTGGCAATGATGCTGCCGGTGCAGGCGGTGCAGGCAGTCGTTGTCAATTCTCAAGCGTGGAGAAGATGTAGGTAGGTGAGTTTGATTCCTGCTTGAATCTGAGTCCTGCGCGACTCTAGTTAGTGATTAATTCCTTCCGCGAATTGTAGCTAAGTCCTTCGTGACTCTCGAGGTTTGATTCCTTCTTGAATCTGAGTCCTGCGCGACTCTGGTGGGATCAAAACAATAACGTTAGTTTTGGCAACCGGTGCTCATAACCTATTTAAATAAGGTCCCTCTAGTAGTATAACTACCATAGATAACTAAGTCGGATAAGGGAAAAGGCCGGGTGGCTGCAACGTATTGTCTTAACTATCGTGTCGTCTATTCACATTACTTCTGCTGTTGTAATGGGTGCTATTGCCCACCGGGCAGTGCCTGCCACACCAGCACATCACGTGACTCTCAATCACCTTTTTACCCTGGACTGAACCCAGATATTCTCAACAGTAATACTATTTAGGCTAGCTAATGCCCTAAGCACGTTCTAGCACTTTGTAAAGAATGTACTACGCCTATACCTAGACATCTTCTATATAGCGTATCTTGATAATATTCTAATCTACAGTGAGAACCTACACGAACACTAAGAACACGTCTGATTAGTCCTTAACGCTTTAAAGGAGGCTAGACTATATCTTAATATCGATAAATGCGAGTCTTACAAGAACGAAGTCGTCTACCTTAGCTACGTAATTAGCACTATCAGAGTACGAATAGATCTTAAGAAGATATAAGCTATAACAGACTAGGAATACCTAAACAACGTTAAGGATATACGAGCCTTCCTTAGTTTTGCGAACTTCTACTAAAGATTTATTAATAACTTCTCCCGCCTAACAACTTTGCTTATAGCTCTAATAAAGAAAGATGTAAAACTCGCCTTTAACAACGCCTGCTAAAAGGCTATTAATAATCTTAAGCACGCTTTTACTATAGCTCTAATCCTCTAACATTTTAACCCTAATTTACTAATTATTGTAAAGGCTAACGCCTCTAACTACGTTACCGCAGGAGTGCTATCGCAGCGTGACACTAATAGGATACTTAGGCCTATCGCTTATTACTTTAAAAGGATGAACCTAGCTAAGAATAATTACGAGATTTACGATAAGGAGCTGCTAGCTATCGTATAATGCTTCGAATAGTAGAGACCTAAACTAGAAGGAGCTACGTTTCCTATTACTATGTTAAGCGATTATAAGAATCTACAGTACTTTATAATAACGAAGTAGCTTAGCTACTAATAAGCACGCGAGGCTAAATACTTATTATAATTTAACTTTATAATTATATACCGCCCTAGAAAGTAAGGCGAAAAGCCTAATACCCTTACCTAACGTTCTTAAGACTAGCTCGCCTAAGACGAAGCCTAAGAAGCCTAAAAGTAGACGCTACTAAGACCTAAACTATTTAAGGCGCTAGTAGAAATCTACCTTATAGAAATATATCGCTCTATCTATTAAATTATTAAGGATAAGTACTAAGCTAACCTACTTAACTTACTAGTTAAGGAAACCTTGCAACTACTCAAGGATAGTGCTTAATAGTTAAAGATCTTAACCTTAAGCGAATGCAAAACTAGAGGAGGACGCTTATACTATCGCGACTAACTTATTATACCTAACAATAATAAGCTTGAGATTAAAATTCTCTACACAGCACATAACTCCGCGTGTAGTAGCTATCTTAGCCGTAGTAAAACACTTTAACTCGTCTAACGCGAGTACTACTAGCCCTATGTATTTAATATAATTTATTAATATATTAGCTGCTGCTATATCTATTGCCGTTTAAAGGCTTCTCGCAAGAAGTACTACGGCCTTCTAAAACCGCTGCCTATACCTAAGCAGAGATAGTAAGACATCTCTATTAACTTCGTTATTAATCTCCCTAAATCTAAAGAATATTAAAATATTATAGTAGTTATTAGCTAATTAATAAAATACCGTTATATAATCCCTTATACTAAGATGGAAGCTGTAGACGTCGCACGAATGTTCCTCCGCTACGTGTGGTATAACCACGGCCTCCTAGACACGATTATTTCTAACTAAGGTAGCTAGTTCGTCTTCGCCTTTTACAAGAAATTATGTAAATAACTAAAAATCGACCTGCGCTTCTTAATAGAATTTTATCTTAAACTAATAGTTAAACTAAGAGTATAAACGCTGTTATAGAATAAGTCCTACGCGCGTACATAAACTACAGATAGGATAACTAGGTAAGCTAGTTACCTACTACCTAGTTCGAAGCTAATAATACTATATCTAAATCTACTAGGGTATCCCTAATAATAGCCTATTACAGCTAGAACCCTTAAATAGGTTTTAAACTGCCCTCTAGCATAAAGAGACCTGCGTACTAAGCCTTATAGGCTTAAGAAGTAAATTAGATACTTAAGAAGATGCGCGATGTAACTAAGTTTATCCGCGAAGAAATAATATAGGCATAAGCTATGCAATAAGAATATACTAACTAAAAATAGTCGCTAGCACTAGTGTACGAGGTTAGCGACGAAGTCTAGCTTGTGATGGGCTAGACCCATGTAGGCCTACTTGTAGACTAAGAGAGCAGCGCAGTCATGCCTCCTACATAAATATCGACTACGCAAGCTGAATCGCGTTGATTCAACTTGTGCATGCCTTTTGCGCAGGCGTGGTGCATGTAGTCGTGCCGATAGTCTTATAGACTCTCGCCCCTTACATAGCTTAACGCCTATAACATTAGAGCACAACGCGCCTTAAAAAAGCTTAACTAAAAGAACCTTAGTCCTTACCGTATAGTTAAGAAGATCTCCTCTTACGTATACTACCTCGACCTACCCGCTATAATAAAGATTCATCTAGTTTTTTATGTATCCCTCCTCCGACTTACGGCAGCAAAATTAGATTTCCTGCCTTGCTAGCACGTACTGCTACCTAAGCTAGTAGTCGTAGACAGTAAGCTATATTACTTTATTAAGAGCGTTAAGAACCTCTGCTACAATAAACAACAAAAGCGACACGAGTACCTCGTAAAATAGGTTAGCTATAAAGAACTTTCTTAGGAACCTGCCGAAGAGCTAGAAGAGAACGACGCTATTATTTACTTCTACGAAAAGGTCCTAGAAAAACTAAAACCGTTAATATAAACTTAACCCGACATTAGAAATAATACTACCATTACTTACTCTCTTAAGAGCTCAAGAGTAAGAGGGGGGTACTGTCACAGTAACCACCGTGGTCCCCTTAACACTCCTGCCTCTGACCTATGCGCTCCTGCTCTTAACCCGTACGCTCCTATCTCTAATCCGCACGCTCCTATCGCAACAGTGCAATGTACTATCCTCGACAGTATGCCACTGCCTTAACAACCGTATAATATTACACGAGCTTTCTTCCGCTATGTATCTTTCTTGGGTGGAACTCTCTACTTCTTTTCTTCACGCAACGTCTTGTATTTACACTTGAGTACTGTACGTAGCACACCAATCAAACTTCTTCATAAGTTCTGAGATTACTGCTCGCTGCCTCTCGTGACACCTATAGCTTAAAAAATCTTTATTATAAGATCTAGCCTTATTATAAAGCTTTACGCCGCCTAAAAGCTACTAAAGAAGTTACGTTTTATAGCTCTTAACCTACCTTACGATCGCTATAGGTAGTAGTTAAGTTCTTAAGTATAGCTCTTTAAGAGCTATAAGAATAGTACTATATTAAGTAGCTAGAGGCTATAGGTTAAATAGGGGGGAAAGAGGGCGATAAGGATGTGATTATAGTCGCAGAAATCTATAAAATCGCACGTAAGGCGGCTACCGTAGCTATTAAGGAATAGGAGACACTATTTTAAGCGCGCTTTCGCCTTTGTATAGTAATTAAACACCTACTAAAGCTAAGCAAGACTAAGCTTATTATTATTCTATCCTATAGGTAAGTTAGAGAAGAAAACTAGGTATTCCTTAGCCTTTACATCGTTAACCTAGCTTGATTAAAACCTAGATATGCCTTACTAGATAAGCAACAGCGGCAGTAACTCTCCTAAAGCGCACACGTAAGCTAGGAGTGTTACCTACTCCCTATTACTATCTTATCTAGCGGTATTATACACTTTTAAAGCTTATACTCGCTTTATAAAAACTTTTTTAGTCCTAGTTATAATACTAATAAAGAAGCTCTTCTTATCTATATTATACGTGTTACGCTTGTTAGTGTCGAACTAGCGCATCTTAGAATAAAAGAGAGAAAATTATAACTTATATTTAGCTTTACTATTAGCGTCTTAGTAGTTACGATTAATTTTAGCGCTCTACTTAGTAGTAAGTTTATTCTTATAATAATGTAGAAAGCGCGTTTTCTAGCTCTTAGAAACTTCGTATTTTATAACTATACTAGTGAAATTCTGTATTTTCTTTTACAAAGGTAGTAAGCCTCACCTTATATATCTTTCTATATTTTCTACTAATTCTAGCTCTTGTTGTAGGTAGAGTAGTTATTACGCTTCTCTTTAGTCTGCATTTAAGCGTGTAATGCGCTAGTGCTGCCTTAATAACGTTGTTCTATTAATATTACACTTTTTTGTAACTTCGCGATAGCTAGAAGATGCGTCTTCTTCGTGCAATTCTATATCTTTAATCGCTTTCTAAATTAGACTTATGGTTGTGGAGTTGTGGTGCGATGAAGTTGGGACGATTACAATGTTATGATGTTCGGGTGGCTCACATGCCGAACTGGCTCACATGGCGCACGGGCACTGTACAGGAGTGTGGCCGATGGATGCGGACGCTGTACTGAAGCGCTTCGAAAACCGCCCTTCGCGACGAGATCATGACCTAGAACGTGGACACAGCAGCGGCAGCGATACTCCCAAGAAGATTACCAATTCACTTGACGAACTAGTTGAGGATAGAGCTAAAGCTCAAGCCAGCGAGCTGCTGGAGAGAGTAGAGGCGCTATAGGTTAACAACAAGCTTCTTCGCGAGGAAAACGCAGGTTTACGAGACGCGCTAAACACTAAGAAGAAGCACAGGAAGAAGCGCAATACTCTAGACCTTCAGCAGCGCGAGGAGTACCACAGCGCTGGAGTTTTCTGGTCTTCAAGGAAACTCCACGAAGCTGAGGCGCGCAAGGCCGTGCAGCAGAGCGAAGCTGAGTGCGAACGACTCCAGAAAACTCACGATAGAGAGCTGAAAGCGGCGGCAAACTTATAAAAAAAGAAGCAAGCTGGAGCTACAAAGGTGGCTCGACAAGAAGCCGCTGAAGAGAGGCGCAAGGCGAAGAAAGCGCGGGCGGATGAACCAGCTGCAGTGAGGGCTCTCAAAAAGCAGTAACGCGAAGCTGCAACTTCACAAAAATCCCACGATACACCTAATAAACCTAAGCGGAAAGCCTCACACAAAGCTGCAAATAATCCGACAAAGCGTCGTCGTGTTGTTGGTGTTCGAACTGAGCCTGAGGCTGCACCTGAGCCGCCGCCTCCTCTAACCAAGTCCACCCGCACATGCTCAGTACGACCACCTAAAAAATATTCTGAGTAGATAGAAAGCTTCGCATACATCTATATATCAATACACTAAGAAATTCCGCGATAATCGCTTCTGTGAGTGGCTGTACAGCCTCATCTTTCTGGAGTCCTGTTGTTGTTCGGGTGGCTCGTTGGCCGAACTGGCTCGTTGGGTGCACGGGCACGGTAGCGCCTTCCTTGCAGCTCGAACTGTCCCAACTTCTGAGCACTACAACGCGACAACGAAACGCAATTAGGATAATCTACTTACAGCACATAGAAACAGAATATTAAAAGTATATATGCTTAAAGTTGAAGTTAACTGATTTTATGTTAAGTGTTCGTGTTGTAGAGCATGTTTGTTTTGACCGTCGTCATGACTTATTCGATTCGGTTCGATTTCGGTAAGATGAATGGCCCTGATATCGTCGGATGAGCGGTCATGAATCCTTAAGGGTTTTAAGCGTTGCCTCGAGGCTTTTGTCGCTTCGTGATCGCGGAGACAATGTTTGGCGGCCCCGCAGTGATGCCGGGAGACCTCGAATTGTTGTCTCAACCACATCTTCCGTACCAGGTGCAGCATGCAGCATGATCTCACCACCTCCTCACACCCCAGCCGCCTCATTTACATCTAGCACGTCTACTGTAGAATGAGACTCATCGTTGGGGAAGCAGTAGATATTCCACACGCCTGTCTCCAGGACAATCGGTCCGATTCCACATACTCGCTTCCCCGCACCTCCACTCGCTACCCCGCACCTTATAGAAAGGCAAGGCTTCCAAGTTTGTATTGGGGATCGTGCACAGACAACACAGGGTTCTTGCTCTTGTTGGGATAGTCCCCAGCTCCCCAGGACGACGTACGGTCCGGTCGACTAGTTAGGCCGTCTGCCTTCCTAAGCTATAAATTGTATCGATTAGGATACCTTTAGAAACACATCACGCGCCTAGCCATCAGAGACTTCCTAGCTGAGAAACATGCTCAAATTCATAGCCTTCTTTCCCTTCTTCGCCTTAATTACAGACTACGTTTATATGCTATGGCGGCGACGTTATCTCCCTCCAGGACCGTTTCCATTACCTATTGTTGGAAATCACTTCCAGACGCCTTCGCACAAGCCATGGATTACATGGGAAAAATGGGCTAAACACTATGATTCACCTATGATTACCCTCTGGATCGGACGGCAGCCGCGCATCATATTGAGCGATGCGTGGGTCGCGAGTGACCTGCTAGATAAAAGATCGGATATCTTCTCAAGCAGACCGAGATTAATCGCTATGGGCGATGCAATCAACGCTACAAACACGAATCAAACTACATTGCCATACGGCGACCGATGGAGGAAACACCGAAAGCTTATGGTATATGACTTTACCCTGTTCACGGTTGTTATAGAACAAGCTAACAGCTTAGCACATGGCCGTTGGCTCCCAAGCCGTACGAAAATATCGTACATTCCAGGCTCACGAGTCAGCGATTCTGGTCCGTGACTTGCTTCTAGAGCCGCATGATTTTGAGCTCTCTATCGAGCGATATTCTGTGTCCGTTACCTCCATCGTAGGCTGGGGTCGGCGTGTTGATCGCAAGAACGACTACGTTGCCCAACAAGCCCTTAAACTGATGGAAGCCGTTAATTTTGTCGTCCCTGGTATCTATCTCATGGAAGCCGTTCCAGGTTTGATACGATTGCCTGCTTGGCTATACGCGTTGCCAAGCCAGATGCAATTAGGTGCCAGTATACTGTCGCGCTACTTCTACCTACTCACACAGGAAAGTGCGGAAGCGGCCGAAGATAACTTCGGGAAACACGTCATGGCTTCTCAGCAAGCTAGCCACATGACAGATATCGAGGTTGCAGGCCTGATGGCTAATCTGATTGGGGGTGGAGTAGACACGACCAGCAGCACCATGATATCGTGCATTCTCGCAATGGCATACTTTCCTGAAGTACAAGAAAAAGTCCACGCTGAGTTTGATGCAGTCGTTGGAAATGATCGCTCTCCGAACTGGGATGACATCGACTCGAATGCGCTGCCATACTTGACTGCAGTCGTAAGTTGTAGGCATAACAAATGTCGGTCTTATGTCTAACACTCCACAGGTCAAAGAAACGCTTAGATGGAGGACTGTGACTGTACTAGCAGGCATTCCTCATGCTAATACCGTAGGTTTCGATTACAAGGGCTACCACTTCCCAGCTGGTACCAACTTTACGGGCAACATGTGGGCCATCCATAGACATCCGCGCGACTTTCCAGATCCGGACAGATTTATACCCGAGAGATTTTTTGATGGCAAAGATAGCGCGAAACAACCTTACCCGAACAAGTATGGCATGAATCCTTTCGGTTGGGGACGTAGGCAGTGCAGCGGTCAGCCGCTTGCCGAACAAGGTCTTTTTTACTCTCTCGCGCGAATGATATGGGCTTTTAATATTTTGCCGGGCCTTGACCAGAATGTAAGTGTTCTCGTCTTTTTGGGGAACGCTCACTATACATGTTTGCTCCGCTCACACATTGCACCAGCAAAATGAAGTCAAGTTGGACATATTTGCCTACACCAACAGCGAGAATATGCGGCCGGAGCCTTTCCAGGTGCAATTCATCCCACGCTCAGACGCGATCAAGAAGTTGCTCTTAGACGAGGCTGCAGAAGCACGTGAGGCGTTGAGGACCTACGATGGAGAAACTCGAGTAACAATGGAGAACGCTGTGAACAACCCTGCAAAGCTTTGAGGATGATCCTGCACTGCGGACGACCAGGCGTGCTAGTTGATTGCTGTACATTGTACTTTCTCTACACCGCGTTGAGACTGCATCTAAGCTATCTGATGTGATCGAGTTGTGGTATACCGTTGGTTGCGTCTAAGGCCTGACTTAAGAATAGCGACAAGGTCTCCTTAATGCGAGCTGGAGTTGCCCTGATCTGTCTCTTATTCCTAGGTTTATCTTCTACAATATACTGTGCGCTGGACAATTTTGCGCGTGAGAGGTGCCGCCTAAGCAAGACTTTATTGACACGCTGCTGTTGCTGATCTGGATATGGACGGTCAAAGTCGTCGATGATGATAGGTACCATGTCGTTGGATTCGAGTGGTACGGGGTTGTGAAAGAGAGACATATGGCTGCCGTGAAGAATCTGATGTGCACCTGAGCGGTACGCAACGTGTTGGAAACGTTCTTCAAACTGAAGGTACTTTCCTCTCTTTGCACTGTGCACGTAACCTTGCTTAGATAAGCGTTATGACCCTCTCTTCTGCCTCACGGTGCGCCTTGTATATTACACTGACGGTGAAGAAACCGGTGCAGCGAATAAAACCTCGTCTCTCGAAGTTATCTCCCGTTTCATTAGATTTCTGTAAGAAGAGGGCTTCAAAACCGCCGCCTTCCTGGGATGTCCCGATCCTTTGACAAACTTCTGGACTGGAGCTAGATTCTACACCTGGTCTAATAAGTGCTCTCAACCTTTGGTCGTGAAAGCATCATTGAAGAACGACGATGTAGCCGTCCTGTTTGTGTGACATCCCAACGGTAGGGCTGTCTATATTGAGAGCCAGGTCTGGATTCGCCACTCTTGGGGGATTTCTGCATTGCAACATATCTCTTCCATCGATCCGCTCAATCGTCCCGGTCAAATCTTTTTCCAGGCGTTCCAAGGCTGTCGCAGGTGTAAATATCGCGCGTAATAGCTTGCACTTGACATCTATCGCAACGTACTCTACCTCGCCGAAGGCCCCGGCTCTTGTGTTGAGATCAACAAATTGCGCTTCTATATGTCGACCCGAGTGCTCTCCGTGAAATGGGAACAGAAGACTGGGGCTCGTTTGGGAACCCCTACAAGCCCAGCTCCACGTGGGCGCTCTCTAGTCTGTAGACCTTTGTTTTGGCTCATTCAACCACTAGCAGAGCTCTTCGAAAAGATGACTCTGCCAAATGCCTCCCACAAAATTGTCGCCTGGTAATTGTTTTATCTGATTTGGTATGCCTTGGATAGCTACGAGCTTATCCCGGCTTGCTTATTGCGGACTGTGCGCTCATCCGGGTCATCATCTAGCCATTAATCAGCATTCCCTTGATTTGAGCGCTCGCATCGAAGACGCACCTGCTAGATGCCGACCCGATGCTCTGGTCTGCCATAATGCTCGTGCCTACAGGGCCGCCCACGATGATCCTGGTTGCCCTTACAGACGTGACAGGCGCACCAGAGTCAATGAAGATGACGATTGCGAAGTTTTTGACGATTAGCTACGCCATCACCTTGCTGATATGTTTTGCGGTCATAGGAAGTTTAACGACTACCGAGGCTGCGATGGATCGATAGAATCTAGCACAGTTTAACATCCCAAAAAATTAATGTTTTACTACTGATGCTAGGGAGGCACAAGTCGACTGGGAAATCTAACGCTCATTGATAGCGCGCATGCACTCAGTGGAGTGACCATGATGTGACCCTTCGACGTGGTCGGGAGGTGGAGGGGCTTGGGCTCCCGACGTACTGCGTGTGAACGGTCTGTAGGTACTGTATTCCAGCTACCTAATCCAGATGCTATTTACAGTCGAGATGAAGAGAAGAAGAGGAAGTGAGCGGCCATCCCGCTTTGTTTGGGTTGGCGTACGGCGCACGGGCTGCTGGGGTAAGGAGTGATAGAAGGAAGGAAGCGACTAGGCCAGCGGCCTAGTCATGTGACCTAGGGCTCAGCCCGTTACAGTACCCCCCTCCTTTCTTCTTAGCGCGTAGTTTTATCTATTCCTTCTAAGCGTTAGTTTTAAGTTTGTTACTTACAGGTTCCTATATTAGTTTAGTGTAGTCTACTTATTTTACGTATAACTCCTTTAATCCTTTCCTTACATGCTTTATTATTCTTTTATCTGAAACTCGTTTAACTAACTAGACCTATTCTCCGTCTACTAATAATTGTCAGATATTCACTCTCATCTGGAATACTGATGAAATAGGTAATGATGGTGATAATATTGATAATTAATTATGTCGTGGTTCTGCCTACGGTTGTGGGCTCACCTAGGGGGTGCCAAGCCTTCCTGTGATCTGATTAGCTCTCACAGATGCTAGGTCGCGCTAGTCTAACCTAGCGTCTGTACGCTCTCATTTTTAATAGTGCTATTATCTAACACACCCCTTTAGCTTAGACGCTCTTTACGCTTATAAGCTAGGCACTTAGTCCTACTTAAGGCTTACCACGAGATTTTTAAGTTTTTCTTGAATTTCTTTAAGTAGTGCTAAGTTTCTCGCTAGGATTTCCTTAGTAGGGACTAGTCTTAGTTATTCTAGGAATTCTAGCTACTTGTTTAGTAGTAATAACTTAGTAAGACTATTAGCAATTATATCTGCGGAAAGCCTATACTCTACGGAGATCTAGCCTGTCGACACCTCTTATCTAATCTAGTAATTATGTATATTAACATATCTAAGTTTAGTTTAAAGCTTTAAGACCTCTTTAGTAACTAGGCGAATAGTCTATTTTTTACCGCATTAAATAGTAATACTAGGGCTCTCTAGCTAGATGTTCAGCTCCTTAAGAAGACGAGATAGGAATAGAGCTTCCTTAGCTACTTAAGATAAAGCGAGAAGCTTAGCTTTTATTATAAATATTATAATAGTAACATGGTTGGCAAGCGAGCGGCGCACCCAAAAACACACCAAAAAGCGGAGTTTTGGCAACTGAATATCTCAACAACCACCAAATAGATTTTTCTTAAAATCTTACTGTGAAGCTGCACACACATAAGCATGTAGATTGTATAGTTATAGAACTATAACTAACTTGGTTGTAGGGTTGTCAAGCAAAAACGAAAAATTTCCACATTTTTAGCCCCCAGACTCTATATCTCTACATCTAGAGTAGCTAGGGCCCTATAATCATAGGATCTTATAGAATTATAATCCTAGAGTCCTAGTAAAACTTTTAAGAAAAATCTATTTGGTGGTTGTTGAGATATTCAGTTCCCAAAACTCCGCTTTTTGGTGTGTTTTTGGGTGCGCCGCTCGCTTGCCAACCATGTTATCTTATTTATTAGCTTTCTATGCGATTAGTCTATTAAATAGCTTAATCGCGTAGCCTTATAAGCTCTTCCTGTCTAAAATATTATTAGTAAAGAAAGTGTCGCTAGCTATCTATAGTCTAGTGCCTCCTCTAAGTTATAGCGCGAGGTGTTTTATTACTAGTAGATATAAAAGAACTTAGTTAGCAGCGTTATAGTGCTCTAGTCCTAGATTAGAGAAAAAGCGGGCGAGCTACAATGTCGCAAAGGCGATATCTAGTCTAGTAGTTATAGCTGCGAAGAGGAGTAAGCCTATCTTACGCTAGTATTTGTTCATCTCTAATAGGGAGGCGAGGCCGTCTCTAGGGAGTAGCTTAGTAGCCGCTATTAGCGTGTTGTGTCTAATGTTAGTATAGTTAGCTAGTCTACTAATCTTATCTGCGTAGGCCACCTATAATAGCTAGATCGTCCGTGCCTTTTAGTCTTAGATAATCTCAACGCCGAGGAACTATTATAGGTTGTTTCCCCTAGTAAAGAGGTACTTCTCCTATAGGCGGGTAATTGCCTACTAGGCGGATTGCTCTATATCTTTATAGTATACGAGTATAATGTTGTCTATATAGAAAAAGATAATAATACTATCTTTAATAAGGCAATAGGGCTTATATAGTACATTCTAGAACCTGTAAGGCAGACATCGCGCATAGAAGGGCAGACTGGTTGGATTACGCTGGCAAATGGGTCGGGGTGTGGTTGGGGTTGGGTTAGAAATTTTGCGACCCCAACCCAGCCCCAACCCATTTGTCAGCGCCAAGCTTAGGGTTGGGTTGGGGTTGGGTTGGGGTCGCACGGACCATGGGTTAGGGTTGGGTTATAGTAAAAAAATTGCAAGATGTATAATATAGATTTCAATAAAAGAAAAGTTTATATAGTATCACAGTAGATTAACACAGTGTAGCATTAACTAGTTTCATTTATAATATACAGAGGCTTCGCCAGCTAGCATTTAAGCACGTGTATCTAGATATATCTTATAATCTAGAGAAAAGCTAGTAACTCGCGCGCAAAGTAGCGCCTAGCCAATTGAGAATCCTTCTCTTGAATAGTAACCCTCTTTGCGTGAATAGCATTGATGTTGCAGTCTATAAAAGTTATTAAATGAAAAATAGTATAGGGTAGATAGACTATACCCTCAAAATAACCAACTAAGAAAGCTTCTGTAGCTTCCTGAAGAGCTTCGATTGCAGATCGTTGAAAGCGGATATCGGCCTTGTGCACCTGTGCAAATTCGCGCACTACGCGGGAAAAGGGGAGTTTTCGCAAGAGTAGTTCAAAACCTCTCTGGTATCTCTTGATTTCCCGTAATGCGACAGCTAAGCTAAATTAGAAAATAGCTGTGATAAACGACTGTGATAACCTACTGCCGGCCTTAAACTTGCGCTTCTTCTTAACAGCTACAGGTGCCTTTCGCGTAGACTTTCCTGCTACTTGACGTCTAGCCTTACTAGCAAGGGCCTTCTGAGCCGGCTTGCCGCCAGTAACTGTCTTGCCATCAGGACCACCCCGGCCGGCTTTACCGGTGACCTTAGGCCGTGGTTTTGTCCTTGCCATTGCGTAGTAGAGTAGATGATGAACGTAGGCGACGTATGTGATTAATTACTGTGATAAATGTGTTCGACAATTAAGAAAGTAGTAGGCTGAAAGAGTTAGGTAGCTGGAAAGTTTGGGCGACGGCAATTTCCCGATTTCCGCACTAGTAAAGGCAGCAGCGCACGGACTGCATGACGTAATTTGCTGTTTCACGATCGCATACAACCATTTCTGTTGCAAAATCAGTAGCGAGCATATCATACAAACGTGTTAAACTGCTGTGATAAACGCCTAGCTCGCGCATGCGTGCAGCCCAAAAATGAAGGAATCATCGATGTGTTGATCATTTTGGGTAATTTCCGCGTTTTCGCGCTAGCGCAGGCAGCAGCGCACGGACCATTTCTAGGTGAGCATAATGCTGTCTACCCATTTCTCCAGCCCCTGACGCCCAGTAACTCCCAACACCTAATAACTCTCTTTACTACATTGAAAACACCCCATTAACAACAGCGCATTATCACAGTCCCCGCCATGCCTGTCGCGAAAGAGCAAGTCGGCGACGTACCTGAAGGCCTAGTTCCAGCCATCAAACTTGAACCTCCGCCTGGGTTCGAACAAGATGAGTGGGAGCAGCTTACCGATGTAATAATCACAGCCATTTATCACAGCTTATGCTAATATAAGCAGGGATTTGCGTGTGAAGCTGACGAGATTGACGGTATCTTAGATCAAAGAGGTAGTGGGGGTTCACGAAAAGGCCGACCTATCAATTTGAGCGTCCCCTATACTGGCTCTCTGAGTGGTAGCGCCTGTGCTATTGCTCAACGTGAACGCAAAGCTCTTTTCGATAAAGAGGAGAAGGTACTTGAAAGCGTTAGAACAGCCGACCGCTCCGCGAAGTACCAACTGAAGAAATCGCTTTTGCAACAGCCTAAGTATAAATTAGCAAATAGTGCTAGACAGGCTAAGCTGCTAGAGAAAGAGTGGGATATACTTTCAGAGAAGCGGTTTACCCAGAAAAAGTCTGGTAAGTTATCACAGCTGTTTATCATAGACATCTGCTAATAGACTATAGCTGAATGGCTAGAGACAAACCTAACTCATGTGCATCGTAAATGGGATGCGATCACTAAGCAGGTGGATATGAGAAAACACGAGATCACGATTGCGAAAGTGCTTAGCAAAGATGACAAGCCCACCCATGACATTAGTGGTAGAGGAATAGCAAGAATTTACGGCTCAGGTGGTGTTTTGCAAAAGATTCTTCGAAAGACCTATCAAGAAGGATTAGCAAAGCTTAACAACAACGACTTTGAGAGCAAGGAGGCTAAGAGAGAGTTTGAGAAGTTCGTGGAGGAACTTACACCTGATGAGATGAAAGTCGTAACTGATAATGACTGGCAGTAAGTTTATCACATCCTTTTATCACAGAGATACTAATATAATAAGGCAACGGGAGCCACCTAGCATTCTCGACTTACTTGGTGACGCTGATATTGAGCTGGAGGCTGATAAGCCGTACGTTAAAGGTGACGATAGCGATGAGTGTGAAGAAGAGGTTGACTATGACTCTGATCTTGAGGAGCATTTCAATTCACTTGAAGACGAGTACGAGGATGACGACCAGTGGGCTGCTGTACAGAAGCAGGCAGCGCTTGAGGAGTCTGAGGAATCTGAGGACTCTGAGTTTGAGGGGTTTCCGGATTCTGATGCCGCTTCTGAGTCTGATAATTAGAGTTTTAGGCTAAGACACTTTCAAGCATTGAGGGATAGTAAGCAGTTATCACAACCAATTAACACGGATTATTGCGCCATATAATCTTAACTTAAGATTGTGATCTGTCATTTATGCAGATTAATATCCGTGCACTCCTGACGATCTCTGTGTTTACTATGAGGCATTAAAAATGATATTCCGCTAGTAATATGCCAAGGTTTCAAGTTAAATTACAGGCGTCATAGCGCAAGCAAAGCTGAGAGGAGCGTGAGAAGCCTTGAGTCCTACATCCAAACTTAAACTTCTCAACTTTTTCCTATTGTGTGCTACTACTATTAATGCCTTATTCTACTACTTTCTAGAAGCGATGGACATAGCTGCACAGTCTATTGAGCTTATGCCTAATCCTACTAATATTGAATTTCCGGAGGACCTCAACTGTTTAAAAATCAATTCTCCACAGGTTACAAAGGGGGTGACAGGAGAACGATTGGATTAGTGAAATATCCAAATAATCGTTTTCTGCAAGATTATAGTGTAAGTGAGATCTTAGGGACATGGACAGCGTGGTGGAGTAATACTAGCTGGGGTATAAACCCTAAAAATGATAACCCACGATGGAACTCTCCTACTCGCTATGGCACAGTATGGTTACGATTTGGAGAAGCTGCTGAGCTTCGAACTGGCCACCCCTACGTGTTCTGCTACAACTGTAGTCTTGCACTCCAGCATCCAAATCTAGGTGGTATTGGGACAAAGCACCTTATTACTCATCTTAAAACAAAAAGCTGTCGAAATGTCCTTACTCCTATTCATAATGAGGCAGACTTATCGGCCTCTACTCTATCCCAACGTCAACAAAGAAACAGTACTTCATCAATACCAGCTTACACTACTACTACCTTTGAAAAGGAGCTTGTACGGGTAGTAATCGACAGCAACTGGTCATTCCGAACAGTTGAACGACCATCTTTCCATCGATTTCTTCGGTTCCTTCGACCAGATACTGTGATAATTAGTCGTTGTAAATTCAAGACGATATTCAAGAGTCAACATGAGGAAGCAAAAAGGTCTATCCTTCGAGATCTTGGAAAATCAACAAAGATCTCAATCGCCTTAGATGCCTGGTCTGCAGCTAATCACCTCTGCTTTCTTGCGGTAAAGGGTTACTACATTAACAAAGACTGGAAACTTCAGGAAAAGCTACTTGACTTTCTCCCTATGCGCGGCAGGCACACCGGTACTTCTATGGCAGACGAGGTACTGCATATTCTTCTGGATACAAAGACCAAAACCCAGCTTCTAGCTATTACTTGTGATAACGCTAGTAACAATAGCGTACTTGCTCGCACTCTCCAGTCTAAACTCCAAGAAGTCGACATTCAGTGGAGTGCCAGAGAAAACACTATCCCTTGCCTTGCCCATATTATCAACCTCGTTGTCCAGGATATTATCCAACACCTTCGGCTAGCAGCAACTACAGAGTTAGGAGCAAGGGATACCCTACAGAGACGTCATATACAGGACATTGAGACGCATATTTCAGTCCCAAATTCCCTTCGCAAGGTATTCCGCTTTTAACACATTCATTTATCACATACTAATAATAGACTAGATAAGGGCGATTTGTATCGCTATTGACGTATCACCTCAACGCTTTGAGCGGTTTATTGCGGTACAACAACATCTACCGCCAAAGGAGCGATTATCTGTTATCCGCGACGTGAAAACCCGATGGAACTCAACATACGACATGTTAGAGCGCGCGCTCGAAATCCAAAAATATATTGATGAATGGCTTAAACAAGAAATCTTGCTAAGGCCAGGTAGTCACCTGGATAGCTCTCTAGACAACAATCAAATGGCTGAGATTGATTTCCGGGATCTTAAACGCCTCCGCTTATCTTCGACTGAGTGGCATCATCTCGAACTCGTTACTGAGATGCTTAAACGGTTTAAAACAGCAACTAGCTTCCTCAGCCAGAACGAGAAGCCCCAGATTCAGTATATTTGGTTAATGTACAATCGACTGTTTGATTTCTTGGACAAAATGTCAGAGGACCTAGATGAGGATGAAGAAAATCAAGATGATAGGGAATGGCTAGACGTAGTACGAGCTGCAGCTGACAGGGGTCGTCTAAAACTGAGCAAGTACTATTCGA
The DNA here is from genome assembly GCF_003171515.1 of Pyrenophora tritici-repentis. Classification (NCBI taxonomy): domain Eukaryota; kingdom Fungi; phylum Ascomycota; class Dothideomycetes; order Pleosporales; family Pleosporaceae; genus Pyrenophora; species Pyrenophora tritici-repentis. Next base: position 2,811,280 of record NC_089393.1, read on the forward strand.
AGACAGACGCAGAACGTGGGTTCTTGTTTAATTGTGCCACTATCCTTGATCCAACGCAGAAGCTTACAGCATATGAAGTATGATTATCACAGCTATTTATCACAGTCACGCTCTAATTACGCTTATAGGACGATTCATGGGAGCCACAGTACAAGCATCTCTACCGAGGCCAATTTCTTGCTTACCTTGATCGTTATGATAATACGGACGGGAGAGGTTCAACCCCAGGCTCTAGCATAGTCAAAAGGAGGTCACTTGGGAATGAGTGGTTCAGAAAGCCAGCTCCTCCCCCTACATCAGCGTTAAACAGCTTTTCTTCCCAGAACTCTTCACTAGTAGAATCAGACAAGACAACTGGCCCAACCCGCCAAGAAGGAGAGTCCTACCTTAGTACTGCCTGTGTAATGACAGATGACTCTTTCGATATTCTAGAGTGGTGGAAGACGAACGAGCCTACCTACCCACGACTATCCCAAGTGGCGAAGGATATACTAGCAATACCAATTGCTCAGGTTGGGGTTGAAAGAGTTTTCAATGTTGCTAAGGATGTTATTGGTAGTCGGAGGCACCGACTATCTGCCCGGACAATACAGCAGATAATGGTTCTTAAGGATACAATATCTCAAGAGGAAGAACAGGGTCTAGACTACCTAGTTGCTCAATTAGGGGAGGATGGAGAGCCAATTGACGAGGTTAATGATCTTTTTGAGCTTCCAGCCTCGTTAGAGCATACCTTCGATATAGATGAGGAGAACCAGACTACAGAAGAAGAGTCGGAGGAAGAGGTCCAGGAGGAGCGTCAATTGCCACCTCGAAAGCGCCAGCGTCCTCAGCGCTACCGTGATAATTAGCTGTGTTAATATATCTCGTTTTATGTATCTACTATATCATCAACGTGTACACATTATCTTAATTAAGTGTTGTTCCGTTAAAGTACCCAAAAAATATAACCCAACCCCAACCCAACCCAACCCAACCCAACCCAACCCAAGCCCAACCCTACCACTTGGTCTGTGCGACCCCAGCCCAGCCCTAACCCATGGTCTGTGCGACCCCAACCCAACCCTAACCCATGGTCTGTGCGACCCCAACCCAACCCCAACCCAAGACTGGGTATACCCAACCCATTTGCCAGCGTAGGTTGGATAACTCTTGGATTTAGTGATAGAGACAATAGTAGACAACCTCTCTAAGAAGAGAGAGAGTCTACTCTATATAGTAAGAGAAGGAGACTCTAAGCCTATATTAGGCTAGTGTATATACTAGGCCTAGTAAGGACTATTCTATACGCTAAGCCTAGATAGGACTAGTGCGTAAGGAAGAGGGTTCTGTCCTTACATATTTCTAGAAGTTTAAGCTAGAGGCGTTAAGCTTGAGGACAGCTACTTACGCGTTATAGATACCTATTTTTTTAGGCAATAACGTCGTAGTGGTTAAAATGAGTTTATGAGTAGAAACCTTACTAACGCTAGGTTACAACGCGTGATAATTAAATACAGCGAAGGCAGTCGTCCTAGTTAGTTAGTAGTAAGTTAGTAAGGGCTTATAACCTAATAGAATGTGCTTATAAGATGCAAACTTAATTATTATTATAAGCTATTAGAACGGGCTATATAGAAAGAGCGAGCTGAACAGACGCTAGTCCCAAAGAGGTACACACGTGACCTGTACCCTCGAACAGTTACTCCCTCCTTGAGGATTTTCGGGGGAGATTAATCGGGACACAGACTTTTTCCTCTCCGGTGGCAACTCATTGCCACTTGTGAAGCTCCAAGATCTGATAAGGAAGGAATTCAACAACGCACCTCGATTGAGTCTAATGATGAACTCACGCGAGCTGGGAACCATGGCATCACTGCTGAACACTCACGTAGACAAGGTTGACTGGGACGCGGAGATCGAAGTACAGCTTGGAAATAAACCGAATCTGCCCAGGGTGAGACGAGATGTCGGCAATGGATTGACAATTGCTCTTACTGGAGGCACTGGACCTTTGGGTCAATGTTTCCTCCAACAGCTCGTGTCAGACCCTCAAGTCAAGAAGATCATCTGTCTCGTGCGTACTGTTGGCGACCGCGACCTGCAGAACCTTTCACCTTTCAATAGTCAGAAGACCCAGATTGAAGAGGCTGACCTGCCATCTTTACCACCGGACGATATTCTGTCAGAGGCAGACTGTATCCTGCACTGCGCCGCAGATCAGAACTTCTGGGACGGCTATCATGCCCTTCGGCCCACCAACTTTGACGCTGCAAAGGTGCTGGCCCATGTCACCGTCCGTACCGGTGCGTCCCTACACGTTTTGAGCTCAGGTTTCGTGGCGGCCTACGAAGACGAGAATGATCTAAGGATGGTTACATCTCAACGAAATGGGTTACGGAAAGATACCTGAAACGTGTTGCGTGCCAGACTTCAGTACCCATCACTGCTCATCGTCCAACACAAGCTCGCTGCAGCGAAGGAGAAATCAACGCGCAGTGTGAGGCTAGCGTTGCAGACGACATAATCTCGATCTCCAAACGGCTGGGTTACTGACCAGACTTCACCAACTTGAGTGGAACAATCGACATTGCACGCCTTCAAGATGTCGCAGTCGCCATAGCACGGTCAATCACTTCGAGGGATTACTCGGACACAGTTGACATGACTGTGATCGACTACCCAGGCTCAGAGCGGATATCTATCGAAAGTCTGGCTTCCCTTTACGATGCCCTGTTACAGCATAGCGAGAATCAGTCTGTCGCAAAGTTGCCCACAAAATCTGTATTGTTTTAGGTTGGAGATGCAAAGCGTGCGGAGCTATTTGAGTGGTTCTTCACGGCGCAAGATGTGACGATGCAGGATGAACATGGAAATCGGTTGGTTACAAAACGTTGATCAAGATTTTGGCAGTCTTTCCCCTCTGTCCCCAAAACGTGCGAACGCGCATGGGCCGGTCATTTGTTGCCCCGCGGGTCGGCATTTGGGATTATACATTACATACATCCTTCAAGTATTAGATAGTATGGGAAGAGCGTTGGGTGATCTGATTTCTTACTACTTATTTTAGCCATGTACATCGGAAGGGCATTACTGCGTAGGTAGATATGCATGGAAAAAGAGGATCTTTGTCCTTCAAATGCATGACATGACCGCGTTCATCATACGATCTAGGTACGTACGATGTCAGCTGGTTGCAGTACCAAGCTCTTCTTTGCTGGGCCGATGAAAAATCGACCAATCCATCAGACAAGACCATCTTTTACTGTTCCCAGTGAGGACTTCATAAACGGGATATGTGTCGTTGAGAATTGAGTCCTACCCCCTATTCAGCTTTTCTGTCTCCTACTCAGCCTTGTTGAACAACTTCTCAACTGTGATCAAGCCCATCTTCATCATGACTAAGAAGCTCATCACGATCCTCGGCATCACCGGGACGCAGGTAAAAGGCTTCCTGATTATACCTGCGCTTCAATAAGGAGAGCTACTTACATGTGTATTAGGGTGGCTCTGTCGCCGGCCGATTCCTTTCCCATGCCGAATGGCGGGTACGCGGGCTAACGCGCAATCCTGGTTCCGCCAAGGCCAAGGTGTGGTTGAGCAGGGGGTTTGAAATCGTCAGAGGCGACCACGACGACTTGGAAGCACTTAAGGCCGCCTTCCAAGGTGCTCACGCCATTTTCGCCGTCACCGATTGGGCCGCCTGCTACTCCCGGATTATGGCGGACAAGGTCCTGCAGGAGAAGGCAAAAACGGCAGGAATGTCAATTGAAGAATATGCGGGACATCTTGAAAGGATGCAGGGTATCAATATAGCGAAGGCAACGAATGACCCGAGGGTACTCGCGACGCTTGAAAGATTCGTCTTCTCTACATTGGCCGCGGTGCAGCGGATCAGCGGCTGCAAGAACAAGCATGCATACGAGTTTGATTCCAAGGCCAGCGCAGAGCAATAAATGCGGGACCAACTTCCAGAGCTGCACACCCGGCTGAGTACCGTCACCATGGGTATCTTTCAAGAGACTTGGAAGGACATTCCAGCTTTTAGGCCGCACAAGCTGCCAGATGGCACGTTCGAATACGTGCGTCTCAAAAGTGCCGGTCCGCACCAAGCAAACCCCGAGGTGGTAGCCACACGCGACACGGGTGCATTTGTTGAGGCACTGATTCTTCATCAACCGGCCGGCACCGACGTCCTGGGTGCCAGTGAGATCATTACCAAGCCAGAATACGCAGCTCTCTAGGGTCGTACGTTGGGAGTTAAAGCGACAATTAGAGATGTTTCGGAGGAGTAGTACGTAGAATACATCCCAGACGGATACAAGACTGCCATTGTGGACAATTTCAGATTTTTTGCAGAGTATGGTTACGCTGATGGAAATCCCAAGGTCAAGACTCCTGCGGAAATGGGCATCAAGACAACCTCCTTGGAGGAGTTTTCTCGGGGTGAGGATTGGAGTATAGTATTGAAAGGGGAGATCTAGCTTTCTTCATCCGCTAGTTTGTCACGAGTTCAAAACAAACGGCCGCATGATCGCACAACCGCTCCCTACACACATGGAGTTCTGAATAGTTCACATTAAGCGTCATACTACCCTTCCTCCTTCCGAAATGTCAGGCCTAAGGTGACATTTGATGATTTTGTCAGTCGTTGACGGTGCTCCACTGCTTCTTGAGTCGTACTAACACTCCTCTAGGACAAAGCCTGGAACTGAAATCGCCTCTTCACCTCGCATACGTCGCCAGCGATTGGTGGATGTTACAATCTCTGGGTAGCCTCTTACAAGCCATGACGATCTTTGTAGGAAGGGAATACTTGCTTCCCAGCTTTGTGGATCCCACGGCTCTCCCCAAACTAGCAGCCCAGTCCATTCGTTCTTTCCATTACCCGCCTCCATAACATCGTCGAAAAGTAGTTGCTCCTCCTCTGGAGACAGAACGCTTGTAGCTATCAAAAGATTGTCTCGCATCCTGGGAATAGGGAACAGGTCAAGCCAGGGGTGGTGCATTTTGGTCAACTGCATGCTTGTAGGTACGAGACTACCCGGCATGGGGGCCATCGTCGTCGACACCGAGTTACAGCTCTGCTCGTCGCATGCAAAGGGAGAGACGGCGGCACAAATTAGCCAGTCAAATTTGTAGCCTAGTGCATCAGCGTTTCTTGTGAAGGCATTGATTGTGTTGAGCTGTATGAGTTGCAGATAATGATCGGCACGCGGGTTAGCCGTCATGTAACTCATCAAAGCTTATTCGGCGAAGTGTTCGAGCATGGCTCGCTTCTGCGCAGCATCCTCCTCTGAACAGTGGCTAAATGTCGAGGTGATGCCGCATGGGGAAGGAGCGGTCTCGGGGAAAACCGCCGTGCAGTACACGGCGTCAGACGAGCTGTCATCATAGGTAGCTCTCCTTCTTCTCAACCTTGCTGATCATTCCGATAGACCATCAGTTTAAATTCTTTCCAACCAGATCGGATTCGTCGATCATCTACGCACTCACAAAGTCGTTTGTTCAATCTATTCTCAAGTTTCTTCCTCTCCTTCTGGTTCGTTATGCCTGGCCAGTCTTCTCCAGGGTGCCGTATATTGGCTTCGTGCCGCGTGGACTGCAACTCAACAAGGTGCAGTCGGGTATGGTAGATGCCGACAGCAGTATCAGGGAACTCCATGATAGTGGTGGTGATGCTGCGCTCGAAAGGTCAGTGACAGCCAGCATCGGGAAGCGGGCAGCGGGTAGCGGGATTCACTCCTATTTACCCGCACGAACCGGATCGGCTGGCCTTTGATCAGAATATGCACATGGCTGACCGCGGCGCAGTCAGCTCTGAGCTGAGCTTGGCTAATCTTAGTTGTTGTCCAGCAGAAGCCGTGATAAATATTGGTGCGTAATGTGCTTTCCGTCCGTATCCTTTGTCCTGCCTTGTTATCATTTCCGCCGCAGGATCTCACCTGATGTGGGGTAACACCACCGCCTTTCTTATGCTCAAATCACCCAAATTCATGTACTTACTTTTCTGGTTACTAGTCAGTATTGCGATGAGAGGTATGATGTTACGAATCAGATGTTGAATGTAAGCCTTGGCGAGTGCCGTCGCCCTTGGAGTCATCAAACCCGAAAGCCTTCATCATGCCGGGGTTTTGATGAATTTCAAGAATATTCCATTCGTGAAGGTCCCTCGGATCATAGCGCAATTACGACCGTTCAAGAGATTATTTGCAAGAGAAATCTTGCAGATGAGTATTCGTGATGAGTGCATGTCATGGTCATGTCCTGAAATGTATGGCATGATCGATATGCCAGTGCATGAGGATGGTGCATGGCATGAAACGTCAATCATTCACACTGCATCTCTCTAGACGCGTCGCCCAAAGCACGCGCTTTACCTAGCCTTCCATTTTTTTTGGTCCCCATTTTTTTGCAAAGGAGAGGATGAAGCGATACTGTTTCTACATGCTCACAATACAAAGGACGATGTGATAAAATGGAACCAGTAACTTTGCCTTGAAGAGCAATGTTAGTGTCAATAGTGGCAGCCGCAAACTCATTAATGACACCACGTGAGATATTATTACTCTCACATAATCTATATCAATGCCGCCTCGTGTAGCCTGTTTCTAGCTTCATCGCTTTTGGGTTTTTCGATATTTACTTGATTTGGAGGCAATCTGCGAGTTACCTTCCCATAGTAACATTGTAACCTGACTTGATAACGCTCGCCGCAGCCACATTCACGACGCTCACATCATCCCCAAAATACATTGTTGCTTAGAAATACTGCGTTATGAAAATACACCCCTTCAAACGGTGTTGCTTCACAAAGGCCAGATAGAGCCACTTCACTTGTTTCACTCCTCTCGTGATATGGATTGATAAAATACTTGTTAGTAAGTCCCCTTTTGTTGTACATACACTCTAAAATAAGCAAATATGCGACTCCGAACCAACTCCCGAACTACTCAAATCGGCAACGTCGAGATACACGACCTCTTCCATGTTCTACAGCTAGAAGCTGGTTTCCCCATCATACGTTCTCGAAGCAACGCTGACAACAACACAAATAACAGCAGAAATGTCTCTTTCTCCTATTCCTCGCTCTACGCCATCGAAACGCAACTCGCAATCATAGTCCCATGCATGAACGAGGAACTACACATAATCGAGGGCGTACTCCGCGGTATACCACACCACTGCCTCGTCATCCTCGTGTCCAACAGCACCCATGAGAAGTTCGAGCACGAATACGAACTACTCAAGCAGCTATGTGACGACACAGAACGACAAGGTATCATAATCCACCAGCAAAACTCCGCCCTCGCCCACGCCTTCTGTGCCGCCAACATGCCGGAAGTGGTAAACCAGACAACTACACCGAACCACGTCTGCAACGGAAAGGGCGAAGCGATGATGATCGGCGTACTGCTCGCCAAACTCGCTAACAAGCAATTCGTAGGATTCATTGATGCCGATAATCTCGTTCCTGGATCCGTGCACGAGTACTGCAAGGTCTTCGCCGCTGGAATAAACTACTCGCTATCCAAGGCTGGACAATTCGATACGACCCGGTCGACCCAAGATTTCCTACTGCCGACGAACTCCCACGCTATGGTGCGTATAAAGTGGAACTCGAAAGCAAAGGTCGTCGACAACGAGATTACATTTCCAGAGACGGGACGCAGCTCGCGTGTTGTGAATAAGTGGATGAATGAGCTGTTGCAGGGTATACATGGTGACGGAGCTTGTGCAGAAATGATCCAGACGGCTAACGCAGGCGAGCATGCTATGGACATCAATCTTGCTCTCAAGCTTCGTTTCGCAACCGGGTACGCTGTTGAGCCATTCCAGTACATCGATATGTTGGAGAACTTTGGTCGCGTTTCCATGGGAGATTATGAGGACGAAGCTTCCGATGATTCCACAGTCCGCGTCCTACAAATCCGTACCCTTAACCCTCACTTCCACGACACGGGAAAAGGCTCAGATCATATACAGCAGATGATTGCCCAGGGACTTGGTACTATATACCACTCACGTTTGGCACAAGACACGCTAAAGGACGCCATGGACAGACTCTCACCACCGTTCCGGGGCGATGGTGGCATCCCGATACCGCAGGAAACGCACGTGTATCCGTCGATGCGGAAAATCGACTTGAATGTTTTTCGTGGTGCGATAGGGTCCGAAGCTATGGCGTTCAACTACTGTTTTTGAGAATGCTGTATAGGGCCTTGGACTGTGAGGAGGAGGAACAAATACAATGTGATGCGTGTGTAGACATTTTGCCGTTTCATGGACTGTTACGCGATTCCGCTGTTGAAAAAGGTTTATACGGTGTGTTTACCGAATAGAAGTAAATTTTGGGTATATAATGATCACGTTTTCCTCTAGCATGTGGAAGCGATAGAGCTCAGTTACAAGAATAGCTAGTTTTACGTGTTTTGCATGCTCTCTCAAGCTAATGTTAATATTTGACTAATCAATCATCTCACACATAAAATGCCTATTATCAGCTAAAAGACTGTTTGAGTTTATTAACATGCTTCTAATGGCAAACCTTGGTGCGATAATGTATCGCGTATGGATATGCAAATCCACAACAACAAGCCCAAAAGTCTGTATACAACCGGCATTGCGTCATACATACCCCCCTGAGCAATTCAATCGCGAAACTACACACCCAAACGTTAGCACCACCACTATCCTAAACCCCACTAAAAGCCCTCAACCCCTAACCAAAAAACCCTCTCATCTCCTACGCAAATACCCCGCCGCCTGCCCAATAAAATCTCCCGTCTTATGAAAGCAAACAAGATTCGCCCTCGCATCATTCACAGCCTTGCCCACCGAACAATCATAAGCCTGCCCAGTATGTGAGTCCTTCGCCGGGCATTTCAGCCCCTTTAGCGCTTTTTGCTCGAACTCTGGTACTAGCGAACAAATCAGCTGACATCCCTTCCTGTTATCCTGTGCGGATACTTACACGTAGCAACATACAACAAAAACTCATCAACCGCCGTACGACTCCGCACCACTCCGCTGGAATGATCATCCAACAACACCTCAGCAAGCGCCTCCATCCGTTCAATTGTCTGCACGCGCACCCCCTTGGACAACGCGGCCTGTTCGACATGCAGGGCCGCGAGTGGAGCGCCGAGTGGGTGTGCGAGTATACGCTGTACATCTTCCGGAGTGAACATTTCCCTACTAAGCGGATTACGAAAAACACCACTATTCGCCTTGATAGCTTGGACAAGCTCATCCATGGACCAAGCGTAGTTATCCTCTGTGACGAAGAACTCCGCTCGCGGTATATCGGCCACGGCGTCTCCTAGCATTGTTTCGTCGTTGATGTAGTTTCTGGCGAGCCGCTCGTGCTCGACGTGCATGAAGGCGGTGTCGATGTGGATGTGCATTGTGGGGGGGAGTGAGTGTTTAATTTTCTGCAGACGCGAGATTAGGGCGGAGCGGATGTTGTCGAGGTTTGAGTGGGGTTTTAGGGAGAGGATTGTGGTTTCCATGTCGGAGATGGCGATGGAGGTTGCGTTGGTGGGGTTTTTTCGGATGTTACGGGCTACCCGTTGGAGAGTTTGTGTTGGTCGAGGCTTACTGCGAGCAGACGGGTTGGTTTCATGGAAAACGGCTGGATTATTGGTGCTGTCGCTTTGTGGAGGCCTAGGATACTGCGGTGTTGACTTTGACAAGCCTAGTAGTGTCGAAAACAACAGCTTCGCCCTCGCTGCGACGCACATACATGCAGTAGTCAAGCACATCCTCTTATCCTCCTGTTTGCCAGTTGGTTCTGCAAATCCTCCACCCCAGCCTCCCTCAACAGGCTTCAAAGCCGCATCTTTCCGACCGAGTCCATCCTGATCTCGCACTGGCGCTACCCTCTCAGCCGCACTCCCACCTACCTCACTTTTAAGAACCCTCAAATACCCCTCAACATCCTCATCTCCCGGAACCAACCCCTTCAAATTCTCCGCCTCATCCAACGCTCCTTCTAGCCAAGAATTCCCAACTGAAATGTAGTGTTCAATCAGTAGTTTCCTATAGGCTATACCCGGTGAATGCCGTGATATGTGCTCATACAGTTCTGCGACGTAGGCCATATCAGGGCCTGTAGACCTGGAAACGGTCGGTATGGGCGGCCCCATCGCAGTGAATCTTGGGCTGTGAGTTTGAAGGTTGGGTGTTGGTGGGCTGGGTTTGCGGGGATGTATATTGTCTTTGGTATGGATTTTCTGCTTTATTTATGAGTGTTTGTAAGCTTTTATGGGCATTTGTAAGTGCTTGTTGGTTAGTTGAGTGATACTACTAGACAATCAAGCCACAAGGCTGGGGGACGGCGAGTTGCAGCCTCCTGGCTGATGGATGCATACGGTTTAGCCTGCATGTTCTTATTGAGAGCCATTCGGGCTGGAATGGACCCAGTAGTAATAGTAATGCACATGATGACATAAGGCAGTCTGCGAGGTTGAGGGCTGAAAGTCGGCGCAGCATACTTAGCTTAACGCTAACCATGCATCCTCCTTTGGCTATAAAAGATTGGCACCATGTACTATTATGTAAGATCTAAAGTACCGCCCTCTAAACAGAGATCTATGTAGACAATCATACCACCACCTGCACGCTATAACATTCGCTAATACAGCAAATCCGCAAACTCCCCCCAACACCCCATCCCTCCCCCCCATCAAAAAACTCATGGCACCCATCCAGCCCAGCAAAGTTCTCGGCAACAGCAAGACCACGTAACCTCTCCGCCTCAATGACGTCCCAATTCCACTCTTCGGGTTCCACAACTTGCGGTAGAACCTCTCCATTGGGTGGCTGCTGTGATTCTACGGGTTTGGTAGGACCCTGGTACACCCAGCCCTCGGGTTTCGCCGGCACCATATCAGCATCAAACAGCGCCTGTTCGGGGGCCACGGTGATTCTCCCGCGCTTGATGACGTATTTTGCGATACCAGTTGCATACACGGCGCCCTTGAGCTTCTCTGCGTTGTACTCCTTGGCGGGTTTCTTGGATTTCTTCCAGGGCTGCAATGTCCAGCTTTCCGGCTGCGCCACACCAGGTTTCACGAGATGTGTGACTAGGTAGAACCACTTTCTGTCCCAGCAGAGTAATCTGGTCCACATTTCGTATTTCTTGTACGGCAGGATTTCTTTTTTGAATAGGCAGCTTATTCCGCCTAGGGCGATCATGTGCTTCCCGCGTGTGCCCTCTGTAGCGCCTACGGCACCGGCGACAGCGCTCTTGTTGGCACCGTATAGACGGCTGTTTTTGCGTATGCCGTTGCGGATTATGGCTGTGAACAGATGGGTGCGCGAAATGTCCATGTCGCTAAAATAAGTGCTGTTGGACTTGTGCATGTTGTAATCTGTTTCCAGGAGTGTGGTGCGCGTGGACGTAATGATCGGTTGGAAGAGCGCATGTGGTGGGATGGGTGTCGGTTGGACATAGAGCTGGTAGAAGAAGGCCCGACAGAAGCGTAACTATCTAGTCTGTCAGCTTTGCTTTGCTGCAGGTGTTGTGGTGGACCTGTGGTAGTAACGTACGTGCCAGACGAATGGCAGGCTCTTGAGGTTTGTCAACGCGAGAATTATGGCAGCTATTCGCCATAGCCCTCCAGGTGCGTTGTAGCCCGTCCATCGCGCTACGGTCTCGATTAAACTGCCTCTAAATGTGGGTTGCGACGCGAGTGCTGCTATGGACGCGCCCGCAATGACGATGCTCGCTGTCTGTGACATTGTGACCATAGCAGGAACGCTGTGATACACAATTGACAGTGGATACGTCGCGCTATAAAGTGCGCAGAGCGTAAGCAAACTTTGTGATTTGTGATCCTTCAGAAGCCACAATCCTGCAAACTTGAGCCGAGGCTCGGAACAACGGGTTCCGAAGTGCTAGACGAATGTGAAGGGGAACTACATGAGGCCAACCGAGCTAAATTAAGACACGGATTTCAAAATTCCATCAGCGCGAAGATGATATTGCTAAAACGGGATGGTTTGCGGCTGCGGCTGGACAATCTAACTTAACAGAGTGACGTCAGCAATTGGTGTGTCACAGGCGTCCCATAATCACTATATAATGCGCACTTGGAGTACAGTCGGTCACCGTCCGGTGAGTCCATATATAGTATTACGTAAGTGGGTATTGTTGTGTCGAGGCCGGCCGACCAGCTCATTTCTTTTTGCCCTTGGTCTTATCCACAACTTCGACCCAGTTCTTGTTCACACCCCGCTTCTCCAGTGCCTTCATGATGGCATCTTTTTGAGGGCCTTGTACCATGACTTCCATTACAGGCGCCTTTGGACTTGATCCTTGCAATTTATCGACGCTCGTACTTCCAGCGCACGTTTTTCTCAGCTCGTCAGCAAGTGGTTGTGGTGCAATGTAGTAAGGTTCGAGGCCATGGACTTTGGAGACCGTCTTGTTGCCACTGCGTGTCTCGAGGGTGATTTGGATCTTTGGAGGTGCGCCAGCTTTAGGCTTTGTGTCGGCGATATCAGCATCATTGCGCAAGATGGTGTGGAATGGAGAGGCAGCAGCGACCATTCGCTCCGCTAGTGCATCTCTGGGCATTGTACCAGATGATAGCGCCGCGTTATCGGCTGCTGATGAGCCCAGCAGAGCGTCTGCGAGCTGAGGGTTAATCCGGATGAGGCGCTTGTTCTTGGAGTCAACTAGGTTCTCTGCCTCTACATATGCAATGAGAAATTGCTTCAGCTCTACAGGTGTGTAAAGACCGCGAGGATCTGTTTTCGAGGCAGCCAAGATAGGAGCCAGTTTCTCTTTGGGCCGTAATACCGAGACCAATTTGAGCTTTTGGCCGACTGATGATTCGGCGGACAGAGGGGCGGCTGGCTTGCCATTTGTACTGGAAGCGGCCGGCGCATCCTTCTTTGGTAGTCGGTACGGGACGAAAGACTGGATTTGTGGGTCTTTAAAGTCAATATCTTGTATGACGACTTCATTGCCGTCGCGGTCTTTGGATTTGAGAATCTTTTGCTTGTCTAAGTACTTGACGAATTTGCGGAGATTTTTCCAGCTTGTCTTTTTGATTTGTAGCGACGCAGTTCGAGCGGGAGTATAGGTGGGCAGGAAGGGTTGGACGAGCTGGGACATGACGTGTGACTGCGAGAGTGGAAAGTCGAGGCCGTAACTGGGGTGACCTTTGTTGTGATCCATATGGAATCGCACTCCAAAGAGAAATGCGTTCTTGAAAGCATCGTCAATTTCTGGTCAACGTTAGTAGCTGATGCGGATACAGAGCCATAGACATGATTACCCTTTGTGTTTAGCTCCTTGTCTTCCAAGACATCGATAAAGTCATTGTTGGACGGAGCTTCCTCGCCCTCTACGCCCTGTGCTTCCTCGGCCTGTGACCGCTGGGTAGGATCTGCACCCAGAGTGACACCACCTTCGTCGTCAAGGTCTACGGCTGCGGTGCGCTCCACGAGACTCGCCTCTTCGCCCTTGTCGTCGTCCCAGCCTTCCAGAACATCAGGTGGTTGGTCACCCGGCTTACCTGTCGAACTCCAGGACCATATTTCATCGCCTGCCCAGTGGAAAGTTGATACAGCATGTCCCTTCATGCCCTGGACTTGTCCCAAGGCGCTGACGTCTATGGCGCACTCTCCTACAGCCATTGGGACAGTCGGCGCCTCGAGACTCGCAATGGCGACGATTGCGCCCTTTGTGGCTTTCTTGGGAAACGGCGGTCCACGCTGAAGGCCAGGCGTCATCAGATCAGCGCCCCCTTGCAGTTTTTCAACCACAACAAGGGGCGTATACAGCAGCGGCACAATGCGCGCATTATGCCATAGAGTGTAGACGGTGGGGTACATTCTGTCGCCCGCCTTGACCCAGAGAACTCTCTGCTCACCGCCTGTGCCCTCGTGACTGCCTACGTAAATGGTTCCCGAGACTTGCTTGAGGTCCGGTCCGGCTGTTGTGGTGAATCGCGCCGACATTGCATTCTCAGGCAGGATCGACCGGCGCAGCGCTGTGAGGCCAGCCGAAGAGGCACTCGCCTTATCGTCGGTCTTTCTCGCGTCGTCTTCATCATTGGCAGGTATCTCGAGACCAAAGTCTGCGATGATCTGATCGGCTGTCCTGCGCCGGTCGCTGGACTTGAGCGGAGAGAGGGGCTTGATCTAGCTTGGGGTATCAGGAAGGGGTGCGTGAGCTTGGTGGTGACTTTTCCTACATTCGGCTTCTTTTTGAACATGATGGACGGATCTTTACAGCAATACAGCTGTGTGCAGTCGTGGACGAGCTCACCTTGGGCCCGAGCAAAGGTTTGTGATGCGCGACATGCAAATCTCACCCGTGCCCTCATCAATGACTTCAGCGGGGCAGCAACCGTGATGCGCCAGCCCACTAGCGCGTTTCCCCATATTTAGGATTCACAAAGGTAAAAAGCAAATGGCTGAATGCAGAATGCAGAATGCAGAATGCAGAATGCAGAACGCAGGACTTGATATACCTAGGCGTAGAATACAGGACGCACTCTAACTGGACCCAGTAACCCGGTTGCTTCAACGGCCGTATCCGTATCCTATGGTGGTGGAAAGACTAACAAGTCCGCCGGTCGCTGGATCGTCGGCATGCGGTAACTACATCCCTACATCAGAATCAGAATGGCATGCACGCCATACGTATAGCCTCGACCCAAAGCAGTAAAGCGAAGCGCACAAAATTTAATACGAACCCAAGGTTTAGTCGTGGGAAAAGACTGCCATGTCAAGTGCGTGGACTATCGCCATCCATGTCACGTCACACGCACGACAAGTTGTTTTCCCCTCCATACTCGTCCCACCTTCTATGTCACTGACCGCCAACATGTACCGAACTCGTCCGCGAGGCAGCTGACTTGGCCGTGTCGAAAAAATATATCGCATATCGCCAATGGCATTTGACCGATGACCTCCATCCCCAGATTCCAGGAGGTTGGCTAGGCCGCCGCAACGGACAAGAGACCCATGCCGCCAATCCGCAGTGACATGTCGCTGCATCAAATGTAGACCGCTTCCAGGCAAGGCGTCCTGCCCTGCAATCCCAGCCATGCAGGCACCACTCGTGTGCCCGTGTCACGATACACGCTGCACGTCTTGAAAGTCCTGTCACCACAACGGCCTGCAGTCCTTGATAGTGCAAACCACTACACCTGTGCCATTGCAAACACTGCGCACTTGGTACCGGTGACGCGAAAACCACACCATGTTGGCCCCGCTATTATCCAAAGGCCTCGACCCTGGCTTGACAAACGGCTGACGAAATTCAATCTTCAACCACCAACAAACCCTAGCCGCGTGGTGCCGGCCGAGCACTGGGCGCCACCGTCATGATTCACACACACTACACCATTCTTAGCCAAAGTACCATTGCGCACCACTCGGCCCCGGTACCTCCAGGGTACGCTTCGTTCAAGGCGAGATGCGGAGAACGGGCGCGCCACGAGAACGCCCAACCGGTCCCGTTTGTTTCTTGTGCTTATTCTCCATCTTTTCCTCTCCCCAACTGCCATCTTCGCCCTCCTCATTGCCATCTTCCTCGTCGCTCCCACTCGTGCCTGCCATGGTAAAAGTGTTGAGGCCGATATTGATCCTTTTCGCCTGGTGACATCACAGCACGCTTCCTCGGCAACAGCCCCGACTTGCGGGAACATCGAAAATTCTGCGACCGCCATGAGTCCCATCCCCGATATGGAGTGGAAAAAGCATCAGGCTGTGCCAAAGCCCAGCGACCCAGAGGAACTAATCTTGGAAGCATGGGCTCAAGGCTATCTGGTCGGCGCTCTCGTCATCATGAGCTTCATCACGTTGGCAAATATGAGGCGAGGTGTGCTTTTGCACAAGGTTAGTGAAAACTCACATATGCAATGACCACTGCTGACTTTTCCCCAGTTGATTTTGCTCGAAGTGAGTCCACTCTGCCCCATCCACTAATCCCCATACTGACCCTTCAAAGCTCATCCTCGGTCTATGGCAAAGCTTCTGGTTGTTCTTCCCAAATCCGGTACATGCCTGGTGGCTGTCGGTTGCTGCCATATTCCTAAATGCTTCATGGTCTCTACATAATGTCATCGCCTGGATGAAGATTAAGCCTTTCTTTTCGCAGCCAGTCAGTTATGTTTTCATCGGCACCGTCATCTTGGCGCAACCATACTGGGTCCTGGAGATATACGCAAACTTTGCCTACTTTCACGGCGCCAACAAACTCTTCCTTCATACGCGACCGTATGAGGCCCTCTGTCGTGATCCCTGGTGGATCTTTACTACCATTTACCTGTTCTGGGTCATCAAGACTCAATACGAATTGAGCATCAAGGAGATTATACGGATATCGCCACGCTTCGGTATCATGCTCCTATCCATGGTGCTTAGCATCATCTTCATCATCTTGGATATTCTATGCGTTACAAAGGCTATCGGACTCCCAGGACCTACAGGCATCAACCCCTTCTGGAAATTCGCCTTTGTTTTCAAGTGCCTCACCGACTCGGTCGTGCTTGATGACTTCAAGGTAGCACTGGATCGCCTGCGAGCTTTCCGGATCAGTCGACTAGGCAGCTTCTCAGGAGACATGAGCGATAGCCGCAGTCGCAACGGCAACAACCTCGTCGCCACATGGGAAGACATGGAGCGAGAAGCCAACGCACTCCAAAACGTACGCAGCCCCGACGGCGACTACATCCACTCGAGCAATTTCCCCTTCAAACCTAAACGCGCACGCAAGGCTCACAAAGACTCGGTCATTTCTCCCGACCAATACTACGTCCGCGACTCAAATGCCGGACTAGAGCCGGAAGACATTGTCCCCAGCGCATTGGAGGACCGCCCAATTGGCCACATAGACGACGACACACAACCCGTGCAGAAGAAACAACACCTCTGCATCGACGACCTGTTCGACCCGAAGAAAAGAGACATGATAGCCGAAAACGACTACGCCGAGGCTATGAGGCAAATGCAACGCGAAAGCGTATCCACACCCGGCGCCAGCGACTCTACCCGTCGATCAATCCCACCCGGCTGATAGAAGGAAAAAAAATTCATAACCACAAAACAATCTCAATCTCCCGAATAATCTACCTCTCCATCTATCGGTTGCAACTATACATGCGAATAGTATATGGCTTTACAACGGCGCGCACACACACCCACGGCCACGACACACGCTCAAGGATACATAGTCTGGCCGAATACCACCGATAGTCGTGTGCGTGCGCATTGCCCCCAGAGAGTGTGGGCAACACACGTGGAGTGTGCACAGGGCTGAGTTGTCAGCACGGTCGGTCGGTCGGTCGGTCGGCAAAGAAGGCCGGCTCCATGAAACTTGGTGCAAGGGTTTCCTTGTGTTAGACTTGTTGCGACACTGAGTCAGCCTTAACCTCCCCGAGGTACGCGCCGATTGGGACGGCAGTTGAAAAGTCTCCGATGCGGCTTTTGCTGACTGCGTTTACGACTACGACTACTGCTGATGGTGGTATGGCTTATAGGGCGTTCTTGTGTGCGATGATGACGGATAAGCTGGAATTTATATATATAGTCATAGTCAGTTATAGATATACCCATTTGCTGTTTGTAGGGAGCTGGAGTGTGCACGTCAGCCTGCAGATGCAGACGCACGCAGTAAGAATCGTACATGTACATAGAGTTTTACTAAATTCCGACCCCAATTGCATTGCCCATCATCACATTGTAGTATCGTAATCTCGTTCGCCTTGTTTCGTAGCCTTTTCGTTGATGTAGTTGTTCAGGATTCACAAGGTTTGATTACTCTACACCAGCCAGCCACAAACCATCATGTTACCACACTTGCCTGGGCGAATAGCCTCAACATGCTACCACGCTTGCAGTGGGCGAACAAGTCTTGCAAAATATCCAATTTCCATTACAGTTTATACAGTTCCAGGGTATATCCGCCATTGCCTGATGAAATGAAGAAAGAACACCAAAGTGTGAAATTCCTGATGAAATGGAGAAACGCACAGGTAAAACTCACCACATCCCGCTAACTGGGCCAGAAGCTTTCCTTCTAGAAGGTTTCATGCAATCAAGCCACAAAACACCCACGACACGACTCAATACCCCCACGTTTCGACCGTCAGAATCTAGACTAGAACAAACACGGTCACATACTAACACACCTACCACCCCCCCTCCCTAAACCTCCCTCAAAAATCGTTCGCAGAAATCAAACATACTATCCCTCTCATCCTTCTCAAACTCCTGCACACACTGCTCCGGCGTGATAACCGCAGCAATCGTTTGAATCTCCTCTATCCAACGATGCACATAGGGCGCGGAAGGCTCAGTATGCACGACGAAGAAATGGCGAAAGTCGCGTCTTAAGTCGATTTGTAAACCCGCGTAGTAGCGTATCATGTTGAGGTTGGCGGCCTGGGGGCTGCGTGCGAGGGCGCCGAAGTAGTCGACGGGTTGGGTGTCTGCGATGTCGCGGCGCTCGGAGAGGATGGGGAAGTTGTCGGGGATGAGGGAGAGGGGGGTGGTTGGGTCGTCTTGGTCGATGTATTCGGTTTCTGCGAGGAGGGTGTAGAGTTTGGCGCGGCTGGGTGTTGGTTAGTATATGTGTTTTTATTTGGGTAGAAGAGTGGGGGGGGGGCAAACCTCTGTAGCGCATCATCGCCTGCTTCGAGCTCTTTCTCGTGGTCTTCGCAGTGCTTGAGGAGGTATTCCATTAGTTCTGGACGGACGCATAGACGCCAGAGGAGGTCGGAATCATCGGCCTCGTCTGTGATGGACTTTTGATTCCGCAGTCGCGTGACTTTGGCACAGAATAGCTGGATGATCTTCAATGCGAGCTGTGGTTTCTTCTCAAAGACTTCTTCTGTGATGTAGATGAATCCACCGACTGGAAACACTTCAATGCAGTCATGTCTAGTCACTGCTGGCCTGTCCGATCGAGCAGAGTCACACTCATACCCCTCTTGGACACCAATTGACCACAGTCGTACCTCCTTGCGAAGAACCGCACCGAATCCTGGAAGTGCAGTGTAGAAATCGAAATCTGGATGCGCCTAAACTTGTCAGTGCCCAGCTTACCAACAGAGAGAACAAACTTACAATGATAATTCCGGATCCCCCTTGTTCGATCTGCTGTCGGAAATGCTCCCAGGCACCTTCGTGGGTAGCACTGCCTATCTGGACATGGTACATCATGAGCCATCTTGTGATGAGAGCTAGCTCCTCCGCATGTTGCTCCGGGTGGTAGAACAGAAACGCCCTTCGATCTACAAAAGGGTTCGCGCCGTCGCTGCGAGCAAACATATCCTTGAAGTTGAGCTTGAGAGCTGAGCCTATCCTGGCTTCAAAAGATGCACACGCTAACTTGGGAGGAGGAGCCTCGAAAGGTGGGGGTGGAGGCGGTGGTAGTGGGAAGGATAACTGCGACTCTTGCTCGTCGGTTAGATGGCGAGAAGTTTCCGTTGTCCGAAGTACATCAACCGGAACATCAGGAGTATTGACTAGTATCCTGTCTGAGTACTCACTCTTCGAATCAGTATCCATTGCAGCCGAGCCTAGAGGGCCTTCATGATGGGTTTCGAAGAGGTTGTATAGAAGATTCATGTTGTTCCCGAAGCCAATGTCTTTGGGTATTTGTACATGTGGTGGAGCCGCTACCATACCAGTGTCATAATGCTGATAGGCGCAATCTTGTGCCGATTTCCGACATTGAGCATTTTTCCAATAATAGCAGGTAAGAGTGCCAGGAGGAAGAACTCTATTGATCCTTGGTGCAGGCAATGCATCCTTTGGTATCGCAACTGGCGGATTGCTTGGAAATTTGGGATTTCGTGCGTATCCAGTATTTTTATGAGCATATTCGCAAACTTCGGCTGGCTTTCTGCAGCCCTGTGGACCGCGCAGCCAGTGAAGACATGTGAGTGGCTGTCTGCGATACTTTGCAGGTACCTCCCCACCATCGTGCACAGGTAAATCACGGCCATCTGGACCATGATGCCGATGCAAAAAAAGGCAGTCTTTTGCAGACTTTGGACAATTCATACTTAGTCTCCATGAGTTACACACCATCTGGATTTTGTCATGTTCCCATGGAGCTAGAGGCTCGTTCTGAGCAAACGTCTGTTCTGTTGGAGCATCATCATGGTCAGACTCGGGCGCCTCAGGACGATGTACAATTTCACGACGACCATATACATCATTGTCTGAAACTCGGGGTTTTGTCTTTGCCGTGGCAGATGGGGCATTGACAAACTCAAGGGCGTTGATATCAGGTGTGCCTTCTGCGCGAGACCTTTTGTCTGCTACTCGTCGGTAATGCAGTGTTTGGAATGGTTTGTCACCCTTTTTCCATTCAGAACGCGCCTTGGGCTGGTTAACGAATTTGAGACCCGTAATTGCTGCTGTGCCGGACGTGGTGTTTGGAGTAGATTGGGTTGTCGAAGTGGTTGACTGCGTTGCATCACCTGACCTGGTCCCAGAAGATGTCGTTGGTTGTGTAGTTTCGTCAGCGGTAGCAGCAAGGTGTTCGCCAGTATTGCTTCCTCGCCGCTTTGCTGCAGATGAGGGCTGTGCCGCTTGTATTTTCGCCGACTGTTTACTGCCTTTGGGAGACGGCTTTTCTGGCTCCTTGAAGCTGACTGCCCTGGTTAGCTTCTTTTTCGAGGTTGATTTGCGGTTGGAATCTGCAGCAGCTTTGGATGGGGTCTGGGACGCCTGAGCTGCCCTCCGTGTGAGTCTGCGATCTGATGTCGAGGCTGTTTCGCGAGTGGTCTTCTTTTTGGACTTGTTCGACTTTTGGCCTATTTCATCCATCATAGAATCGTTGGTCAGCTCATCTTCCGATGGCGAAGATTCAGATTGTTCAATAGGAGGCCTACGCGTTTTGGGAGGCTGTCTGATGGGTGCTTCGCAATCTGGGCTGTCATTGAACAAGCTATTGAGTTGACTGGAGTCTATGGCTTCCCTGTCTTGATGGGAAACTTGGGCCTGTGTCTTTCGTTGTTGGCCAGATCGTGTCATTCGTCGGCTGGACATGGCTTCTTCATCTTCACTGTCTGCGATCACAATCGGTCTTGTACGAGCAGCCCTTTGCGCAGCGAGCTTCTTTCTCTTTTTGGCGCGTTTTTCTTGTTTTTTCATGCGCGCTTGGTAGGCCTCGTAGGCCGCCTCCTGGTACTCTCTCTCGTTGCGTTCCATGAGTTTTCGCAGAGCCTCCCGGCTCATGGATTCTTTGCGTTTGTTCCATAAGGCAAGCGCTGAGTGGCTGTGACCACCCGCAAAGTGACATAGTGGTTCCCAGCAGCAATCATGCATGCCATAGCCTTCCCACTTTACCAGCCATCTCTTTCCGGGCCCGTACTTGTCTTCCCAGTCGGCGGCGTCCCTTTCTGATATGATTTCGTCAATGGCATATTCCTCATCGTCTGACGAGTCGGGAATGACGGTCGAGGTGACGGATATCTCATCGGTATCCCAATCATTGTCAACATCGAGCGACATGGTTATCGCGAGCGTCTGAGACGAATTGACATATGAGAAGCTGATTGGTCGGGAGTAGATGCGAATGCCTAGATGTCGATGTTGCAGGCGCAAGACGTCGAAGACAGCAACAACGCTAGTAGAATGCAGGCACAAGTGCAACGGGGTAGGCCTGGAGTGTTGACGGGTCGGCACAGATTCCGCAAAAGGTTTAATGTGTAGACACAAAGGAAAGATGCAGGCACAGGTGAGCCCGTCGAGGGTTGCGGAGACTAGCGCCTCGCTTACCTAAGAAGGCAAGGGCTTAGTGCTGGGGTGTCAGTGTGTGGTGCTTTGACGGCCTTGGGTGGAGCAGCGACGCAGCAACTCCTCGAGGCAGCCAGATACAGCACTTGAGCACCTTCCCACCTTCACCACGACCCCGAACCACTGCGCTTCTGTCTGCCCTGAACCCGTGCAGCCATAGCCCCCGCTTCTCACCTGCAAATCCAGAGGCCTTTCATCGCCCCACCTAGACCCCCAAAGTCCGGCCTCTCTGTCTCTTGCCCCCGCCCACGGCAACAATGGCCAACGACGAATATGACGTGAGTGAGGCTGCCTCTACCTGCCTGGTTGTACTGACGATGTTGTCTCCAGTTCCTTTTCAAGGGTACTTGCTCCTTTGGCGCCCCAGCTCGCCCCGTTTCGTCACCCGCTAACCCCCGCAGTGGTTCTCATCGGAGACTCAGGCGTCGGTAAATCCAACCTCTTGAGCCGTTTTACGCGCAACGAGTTCAACCTCGACTCAAAGTCGACCATCGGCGTTGAATTCGCGACCCGCTCGATTCAAGTCGATGCCAAGACCATCAAGGCCCAGATCTGGGACACGGCCGGCCAGGAGCGATACCGTGCCATCACGTCTGCATACTACCGCGGCGCAGTCGGCGCCCTGCTTGTCTACGACATCAGCAAGCACCAGACATATGAGAATGTCACGAGGTGGCTGAAGGAGCTGCGCGACCATGCCGACTCCAACATTGTCATTATGCTCGTCGGTAACAAGAGCGATTTGAGGCATCTGCGGGCAGTGCCTACCGAAGAGGCCAAGCAGTTTGCGAGTGCGTATTCCAGAGACTGGTTGTGACTACGATATGCTGACATGGCTTGCAGGCGAGAACAACCTCTCCTTCATCGAGACGTCTGCCTTGGATGCTAGCAACGTCGAGCTTGCTTTCCAGAACATTCTCACAGGTACGTCCTACGCTGGATTCATCATCTTGAAGACCGAGCAAAAGTGGCAGTGGCAGGCGCATAGCTCAACATCCGTTGCGCTGAAACGAGAGCACTTGCGCTTTACACCGCCACTTTGCACTCTGTCACTATCCCCTCATTCATAACTCTTCCATGTACCCCACTCTAACACACACGACAGAAATCTACCGCATCGTCTCAAGCAAAGCCCTGGACCAAGGCGAAGGCAGCGGCCCCGTCCTCGGCAACGACCGCAAAGTACTCGAAATCAGCAAGTCGGCCGATGCAGAGCAGAAGAAGGGATGCTGCTAGACGAACAACGACGACATCAGACCCCAGCCTCTGCACGGGACTTGTTTGGCGCCGGCTGCTTTTGCATTACCCATGTTTTGGCGGGGTGAAGAGGAAAGGTCCGAATAGCGAGGAGCGGGACTACGATACAATGTGCTACACGAGTCACGCAAATGCCCAATTGGCGTCCAGGAAGTCGCTCACTTTTACGTCTGCTTTGTGTCTGTCTCTGTCTGCTTCTGTTCGGCTAATGGTGTCGGGGTCTCTCTGCTTGGTTTTGCATGTTGCGAAGAGGTATTTCTTATCAGGTTCCGACTGGTGGCGGTAATGCGATAGCTGCTGTACGTAAGGTCTGATACAATGATAGGTCATGTTGAATCATGTAGATGCTGATTTGTGAATGTTTCGCTTGTCATCATGATCCGAATATAACAAGTTGCATTGCGTGCTTCTGCTTATGAAACACCTATCCCTCGTCTACCGTTTATATCGTTTGACCGCCATGTATCCTCTGCCTTTGTTCCCGGAGGCAGATACTGCGACCCTTGCTCGGATGGCCGTCTATACCCCAATCCCCCCATGCTATCATCTCTCTTCTCCCCCCTCGACTCGGCAAGAGATGTCAGCGGATACGCTCCGGTACCTGACATGGTCGACGGGCTGGCGGAAAACACGGGCCTTGACTTGATGTCGGTCGACAGGGGGAGCAGGGTACCGTGGTCCTTTGACTGTAGCGCTTTCGCCCGCTTATCTGCCTTGGCCGCATCATGCGTACGATCGTAGAGGTACAGACCGAGGAAAGTAAGTACAAAGCCAAAAGCCTGCACTTTGGTCATTGGTTTTCCAAACCAGACGACTGCAAAGACGATGACGAAAACGCGCTTTATCAAACTGGCAACGGAATACGTGACGGGCGAGACCATGGACAACAAGACAAAGGCGACGATATTCTGGCCAAAGTGGAATGTACCGTTGAATAGAAACTCCAGTGTTAGTCGTCCGTGGTCGAGGGCGCCAGGGTGATCTGACAACTCGATTGAAGCGTCGTGCAAGAAATCAAAGATGAGGGTGAAACCTTCGGTCCACAGCCAGAGCGGGAGGGTGAAAAGGAACGCCAGGCCAGACGAGTAGCAGAGCAGGTTCAACTTATCCGGCTTTGTGAATTTGTTCGGTGGGACACCATCCTTCTCGGCAGCTGCGGCGTCGTTGAAGATTTGCTTCGAGACAATGTTTTGCACCACGAAGAGGATTGTGCTGGCGAATGCGGAGAGGAGGCCGATGAAGTTCGCGTTGAGGTCGGCTGAGCATGCCAAGATGACGCCCAGTGTGAGTGGTACCAGGGAGAGGTATGTCGGGAGCGAATACCGGATCCCAAAGTACGTCCCGTATGCAACGACCGTCAGAAGGGGCGAGAGTCCCTTGATCGTATGCACGAGCGACACCGGTATCCTCGACGTCGCATCAGCGCTTAAAATATGACCTCCAATTTGAAAGCAGGTGAGCGGCATCGTAGCCATAATCAGTTCCTTTGACGGGGAGCGAATTCCGTATTTCAGAAACGGCATCGTCTGTTTCAATCGCGGGTATTTCCTCGCAAACATGGCCAGAACCAGACACCAACCCGATACAAAGGCAAATTGCACCGTCGTCAGGGTGATGGGCTTGGGCAGCGCGGTGAGAATGGCCTTGGACGACATGTTTGTAAAGATGGATGTCATGTACCACATGCCGCAGAGCAACTGTGCCAGTTAGCACTTTTGAAATCGCCCAGCGCATATAAATCTGGCCAACAACGTACAATGAGCCTTGGGGACAGCGGCGCCTTGAGCGCATCAGCGAGTTCATGCGCATTCTGGCTGACGCTCCCTTTGCGCGTGCGTATCGTCTTGAGCGCCTCACTCAAGCTCTTCTGTCTCCCGTGTCTTGTTGACGGGCCCGTCGCAGACCCGTTCATGGCTGCTGCGAAGCGCGACTCTTTCCGTGGCTGCCACCGGTCTGCGGGCATGGAGCTGCCGTTGGTGTGGACTGCTGCTGGACTGGGGCTGGCCGCGCGCGACGAGCTCAGGCCATATCTGTGATCTTCCTCGGGCGTCGGCATCAAATCTGGCTGGAAGGCGGGAAACCTAAACGTCGCATTGGGGCTCGGGTCCCGCGCTGAAGGGGGTGTCATGGCGGCAGGCGGTTTGCTGTCTACGAGTTGGGTCGGGGGGAGTTTTTTTCGTTGCACCTGTTCGTTACGCCATGGGTACGGTACGGTACAAGGGAACTAGGTTGGTTGCGATAGCGAAATTGGCTATGGTCAGATTACACGGGGCGTGTTCCTGAAAGACTTGGACGGTCGAGGGGGAGTGCCGTTAGCTGGCTGCGATCGAGGGGTAATCGGAAATCTGAGTGAGACGGCCTTTTCCAGATATCGTCGTGGTCAAGATGTAGACACGCGTCCGGCGCCGGTTTGCATCTGGTTGTTGGTGGAGCGACAGGGATGGCGAGCCTCCGTGCATCATACGCCATAAGCCAAGTCCTAGCGGATGAAGCTTACTATGAGGTAGGTAGCACCGGCTACATTCAGCATTCATCTTGTACGTGCGTACTCATCAGCACACTTCGCGCTCCGGTGGGCATCATTGCGACTGCTCCACCATGTTTAATGCGTTGAACCGGCCGTCGCTTTCGTACTTGCTTTGTTCTGCTTTGTTTCTGCAACAGTCATGTCATGCAGTCGACCTATTTTCCTTCAGCGATACATGGCAAGTCCTTGGACCCTTTCAAATAGGAACAAGAGGTACGTCACTGAGTTGATGGGCTGGGAAGGACGCAGGCAATGCCAACACTTTGATTAGAAGCGACGTGGGGCGCAGATCCACTTGAATACTATGGCGGCTTCAGAAACCTCAAATATGATGCCGAGGCGACTTTTCGAAGCGCGTTGCCCGCCAATGGAACTGCATCTTGGAATGTTACCAAAGCACTGCAGACGCATAGTGGTGATACTGCAGCCAACGCCTCGTTGAGTGTCACGTACTCCAATGTCGATTGGGACTTTATGAGACTTATCTACGGATGGGCCGCCGTTCAATATCAAGCATGGGCTCGCGGTGAGCTCATTGTAGAGGGCAACAAGACACAGCATGTCATCTTGCATACCGATGCTATTCTAGAGTACTGGGTTGATGATGAACATTACTTCGGTGGAGACTATTACCGTTTCCGCAAGGCGCCTCCTGTTCTGCACCTCAAACCTGGTTCTCACACAATCGACCTCCGGCTTGCTCGCGATGTAAGAGCTTTTGGTGGCATTTTGTATCCTACCATCGATGTCGTTGTCGATGTACAGCAAGCGAGTGGGACTTTAGAACTTGCGAAGCCTGGTATTCTGCTGTCTAATGTAGTACAAGGCAAGCTTGCATCACCTATCGGATCCGTGTATTTGAGGAACAGCGGCGAAGAAGATATTGACATTATTAGCATTGCACCGACAGGCGTAGGCTCTCCAATCTCTTTTGGAGGCATGGATTCTAATGCTCAGATCCTGGTTGGGCGCGCTACTGATCGTATTGATCAGGACAATTCTACCCCCTTAGATGGCTATTACAACCCAGGTATCACTATCTTTGCTGGCCAAACAAGGCCTGTAGCCTTCAACGTAACTTTGTCTACAAAAATCGCTTCTTCGGTGGAATATACCGTCACATACAAGACCGTTAATAGCGTCGGTCATTCGACTCTCCAAGTATCCCAGAGCTTGACCCATGTCAACATACACAACTCCCACAAGATCACCTTTCCTCACCCGGGCGGCATGGTTTCTTACGCCATGCTTCGTCCTCCGCCCAGCAATGCAACATGCTTAGCCAAGAGTACAAAGTTGCCAGTCCTACTGCAGCTTCACGGAGCAGGCCTAGAAGCTGATAACCCAATGGTTGCTGGCGCCCTGGATTCTGTCTCCAATCTCTGCGCATGGGTGTTGTTTCCTACTGGTGTGACACCCTGGTCCGGCGATGACTGGCATACCTGGGGGTTCGCTGATGTAGAGGCGGCAATTCATGCGATTCCAGGGTGGATTGAGCATGTTGGTTGGAGTGGTCCTGGCGTCGACACTGGCCGCTGGATAGTTTCAGGGCACTCGAATGGTGGACAAGGAACCTGGTACGCCCTGACTCATCGCCCCGATCACGTACTTGCTGCAGCTCCCGTTTCCGGCTATACCAGTATTCAGAACTATGTGCCATATCACCTATGGCAGTCTGCAGACCCTAGACGCACTGCGGTCATCAGTGCATCTCTCAATAACTATCGCCATGAGATGCTAATGCCGAATGCACACGGGATTCCCATTCAACAGCAACATGGTGAGATTGACGACAACGTCCCAGCATACCATTCTCGGCTCCTGGCAGAACAACTCTACCGAAACCATGCCGATTCGAGCTATAACGAAGTTGCTGGTAAAAACCACTGGTGGGACACTGTCATGACGACATCTGAGCTGGTAGACTTCTACTACAAACAAACGGTCAGCGAAGATGCTTTACCACGGAAGATGGAGCATTTCCTTATCGTCGTCGGCGATCCTGGGGATATGGGTAGTAAGAACGGTATCAAAGTCAAACATCTTGAAGATCCAGGACGCTACGGCAGGGTTGGTGTAAGGGGACATGTTATCAAGACTTCAAATGTGCAAGACATCGAATTTGAAACTGACGTCTGGAAGCTATCGGTGAACATTGACGGACAAGAATTGGATTTAGCAGGAGCAGTGTCGGCAGAATCCACAGTCAGTGCTTACAAAACGACCAGCGGCTGGAAAATCGGTTCATCCGAGACATCTGTCCAGCCTCAGAGAAGCGGAAGGCAGCTAGGGACCATGAGTGCTGTCCTCCAAACAAAGGGTCATTTCATTATTCGGCATCCAGGCTTAGATACATCTCACATTGCTCTGCAGATCTCTCGTAACCTACACCAGTACTTTCAAGCAGATACCAGTATTCTTTCCTCCCCCTCGTACTTCCTTCCATCAGAAACGACCGGCAATATCATAACCCTAGCCATCGGCTCTATCCCCAAAGGACTGTATCCAAATTTCCCTATTCGTGCCAGCGAGTCTGGGGTAGCTATCTCTGATTACCGGGGCCATGAATACCAATACGGACAGGAGGCCAAAGCAGCAGCCTTCTTGCGACCTTTGGAAGGAGAGCGACTGGAATTGGTTCTTTGGGGTGTTGACAAAGAGGGATTGCGTCAGGCTTCTCGCATGGTGCCAATGTTGACGGGCGTAGGACAGCCTGACTTTGTTGTACTTGGAGAGAATGCAAAGTGGAAAGGTGTAGAAGGTGCACTGGCGATGGGGTTCTTTGGTTCTGATTGGAAGGTTACGCCGTCGAGTGTTGTAGAGAGTGGGTAATGTCATGGACGTGATTGGTAGAGTTGCACGTGCTCGCCAAGCTTGGCAAAATAGCTCTAGGTTCCAAACCGACCTTCACCTCCAAACATACTGCTAGATACTTCACACTGTAGAATGTATGCCCTAGTAAGCCTGCTTAGTGCCAGTATGTAATCAGGAAGTGTACCATAACCATTGCCTACACCTGCCATGCTTGCAACAAATGGCTTCACTGCGGGCGCTTAGCCGTCCTACATAATTACGGCATTACAATTGTTAACTGTTTGCAAAAGACAGGGATCTGCTCTAAATCCGCGTTTATTTGCCATATTTCTGACGTGACGGCGAGTGCGCCCCACACCCGACGCGCCTTCCGTCTAGTTGCGCTCACTTCAACCTCTTCCCATCGTCACTCCACTTGATCATCTTCTTCTCACTCCAACTTCTTCCTCTCCTTCCCTTGACACCTGCCGTCGTTCTTTCCCTACGACCAGGCTCGCGATCTACTGATACCTTGTTCGTCTGTGCTGCTTCCTCGTTCCTTCTCCTTCTCTCCTTTGGCTATATACGTCGCCGACTGAACTTCAGTCAGCTTCCGTCCTGCATATTATCTGCACATTTGCCGAATAACCCACGATTTGATTGCAGTCGTCTTCGAAACTCGAAAGTCTTCACCATCTACTGGAGACCTCTGCAGCCTCTCAAATCTATACCATCTACCACTTCCAAACCCGACTACTATGAGCTTCAACATAACTTCCGACGGCTCTCCTACGCCTCGCAAAGGCGCCAGCCGATTCTCCATGACTGCGGGTGACCTCAGGATTGACACCTCGCCAGAGGCCCTGGGCCAGGCGGTAGGCAATATGAGCCTCAACCAATACCCATTTGCCTACCAACGTGCGTTTGGCTCACCGTTGACCTCCAACATGCAGAACATGAAGCGGCCACTCGGTTCTTCTACCTTGAGCAGCCAGTCTCTTGTCCAACATCACTCTGCGTACGACGGCTATAAGGTCAGTAGCCTAGACATATCTTCATGGGCGCATCGTCTGTGTATTCGCATAGTTCAAGCTGACATATTCAGAAGCCCAAGATGGACGCCCACGAGGAATCTTCCGTCATGGACTCGCTCATGCAGCGCCTCAACGGACGCTCTCCTCCGCATGACCCGTACAGCTCTTCTAGCGGATCTGTTCCCATCACCCCAGCCACTGACGAGTTTGCCTCCACGCCGCCAACAGACATGGACAACTCCGTTATTCTCGTGGAAGCTGGTGAGCTGCAGAAGCTGAAGCTTGAGCTGCAGGAGGCCCGCAATGAAGTCCATCGCGTGAACCAGGAGATGCATAGCCAGCACGTGGCTCGGTCGACTATGGAACACCTTAGCCAATCGTCCGAGACGGATTATACGTATCCCGGCGATGTCACCGAACAGACACTCACAACTCTACAAAACAAGTTCAATGCCTCCACTCGAAGCAACTACGGTTGGGGGAACGAACCTACCCGTCCGGCTTACACGGGAAACAACAGCTTTGGACCCTCTTACCCGGCTCAGGCACCGGCTCAACCACGACCACAACCCGCACAGACAAGCTACCGTCGCAACGGCTTCCTGAACGAGCCCACGCACTTTCCGCTCGACCAGAGCTTCCGTAGTAGCGGCATGAGCAACAGCTTCAACGCTGGCATGAGCAACAGCATGAGCACCAACTTCCTCGGCGGCATAGCTATGGGCAATGGCTTGAGCAACCCACCAAGCCGTCCTACATCTGCCTTTGACCCTAGCTACAACCAGTATCCTGTGCCTCCGAACTATCCCATCGGCCATCCAGCACCGATCGGTACCATGTCCAGCAGGCTATCACCGGATGCAAACGAATTCACTGTTCCAAACAACATGGGGCCGTCGCCATGGAACTCCCAAGTTAGCTACCCTTCATTGTTTGTATTTCCTTGACTAACAGCGGCAGGCTGCAAGCGAGACTGGTTCTTCCCAATACGTCCCCCCCGTTGAGCCTATGAACTATCGTCGCCTCTTGGACCGTAACATGAGCTGCAACTGGAAGTACATTGTCGATAAGATCATCTGCAACAACGATCAGCAGGCGTCCATCTTCCTCCAGCAGAAGCTCAAGGTAGGTACACCTGAACAGAAGTACGACATTGTCGAAGCAATCATTTCTCAAGCTTATGCTTTGATGGTTAACCGCTTCGGAAACTTCCTTGTACAGCGCTGCTTCGAGCATGGTACTCATGAACAGGTCATCGCCATCGCCCAAGCCATCCGCGGTAACACTCTTGCGCTCAGCATGGATGCCTTTGGTTGCCACGTGATCCAGAAGGCCTTCGACTGCGTTCCTGAGGAATACAAAGCGACCATGGTACACGAGCTGCTCCGTCGCATTCCCGAGACCGTCATTCACCGCTATGCTTGCCATGTCTGGCAGAAGCTATTCGAGCTTCGTTGGAGCGATTCCCCACCCCAGATCATGCGCTACGTCAACGAAGCCCTGCGCGGCATGTGGCATGAGGTCGCATTGGGAGAGACTGGCAGCCTTGTGGTACAGAACATCTTCGAGAATTGTCTGGAGGAGGACAAGGTATGCGAACCAAAACCTTCACATCTTCTGCTCGTACTAAACTGTAGCAGCGCCCAT
Source organism: Pyrenophora tritici-repentis (assembly GCF_003171515.1). NCBI lineage: Eukaryota > Fungi > Ascomycota > Dothideomycetes > Pleosporales > Pleosporaceae > Pyrenophora > Pyrenophora tritici-repentis. Next base: position 2,842,294 of record NC_089393.1, read on the forward strand.
GCATCAACGAGGTCTTGGCCAGCATCGACGTTATTGCTCATGGCCAATTCGGCAACTGGTGCATTCAGCACATCTGCGAGCATGGCGCGCCCGCCGACCGTAGCCGCGCCATTGATCATATTCTCCGTTTCAGCACGGAGTACAGCATGGATCAGTATGCTTCCAAGGTCATCGAGAAGTGCCTCAAGATTGGTGGTGGTGAGTTCTTGGACCGGTACCTGGATCGTGTCTGCGAGGCTCGCCCCGACCGTCCGCGCATGCCTCTTATCGACAGTAAGTTACAATGATAAAGTTGGACAGACAGTTGCTAACACATAAGCAGTCGCTGGTGACCAGTTCGGAAACTATCTCATTCAGTACATCTTAACCAACTGCGGCTCTCAGCATCGCGATATTGTTGGCGGCCATATCCGCAAGCACATGGTCTCTCTTCGCGGCTCCAAATATGGCTCCCGCGTTGCCATGCTCTGCTGCAATCCCGCACTTGCCACACGCCCTGGACCGCCCGCTGGCATGCTTCCTCGCTATGGCAACCCTGCGCCCCGTCCCAGCTTCGGTCCTTTCCGTTGAAGGCCATACTCAAGACTCTACATGTCTTCTTTCACATACATACTATTGGCTATCATCAGCCCGTGCACCGTTCGCTCTCAATCTCGAAGAAGGTATTGTGGATATGCCCAAAAGCTAAGATCAATGTCGAAAAGATTGTCGAATCCATTGGCCTAAGACGAGCACGCACATTCCCCGCTGTTGATTGGGATAACATCGCTTTCTGGACAGGCCCTTTCGACGAATATTCTCTTTCTTGTTTATCCTGATATTTCCCTTAGTCCGACTGCTTGGTGGGATTAACGTGAGATAAGCTGGAGATTATATGGTGAACAGTGAACTGGATTGAACCCACATGTTTATCCTTTTTACAATAGCAGAGTGCACAAACGGTAATATGGGTAAAGTAGTTTTTATTGAGGGATGTATGTATTCTTCAGATGGTATCAAACACATGCTGTCATCTTAACTGCGTCTTGCTGTGTGTGAGAAGTGCTGACAGTCCTACCGCAGTACTGGATTGAAGTGCGGACAGTATTGATGAGTTAAACGAAAATTAGGATGCTCTGGCAGTTGGCTGCTGAATACTCGGCGCTGACACGGGCCTGCGTGGAGAATATACGGAGTTCGGTGGCAACTCGGATACGTTCGGACAAGGAGTCCAACAGAGCGGAAAAGACAGAAGAAGAAGAAGAACAAGGAGAACAGGATTTGTTTATCAACAATGCTACGGTCTGTATCAACATTTTCATGCTGGAAATCCTTTTTGAGATCTAGGAAGAAGCCGCATGCTCGAAAGGCAGCGGCAGCGGCGAGCGGCATCTTTTTGGATGCCGCTTCGGCGTCAAGTCCGAACAGCATGCGACCTGCGACAAGTCCCCGATGGAAGAAGCCGGGATCTCGGACGCACCGCTTACTTGCAGCTTCGTACTCGACCCTGTAGCCATCTCTATATGGATTGCCAAGGACGAGGTATGGGTGAGGTGATCAGGGCGGCGTGATAGCGCAACGATAATCGGCCCAGCCGTTGTGCAGACACTGCAGGGCCTGCCGACGGGAACTTACCTCATCACTGCCCGCACATGTCAAGTGGGATTAGCGGCGCCGGAAGTTCGGCGACGTCACCATGGAGTAGTTTTGACCATTGCGTTATCTCTTAATAAGAACGCCGTGTGCGCCGGAGAAAGATTGTTAAATATTTTCAGATACCTCTGCAACCAAACTCCAACATAAGCCACTCCTCTAAAACATCGGATAACTCGCCTCCGCTCTCGACTTTGCAACAACACATTTCTCATACCCACGTATACTAGGAGCGACATTCACAAGTCAACATGAAGGTTCTTACCAAGGAAGAAGAAGAGGCGCATTACAAGTGAGTGTTGCGCATACGAACTTGTATAATACTCTGCTAACGGGTTTCAGTGCCACGATCAAGGGTGGATCGATTGGTGGTGTCATCGGTACGGCGATAGGTGCTGCAGGCGTTCTGGCAGCGAGCAGACGATACCATTCATTCCGCGCTCTCACAGTACCATTCCGAGCCTTCCTCGTCGCCTCAACCGGTACATTCGTAGGTGCGTCTTGACACAACCCCTCCCAATTGCACCACATTCACAACTAACCACGCTACCGCAGCCGTCATTGCTGCTGATCGAGCCTCTGCCCAATACGACATCGAACACACACCGGAAAAGAAACGCCAAATCGAGCGTGAAAAGGAGCGCGAGGCACTCTACGAATCGAACAAGACGGCCTTCCAGCGCGCTAAAGACTGGGCAACGGCCAACCGATACCCTCTCCTCTTTGGCTTCTGGGTCGCTTCCATGGCTGGTTCATGGCACATGGTCAACCGCAACCCTTACCTAAGTGGGTCGCAGAAGCTGGTGCAAGCGCGTATGTATGCACAGGGTGGTACGCTAGCTGCGCTGTTGGGAAGTTTCGCCATTGAGGGTGCGGATGCGGCGAAGGGCAAGGGAAGGTGGGAGACGATTAGGGTTATTGACCCTAATGACCCGGAGCACAAGCATGTGATTGAGAAGAAGATTCACCATGAGAGGTATGCTGGTGAGGACCAGTGGAGAGGTATGCTGCGTGTGTGTTGTATGGTTGTGGAATTGGGCTGACTTTGACTGTGCAGAAATGGTTGAGGCGGAAGAACAGCGCCAGAAGGAACGTAAGGCCGCTGCGCAGGGGAGGCAGCAGCAGGCTAACCAACACCGAGACGCCGCTGATAAGAAAGAAGAGAAGGCTGAGAAGGGGGAGCAGAAGAACAAGGAGAAGGCTTAGGCGTGGATATGCTGCGAGCTACTATACTTGGCGACGATTCCTACTTTCATCTTTCGATTCAGCACTCCCCCTGGCGTTTGATGGTCGCATCTTCTACGAGTTGCTTTTGTGTATTCCTAATGTATGTACGACTAGTTTTTGTGTTTGCCTTTGGACAAAATAGCATGCGCATGGTGCGTGAGCGCACATGAACAAAATAAATATACCTGAACACAACAGCTTGATATCCATTGTTGTACAATGCGTTCAGTTTGTTCGAAGCCCGGAGCTAAGTTTTGCTCTTTCCTGTGGCTTGGTAAGATAGGAATAGTAGAATGGTCATCCCTCAGGGTACGTCATGACATGTGCATTCCCAGATCGGCGCGCAACATCAATGCATCAAGCACGTCACATGTTTTCGCGATGGAGCTAAGAAGTGTTTACAGGCTGGAGTGTTTTATTCACATGCTTTGCACGCTCACTGTCTTTTGATAATTTCGCTGGTTGATAACTTTCACAGGTCTCAAGTTATAGCATACTGTTCCCAAGACAAATTCAGCCTTACCTACACTACCCATCGATTTGGTTGAAAAGGAGAAATCCAGAATGATGGCACATGCAAGCATCCCTCAGACACTGGACTCGATAACACGCATGCTCATCTCCAATACCAACCTCATCCACGCACCCAAGAAAGCTCAAGACGCTCGACTCACAGCCACCATCGCAGACTTGCACGCCCACCCCGCAATCGAGGCTCTGTTACACATCGTGAACCATGATCTACCGTCTGCCCACTTTTTAGTCAGGCACATGCAGGCTCCACCGGCTGTGGAGGGGATGCTGCTCCACGGCATTCTGCATCGCGCAGAGGGCGACTTCAACAACGCAAGAGCGTGGATAAGCGATGTTTGCGACGCATGCGAAGGCTATCAGCCGAAAAAGAAGGAAGAGGGTCTGAGATTGGATGCTGAGATCGCAGAGCAAGTTGGCAACAGTTCTCACGCGTCTTCATCGCTAGTCAAATTCGTCTACGGTGATGAGGATCCTCTGACTCTTATTGACGCTGTTGAAGCGCTTCGGGGTAGAAAGCAAATTGAGAAGGAAGATGAGGGGGAGATGGTTGAGAAGAAGATTAGGCAGGAGGCGGAGAAGGTGTTGGAGTGGTGTAAGAGCAAGTTTGGAGACGGTGCGTGGGAAGATGCGACAAAGGCTTGGGTCAAGAACAGCGAGGAGATTAACAAGATCAGTGGTGATATGGTAAGCGGGGGGAAGGGGTATAGGAAGTTTTGAGCCATGACACGCTGCTGAGGAGGCTGATGGGGATCTTCGTGTACCTCGTGATGCAGAAATTTGATACGCATAAATAGTCCTCATCTGGTACATGTGCACAGAGGCTCCTTTTCATTCAAGATTCGACAAGGCCCTTTCACGATGATCCCTCGGAATACGCTCGTTTTCGAAATTATTGCATCTCAAGTTGTGATGGCAGAACTTGGGAGTTTGCGATGCCAAGACATGACCCCTCTCGCGTAAGGTTGCCTGACTGACAGCCAGACTCACTGACAGGATAAGACACATGTGCTCAACGTGGTGCAGCTGGGTACAACAGGGCGTTATTGTCTCAAAAGCTTGCAGGTGTGCAGAGTGAATGATGCACCTGGCCGTCATTTGTACGGCAGCAACCACCATCTCGGCTAGGCGAGCATCAGGCCAGGGTGCAGCAACGAATGGCGGCGAGTCGCTCTAGCAGCGGGCCGGCCTGTGACATCAACGGCCAGCTTTCACCCCTAACACCGCCGTTACCCTTCCCGCACCACGTGCAATTCCCTTGGCTGGCCTGTACGATTAAGCCATCATGGCCGACGAACTTCTCAAGGTCAATGGCCAAGGCCGTCCCAGTAACGTCAAACACCACACCTCACCGTCTCTCATGATGAATGCGCATTTCGCCGGCGTGGGCGACAACGCCGACAATGCTGCCTATGAACACGGTATCCAGGTCATTGACGAGGACAAGATGTTCAAGTAGGTACCCGGACACTGTTTAGAGGGGTAGGCAATGTGGGTGAGAGGGCAAAAGGCTAATATATGCTCGCCGTACAGCGGAAACGTATCTACATATCTCAACATCGAAAAGGTGATTCCGGCCGGCTTCAACTACCACCTCATATCCGTCTTCGGTTCGCAGTCAACGGGCAAATCCACGCTCCTCAACCACCTCTTCGGCACCCAGTTCGGCGTCATGTCCGAGCAAGAGCGCCGGCAGACGACAAAGGGAATCTGGATGAGCAAGAACAAGCGGGAGTCGGGCGGCTCTAGCATGGCCGAGAACATCCTCGTTATGGACGTCGAGGGCACAGACGGTAGAGAGCGAGGAGAGGACCAAGACTTTGAGCGGAAAAGCGCCCTCTTTGCGCTTGCCACCAGCGAGGTTTTGATCGTCAACATTTGGGAACATCAGGTTGGTCTGTACCAGGGTGCCAACATGGGGCTGCTCAAAACCGTCTTCGAGGTCAACCTGCAGTTATTCGTCAAGGACAGCCAGTGAGTGCGCCGGCCGAAGTGGGATATCGTGCACGCTGACCGCCATTCAGATCCACCCCTCGATCCCTCCTCTTCTTCGTTATCCGCGATCACCTCGGCACCACACCCCTCAAGAACCTTCAAAATACCCTCGTACAGGACCTGTCCAAGTTGTGGTCTACCATTTCGAAGCCGGCCGGGCTTGAGAACTCGCGGATAGAAGACTACTTCGACTTCGCCTTTGTCGCACTGCCACACAAGATCCTACAACCCGAAAAGTTTGACGAGGCCGTTACACAGCTCAGCACTCGCTTCAAGGAGGGATACAATGACCCGCGGAAGAGCGGCCTCATTGACGAGGCTACGGCACCCATCTTCCTACCCCAGTACCACCGACGCATCCCCGCAGACGGTTTCTCCGCATACGCCGAGGGCGTGTGGGATCAGATTGTGAACAACAAGGACCTGGATCTACCCACACAGCAAGAACTCCTCGCCCAGTTTCGATGTGACGAGATCTCGAGAGAGGTCCAGGTGGCGTTTGATGAGACGATTACACCTCTAGAAGACAAGCAGGCTGAAGATGCTCGGGCAGGCACACATTCTCTCATCCCGGATCTCGGGCCCAAGATGAATGCTGCGCGGCAAAAGGTTCTCAAAGACTTTGATGTGAATGCGAGCCGGTACCACAAGGGCGTCTACAAGCGGAAGCAAGCAGAACTCGAGGGCAAGGTTGATACGCGGCTCAAGGCACTGTTCCAGAAGCAACTCACGGCCGCTCACAAGTCTGGTATAGAAGGCTTTACCGAAGCCGTCAGTGCGGCGGTGAAGAACGGCCAGAAGAAGAATGCATCCTACGACTTTGCACAGATTGTCGACTCTGAAAAGAAGAAGGCTCTGACCAAATTTGAAGAGGATGCGACAGCTATGGCCATTGAAGGCGCTGCCTGGAGTAGTCACGAGAACGAGTTGAAAATCTACAAGAAGGAGCTAGATGACGTGTCAGGTCGCCTCCGCAAAGAGGAAATGAGACGCTTAGCCACCAGAATCGAACGCTGGGTGCGCACTCGTTTAGACGAGTCAATTGGTCTGGAATTCAACAAGCTCGGATCCGGTCGAGGTGGTTCTGGAGCGCCCGAGCATGGCGATCGACCACCAACAGAGAAGGATCTCTGGGACCGTGTCTGGACAATCTTCACCGATACTGTAAAGATGGCCGAGAAGCGTTTCACGGACCGAGCATCCAGCTTCGACGCTAGTGCCGACGAGGTTGAGGTTGGTCTATGGAGATTACGACGCAAGTCTTGGGGTGTACTCCGTGCAAAGATTGACGAGGAGGTCATGGAGGGTAACATTCTGTTGAAGCTCCGGGAGAACTTTGAAGACAAGTTCCGCTACGACGATCTGGGTGTGCCGAGAATATGGCGTCCGACGGATGACATTGATGGCTTGTACACAAAGGCCCGCGAGTCCACCATTACCGTCATTCCTCTTCTCGCACACTTTAAGCTGGCAAAGACTTCCAAGCCACCGCCGCTTGATGCGTGGATCGGCGAAGCGCCCGCTTCAGTTTCGCCCGCTGATGAGGAGGATCTCTCACCCATCGGCGGCGTAGATGACGACGAGGACAAGACATTAGAAGACGAGATGACTATCCTATCTGACGGGAAGCAAGCCGACCTACTCGTCCGGTTCAAGAAGACCGCCGATGGCGTCTACGTCGAAGCCAAGCGTGGTGCCATTGGCGGACTCTCTCAAATTCCATTCTGGCTATACCCCGCAATGCTTGCTCTGGGGTGGAACGAGATAGTAGCCGGTAAGTACCGCTTCCCAAAGCCCTATAACTATAATTCTAACCCATGACAGTCCTACGCAACCCCATATACTTCATCTTCCTCATCCTCCTCGCCGTCGCCGCCTACGTAACCTACACGCTCAACCTCTGGGGCCCCATCATGCGCGTCGCCAACGCCGCCAGCCAGCAAGGTCTCGAAGTCGGCAAAGAGCGTCTTCGCGCTTTTCTGGAGAATTCCGATGCCGGTCGTCAGGCTATGGCTATGAGCGGTAGTGGTGATTCAAACAGTACTAGGAGATATGAGGACGTCAAGATGGATAGGCTGAATGGTGATGGAAAGAAGAGCAAATCCATGGAAGAGGATTTGGATGATATTTGAGAGGGAGGGCGGCATTGGCTCGTGGGGGTTTGTTGTGAGCGGGTTTGGAGAGCTATTATCGAATGGGGTGTTTGTTTGACCGGCCGGCACTTCTTCTTCTCGATCTGGTTGAATTGAGACAAAAAGGAAAAATTCTGGAGTGTTTTCGGTAGGGTAGGGTAGGGTAGGGTAGGGCATTTTTGAGGTGGGGTGTTTATTGATAGATTCATTCCTAGAGGTTGGTTCGTTTGAGTGAAATGGGAAAGTTGAGCAGTTGCATGTTTGATGTGTGTGTGTGTTTGTGGGCGTTTGTGATGGTGTAGCCTGGGAAATGTTTGTTTGGAAGGATGGAGATATGGTTTTGATGTCTGTGGGAGTTGTAGAGTATGAGGGTTGGATACGTTATCAGATGTGTTGGTTGAGATGACTGGATTTGGTAATTTAGTCAACCTTCCAAGCTGTCGAATCTTAATCCAGGTCATTCACTAGTTACACATAAGTTTGCCAATGACACATGCTACGTAAATCTACATAGGATTGTAGCCGTGTTTTGCAGATCAACCATGGGACATGGAAACTAACTATGACGTATCTAAATAAATCGGTACAATTCTGACCGAAAAGTGTCAACCATCAACGCCACACATCCAACTTCACCAACATTTCCATGCTAAGAGCAACTTCACGCCTAGCCAACATCATGTCGACCGAATCACAAAAACGCAACATTGTAATCATCGGTAAGTTCTTCGTCAATCATCTCATAGTCGGGGGTTTTTTTTTGCTAAGATAGTCCAGGTGGCGGCATAATTGGCTCAACCACAGCCTACTTTCTCTCACACCACCCAGCCTTCAACAAAGAAACCGACACAATCACCCTCCTAGAAGCCACCAAGGTCGCAGGCGGCGCCTCAGGAAAAGCCGGCGGCCTCCTAGGCCTCTGGGCGTACCCAAGTTGCATTGTACCACTTAGTTACAAACTGCACCAAGAGCTAGCTTCCAAACACAATGGCGCTGAGCGCTGGGGCTACCGCGCTGTGCATTGTGGTCAAGTTGACATGTACGGAGTGTTAGCCAAGAAGAGCAGCAAAGAAGGGGATGGTGATGTGAATGGTAAAAGTAACCATGTGAGTTTGCAGAAAAGAACCCAGAAAGCAATGTCGTTACTGCGTGCAGCCGGCGTACCGAAAGATCTAGACTGGGTGGCTGCAGAAGGCATGCAATCGTACGAGGAAATGGGTACACCGCTTACGACCGCACAAGTACATCCGTATCTTTTTACTACGAGCATGGCGCAACTCGCCGAGGAACGCGGTGTGAGAATCCTCTTTGGGTCCGCTACAAGTATCAACCAAGATGGTAACAACACGGTAACATCCGTATCCTACAAGCCCAAAGACTCAGACACGGAACAAATCCAAACCCTCCCCGCAACAACCGTCATCCTAACCGCCGGCCCCTGGACACAAACAATCTGGTCCCCCTCACCCATCTCCGCCCTCCGCGCCCATAGTATAACAATCCGGCCCTCCCGGCCCGTCTCCGCCTACGCCCTCTTCACCTCCATCACCCTACCCACCAGCCCCACCAACAAACGCGGCGAAACCGTAACACCGGAAATCTACGCCCGGCCCAACAACGAAGTCTACGCCTGCGGCTCAGGCGATCACCTCGTTCCCTTACCCACGTCCTCCGACCTCGTTGCATGCGATGAAAGTCGTTGTGACGAGATTTTCGAGCAGGTAGCTTCCGTCTCTGAGGAACTGAGAGATGGAGAGGTTACGGCGAAGCAGGCGTGTTATTTGCCCGAGGTAAGTAGAGGGAGAGGAGGGGGTCCGTTGGTGGGCAAGACGAGTGTGCAGGGCTTGTTGATGGGGGCTGGGCATACGTGTTGGGGGATTCAGAATGGGCCTGCGACGGGGAAGTTGTTGAGTGAGATTGTGTGGGAGGGCGAGGCAAGGAGTGCGGAGATTGGGGGGTTGGATCCGAGGAAGTTTGGGGTTTGATGGGGTAAGTGAGTGTTGGAGATGCTAGTTGTTAGTGTTGTGAGATAGAGTTGAAGTTGTTAGAAATCTTGTGTCGTCTTGAGGCTTTTGTAAAGGATAAATGCAGTGTTGGTGATGAGTTCAAGATGAAGATTCTCGAATTCCAAATGATGGGTTGACAAGTAGGATGATGGACAGGAGTTTTACTGCGCTATTAGATCCGAACGGAGCTGTGTTGGAAGCGGCACAGTGGTGCAATTTGAGCAGAGAGATATCTATGGCTTAACTTTAACTTACTGCACCGGCAAAAAGATGAATATCAAGCACTCCTTCAGCAAGTGCTGTTTTACTCTGAGCATTCGAGAAATGTTCTTCCGGCACTATGTCCTCCCGCGAGGGAGTGTCATTACATTAACCCACTTCGATCGTATCCAAAGGAAACCCATGATATCTAAACCGCCACAAAGGAAACACAGGAATAGGTGCTAGGAAAAGGCGCGCTCAGAAGTCTCCTCCTCCCATGTCACCGCCCATATCCCCACCTCCCATGTCACCACCGCCCATATCGCCTCCGTCCATACCACCGTCATCACCATAGTTGTTCTCGACATAAGTATCGCCACCATCACCAGCCATTGCAGAACCCATGAGCCCACCGGCTAGTAAACCACCTCCAGCTCCAAGAGCCATACCACCCATTCCCATGCCGCCACCTCCCGGACGCCTGCCTCCGGCCATGGGCATACCGCCACCCATAGGCTGACCGTGTCCACCGCCGTAGTAACCCCCTGCGCCCGCATGACCGTACGCCGGCTGGCCGTATCCGACCTGCTGTGGTTGTTGATGCGACGACGACGAGCCAGATGCCTTGCCGAGAAGTTTGCCTAGAAAGCCTTTACCCTTGCTACTACTCTTATCCTGTGTTTGCTGCTCCTGGTACTGTCCCTGGACGTACGGGTTCTGCTGGCCATAAGCGCCATACTGTGGTGGTTGCACCTGACCCGACTGGTTGTTGTAGTAGTCGTTTGACTGACCGCGCGAAGCATCAGCGTGAGCATTCGCACGCGCATTCTCCTCTTCTTGTAATTTCCTCGCAAAAGCCTCGTCGTCGCTTATATTTGCGTACGGGTTATTGCTGCCGAAGCTGCCCTTCTCACTTGCGCCGGTGGATTGGCCTCCGACGGCTCCGCTGCCGGGGTGTGAATAGCCCGGGGGAGCGCCTGGAGGTGGCGCATCGCCAGGTGCGTGGGCGGGCTGCGTGGGCTGTTCCCACTGCGACTGCTTGGTGTAGGTGTTGACGTAGAACCATTCGCTGTACTGTGCGTTCCAGACGGCTTTCCAGCCTTCTGGTACTTTTGGTGGGGGAGGTCCCTGCGCAACTATGTTAGCTGTGCATATGCGACGCCGGCGGAGGCAATCATGGTTGTTTCCAAGTACGTACTGGTGGGGGTGCGAAGTCGGCCATGTTGGATGTTCAAGGAATCAGGATTGTACGTAGGGTATGAATAGAAAAGTGATTTACGTATCACAAGATGTTTTTCGCAATGAAACTTAAGCCTGATGGCGGCGGGGTCGTCATCTAATGACCTAAGACGTTACGCGCGGGGGGAGCTTCAGGTTCACTCGATTGCGCGTCATCATGGCGACTGCATCTGGGTAAGGCGCCACGTGCGTCTTGAGCGTTTGCAAAATGATGCCAATGAACTTCTCCATAGCGCGAACACAAGCCGCACGTTCCGTGGGATGTGCACAGTGCGCATCTCACTTGAATGGACTTGAAAGGATATGGTGGGGCATCGGGAACACGTCTTTGCGACCATGATGTCATTGAATCCTACTATAGTGGACTACTCCTCAACCCGCATATCTCCGGGAAGTGGTGCCTGACAATCCTAAATGCATTTCCCAAACCGTAGTTACTGTGCAGCTAGAATCCTGTACTCTGGTCATGGCACTTTTGTGACTTTCAAAACGTGTGTGATTGCTCGCTTTGGTGCACTTTCAGTATCATGCCAGCTCCCTCAAACATCTTCCCAAAGTCTGCCATGATCTTGGGCTTTACTGGAATAACAGCAGTGTCTACTAGGATCTGGCCCAGAATATCAACTACCATGGGGTTCATTGGCGTCAGAAGTCTGAAGAAGTTCAGACGTACACCTTGAAGCTCTCGTAGAAAACCCTCCTCCTTAAGTCGAACAAGCTGCTCCAGGACGATGTTGGTCTGCCTAGTATAGCTCAAGTAGCGGAGGTAAAGTGTGGCCATGGTGGGTGGGAACTGTTTGAGAAGAAAAGATTTGATCTCTTCAGGGTCCAGTTCGGTTGTTGGTATGTTCAACACACCCATAGGTATCTCCAACTCCTTGAGCTTTTCGTACTTGAACAGGGACGATTGTTCATCCGGCGTCCATGGGAATAGGACCAGTTTCTCGAGCGTGGTGTTTGATGAGGCAAGTGGCGTCAGGATATCCTTCAAGCCAACATACCCTCCTGTGGTCTCATCACAGTGTACACAGTCAGGCACATAGATGAAATGGTGCAGCTGCTGGCCATCTAGGAGTTTTTGAACAAGTCGAACGTCCACGCCGCACTGACGAAAGTTTACATTCCTTAGCTTCCTAGAGGGCAGGGTCCGGTGGGATGCAAGACTGTGTTCCCCAATGGCCATCTCGCTCATACGAAGCTTCTGGAGGTCGGGCATCATGTCCAGGATTTGAAGACTGCTCTTGACCATGGGCTCGGAGATAGTGTTGATAGACCCGTAGATGCGAAACCATGACAGCCTGCAGAGCGGCATCGTAGTGGAGCGAGAGAGAAACGTGTGCCAGTCGAGTAGCGGAAATGGGCTCAAGCCATCAACAAAGAGGTCGTTCAAGTTGGGGAGCAGCGCCAACATGAGGACAACGTGCGCATCTTCCACGCCGCGCACAAGCAGCCGGTTGAAATCATCGTCGTCCCTGAGAGTTGAGTACCATACGACGCTCGACTTCAGTGCCAGAACCGTGGGCGGTGCGGGCTCTGCGATCACTCCAGCCTTGAGAGCAGCTCCGGAGAACAGCTTGAGTCTGTCGGAACTCGATCCACGTACAGCCTTCTCAGTACTCGAAAAGGATGGGCCGCTTCGCTCGACGTGGTCGGTGGGCCTGACTTCTCTCACACCCCTCCATGCAGCTCCAGTCACCACTTCATACTCTGACCGCCAGCCGCGGATATCCACACGTTTGACTTTGGCCGCAAGATCAGGACGCTCGCATAGGGTACGCAGAAAGAGGTAGAAAGGGGCTTTGGCAGGTTTGGTACGGTTTAGATAGGTTTTGTACAGCATATCCACGGCCGAGTTGTACGTCTTCTTGCTAGTCAGGGCGAGGGCATGAAGTGCTGGTCGAGGAAGCAATGTCGCAATCTCGTCGAGCACCTCGGTGGGCATGGATAAGAGGTTGATGGTTTGCGCCATGTTCGAGGTTGGTGTGGCGGTCATGGTTTCTGTTGTGTGTACGCCGTGGGCTGGGTATAAACTTTTGTCCTTTTGAGAAGTCGCAGCGGTATAGCGAGCTAGGCGGCAGCTTCTGTTCATGTCAAACACGTGTCCTAGCATCTGTAGCATGTACAAGGAGTTCTAGCTTACCGGCGTCCGCGAAGTGATCTCTTTACGTACTTGCGCGCTTGTTCATGGAAGCATAAACACTGAACAATACCTCCGAATCTGCAATCGCGCCCCCCACGGCATCTGTCTCTTGTTGCCAGTTTGATGTTCCGAGTTCTTAGCCGCGCTCGTCAAGGTGGTGCCTGGAGTGCGCCCCAGACTCGCCTTCACCTTCACTTTCTCTCTCTAGACCCTGCCCGCCCATTGGCCCCACGCTTTCTTTCGAATTCCACGATTGTTCCACGAAATCGCGTCACGTGTACGCCCAGGCTGCAGCCTTGGCGTCCGCAGCCGCCGACTACTTATACCGTCGCTCTCCCTCTTTCTTACCTTCTCTCCCACACCCATCCCCAACCCCAACCCCCTTCTTAGCATCTGCCCTGCCCACTTTCTTCTTTCTTTCTCCCCTTCGCCTTCCCACTGCCTAATTTTCTTCACCTACTTTCTTCCCTTCGCTTCCCTCCCTTCGCTTCCCTCCCTTCGCTTTCTTTCCTTTGTCGTCTTCTCTTCGCTTCGAGGGGCGGTCTCCAAACAGTAAGTCCGTTTTTCTTTGCCTTCAACAGGCTCTGGAGCTCTTGATCTCCACCTTCGCGTTGGAAACTAACGAGTACTGGCCCGTGACCCTGGACATGCTGGTGGGTAACTTCCCTCTGGGCTATGCACTGCAACTGCCCCCACCGGAGTCGTGGATGGTTGGCCTCATACACTACAATGGCCGCGGTAGGCAGCACTTGCTAAGACGGGAGGATGGCCACAGATGTTGGTTTGCTTCCGAGCGAACCTGACAGGCCCTTCAAGGCCCTGGCTCTACTAGCATGTTCAGCCACCCCACTCAACCCAATATAGGGTAATTTGCGTCCGGTCCCATGAGCTGCTTGCAGCTGATGGCTACCACAACCTGTCTTGCCTTCTCTTCGAATGAAGTCAGACTTGTATCCTTGACCCATGGACACCTCTACTGCAGTGGGGCGGCAAATGTCCCCTACGGGCAGGTCAAGGAACGATACTCTTTATTCAGAGAACTCCTTCGGGGGTTGGGGGTATCGTACAAATTTTGGAACCCTTTGCCCTTGTGCCAAACCCAAGATGACACTTCTTGTTCGGCTTCGGCCTTGCTCGGTGAAGAGTACCTCTTCAACAGACTCCCTTTCGAGGGGATCTGGGTGTCATCTAATTTTTGAAAAATCCTACATGGTACACTTTTTTTTTCATTGAGTCTTCGTCCTTGTGGCGATGCTTGAGGAAGATGTCGATGGTGTGATGCATGATGTTGTTCATCTAAGGCAATGATGATACATGCATGTAGATGCTGCGCAATGTTGTACAAGTCGCCATGTCCGTAGTGAGTGGCACCAAGTTGTTGTAGGTGACGGTTCGATTACTCAGCCCGGATGTCGCTGTCGCTGTCACATGTCGGAAACAACGTTAGTCGGCGCATGACATATTACAAAAAGAAAACGAGGACGTGAAACAGTAGCCAATGCTCCTTGAAATGATTGAAATGACGAAAAAGTCACGAAACAGACATGCCACGATATCCCAGATTGTGACATCAAAGCAACTGGTAAAATTGGAAGACATTGCATTCGCTACATGACAGTGGCACGTCTACGCACAGCGTAGGCGCAAGTAAAGGAGACGGATAGACATTAGGCCCATGCCATGGTAAAACTCGGGCGACTAGCCAACCTGACGTGTGACAGATTCACTCGCTCACTCATGCAAAGTTTACCGAGACCCAGACAATGAGAAACGAGTTGGTAGCAAAAAACCGTGCTTTAACAACGAGAGTAAAATGGGCCTTGAAATTTCGTGCGGTACTCTGCTCGGCCTATGCAGCCGTGCTGTCTTCATTCGCTTTTACTCCAAGTACCTACTTGACGCGCCAATGTATATGCATTGTCACCGACTACATCCCAAAAGGACCAGGAAGGCCGGACCAACATCACACAATGCGGGTACTCACTAACCATGAATTTTCGTAATTGGCAACTAACAAACACGGTGGAGTCGCGGCAGTCGCGTTAGGTCAGCCCACCAGGGTTGCTGCTATACCCTGATAGAAGACCGTTGCCGATGGTGCATGTGACTGCGCGTGACCATGTTGTCTCATAGACGCAACGGCTTCCGACAGGTGTACATGGACCGAGATAGCTGACCGCCTTGCCGACGAGAGAGCATTTTGACGTAAGTGTAAGCGACGGTCTCGACATCCAAATGGGGCCCCCACATCTTCGATACGGCGTCCAGAACGTAGGCTGCGTCGGTAGTGCTAACTTTGACCCGAGGGCGCTCAGCCTGCAAAAGCCGGTAGGTACAGGACCCAACATGTTTTGGAGAGATTTCAAAGACGTCATAATAGTTGGCCTGGAGATGTAGTCTAACGGGTGCAGAAATAGACAGCCGAGTACACAATAGGCCCACACTCGATAGTTCCTGTCCGTAGTGTTGTGCCATGCTCGGTCCAAGGAGGTACCGGCGGTTGTGGAAATGGCGTCCGAGTTGTCCCGGTGGCAGGCCTCGCTTGTATACATTATAGGCTTACAGCCTCGGTAGCATGAGATCGGAATGTAGCCATCAATAAGGCATAGCGTTGAGGAGAGAGCTCGTTGAATGTGGAGATGCTTGGCAGGGCATTGGTGACCGGAATGGATCAGCGGGCTACAAGGGATTACCATGTTGGCATGTCTGCAACGGCAGGGCGTGGGATGCAAAGCTGAACCTGTAAACACAGCTGGGATGCTGCTTTTTGCTTAGCATTGGCAAAGCACAAATTTTGGCGTGCTCTCGGCGCCGTGAAAACATGCAAGACGCGTACTAGAGACACGCTTGGAGACCATCACTGGGGGGGATTCCTTGCAGCCGGCAGACACAGATGACGCAGCATGTGGAGCTGGCGTCTTCGGCCGGGGAAGTCGCAATCAGGGAGCGACGGTGACGGCGACGGGCGATAATGCGGGATTTCGGGCACGAGGCATTTTGACGGTATTGGGAGAGTCGAGATATAAGAGTGGAGTAGGCGGTCCCGACTTGGTGGAGATGGAAGGTGGCTGAGTCGAGATAAACTTACCAGACGACAAATCGAGTGTCGCGTGACGGATACTCGGGATTCTGCTTGGCAATTCAACACCACCCACTGCGTTATCATCCGGCCAATCCCCAAAGGAAAGTCGCCTCTTTACGATCCCTTTCGACTTGCATACAGGCTGCAATTTGTCAAGATGATGATCCAGGACGAAGACTACTTCATCCCGCCCAGGAGTGGCCGCTGCCGATGGTACAACACGCCCCGCCAACCCTCACTACGCTCTATCAAAATGTACGAACACCACTTCCGCATGAACGACGGTAGCCGGCTGCTGCAGCTGCCGCGGGAGCTTCGCGACGAGATCTGGGAGCTGGTCTTCAACTCGACGAGGCTGACATTCGGCCTACGATACACACCCCGCTACGGCGAGCGGTACCTCAAGCCAGCCCCACATTCGTTGGCGCTATTGCGAGTGTGCCGCCAAACCTACATCGAGACGCGCGACATGTGGCTGCAGCGTGTCTTGCTCAACTTTGAAGACCCCCAGACGATGCTGAACAAGCTTTCCGACATGCCAGAGTCTACCGTGGCCAGGATCCGCCATCTAAGACTTATCGGCTCGCCCATGATGCGCTACCTCAAGGGCTTCGACGACCTCATGTATCGCCATGAGTCCATCTTTCAACTTCTCCCCGCTCTCCGCCTGGACTGTCTGACTATCATTGCTATTGCGCCTGCTGCACCAGAGTACGACGCCCTTACCAACCTTGTCAACCGTGGTAATGGATGGAAGGAGCTTCGCTATGTCACCCGCAACTCAAGTATGCTCGGCTTCAGTCCCTCTCGAAGCCATGGCTCACGCGAGACGGGTGACATATGTCGTCAACCCCAGCCGCGATTCTGGAACAAGCGACTCGTAAGCCGAGATGGAGAGAGCTCTGGCTCATCCGTCCAAGTCTTCAGGGCGACAGAAGAGAATGACTTCCTATCTGTCCTTGACCCAGAGAGACGTGAGATATTTGAACAAAACCCAGAAGACCACGAGCTCAAGGACTTTGGCCGGGTCGACGACGAAGAGCTGACAAGAGGTCCTGGTTCCCGCAGGGCGCTCCTAGTCGTGGTGAAGCGCGGCGACAACGTCGATGTCAGTCAGAAATCTCCCGGCTACGGCAAGGAGCGGGACATGAAGTTACGATTCAGCAAGAGGAGCTGGCGGGTTCGCAAGAAGGTCATTGTGTGGACGCCGCTAGATGCCGAAAAGGACGAAGATGATGTAGGCAACGGATGGGCGAAACCTCAGTTACGACGTCCACCCTATGGTTTCGATGACTACTACGATATTGACGAGTTTTGAAGGAAAGCAGGCTTTCGATTTCTTTTCATCTTCTTTTTTGTTTGTTGCGCGAGGTCGCTATCTACTTTGTGTTGTTTATGGTGTTGCCATGTATGGTGTCTCAGAGTCACTGACCGCAGCTGAACCCCAGCACTCAACGTCCGTTCAATTCCGTCCTGGGAACTGCGACAAAGCCAAGTAACAGAAGCTACCGAACAACTCCCGGCCGCCTCTCTTACCCATCGGCGTCGCATGACTACGGTACACTCTTACTCACTCTTCGAATCAATACTACAGCACACGATCCCTTTCGGCATGTCACACGGGAAAAGCAACGTCTCCGGATTTTCTCACAACTCATATCTCATTTCCATTCCACTTCATTGCATACGGTGGGGTTCCGGCGCAGGTGGTCTCATTTACAACGACATTTGAGTTTTGTACCAACCAGGCTGGGTAGGTGGTTACATAGCTCAGACGAAAGCTTTAGGTCCATAGCCGAATATATCATGGTCTACATACTACTCCACTGCACGTTTATTTCCCAGTCTTTGAGATGTGAGATCTGAGGCTGATATGGAGAGGGAGGGAGGTGGTGTCGTCGAATGCGGCAGGTGGCTCTGAGTCTAGGCCTGCTGCCCCGCCACACTTGACTGTTTGTTCAGCCCACCTTTGCGGTGTATCCGGGTTACTGTTTCTTTCTCGGGTTACTGCTTTGGTGCATAAGTATATGCCCACTGGGCGTTTGGGCGCTTATTGTAGACGTGTTTGGGTATAGTCCCGGAGATATTGGGGATTGTACCTAGGTACCTACTTAGTTGGGGTACGTGTAGTTTGAGGATCTGAGTTGGTTAGTCTTTTGTGATATCTTTCTTCAGTATGCATGTTGTATCTATTAGTTCATAGCGCAGCGACGTCATCACTAGTGTTCCAGTCTAGGTGTTGTATATTTTCATCTGCCCGCTTTTGTCACTTGTAGGGCAGCGGTCGTGGTAGTTGTCTTGGAAGAGGATATCATGTATCTGTACTGAAGCCTGGATTCTTCTACAATTGAGTACATCACCCATTTCCATGTTGTAGGATGCGGGATGTCTACTATCTCAATCCCCGTATTCTACTATACGACAATACCTTGATTGAAAACATCTCGAATGACTGACTCAACTAGGGGAAATCGAGATGTATAGCGTTCAAAGACCTGTCCATACTCCTATCAAATCACTCTTTCCGTCGATATAATCTTCATGGTTACTTGTTTCGATCCAAATGGTCTAGTCAAGTCGTGTAGACGCGTGGTGCTGTAGTCAGACAGGGAGTGCGCCGTGCACTACCTCGCAACCCGACTGAACCCCTTTCGTCTGTTCAACCCAAATGCAGAACCACGGCATTCGGACCTGATAACGACCGGGCGAGTAGCTCGCTACGATTTTCTGCATTTCTATGAGATCTACAGGATTGAAAGAGCGGACATTTCTGAGATATCCTCAGGTACCAGCTCAGTGCACCACTATGTGGTCAGTAAACCCTTTGGGCTTGGTGAGTATCATAGTCAGTTCACCGTCTCGAAAATGTCTCTAACAGTAAAATATAGACAAACCCCGGGACAAGTTTGCTTGCTGCTATTGCAGTATATACAGACTCCGCAACAATCAATCGATTGACATGATTGATTCCTATATAGGTTAAAGAATTACTTCATTAGGCAGCCTTTAACCTAGATAGGAATCAATCATGCCGATCCGATTGATTGTTGCGGAGTCTGAGTATATACGTCGGCAAGTATATTTCTCCTCCTCACCTACGCGGCAACAATAGTGCTAATCATTTCATCAGGGAGGCCGAAACATGTATCATAAGACTAGGTTGCCATCCTCGTCCATAACACGCTACAAAAGATATAACTTTTCTATCAACCAATATGCGGCGGTCTCGGCACTAGGATGACCACCACAACAGAAGCCGCTGATGGATGAACCACGCTCGCCTTGAAAACATGCAAAGAACAAACTATTGATGATCCCACAAAGCGTTTAGGTGGTCACTCGACGACTTCCATCCACCGGGACAGGCATGCGGCTATGCTAAGATGATCATAAGATAATATCCACCCAGCTATCCTCTTAAGTCAAGACTTTCCATAATGCCGTCTCATGTCCATATCGCGTCGAGGAATATCTTTTTCGCAGCTGGCGGGCCTACGCGCAATTTGAGCGACGCATCAGCCAAGCGTCTAGTCCGCAAAAAGACGGATGTCGCTCTTTGTGGTCGCATCGCCGGGGTGAAACTCGACCTCTCTTTCATATCCCCGATGAGAGAGCTCACAGGCTATCATCAAGCTGGAAGGGTTGTGCAATGTCATCTATGACTAGTTAGACACACTGCGATAGATAAGGCAACGCTTAGCTTACGCCCAGACTCGCCGCGAGATGTTACTACCGTACAAGACGCCGGAATAGTGGCGTGACAAGCTGCCGTTGGCCGAAGTCGTTAGCAGAGCGCAGCACCACCACAAGTCGACATTTGCGATGCAGCGTTGGCTGAAAAGACATGAAGCTCGTTTTGGGTTGCGATTTACGAGTGGCCCCGTATTTCCATAACCAGATGCACGCGATGCGGGCTCGGGCAGATTGCGCAAATAAACTAAGGCCAGGACGTCACCTTATTAGGCGATCAACCGGGGAACCGCAGCTCTCAACCCACGGCGTTGGCGACTTTTGTCTTGGCAACAACTTCTCGACGTGACCCCTTGGGAGGCCCAGAGTCCGCCACTGGTTCACGCTTGTTCTGCGCATCTTTGTGTCCGTGGCCCTCGTGTGTCTTGTGCCACTTCCGATATCTGGACTACTCCGCAATCGAGGCGTCTTGCACCCACATTAGCCAAAACCGCTGCCTCTTACCACCTAACCTATCACGGTTGCGACAGTGTCCCTTTCGCGCCAGTTTACCTGGCCACGTGCGGTACGGGCTCGTTTCTACGCGCCTTCGAGTCTGCGCCTGGACAGTGATGCCTCATAGTACTTTCCACGGATTCTAGCGTACATGCCAGCCATTGCGACACTACTTGCGCCCATAAACACCACCACACGCACCTGCACTATGGAAAGACGCTTGTGATATTCTAAACAACAAAACATCCTGCTTCCCATTTTGGCTACATTCCATGACCTACATCTCAATATCGCAAAGCATCAATATCCATTAGACCAGCCACACCACGATTATCATGTCCGAGGTATGTCGCGTGTCACCCCACCCTTGTCGGAGCTGACCTGGCGCAGTCTAGGAGTGGTTCGTCGCCAGACCGCGACGACATCAATGTATCCAATGGTCATGCGTACGATAAGTATCATTTTCAAGAAAAGAACATCCACACACACGGCTTCGAGCTAGAGGAAGAGGAGGATGAAGATATAGACCAACTCATTGAAGACCTGGAATCACAAGATGGTGAAAATGCAGACTACGAAGAGGAAGAAGTGCAGCAGCCGGGGGGCGCCCGACTAATACCAGAGGATCTTCTCCAAACAGACACACGCGTTGGCCTCATGTCAGCCGAGGTACTGATACGGCGGAAGAAATATGGCGAGAACAAGATGAAGGAGGAGACGACAAACAACTGGATCAAATTCTTCATGTTCTTCGTTGGTCCCATTCAATTCGTCATGGAAGCTGCTGCAATCCTAGCAGCCGGTCTCCGAGACTGGGTTGATTTCGGTGTCATTTGCGGTTTGCTTCTCCTCAACGCTAGTGTCGGCTTCATACAAGAGTACCAGGCCGGGTCGATTGTTGAAGAGCTGAAGAAAACGCTCGCCCTCAAGGCCACTGTGTTACGTGACGGCTCTCTGATCGAAATAGAAGCAGCTGAAGTGGTACCTGGCGATATCCTACATGTCGAAGAGGGTGTCATTGTTCCGGCAGATGGACGCATCGTCACCGAGAACGCCTTTGTACAAGTCGACCAGTCATCCATTACCGGAGAGTCGTTGGCCGTTGACAAACACCGAGGAGATACATGTTATGCCTCTTCAGCAGTCAAGCGCGGCGAGGCTTTCGTCGTCATCACAGCCACGGGCGACTCGACTTTTGTTGGGCGCGCAGCCTCCCTGGTCGCCAGCGCGTCGAGCGGGCCCGGTCACTTCACACAGGTCCTCCACGATATCGGTACAATACTCTTGGTCCTTGTCATTGTGTCACTTTTGGTCGTCTGGATAAGCTCATTTTACCGCTCAAACGACATCGTCAAAATCCTCCGATTCACGCTCGCGATCACTATAGTTGGCGTACCAGTGGGCCTCCCAGCTGTTGTGACAACGACAATGGCCGTGGGTGCCGCTTATCTGGCCAAGAAGCAAGCCATTGTACAGAAGCTCTCCGCGATCGAATCACTAGCCGGCGTTGAGATACTATGCTCCGACAAGACTGGCACCTTGACCAAGAACAAGCTTTCTTTGGCCGAGCCCTATACAGTACCTGGCGTAGATCCAGAGGATCTCATGCTCACAGCTTGCTTGGCTGCTTCCCGCAAGAAGAAAGGCATCGACGCAATCGACAAAGCCTTCCTCAAGTCCCTGAGGTACTACCCACGTGCCAAGCATGTGCTGAGCAAGTACAAGGTCATTCACTTTCATCCATTCGATCCAGTGTCCAAGAAGGTTCAAGCGGTCGTCGAGTCACCTCAAGGTGAGCGCATAACATGCGTTAAAGGTGCGCCCCTGTTTGTCCTCCGGACTGTTGAGGAAGATGGCGAAATCCCTGAACACGTCGATTTGGCCTATAAGAACAAGGTTGCAGAGTTCGCTACGCGCGGCTTTCGCTCACTTGGTGTTGCTCGCAAACGAGAGGATTCTTCGTGGGAAATCTTGGGCATCATGCCTTGCTCGGATCCACCGAGGCACGACACGTATCGTACTATCAACGAGGCTAAATCATTGGGTCTTTCAATCAAAATGCTGACTGGCGATGCCGTTGGTATCGCTCGAGAAACATCACGCCAGCTCGGTTTGGGTAAGCGATCTGTGCCAACCACAGCCATCATGACTGACTTTCCACATAGGCACAAACATCTTTGATGCTGAGAAGCTGGGTCTGAGCGGAGGCGGTGAAATGCCTGGCTCAGAGTTCTACGATTTCGTTGAGGGCGCAGATGGCTTTGCCGAGGTGTTCCCCCAGCACAAATACAACGTCGTCGAAATCCTACAACAGAGAGGCTATCTCGTCGCCATGACAGGTGACGGCGTAAATGATGCACCATCCCTCAAGAAAGCGGATACTGGCATAGCTGTGCAAGGTGCCTCCGATGCAGCTTGTTCGGCTGCAGATATTGTCTTTCTTGCTCCCGGCTTATCTGCAATCATCGACGCTTTGAAGACATCCCGGCAGATCTTCCATCGCATGTACGCTTATGTTGTATACCGCATCGCTCTATCATTACACCTTGAGATTTTTCTGGGCCTTTGGATCGCGATACTGAACGAAAGTCTCAACCTTCAGTTGGTCGTGTTCATCGCCATTTTCGCTGACATAGGTAAGTTCTACACGAGACCGTATTGCATCAATATATGCGACATGACGATGGATCAAGTCTCTACTTGTTCACTACAATCCCCCCTAGTCTCAAAGAGGCTACGTCTCATTCAATCATTGACTTTTCTACAGCCACGCTGGCTATCGCCTACGACAACGCACCATATAGCAAGACTCCGGTCAAGTGGAATCTCCCCAAACTTTGGGGTATGTCGATCTTGCTTGGAGTGATTCTCGCAATAGGCACTTGGATCACCATGACGACTATGCTACCTTACCTTACTGGCGAGCAACAAGGTGTATCAGGTGGCATTGTTCAAAACCATGGCCAACGCGACCCTATCCTCTTTCTTGAGATTACCTTGACTGAGAACTGGCTCATATTCATCACTCGCGCCAACGGGCCGTTCTGGTCATCCATACCCTCATGGCAGCTCGCTGGCGCCATCCTCGTTGTCGATGTTCTCGCCACATGTTTTACTATTTTTGGGTGGTTTGTCGGAGGGAGGACAAACATTGTCGCTGTGGTTCGGGTTTGGGCCTTTTCTTTTGGCATCTTCTGCATCATGGCAGGAGTATATTATATCCTACAGGGGAGTCAGGGCTTTGATAACCTTATGCATGGAAAGCTTCTTAAGAGGAAGCAAAAGCAGCGGAATTTGGAAGACTTTGGTAAGTCAGATGTATACACAACATGACGATCGCGCGCGCAATTACTGACTTTGGGCAGTTGTATCATTACAGCGAGTGTCAACACAACATGAGAAGACGACATAGTATCATCGTCCCGCACCTTTAACGTCAAAAAAGCCACTTTCTAGCATTACGCTATCGTGAATGACTGGATTCGCAGGGTATCGGTTTGGCGTTCTCTTAGTCAAGTGTTGGAATAGTGTATATAGGGTTTCAGCGCGTTCGGGGCATATGACCCTTTCTGTTGGTATCGCTAGCTTGAGCCTTGTTATGATACAGTCCCAAGGCTGATTGAATTATTAACGTTTTCCTGATTTCGGGCACATTTTGCGATGAAGTGATAGTTTTCTGATAAATCATGAGGAACCACATTCGTTATGATGTCGCTTACCAATCTTGAACCCCACCTTCCGCATTGCGGGACACGCGTATTCATACACATTACGTACTTGCTATCTAACGTGCTCCACATCCTCCTCCTGTTTAGTTGATGTTCAAGGTCATCGTAAGACTCAATTCACACATTCAACATTACTCCAAGCCTAGGCGTATTTCCTTATCCCAAATCTGCCAGTTGGATAGACGACGAACCCGAGCATTTGCGATCATGGCCAACCTCAACGTCACTATCCCGAACCTCAAGCTCAACGATGGCACGTCTATGCCAATGTTGGGCTATGGAACCGGGACGGCTTGGTTCAAGAACGGAGAAGAGAGCAAGATTGACCAAGCTACTATTGATGCCGTGAAAACAGCGACAAAGTTGGGGTACACACACCTTGATGGTGCCGAGGGTGCGTATAACAGGCACGTGAAAGAGATCTTTCTAATCGCGACATAGTATACAAGACGGAATCCGAGCTTGGAACAGCCATTAAAGAGAGCGGAGTTCCCCGCGAGAAACTCTATGTCACAACAAAAGTGTGGCACGGCAATATCAATGACATTGCCGGCGCGCTTAAGACAAGTCTGAAGAAGTTACAATTGGACTACGTCGACCTGTAAGATTTCCAAGATGATTGCAAATGAGAGTTTGCTGCTAATCAACAAAAAGATACCTCATCCACCACCCATGGTTCGCAAACTCGGACGCCGAGCTCCAAAAAGCTTGGGCAGACATGGAAGCCGTCCAAGCCTCCGGTCTCGCCAAATCAATCGGAGTATCAAACTACCTGCCCACCCACCTAGCCGCAACCCTCAAGACGGCCAAAGTAAAGCCCGTTTGCAACCAGATCGAACTGCACCCCTATCTCCAACGCCACGAACTCCTGGAATTCCACAAGCAGAACGGGATTGCAACAACGGCCTACGGACCTCTGACTGCAGCAACCAAAGCAAAGCCTGGCCCACTGGACGACTACGTCGAGAAGCTGACGAAGAAGTACGCAGTGAGCGAGAACGAGATTTACCTGAGGTGGTGCATTGATCAGGATATTGTGCCTGTGACGACGAGTGGCAAGGAGCAACGGTTGAGTGATTACTTGAGGGCGATGACGTTCAAATTGACGCCTAAAGAGATCAAGGAGATCAATGAGTTGGGGGAGCAGAAACACTTTAGAGGGTTCTGGAACGATAAGGTATGAGTTACCGAACGTATGTGTTGATTATGGGATTTTTGCTGATTCGATATCTAGTTTGCTGAGAATGATCGGTCGTAGCTTAGGTTCTGAGAGAAAAGGGGGTTGCCACGAGTTTGAGGATGCGCATCAAGTGAGGGCGAGGAAAGTGATGGAGCGTGACGACTGAGAGTATTGCGAGGTCATACATGAACATGCTGTAGAGATATATTGAGATTGTAGCACGTCCGGTAGAGCCGCGTAGGTACATTCACTTGGTAGTCATTCTAGGCACAATATGAAAGTATGGTTTTTGTTGAGAATATCTGAGTTCAGTCCAGGGTAGAAGGTGCTTGGGAGTCACATGATATGCTGGTGTGGCAGGCACTGCTCGGTGGGCAATAACACCCACCACAACAGCCTGAGTTGGACACACTCAATACGATAGTCAATACAATACGTTGCAGCCACCCCGCCTTGTCCCTCCTCCCACTCGATTATCCATAGTAGTTATACTACTAGAGGGACCTTGTTCCAATAGTTTTTTTATAAGAAAAAACTTCTTGTCTTTTGCTCTTTGAGCACGAAATACGTGTACATCGACGCTAGACTCGTTTCGACTAGCTGTGGTGAGAGAGCTCTTTCCAGCTTGTGCTGAGTGGAAGGAGCGCCAAGGCGGCCCGCTCAATCTTTCGACGCGAGCTCCTCAGCAACTCAGCAACTACAATCTCGACCTGACTTATTGCTCAAACACGCCCAACGCCAACAAAACGCGCATCTGGTTTGTTGCAGAAGCCAACGCACAAAGTCACAGCTTCGAACGACTTGAGCGTAGCAGCGCGCACCACGGCGACAATGTCGGGCGCAACTGCGAAAGGCAAGAAGCAGGCGAACAAGAATGCCTATCGCCGGGCAAAGAAGAAGCAACAGCGCATCGTAGGTCTCCGACGCATTCTACAAGCATCCATCGCACTAGACCATACTAACAAGCCGCCACAGGAGACCAAGTCGGACGTGGGCGGCTCAGCGCGCGAGAATGATTCTCCTGCGCCAGCAAAAGATGCCAGCAGCGACGCACTCGCGGTGCAGCCTGTAAATCTCACTAGCATCGACGACATCGCAAACGTGTACGACCTGGACGATCCCGCATTAGAGGAGTTCAAGAGCGTTTTCGAGAAGTTCAGGGAGCCGACCGAAGAGGAAGCGGCCACCAGGGACGAGGAGAAGGCTGAAGTGTACGTCGCCGAAGACGGCATCCCCAGCGACGAAGAGGAGGAAGAAGATGGGCAGCCCAAGCTCTCCAAGAAGAAGATGAAGCAGATGAACAAGCTATCGGTCGCGCAATTGAAGTCGATGGTTTCCCGCCCCGAACTGGTCGAGTGGACGGATGTGTCATCGTCTGATCCCAAGCTACTAATCTCCATCAAGGGCGCTAAGAATGTCATACCCGTCCCGACTCACTGGTCGCTCAAGCGCGAGTATTTGTCGTCGAAGCGCGGTATCGAGAAGCCGCCATTTGCTCTGCCCAAGTTCATACAGGAAACAGGCATAGCAGAGATGCGAGATGCCGTCTTGGAGAAGCAGGCAGAAATGACCATGAGGCAGAAGCAGCGTGAGCGCGTCCAAGGCAAGCTCGGCAAGCTCGATATCGACTATGCAAAACTCTATGATGCATTCTTCCGTCGCCAGACCAAGCCGGAGCTAACACGTTACGGCGAAGTCTACTACGAGGGCAAAGAGTTTGAGACAAATCTCGTCAACCTTAAGCCGGGTGAGCTGAGTGAGGAACTTCGTGAGGCACTTGGAATGACACCTGGTCAACCACCACCGTGGCTCATCAACATGCAGCGGTTCGGGCCCCCGCCGTCGTACCCCAACATGCGCGTTCCCGGTGTGAATGCTCCGATCCCACCCGGTTCTTCCTGGGGTTTCCAGCCAGGCCAGTGGGGCAAGCCTCCCACAGACGATGGTGGCAAACCACTATTTGGAGGAGATCTGTATGGAACGGCCATATTGGAGGAGCAACAGCAGCCGACACACACTGGTGAGCCCGTTGAGCGCGGCATCTGGGGAGCACTTCGAGCCGAGGGCGAAAGTGAAGACGAGGAGAGCGACGAGGAAGAAGAGGAGGAAGACGAGGATGAGGAGGGAGGTGATGTCGATCCGAGTGGCATTCAGACTTCGATGACCACGGCCTCGGCCATGCCATCTGAGATTGGAGGCGCAGAAAGCATTGCCGGAGAGTTCCAACTTCGGAAGCAGCGTAAGGGGATTGAGACTGAAGAGCCTGGAGCACCGCGGAGCGCCTATACCGTGCTCCCAGAGAAGAACATCTCGGCAACTGGCTTCTTCGGTGGTGAACATGCTTACGACCTGGACGCAGCTAGGCGCGATACGCTTGGACATTCGCAGAGGAAGCGCAAGGCCGGTGATGTGGACATATCTGTTGACGTCGACCAGCTGGCTGACAGTGACAAACTTGACAAGGATGCACTAAAGAAAGAATACGAGTCTAGGCAGAGGGCGGAGGCACAGGGACAGTGGCAGAGCATTGATCAAGATGATTTGGCCGACATGATCAACCAGGAGAGCAGAAAGCGGGCGAAAAGGGAGGGACGATGAGCAAAAGACGTTGCGCTAGGTGTATGATTAAGAGTCCGCAGAGGACATGGGTTTTGTACAAAAGATTTGGTTTACTTTCGAGCGCTCCAAGGGCGGGCCGGCGTCACGGATGCCAAGGGTCAGTAGGGCTTCGGCATATTCAGCATTGGGACACGGCGTTATATGCGGTAGCCAAGGTTACCGCAGATGAAGATAGTCAAGATCAAGAAATCAGTTTTCAAGGGCAAAATGAGTGGACAGGAATAATGTTTTGACTGTGGAGACGGTAGCATCCCGTACTTGGCCGCAACGGACGCCACGATGACGCAAACGGCAATGCAAAGGTTGTCAAAGAAAGCTGCCCTGGATGGTGAGTCGAAAGCTAATTTTTAGGAAACAAGGCATAGTAGATGTTTAAGATTGGATTGAAGTTGAGAAGACTGATGGCTTTGAGGCTGGCTGAAGTGACAGGAGCAAATGGAAATGGGACACAAGATGTGCTGACTGAGGCTCCGAGACCAATGCGGCCATGCGCAAACAATACGGGGCGCTAAGCTAACTACTGGCTGTTTGCATGGTTCGATTGTTTGGAAGAAGGGCTCAGGCCGTGCATACATATGTGTGCACCGCAATCATCCCATGGCACGTGACGGCAAACGCGTCCAGTGGCAGCGGGCTTGGCTCTGAACTTCACTTTTTGCAGAACCAACACACGACACCACGCGCTCAACACCGTCAACCTCTCGACCGTCGCATTGTCAACTACAAATTCACCACGATTGTCTGTATTTTATCGGCTAAAACTTGGTAGAGACGACAGGTCAAATATATTACTATTGCAAAGATGGACAGGGATCGCGAGCGAGACAGAGACCGAAGGTTTGTCCGCCCTAAATTGTCGCATGCACTCTGATAGGCACATTTCGCTGTTGTGCATGTGGAACTCAATGCAGTTACTTACAATATTGCAGAGACGACAGGTACTCGAACACATACCGTCCGCGTTCGCCTGGCCTTCGCCCACGCTCGCCTCCACGCGGAGACAGCTACCGTGCTCGCTCGCCCCCTCCCCGCCGCGGTTCGCCGCCTCCTCGCCGTGGATCACCTATCCGACGCGGTATAGCATCTGCTGATACATATGTTCCTGGTGGTCGCTCTTCTCGTCCTCGTAGCCGATCGCCTGCATTTCGAAGACGATCTCGTAGCCCACGTCGCGATGACAACTGGAGGGCACGTCCTCGATCGCCTCCTCGCCGAGCATTCTCACCTCGGCGCGATGACTACAGGAGCGAGAGAGCAAGGTCTCCTCCACGAAGGGACCGAGACCGAGATCAGTACGATTCGTACACGCGCTCTCCACGTCCCCGCGAGAGGTCTCCACTGCCCAGGGAGCGCGATGTGTCACCTGCTAGAAGCCGAGGAGTGCGCTCTCCTGTTCGTCCCAGTCGGTATGAAGAACCCCGCTCGCGAGTCAATAGGTGAGCACCAAATTATCAGTGATAATGCTTAGATTACTGACACGTTCATAGCCCTCCTCGCCGCTACTCTCCTGTCCGCGACTATAGGCGCCGTTCGCCTTCCCCGAGGCGCGAGCGTGTCGACCCATACACAGCAGATACCTGGAGAAGTCGCAGGTCGCCTTCCCCTATACGACCCACGTACCCTTCAAATGAAGCATCGGGCAGAGACTCGGCTGCAACCTCGCGTCGCTCCTCACCGCCGCCTATCCACCCCAGCCGAGCTGCACTTGTAGAGGACAGGCCCGTCAGGGAACCCGCGTCGGCGCCGAGATCACCGTATCGTGAGCGCATCCCCGATAGGAGCCGAGACTTCAGTCGTGAGCGGGAGCGGTCACCTCCACGCCGTAGGGATAGTCCCCCCACTGGACCACGCGTTGATAGGGACTTCGCGCCTCCCACTGGGCCATCTTCTTCCTACCGCAACGGAGACAGCAACTTTGCTAGGGCGCCGCCGACAGGGCCTTCCAGTCGGAGCTATCCCTCCCCTGCCATTTCCCCACCAGTCGGCCCATCTAACTCAACACCACAACCGCCCACGTTCCCCCGAGGAAATAACCCCGTTTTAGCAGCGCCAACGCGGCCGCGTGGTGGAGGCCGAGGTTTCGGCGGCTATGAAGGACGAGGAGATTTCTCTAGTCCACCTTCACGTCGAGGTTCTTGGGCGTCAGGACCGCGAGGAGGCTACTACGGCGGCGCACCGTCCGGACCCAGGGGATCCAGCAGTGGCCCTGGAGGACCAGCACCTTTTGCTGCTTCATTCCGTGGCTCCAACAACTCTACGGCTACAACGTATCCCCGTACCATGCGCTTCCGCGATCATCTCGCTGATCTCCCCAAGGAGATCCCTGGTGGCCAAAAAGCTCCTGAGATGTATGACAAGAGCAAGATCTTGAAGCTCGAGGCCGAAGCGCAGAAGTTGAGAGAGATGATTGATAGGAAGGAAGATGCGAAGAGGCAAAAGCTGAAAGAGTGGGACAATCTTGAGCGTGAAGCTGAGACAGCCCAACTGCGAGTTGATTTAGCCGAGAGTTCTCTGAGGGGCTTGAACGGTGAGGCCGATGTTAGTGATGCTTTCTAGTAGATGGGCAACACAAAATCATGGCGGCTCTAGCTGGTATCTATCGGATCGAAGACTGGGCGAATTTGGGTCGATGACTGGATGGTGTACGATATGGTACCCTTTTTGGGGGGTTGGAGGATCAGGTCTATATTGGCGTCTCAAACAGTGCTTCTTGGTAATAGCACGTTGGGCGGGTGTTCAGTGGCTTGTAATGGTAGTGATGCAGGATTTCGTCTTCTGAAGATGATATATGCCCTCGTTCGAATGAAAGCTGATATAACATGATTTGTATTGATACTACATAATGAATGTGATACTAGTCAAAGTTGCCCTCGACGGTAGATTACCTCATACAATCACATCAAAATACTAGCCTTCTCACATACCTTTCAGGTATACACGCGAAAACCCCATCTACATCTGTACGTCAATGTATCACTGAAGCACTCTATGGTGCAGTTGTCCACATGGTTTGGTGGTCACTCACCCGCGGTAGGGAACACGATCTACTGCGGATTACCGATTGGCCAGTATTCGTTCTCCACTTGCATGACTCGCCAAACGCCAAATTGTTGCGGCCGCTCTTACTGACTTACCTGCCCGCTACTTCCACTTTCGCTCAACTACTTTACTGTCGCAGCCATGGTAGGCAAGAAGGTATTGAGGCGCATTCCTAACATATTAACTAGCTGCTAACATGATTATACAGGAGGCTGCGAAACCGAAGCCAAAGCCTGCCCCGCGCGGGGCGGCAAAGGCGAAAGTTGCGACTGCTGTACCCCAAGATCAGCAAGCAGTCGGACAAGACTCTACTAATCTTAATTCTACAACGACCAACCCACAAGATACGATCATGGGCGATGACACAAAAGACCAAGATCCTGGCGCCTCAACGTCCGCAGAGGAGCCAATAAGTCGACAAGCCAAAGACGAGTTCGCCGCTCTACTTGAGCCTTTCTATTATGGCAAGAGTATGACGGACCCCATCAACACGGCGCGCGACAAGTGGAATTTACTGCCGGCATTCCTGAAGACCAAGGGTTTAGTCAAGCAACACGTTGACTCGTACAACCACTTCGTCGACGTGGAGCTCAAGAAGATCATCAAGGTCAACCGTTTCGTCCGCAGCGACTTCGACCCCAAGTTCCTACTCGAATATACCGATATCCGCGTTCTGGCGCCGAACCGACAGGAAGAAGATGATCTCGATCACCATAAGAGTACCGTCACACCCAACGAGTGCAGGCTACGCGACATGACATATGCTGCGCCAATAGTAGTGGACATTATATACACGAGGGGGAATGCAAAGGTCAAGCGTACAGGAATCAAGATTGGCAGGATGCCCATAATGTTGAAGAGCAATAAATGTGTGCTTGCGGGCAAGAACGATAACGATATGGCCGTCATGGGCGAGTGTCCGCTGGACCCAGGAGGTTACTTCATCACCCGTGGACAGGAGAAGGTTATTCTGGTTCAAGAGCAGTTGAACAAGAACCGAGTTATTGTTGAAAGTGCAAAGGGCATCATGCAAGCCAGCGTCACCAGTTCTACTCACGAAAGGCGAACCAAGACGTATGTCATCCAGAAGAAAGGTCTCATGTACCTGCGACACAACACGCTCTCCGAGGAAATCCCCATCGTCTTCGTAATGAAGGCACTGGGTGTGGCTTCCGACAAGGAGATCCTGACCATGGTTGCTGGCGAAGACAGCGCGTATCAGGACAACTTCTCCATCAACTTTGAGGCTTGCGCAAAAGAAGAGATTTTTACACAAGAGAGGGCACTGGAGTATATCGGGCATCGTGTGCGCTTAGTGAAGAAGCCGCTTGGTACATCACGCAACCGGAATTACCATCTTGAGGCCATTGAGTGTTTGTCGAATGTTGTCCTGCCACACGTACCAGTCGAAGGCACAAACTACCGACCCAAGGCGCTTTACGTCGCTCTCATGGCGCGTAGGGTGTTGATGGCCATGCAAAACCCCAAGCTAGTTGACGATCGCGACTATGTTGGTAACAAGCGTCTGGAGTTGTCCGGTCAGATGTTGTCGCTCCTTTTCGAGGATCACTTTAAGCGCTTCAACCACGACTTCAAGCTGAGCATTGACAAAGTGCTCAAGAAACCAGTCCGAGCCCAAGAATTCGATGCCTTTTCACATTTCAGTGTCCACAAGAACCACATCACCATGGGTGTCGAGCGTGCCATTGCTACTGGAAATTGGAGTCTAAAGCGATTCAAGATGGACAGGGCTGGTGTCACGCACGTACTGAGCAGGTTGAGTTACATCGCTGCACTCGGTATGATGACGAGAATCAGCTCGCAATTCGAGAAGACGCGCAAGGTCTCCGGTCCCCGTGCGCTCCAACCATCGCAGTTTGGTATGCTTTGCACATCCGATACACCAGAAGGAGAAGCCTGTGGTCTCGTCAAGAACTTGGCGTTGATGACGCACATCACAACTGAAGACGACGACGATCCTGTCCGCAAGATTGTGTTCATGCTCGGCGCTCAAGATATCTGCTCGCTGACTGGTGAGGATATCCATGCCGAGGGTGTGTACAGCTTGTGCCTTAACGGTACACCTATCGCTGTTACAGACAGACCCAAGCACTTCCTGAACAGCTTCCGGGGTCTTCGGCGCATGGGGCGTGTCTCCGAGTTTACTAGCATCCACATCGATCACGACCACTGCGAAGTTCACATCGCTACAGACGAAGGGCGGATTTGCCGGCCGATGATTATTGTTGAGAACCAACGCTCCAAAGTGACATCGCGGTACCTGAAAGCTCTTCGCAAGGGCACACTGGATTTTGAGGATTTTCTCACAAGAGGTCTGGTCGAGTATCTTGATACCAATGAGGAAAACGATACGAATATTGCTCTGAAGGAAACCGATATCAACCAACATACGACACATCTCGAGATTGAGCCGTTTACCATTCTTGGTGCCGTTGCCGGTCTCATTCCCTATCCCCACCACAACCAGTCACCGCGTAACACCTATCAATGTGCTATGGGTAAGCAAGCTATTGGTGCGATCGCCTACAACCAGTTCAGCAGGATAGATACTCTTCTCTATCTCATGGTCTACCCACAACAGCCCATGGTCAAGACGCGTACCATTGAGCTTACGAAGTACGACAAGCTGCCCGCCGGTCAGAATGCGACAGTCGCAGTCATGTCTTACTCTGGTTACGATATTGAGGATGCTCTCATCTTGAACAAAGCGTCTTGCGACCGTGGATTTGGTCGCTGTCAGGTCATGAAGAAGCACGTCACGCAACTAAAAACGTATGCCAACGGCACATCTGACCGCATCAACGCGGGTGCCCTCGATCCCGACAACAAGAATCACCAAGCCATCGGCAAAGACGGTATCGCACAAGTAGGCGCCCGCATAGAAGCCGGCGACGCCTACCTCCTCAAGTCCATCCCGGTAGACACTGCCGGCCCACCATCGAACACGTACAAAGACAAGCCCGAAAAGTACAAGAACCCCGATTACAGCTACATCGACAAAACCTGCGTCACCGAAAACGAAGCCGGAGTCACTCTAATCAAGCTCCTCTTCCGCCAAACCCGCCGCCCCGAACTCGGCGATAAATTCTCGTCCCGCCACGGCCAAAAAGGTACAACAGGCCTCATCGTCCAGCAAGAAGACATGCCCTTCAACGACCAAGGCATCTGCCCCGACATCATCATGAACCCCCACGGTTTCCCCTCGCGCATGACGGTCGGCAAGATGATGGAACTCCTCTCCGGCAAAGCCGGTGTCCTCAACGGCACCTTGGAATACGGAACAGCCTTTGGCGGCTCCACAGTCGAAGACATGAGCAAAATCCTCGTCGACAAGGGGTTTTCCTACACCGGCAAGGATTACCTCACTTCTGGTATCACGGGTGAAGCACACCAGTTCTATACCTTCTTCGGCCCGATTTACTACCAGAAACTCAAACACATGGTGCAGGATAAAATGCACTCGCGAGCACGTGGTCCCCGTGCTATTCTCACGCGCCAGCCCACGGAGGGTCGTGCGCGGGATGGTGGGTTGCGTCTCGGTGAGATGGAGCGCGATTGCTTGATTGCGTATGGTGCGTCGCAGTTGTTGCTCGAGCGGCTGATGTTGAGTTCGGATGCGCATACTGTGGATGTGTGTGAGAAGTGTATGCCCCTCCCCCCTTTTTCTCTCTCTCTTCCAAACTTTTTTCTCGTGTTGAAGCATACAACCATACTAATGCATGCACAGGCGGCCAAATGGGCTATAGCGGCTACTGCAAACTCTGCGAGAGCGAGAAGGCAGTGCGCAAAATCACTATGCCGTATGCGGCAAAGCTGCTGATTCAGGAGCTGGGCAGTATGAATATCAAGGTGACGATTGGGCTGGAGGATGAGTTTCCTAGGGATGCTTAGCGCGCACGCGCGCGCGTGTGTGTGTGTGCAGGTGCAAGTGCAAAAAAAAAGTTCAAAGGGAAGAGGAGGTATGCGTGCATGCATTTGTTTCTGGCGTAGTCAAGGGGTTAGGTAGGGATGGGACTTTTCATGATGACAGGATGGGATGCATAGCGTGTGGTGTTTTTTTCTTAACAAGGTAACATGGGATTAATTGATCATGTTTTTCATTTTGAAATGGGACTTGTGGTCTGGTGATACTTGTGTCCCTGGGATTAAGCTAGCTTACTCTCATGCCTGTAGTCTCCAAAGACGACTTTTGGCCATGCCATCACAAGTTGAAATAACTCATATATGCTCCCTGACGTGGCGTCACGTGCCTCATCCTTTCTTCCTGTACCTCCGACTCCAGATAGTCAGCCTATGCTGCGTCTCCCTCGTGACTGGCACCCTGAACCACGGGCCAAAGGGAGCGAATATCATAGACAGACGATCAGCGGGCTCCAGATAATGCGCAACCTGCAGCCAGAGCTCAGTCGGTATGACAGATAAAGCCGAGTTAGTTGCTGGACTGAAGGTGCTGTTTGGATTACGAATAATGCGGATGAGGGTGTCGATGGTGAGCACGGGCGCAATGTTGTGACGCTGTAGAGTCGGGTAGATGGCGAGTGCTAGGTTTGGCAGGCATCTGCTACCTGCGTATTCGTAGATCATGAGGAGCAGTTCGGCGGGGAGTTTCTCGAACGGGTTGCTGTCGTTGGGTGGATCTGGTGGACCGGGCGGCGGGGGAGGCGGCGGTGGTGGAGGTGCTCCAGCGGCTGCGGACATGCTCGCGCGAGAGAGGGGGAGCAGATGATGTGGAAGCGGTTGTTGCTGGCGAGAGTGTCTTTGGCGCAAGGCAAGTTTGGCAGATCGTATCTGTGAATGTGTGTCGCACGACCTTGAACGGTGTTTGCTCAGTCCGTGTGGGGCTTGCTGGGTGGTTCGGCGGCGATGGCTAAGAGCCAGTTGTAGATGTAGGCGGAGAGAAAGTATGCGCCGATAGCGACTGCAACTATGTAGATAGCGACGGGGCCGAGTGACTCGGGGAAGACGTTCAACACGAATGGATCGAGTACTAGAGCCGTCAGAAAGCGAACTTTGCGCATTGAGGCGCGACATACTGATATCAGCGTCTACAGGAGGCGGATAGTCCATCAACGTGCGATTGGTCGAATAGTAGGACGCTGCAGCCTGGAGGCGGAGGAATAGCACAGACTCTGGGGTTTCGGATGCAGCTCCCTTGACGTCCCGTCCTTCGTCGCCTTGGAACTGGCGCTGTTCGCTATACTTTGCAAGCGAGGATACAAGTTCAGGGGTATCAAAGACTTGGGCAAGGGAAAACGTCTCCAGCCAGAAGTCGGTAGGTTGCTGCACATGGTCAGTCGGTCTTTGTCAACACGCGGGGCACGACTACAATGAACACATGGTGACATGGGGTGTAATTGGAAAGCGCCATGGACTCACAGTTGCCGGCCAACAGATGCGCACCTCGTACCTTCTCGCGCCGTCGAGTTGGCGGAGCAGGTACCAAGATTCGAGGCCGCGGGGTAGGGACTCTGTGGGAAACTGAACGCGGAGATGTGTCGGCAGCACCGTGTCGGAAGGCGTCAAGATGTCTAGACGGAGGTTGTCTAGGCCAGGGCGCACATTTTGGAGCGTCACAGGACTGGGGCCCAGGAAGACTGTCTTTTCGACATTGGCATTCACCGTCCCGATGTGTGTGACGATGCAGAGCAGGGCGGCGGCGAGGCGCATGTTTGGCGGCCAAGACAGGATGGGAAAGGTCAATGGGAAGGAAAACAGCACATTTCCTCACGTGCTCACCCACAGTATCACTTTCATGGGTGATTCTGCTTTCGTCCAGTCTTTGGTCGTCCAGTCGTGTTGATGTCGTCGCGGTCCCCAACAAGTGGCCGGCAGCTGCATTCGACGTGTTGCTTAGCGCCGTGGCCCGTGATAGGCGGGCCCTGAACACCCTAAAAGTTCGATTCCACAAACACAACACCACTTCCTCCCCCCCCCCACTGCTCCACTCGACTTCCAGCAGCTCCTCGACCTCGCCCATATACGCTTCGACGCCGCATTTCGATACCCCAATTACTACGCTTCAAATCTTCCACCATGAGAGAAGTCATCAGTCTGAACGGTATGTCGGCTTTTGTGTGTGGCTCACGCGCCCTGACCGCCCTGGTTGGGTGCCACATCCCTGACCCTGTGTTGATGCTGACTTTGTACGCGTCTAGTCGGCCAAGCCGGTTGCCAAATTGCAAACTCGTGCTGGGAGGTGAGTAAACTCGAGATGCGCCTTCATGAAGCTCCCAATCGCTTGCAGGGCGAAAAAGGAGCGGGAATGTCGGATGCTTGACCGCCAGTCCGCAACCACGAGCTGACTCGTTGCCACAGCTTTACTGCCTTGAGCACGGCATCCAGCCCGATGGTTTCTTGACCGACGAGCGCAAGGCTCAGAACGACGACCACGGCTTCAGCACCTTCTTCTCCGAGACTGGTAGGCAGCAGCTTCCGTCGCAACAAATGCCGCACGACAACTAACAATGTCCAGGTCAGGGCAAGTACGTTCCCCGTACCATCTACGCCGATCTTGAGCCCAATGTCGTCGACGAGGTTCGCACCGGTGCCTACCGCTCCCTTTTCCACCCCGAGCAGATGATCACAGGAAAGGAGGATGCCTCAAACAACTACGCCCGCGGTCATTACACCGTCGGCAAGGAGCTCATTGACCAGGTGCTCGACAAGGTCCGCCGCGTTGCCGACAACTGCTCGGGTCTCCAAGGTTTCCTCGTCTTCCACTCCTTCGGTGGCGGTACTGGTTCTGGTTTCGGCGCCCTGTTGATGGAGCGTCTGTCTGTCGACTACGGCAAGAAGTGCAAGCTTGAGTTCTGCGTCTACCCAGCGCCCCAGGTCGCTACATCCGTCGTTGAGCCCTACAACTCGATTCTTACGACCCACACTACGCTCGAGCACTCCGACTGCAGCTTCATGGTCGACAACGAGGCCATCTACGACATCTGCCGAAGGAACCTCGGCATTGAGCGTCCCAACTACGAGAACCTGAACCGTCTCATTGCTCAGGGTATGTAGCTCCATTCTTCTCTCACTTGCTATTACTAATCCAACCCAGTCGTCTCATCCATCACTGCCTCCCTCCGCTTCGACGGTTCCCTCAACGTCGACCTGAACGAGTTCCAGACCAACTTGGTCCCCTACCCGCGTATCCACTTCCCCCTCGTCGCCTACGCGCCCGTCATCTCCGCCGCCAAGGCCGCCCACGAGGCCAACTCGGTCATGGAGATTACCAACGCTTGCTTCGAGCCAAACAACCAGATGGTCAAGTGCGACCCGCGCAACGGAAAGTACATGGCCACCTGCCTGTTGTACCGTGGTGACGTCGTCCCCAAGGACACCCACGCTGCCATTGCCCAGGTCAAGACCAAGCGCACTGTCCAGTTCGTCGACTGGTGCCCCACTGGTTTCAAGGTTGGTATCTGCTACCAGCCTCCTCAGATGGTTCCCAACGGCGATCTCGCCTCGGTCAACCGCGCCGTCTGCATGTTGTCCAACACCACGGCTATTAGCGAGGCCTGGTCTGCTCTCTCCCACAAGTTCGACCTCATGTACAGCAAGCGTGCCTTTGTACACTGGTATGTCGGTGAGGGTATGGAGGAGGGTGAGTTCTCGGAAGCTCGCGAAGATCTCGCTGCTCTGGAGCGCGACTACGAGGAGGTTGCCGCCGACAGCCTCGGTGATGAGGAGGGTGTTGAGGCAGAGTACTAGACACATTGTTAGCTGGCTCTGGAGCGTCGTAAAGAGCACTTGATTGGCTCTGCATTGTTGATTGGCATCTTCCTTGTTCGAAGCTTCGCTTTTGAAAAAGAGCAGACACCAACTCGGCAACGACGTGCAATGGCGTTTGCAAGGAGAATTGGTAGCGTACATTCTCCATACATGAAGCGATTTTGGGATCAATTACCCTCTTTCTATGTTACTACTACCTTTAGTAATGCCAATAAATTGTCAAATGGCACACCTTCATCCTACGCCTCTAGTATGTTGACAACAGACAGAATGGATTGACTTGTGATCATTGACAAGGGCTACTACTAATGAGATAGGTGTGTGAGTTGACAGACAAGGTTGTGTGAATAATTCATTTGTTGAACTCATGGATGTGTTGTAGTGCACACGGCCTTGTTATCGTCGGTTACTAATAGCAGATTTTATCGCTGTAGATCTGCTGGCACTACTAATATTGTGTGTATTGCAGTGAGAATTAATCTCGGGTTGAGACTGGGTTATCCTTTCCTACGGGTAGATGGCACGCGTTTAGAAATGATAGTTTTTACTGGTTATGTTGGAAACTATGGCGGTACTCGCGGTCTACGTAATAGTTGGTGATAGTAGTGTAACCCTAGAGAGAAGAAAACGAAGTTGTTATATGTTATGTTTCTTAATTCAAGTATCTATTTTACGGGAAGACTTTGTCGTTAGGGGGATTTGTAGGTTTCCAAGTAGGTTAAAGATGTAGATTACTGCTTAGGTAAAAACCCTCTGTAAAAGTCTTTTTTGCGATCGTTGATGTTATGTGTGTGTACATACATACGTGTGGTGGATATCTTGGATTAAACTACAGCGTGTTTACCGTTAGTTATAACAGCTGTAGACTTCTACCTCAATCAACTATGATGTTTTCCTTGCCCTGAACGTGTTGTTACTACTACTATCGGGTCCATTCCAGTCCGGAATGATCTTTAATTGGGTGTGTAGGCTATCCTTTTTCCCTGAGGAGACTGTGTTAACGTGTTGTTTTGAGTGTGTAAGCTGTAAAGTTTATAGTCGCAATATTGATTTGTATATTTACCAATTGCCTAAACGGATTCGAATGCGCAACACGATGATACGAGATGACTTGAATTCTTCTTCTAGGTAAGAAGTAAGAGTGAAAAAACTCGGTAGAACTCTCTCTCGTCAAAGTCATGTAATCGATGGTCCTCTAGTTTGGTACGACACTTTGTCTTCTACCTAAAAAGAAGACTACCCTTCCGTCGCACCTTGCCATTCTACTGCCGCATTTTTGCGCCGTAGCAGACGAGGATATGAAATGGTACCATGGTGCAGTCAAATGAATCGGGACAGCTAGCCCCCTGACCATCGCTCCCAAGCGATGTTCAACGATGTTCGACGATGATAGGGAACAAATTAGATATCGTTACTCGACAGAAATTGACGAGGGCCACTAATGGAAGGATGAAGCTGCAACACAGCCACTTTATAGTTAAGTATCTGCTAGGTGCTTCGTCAGTAAGCTTCAACGTGTTCACTATGATTTTCTGACATCTACGTTGATGGTTTTGTACTACCCAAAAAATTCGATAAAAACAATAAGCTTCCGCCAGCTGAATAGGTTCTACGTACAAACACGTTGACGATTGACACACAAAAAGCTAATTGGCTAGCCTACATCGGCGGCACTCATCACGGATCTGGGGCAACGTGTTTACTATATGCCACAACACCTATTCACTCCTCGCTCGACCCATCATACTGAGCAAAGCTACAACAAGTCCACATGCCGTCACCATGTACGAACTAACCCCCCATGCACCTTGTA
Organism: Pyrenophora tritici-repentis; assembly: GCF_003171515.1. Lineage (NCBI taxonomy): Eukaryota > Fungi > Ascomycota > Dothideomycetes > Pleosporales > Pleosporaceae > Pyrenophora > Pyrenophora tritici-repentis. The sequence goes on from NC_089393.1 coordinate 2,882,789, forward strand.
TATCAGCCTTTACCAATGTCCAGCAGATGCCAAACAAGACACTGGCCAGAATGACAATAGCGACCATCACAACGATGATCAAACCAATGTTCCAATTCTCTTCATAGTACAGGCCCCATCCTTCTGCTGGCGCCTGTCCCGTAGCCTGTATTTCACCGCAGTTCCGCTTTGGGAGTTGATTGAAAACGGACATCTCCTCTTCAGCGATCAGTTCCGGGTGTTGGAAGTAATGCAACATCTTCGCGGGCAAGACAGGAGGTCCGTAGGCTAGAGGCCCAGCTGGTATACAATCGTACTCTGCATTTGAGTTCAGTGGGATGCACTGGCAGCCGTCTTGTCTGCAACAAGGCTTATGCAGACGCGGCTCTATATCGTTGTTTAGCCGTAGATGGAGCTTTTGTAGAGTAAGCAGCTATACTTTACAGACCCATTAGGTCTTGATGATCGACAGACCTTTGTAAACTGTATTTCATTCACTGTCTTCAGCACCCGAGAAGTCCAGCGTGTCCTGCGATTACGTGATATTTGCTCTCGGATGAAGTAGAAGAGCTGTCGATCGCTTTTTATTGCCCGGATGCTGTCCTGAAGGAAGAGCTGGCTGCCCTGGCTTTGCTGCATACAGGCCAATAGCAGAAGATCCTGCGCAGGCGTCAACTCGATATTGACTGATGCGGATGCTTGGGTCGTCTCAGAGTCGTTGTGTTGTGGCAGCACATCGTCGCGATCTGCATCTTTCGAAAACAGCCTTGTGAGGTCTCTTGTGGTATTCCTCGCCCACGAAATCAGACCCGGACCATATCCTCTTTGTGGTTCTTCTTCATTGTAAGTAGTGACAGTGACCTTGGTACCAGCGATTCGTTCCATTTGATCTATTAGCTTGAAGACGCCGCCCGCTCGATGTTCTTGGACATCTCCGAAGAGAGCACCGCCACAAGCCTGTGAGCTGTTAGTCCGGTTATTTACAACCGTTGACTAACAGTGGCAATAAATTCATGAAGATCCCTAGAGACGAACTCATAGCCTGTTGAACCACTTACACAGTGCCATCTAAGCCGAATGAAACCTGGTTGCAAAGGTCGTTCCCCAAAGCCAGCCGTCACTAGGACTGTGTTCAAGGCACAACTCATCAAGGTCGCAACGCGCCCGAATCTTGATGGCGGGGCATTCATATCATAACCCCTTGCGGTAGAGCCAATGTTCGATCGGTGCTGGTGAATTAGAAGGGTAAGGCCGAACAGGTATAATAGATACACCCGAAACCGAATATACCAACAACGAGGGCTTGGATACATAGGATCATAGTAAGGTGGCTGCTGATTTTTCTGCTTCGTGAGAACACATCTTTGTATGAGCTTAGATATAGTCTTATAGAATGAACCATACTCCTCTCTAAGATATCCCGTCGGCTAAGTCTAGTTAGTAATATTCCACTTTGTGAACAGGAGTCGACAAAGCCGTTTGAAAAAACTCACCTCGCAAATTTGTGTGATGAAGGTCTCAGAGACAGTTTCCTCACATACATACATATGGAGTTTCTCGTTTGTTAAGACGAAGTTGAACTCTCCGCGACGATTGTTTAGGGTCGTACCCAAATCGTACACGAACTCTAAGATGGCCGGATCCTCCATCGAACTCACTTTCCGGACTTCATTAGCGTCCTTCTGGTCCGTTTTCTTGAGAAAGATGATCAATGCTGGCTGAAAAGGTGGTCTTCCCAATTTGCAGAGAGCCTATAGCTGTAGGTAAGCATGATTTTAGTAATAGCGAAATCAATTGGAACTCATACATTACTGACAATGGCTTGAGCTGAGTTTTTTACTACAAAGGCGACGGGTTTCTGTTGTTTTGTTACAAATTTGACTAAAGCATTTATAGGCTTCTGCTATCATACCCAAAGAAAATTCTCCTCCAGCATATCTCTAAGTCTTCGACTTTCAATTGCAATATATGACGATTTTGACAGTAATGGCATGTTAGAGATATCATATCCATATGTCCAGACTTTAGCACCAGGCACAATTCTTGTGAGACATTCTTCGGGCCAGAAGATTGTATCTGGAGGATGGCCATCAAAACCGTGGATAAACAAAATACTATCCGTATCGTTAGATGGATCTCTAGACGTGTGAGAGCGTAATACTTCAAAGAAACTTGATCATCATTCTGATTTTTGTTCAAATGAACTTCATCATCCTTTTGCCCTTCGGTCGCCAGCCTTGTGAGGCCGATTCGTTTTACGGTAACCATGTGCCTTGTACGGCTGTAGTCGTATTAAATGATTCAATCCATAGACTAGGGTCGCGGACAATTGCGTGTTAAAGCGAGTGGCAAAAGTAGATCAAAGAAGAAAGATAGCAGCGGCGGTTGTCGCAGTTGCGATGTCATTCAGCTTCAGCTGCAAGCCTTGTGCGCCGCGGTCGCAGAAAACGCGCAATGCGAGCCAATTAGAGACTTCTAGACTATGATTTATTTGATAGTCGTGTCGCTTTTGCGACAGAACAGCATCCACCCGGGTGTCATAAGATACTTGACATACTGGTGTACAAAGGCCCCTGTAGTCGCCAGACACGCCTCTCAGGCGCATACCCATACTGTTAATTATCTTATAATACCTACTATGGTGCGCTATACTACTGCTAGAAAATCCATAAGACAGCCTTCAGGCTTGAAACCAAACCAAAGGTCCCCTCGACAGGGCTATGAAAATAAGCTGGAAAGATCTCAAGTCCTGAATTTGGTGTACCAGACTATCCTAAGACTGGTAGGCGGCACGCTATGGTAGTTGGCGCTTCTCGCCTTACCTTCAGATTTACTCAAGGCACCCAATGACGTCACAATCTTACTCAACACGCCTTGCCGTTCCAAGAATAGAGCATCCTTCCACATCGGACTACGAATGCCCAAATAACAGCCAACACTCCATATTTCAGTGCTAAAGCCAAACCAAGGTTTCTACCAGCAGCAAAGAAATCCCCAAAACAACACACCTTCATCTGATTTCTATCACGACAATGACGCCCGATCTATCTTTACCATCTCGAGCCCCCGAACTCGGCCAATACGACGATTGCAACTGGGACGACGCAGCATTCGCTGTCTATACTCTCCTCGGCGACAAAGTATCGGTTCAAGATGTTGCTTCGGTGCTAGAAAAACAATGGTTAGATCAGGGCAATGAGAAGCATCTCGTGCGCCCCGCAGAGCCTACCGCAAAGTTTGAGACTTTGCAGGAAATTGTCCAAGCGCATATCAACTTGGATAAGGGCAGGCAACCTCACAGCGATGCCGTCTTCGATCTAGAATGGTGGCCAACAGCCTTCATCGTCGTCGTCAGGGAGGACTGGAGAACGAAGACTGGAGGACTATTGTTTGTTTTCGCCGACGATGAGAACGATTGCGAAATGGACAAATTCTATTTCAACATCGAAGACGCCTACATGATGCTCTCGAGTCTAAGCTTTGGGGATGAGGAGTTGTCTGATAGTAAGTCATGTTACAGTAAAGAGGCTCAGGCTTGAGCAGTAAACTACTGCGACTATGGTGGCACTCTGCTCAGTACCGGGAACAAAAACAAACTTTTGTGAATGGCATGATGTCTCGTTTTGTCTCCTAAGTTGCGAATTACATCTGAGGCACATTGGCCGCGGGAAAGTGTATGTACAGAGAATGCAGAATCTTCCTCCTAGTTGACAGCTACAGTCGATATGTCAGTGAAAAATGTGGTTGTAGATTGGAAATGAAAAGGTGAGACGTCACAATGCAGATTCTGTTGATCCGTGGTGTAATCCCGCCTTACTCGGTGCCGTCTCTTTCTGCCCCCACGGCCACCAAGGCTCCCACACTCTAAGGCCTCCAACTTTTATGATGCTCCCATGGCAATCCTTGCATGACATGGCGGTGCTTATTTCGAATATGTTGCGTCTGCGGATCACAGCCTCAAGTAGACCTTCTCAGAGACAAATGCCCGAGACCGTCTTCGGTGAACAGGGAAGATCCACTTAATACGATAGAAGACCCGAATATATTGTATCAATCGATTGTAGGATGAGGACTGCGCCTGTGCCGCAGAGCCTTATGATCGGGAATACTGCACACATCCTTGAGAACAAAATCGTATATAGGATGGTTATTCTGTTCCAATTCAAACAGGACATCAGTTCACGAACACTTCTTATTCAAACACTGCATTACATATAGTTTCTATTGCCCAAAGCCCTCCTTCGCCAACAAACCAAGATGAAGTCTTTGTTGATCGCAATGGCAGCGCTGCTACTCGTATCTACGACAGTGGCAAAGCCACTGATGATATTTGATTGTGTCAATGACGGCCTTGGCGGTATGATACTCTGTCCTGTCAACTCATTCTCTATCCAAATGCACCAAAATGACCATATCTGCTCGTATAGATGTTTGCGACAACATGTGCTTCGGTAATCCAACCTTCAATCTTTTGCGTCAGATCTCAACACAGATTTGCTACCTATTCCACGGGCTATATACTGACCATTATAGGTGCATTCTGCCAAAAATGGGGCGAATCTTTCACTTGGGACCATCCTACCAAACCAGTAGGCCGCTCGCGTAGCCGCAAAGCAGGATGTGGGTCCAAAAACCGCTGCAGCAAGAGCCCATACGGCACAGCCTATCAGTGCGACGAGTTCCCTTTCAAATCGGTCCAGGAATCAGATGCAGGTGGTCAGGTCAACCGATGCGTCAAGAAAGGGTATAACAATGGTTAGTCAGTCCTTCAGTACACTTTATCAAACCCTGCATCTGTGTAGAAACCGAACCTAACGAATAAACACAGCGCAGAGTCAAGTCATCCGCCAGTTCTACAATTCCGAAGGCTCTTTCAAAGGAAAAGGCTGTGATTCTACGTTCCCCTGCTCCTTTAATATTGTTTTTGCCAATGCTGGTAACATCGACTGGTGCGATTCCACGGCTAGCAAGTGCAAGAACGATGGCAACGAGTACACCAAGGCAGGCAAGGTGCCTGACCCCAGCAAGAGGCTCATGCATCGTCAGGAAAGCTATAACGGAACCCTGCAAGTTGGCGGTATGTATCTTTTGGAGAGTGGCCAGTCAATTGTCTCGGCCCAGCCGCTGAGCATTGGGGATCGAGCGTTCAGGGTCAAGCGGCACAACGAGACGCTTTATGCCGAGTACAACCATATGCACATCCCGGACGACGAGCAAGGTCTGGAGCAATACGATTATATGATGGATAACCTATATCTAGAGGAGGATGTTGTAGTTGGAAAAGTTTGAAGTCTGGTTTGTGACGGGATTATCACACTATCCAAATGACCTTAGCAGGAGCTACCAATTAGTACTAAATGCGATTTAATGTTACCGTTGGAGATGGAGCAGAGCTGGGCTGTGGTGGAGGTGGCGGGATACCTGTACAAAGCTATACATCATCCAATCCTGTAATTGGACTCGAACATACGATTCTCGATAAGTGACGTTCGTGGGAGGGAAATCAAGATCGAAAAAAAGTCGTCAAACCTTTCTTTAGATGAGGTAAACAATAATTATCCAGTTTGGTACGCCAAGAATAAGAAGAAGGTCGGGTTTGCTCGTTCCCTTGTGAGCTCTACGCGTTTCGATTATGTAAACCAGCTCTATCTCTATCCACTCAACCATATTCACTAGTAGTACATTGTTAGTTTCTTGAATACTGATTTATGTAACTGTTTTGTGCCTGGTTGATGTGTCTTAGCGAAGCTGCCGCCTCTTAGTTCTTGTGACTTGAAGACACCAACTTTGCCTCATTCATATCCGCACTGTTCCTCTCTCTTACTCACTTGTCGGTTCCAGAACAACACAAGATCAAAGATTGATCTGCGCTAGCATGCGTGGGGCCACTACCCCGGCAGTAAGCGACCCCGCTTCTCGCTAGCCTATTATGGTGAACCAGATCTGTACCATATCTGGGCACCAGATGCACATGGTTATTACTTTTGCTTACTTATGCTTCGGAGTGATACTACCTTAGGTATAGAGTACGCCATCACTAGGGTTACGTATCTGATGACGTGCGCCTCTGACGTACGCACACGGTACGTACCGTACATATAACCCCGCGTAGGATGCAAGCAATTTCCCAGTGTAACACCATTGGCAAGTTCCTTCTCCGTATCATCTATCACAAGTACAATGTCTACCCTCGCCGCCCAAAAAGCAACGACCCAAGCCGTCATCGACGCATACAACGCATGGGACATAGAAAAAATATTAGCTGTTCGAGCGCCAGACTGTACAACACGAGTCCTTCCTGCATCCATGGGGAGACCGAATATGAGCAATAGCGAGTACCGCGAACGTATGAATCAAGTAATGTCGTGCTTCAGGAAGTTCACTGTAACGCACACCGAGTTTTGCATGGGAGACTTGCAAGAGACTAACGTCGTCTTAGCTTACCATTCACGAAGAGGTGCATGATGCGGACGCGCATAAGTGTATGATGCACTTGTCCAGTACATCCGAGACTGACATCGGACCGTATACGAACGAATACGCACTGATCTTGCATTTGACGGACGACGGGAAGCAAGTTATCAAGTTTTTGGAATTTGTAGATTCGGCTTACTCCACGAAATTCTTTGCGGCGCTGGCCGAGGCAGGACTGGGGAAGTAGTGGAAGTCTACGGGGTCGCGATTCTAGACAGGCCTGAGTTGCTGATATGTAGTTTTCGCTGTGATTTCCTTGTATATACAACTGCGGCTCGTTAATAGTGGTTTCTCTTACTCGCTCTACTACTGTCTGTACTGCCGTATCCAGGATACAGATAGCACGTTGCTTGTCGGCAGGTGAAATTAATTGTGAAGAAACATGGATTGCCGCATAATCTTGTTATTGATCAGGACAGAACAGATGGGATAGATACAAATGTACGAAATGGATATCAAGAGAAATATCGATGGAGAAGATGATTATTCTATCGCTTCTCGAAATCACCTCCAGGCTTCCCCGGCGAATGCGTCTGCACATGATTATCAAACTCTTTGCCCGAAAATTTGCCCTCGCGGACTTTATTCTGGTTTTTGTGCGCCGCGATGCTATGTTTTTCAACGCTATCGCCATGGCGGTCTTCAACAGGCTTGGGTACGTCAGAGGCGTAGGCGGATTCGTGGCGGTGCACTGAGTGGGTGGTATTGGGGGGATCTGGGGATGCTGGAGAGGCTGGGGAGGCGGATTCGGTTGTGGTGTAGTAGAGGGCTGCGGCACCGATGGCGGCGGTTGTGGTGAGCCTAGGGGGAGTTAGTACAATGTGCGTCGTTGAGATGTACGCGAAAAAAGAAATTGATGGGATCTCAACTACTCACCACGTCAGTCGCGATGATATTTTTAGCGTTTCCTTGGTGCGCTGATCATGGTTCGTCGCATACAGTCTTCTCGCTGCTGGACATCTGACCTGGCATGGTGCGCGGGACAGAGCTCGTAGTGAAATTCTCTTTGTGAACAGCATTGTGTAATATCGTAGATGACGTAGGAAGCCAGATCGTCTACATGCAATACTATCTCGCGTTGAGAATCGTCAATGGCGAGATGTGGTTGTAGATGTATACATATCTCGTTCGCTCGCTGCAAGGTACGGTACACCAACTACGTCATCGGCTTGTTTACGCGCTGTTCTTGGAACGACGCGTTTGCGAACATGCCTGCGCACATCAGACCACCCAAATCATGTGATGGCATTTACTTCACTCCTTCGCGCTATTCCTTTTCACGTTCTCATAATCGTCATCGCCTTGACGTAGACTTATGACAGCTGGCCCAATCTTTTCGGGGTCCAACACGAATGCCTTGACAGCGACCGGCTCGTCCGTGGGGTGTTGATGCCGAGCGTCGTAAAACACCAACACGGCTCCCGTTTCCATCCAATCGCTGGAAATAATTCCAAGGAATCCAAGTGGGTACCACTGCGGGTCGTTGGCGGAGCGGGGGCCGTCTTTGTTAAACTCCTCATGGTACCACCGTGCGGCGTCTGGTGCACTTCTCTCGTGGAGCTGCCAAGGTTCAGGAACAGCTGCAGCGTAGCCCATCTCTGCCAACTCCGATTCCTCGTAGCCGAGATCCGCCTCAGCTTGTTGATTGATCACTCGGGTGGCTTGCTGGAGGTCGGAATTGGACACCCCCGAGCCGAGTGCAAAAACAGGGAACGATGACGAGTAGAATTCGGCAAACGTGTTCTGAGAGGTAAATTGCTGAAGCGGTTTTGGTGCAACTTTCAATCCGTTCAGAGCTTCGACAAAAGCCGCAGCCATCGTGACATGTGGTGGGAGGTGCGGCTGAGAAGTTATGACCTGAGAGGTGCGGCTGAGAAATCCTTGCCTGGAATGTGCGACGCTATGCTACGCTCGGTCGCATGTATCTGGCCAATTACCACTGCCTTTATCGAGCATATGCTGTACCTGGGGACACCAACAACAATCTAGTCGAGCTACGTTACCTCCTTCGTTTCGGTTTAAGTTCTCGGCCATTATTTACAGCTCCCATAAAACTCTCAAAACTAATCTCATACACTTCAAATATCCACAATTACTCTAAACCATCCAAATTTCCGCCTTGCCCGAGAATGGAGTCTAGCACAAAGTATGAAGCTGTTCAGAACGCCGAAGAATGTACCGGCCAGATTGTGATGGAGACCGATCAGGAAGAGAGCATCTTGCTTGCATGGTGGAAAGAAATCCTTGCAATCGTCGTAGCCATCGGTACCATGATTGGGCTTATCAAACTCTTACTCTTCTACAACAACAAAGAGCTGCCTAAGTGGAAAGGAAACCTCACGCTCAACTTTGTTGCAAGCCTCCTTGTTGTTCTCCAACGTGGTATGCTGATGATCGTCATCGTTGAAGGTAAGCAATACAGACTGACCAAGGTGTACACATTGACCTTGCTATAGTTATCAGCAACTCCAAATGGTCGTGGTATAGACGCCGACGTCCATTGAAAGATCTGATAACCATTGATGATGCCGGTAAAGGTCCTGTGAGTGCTATACAGCTAATGTTTCGCCTACCATCGAAGTAAGTTCAAGTTTGCCCGAAGAGCTTCTTGCTGTCTGCGGTACTGATTATCCCAATAGCTTGCTCGCTATTCTTGCTGCTGCAGTCGCCATACTTTCTTTTGGCATGGGGCCGCTCACCCAACAAGCCGTTCAGGCTGTTCCGTGCAGCCTGGTCAGCAAAGGGGCACGCGCTTCCATTCCTGTTGCTCAAAATGTTGACCACATGAGCTTCCGTTACGGCGCACATTCGTATACTCTCAAACCAGCCAGCGTCGCGAAGATGTTCTCAGGGCTAACAAGCCCCGATGGAACGGATTGGAAGCTGGACGCGGATTGTCCCACCGGACAGTGCACATTTAAGGCAACTTACAACATTACCCATTCTACCATGGGCATATGTAACTCCTGCATTGATGTCACATCGAAAGTCGAAAACAAGCACAACGAGTATAACCTTACAACCGTCTCTCTGCCCGGTTCCACACGAAATATCACTTCAGGTAGCGACGCAATTGGTGTTACCAACGAGTACAATCAGAGTTGGACTAGAGGGATGGAAACTCATTTCGACCGTGTCGCACCGTCCGCGTTCTCCGGGTTGACCATTATGTCCTTTACACTCAACGGATGTATACCCAACGGCACGGATCACCTGCCATCGTGGTATGGTTCTATATGTCAACCAGGATTGGAAAATAACCCTTACTACACAATGAACGTCGTAGCCTCCAGTTGTGTAATCTACCCGTGTGTCAAGAACTTTTACGGCACTGTGTCGAACGGCAAGTTCCAGGAGACGCTCATCTCAACCGTACCAGCTCAGGAGTTCAAACCAGAAGACCCATTCGGCAAAATTACCATTATTAACAGTCCGTGTGTTTCCGACAACCAAACTCTTGACAACACTGTGGATATCTCGACTCTTCCCAATAACGCTCCCAACACCTTCCAGATTGATATCTTGGGTCGCAACGTCAGCGTACCGGTCAATTGTCTTTATCAGATGTCTGGGGTGGACGCCTTAGCATTTGGCGAGTTTTTTAATGAGTATTTCGACAACTCATGTTCGTTCTACGACCGGGCCGATATCGACAGCATTCTATGCACGAGGAATAACTGGTATATGAACACCCTTTACAACGGCGGCTTCGCGAGCCACGCATCCATTTCCGCGGCTGTGAATAGGATCACTGACGCTGCAACTAACATGTTTAGGTTGTCAGGCCTAAATTGGGAGAGGACCGCTCCAGCTAATGTATCTGGCGATGTCCTCCGGGAAACTGTCTGCGCAAAGCTTCAGATCCAATGGTTGCTGTTCCCCATCACTCTACTGAGCTTATCGGCGATGTTGCTAGCAGCGACACTAGTGTTAGAATTTTCCCAAAACGGAAGAGTAGGAGCTGTGCCCGTTTGGAAGTCTTCTATGCTTCCGCTCTTATATCATGGGTTAGGGAAACTAGACGACGAGCCGAGAGACAACTTTCCCAGAACCCTGAAAGAGCTGGAGAAGCGAGCCGAGGAGGTAGAGGTCCGGTTAGGGATGGGAGAAACGCACTGGGGGTTGATCAAGGAAGGGCTAATCATCGAGGGACGAACCCCGCAGGAACAGACCAAGGCGAGGAAGACCGAAGAGGGACACGTAAATGAGGGATAGAACAGGGAGGGTGCAGTTGTCCATGACAGATGGTCTCGTAGCTAATAACTATACTGCAGGGATCGACGTTCGCACTGATGCCGGCATGTCACGCGCGATGATCTGCAATAACTGGGCTGTAGGAAATTATGGCCGCATTGTGGAACAGAAATCGAAGATTATGTTTGTGGCTTCATGGAGGCTTGAAAATCCAAGCAATACCTATCTGTGGGATGAGTTGCCGCTAGTACAGGGCTATCATTCCGGGCGCGGTCGGTCTTCTTCCCATCCAACGTCACACCAAAGACCTAGATGATCGCTGAAATGTGCTTTTGGAATCGATTCTGTTGCATCGACCGAGGTCTTTTCGCTACAGAATCTCAACTCGCTCGTTTGCAGTATGCCCATGCCTGAAGGGCTAAGATTAAACAGAGCAACCTTGTCGAATCGGTTTGACGGGAAAGACTGTTCACCATATACACCCCAAGTGTGACCTGGGCTGTTTGGATGAAGTTGTGTCCACGCATCGGTAAGATCGTTGGCGCGTACAAGGTCGTCGTCTTCTGGGGGAACGGGATTGAAGTCGCCGGCGATGATCCCGCGGCCAGCTGCGCTGAGGTAAGACGCGCCGATGGAGAGTTGGTGTGGCCTGAGTGACGGGTTGATTGCCAACGAGTCCAAGTGGGCGTTGATAAGTCGAATACGGACGGAATTTCTACCGGGGATGTGATTGCTCGATGATTTAACGATCAAGTCGCAGCACAGGGCGTCTCGTCCAAAACGACTAGGTAGTGAGATCCTCCAGATGGCACCTAGCATGATGACATCTGTAGCTACCCACAACTTGGACACTAGGGTGATGCTGATGAACTTTTGGTTGCCAAAAGCGGAGGCATCGGCATCGCTTGTGTACCAATCTTGCTGTATCCAGGAATCTTCAAGCAGTGCTGTAAGTGCTTTCCTCGATACCTCTTGCAGAAAAACAACACCTGCAGCTCCTGTAGTTTTGATAACCTCCAATAGTGCAGACACACGAGACTTTGGTAACGGTGCATCCGCATTTACGTTCCAACTCACGATGCGGAATGAGCCCGCCCACTGGTGTCTGATTCCAGGCCGAGGAAATTTGTGGCTGACAAATGGCATCCACTGCTCTTGGTCAAAGTTGTGCCACTTTTGGAAGGTAGGCGATGCTGTAGTTGTTGGCAAAGGTGTCTGTTGCCACCATGATTTGATGTGGGTGCGGATTTGCGATAGCACGGCGAAATCGAATTTGTAGTGTTCGCGAGAGCGTGTGAGGCGCAGAAGGGTAAGGTGAAGCCGTAGCTGTCGATCGCAGTAGTTAAAGTGGAAGGGAGTCGGCGGTCTACAATAAATGCTCATGTTGTGGAGAAGCTATTGTAGCGTACCGGTGTTGGCTGTTCTAAGTTAGCGTCGATACTGTACCAACCAAACGGTACGTTACGTAGGAGCCTAAAATAAGCCTTGGCATATTCTGAAGCTACGAATCACGATTTTTAGTGTTGAACGACAACCGACCTTTGCGAACTCGCAGAAAATGTCAGTTCTGGTCATCACTTACAATTTATATCTCTCTGTGGGGCCTGATATGCGTACATTGCTACTCCGCAAACTATGTTGCACTCTATCTCACCTACATCCCGTGCACTGCAGCTAGAGACGAACCCCAATCGGTCGCCACTCGGCCTCATCATTCATTTCCTGTAGCCACAACTTCAAGCCATCCTTCATGTTGTCGGTCATAGTGTCTTGATCCAAAAATTCCCCCTCAAGATACATTGCTACTTGCAATGCAACGATGTCCAACGTGTCGTTGCGCTTCTTTGGACCCTCGCGGCGAGACTTCTCAGCCCAGCCCGCCAACTTAAGCTTCAATAGTTCGTTCCGCGGCAGAGAGAGCCCACAGCCTTCTGGCAACTGGACCAGTGCATTGCGAATGGTCTCAAAGCGGGGGAAACTGCCCCATCTGGCAGCATTGATGTCAATCTCGAGAAAACAGCGACGCTGATATAGGATGTTGTCTTTGTCTTCTTCTTCTTCCAGGATTGTAGCACAGACGTATTGTGAATTTGTCTTGCTCCAGAAGAGCGGCTCATCGTCGAGCCAGTCGTGCGGGTCCGGCAAGGCGTTTGAAGAATTCTCAATAACAACGTCTACGTCGCCGGTGGTTCGTGGGGTCCTTGCAAGGAGCTGACACGAGACACACCCGAAAAAGTAGTACTGACGTTCACGATTCTTTAATGCGACAACGATGTCGCGCATACAGTGGTGAAGCGATTCTCTAGTTGGCTGTCGCTTGCTACCCGTTGCGCGGGCCTGGTCGTAGATATCTGTATACTGCTTAGCAATGATTCAAGACACATCTTCCATCCGTAATTTACCTTGGTCTGCTCAAACACGTTGCCGAGTGTGATGTCTTGACTCTTTATCGAGGACATTGTCGACGTTGAAGATTTGTTTGCTATGAGGCAAGAGAGATAGAAAGGTGGTGGGGAGGTGAGTGGAAAGGTGGGTAAAGAGGTGAGCGGAAAGTCGGGTAGAAAGGGCTGTGTCAAAGAGCTAATCAAGACAACCTTTACCTGCAGGCTTGCGGCAAACTATCACAAAGCGAAGGTGAGGTGGAGGCACGATGTAATGTGTTCGTGTGCAGTTGCTTCCCCGAGGCCGCCCTTTCCCATGCAGCATCATCTCAATATTTAGCCATGGGAAGATGAACTCAAGAATGTTACTCTCTGGGACATATTTGGGTACGAACCGGACTATGCGAATCCTGGTACATTCAAAAGAAGCTTTGCGCACTTAGAAAGCGGTTGTGGGAGTGGCCAGCGATAGATGGAGGTTTTGTCCCAGTTCTAATGATAGCTGCAACTGGCGACACAGCGATCGAGCAGGCAGCAAGGGGTGGATGCTTTGGTGGAAGCAAACACTTTCTAGAAGAGCTGAAGAGATTGAACGTATGCTTTGGAGAACTCATATCGACTAGCATAGCAGATGCTGGCGAGCTGGGACCAGGCAAGACCGAGTGTGAGGCTGCAGCCATAAGCTTTTTGGAGGATCAAAATGGTGTTGAGAGTCAGGAAGTAAGGTCATGTCATGCCGCAGCGGCATCAGGAGCGGCGCCATACGAGACCAAAAGTAAAGGTCTTCACGCGTCATGCTGTATGACTGACGCCTTTAACCAAAACCAGACTCATGCACATGTGTCTTATTGTATACCTTTAACCTTTTCATCTTACAAAAAGAGAAGCACAAGACGCGCTTTCTTCCTACGTACATTTCCTCTCTATGGAGGGGCAACAAATGGCAAAAACATACAACAGCGGGGATTCGCTAGTGGTCACCAACCTAACTACTAATCCGCCGGTATCTTGCTTAAATAGGGCTGAGCGAACGGGAAGCCTTGTTTTCTCCCACAAAAACCCTTAATTTTCCTGTATACGGTAAGCTTGACGGCACCGTCCACTGTAAAGCGGTGTATTAACTCCTGTTTGCGTAGGGCTGTAAAGTAAGCGCTAATCCAAACGGGATCAAAGAACTATGCGCGAAGGAAAAAAAGTAAGCGTTAATGTAAAGGCAGCGATGCGGGCGCGAGTAGGACTATCTAAGTGGTTGAACTATTATTGGCAAGCGCCCACTACGAGTACGCTCCGTCCAACGAGATTCTGCAATCTATTTACAACTTTATTGGCTTCCTGTACGCTTTGCCATCTTTGATCATGCTGTAGTGTACCCAGCCTGTTCCCCGATGTTGATACGGCAAAGGTGAGGTTGAATCAAGTAACGGTCGTTGCAACGAGTTGAAGTACATAGTTATGATTGATTAGAGGAGGTGGGCTGCAGCTCGCGTACGAACTGAATTCCACCCCACGGCACGGGCCACGCACGTAGTCACGTGCTCGCCACGTACGTACGGTGGCTCGAAACTAAGAGCAACCAACACCCGAAAAAGGCATCTATTGCCGCGAATCAGGTGCTTGCCTCAGCTACCTCGTCATGATAATTCTTCAACAGCCATTTCGCATAGAACAGAAAACCGACCCATGTCTCTATTGGTGATTAGCTGCCATAGCAAGTCCGCCTCTTCGCTCTCCTATGCGGCGCGACCTTCGCACCCTCATCCCAACTGACAGCTTCTCCCCTCGTACGGTCGTCGATGATCGCCTCTGAGACTACATTATCTGACCCCTCCACGAAATTTTGCGTATGACCACGCTGCAGTTGCCACCTTGAGCACAGCCTCAGATGTAATTTCGGGTACCCCATTACCATATAGTGCGTAGACTGTTCCAGCGAAGACAGCACCACTGATTGCAAGACTAGCGATGTAACTTCGTTGAGCAGGCTGTGGTTCATTGAGCGGAGGTTCCGTTGTATGTGTGTATGGAGATGGTTCATCGAGCAGTAGCTGAGTAAGCGGTGATTGAGCCAGTGTTGATTGAGCGGACAGAGAGTGGGAGGGTGCTGCTTGTGAAGTCGTTCGTGGGGTAGACTCGCGTCGGTGATGATCAAGCTCGCCCCTCCGTCGCTCGGCTACCCAGTCAGGTATCGTTGTCGTATTTGAACCCATCCTCTGCGGGGAGGAATATCTTGCCGACCTGCGATTTTCTTCGTCTGACGACTCGTATTGCTGATTTCCGAGTGAAGCCATGCCGAGGCTACAGAAGCTAGAAATCAGCCAGACGAACGATCGATGAATATGCGCAATCTAGTATTCGTCGGCGCGGTATAGATGCGTACCTGTGAAAGGCGTTTCGAAGAGGATTTTCGTCTGTGATAGGTCTACTTTGAGCAGGCTTCGATTTGGACAACTTCGCCATGTCGTGAATATGAATGCGTACAACGTTTTCGGCTACTTGGATGATTGATGTGTGATTTCAGGGTTGAGATGTCCTGACCATGCGATGCACGCAAATGGAGGCTTAAGATCGAATTTAGCCGGAGTAGGTGCGAGGAGCTGTCGTGACGGCTGCCTAGCCGGTGGAAAGCCGCCGTGACGGTCACCGCGAACCATGGACACAAGTGACGCGCAAGGAGGCCCATACGCCCTAATCCTCGTACAATGTAAATGACCAGATTCAGGTTTTGAGATCGTGTATGACGAGCTGGAATCACATGCATGTTGCTTGGCAGCCACCCATGGACCTTACTGTGTAGGCACATTCATGCCACGTCGCTCCAGTAGCATTACATTCCGACATCTGGAGCAAGCCACAGCGGTTAACAACAGGGGTCGTGTTGAAAGTGGTGTGTCGATGTCTACTCAGCCCCGAGTGGCAACCAAAGCAACACCGTATCATGACGTCGGAGTTGGTGCGGCGGTCGTCCTTCGAGCGATCCGAACTTGATGCCAGAGAGCGGGCCACCTGCAGTCGCAACAGGCGGGGTCTGCTTCATCTGGACGGACGTCTTGCGCTCGAGTCCACTGATATAGATGAGGCTGATCCGTTGCTCTTCTTCGTATGTCGCTGCGGGATCGATACTAGGTCCGTCTCCTATCATTTAAACATCTTGAGTATATCTATTGGAACTTCTTGCTTACGGAAACCGCCGAGCCCACATGGCGAGATACAGCAACATCACTATTGTCGCACCCGAGGGCACGACCCAGCAAAGCGACGATCATCTGGTCTGCCTACCTGCGGACTGGTCAACAGTATTGCGCTTCTTTCTTTTCAATTACGTCGCTCATGCTTTCACGGTCTGGAGTCGACCTGGTGAGACAGCCAGCGAGAAAGTCTTCAGTGCCGTGTTGGCTTTCTTCTTACCTGTATCTGGTCTCGGTCGTGGCATCGACGCGATTTATCGTGGTGCTTTGTTGGGGCGTGGTTTATGGACAAATCTGTTTGGCTCTGCAACAAACGCCACTCAGGTTCGCACGGCGGTACGGGCCGGGGCATTAGGGATCCTGGTCCGAACGCAGATCTGGAAGGGCGAAACACGGGATACTGCTAGAAATTATTGCTTTGCACTGAACGATGAGAGATGGGAAAGTTCAAAGTTGAGAGGCGTGCTGTGAGTCAAAGTGCACCGCGGAGCGAAGTCAATTTTACTAACGCGAAAGTGTCGATCAGCTGTCAAGTCCGAGCGTCGATCCGCTCTCAAGTCCAAGTGTCGCTCGACAACAACTCGCAAACGTTCAGCGACGCGTATCAGATCGAAGTTGATGGAGATGAAAGTGCTATTCGACCCCCAGACCTGTCCTCGAACCGCCATGTCAACGGAATCACATCAACCCCAGAAAGATTTGGTTATCGTATCATGGAATTACCACGCACATCTGAAAATCTCATTGTCACGCCCAAAGACCAAGAAGAAGAAGGCGGAACCGAAGAAGCAAATGGCGAAGAAACGGCGAAGTTGCATATTCCACAAGCCTCGAATGTAGCCGTGGCACTCATTGCAGTACTACAAATTGTATACGCTGGGTACGGTGTGTTAACAGTCACGGGTGATCAGTTCGACCGCTTCGGCTACTCAGCCTTCCACCTGACCGTCCTCCCTTACTTGGTCATGTCTGTCGTCAATCTCGTAGGAAATTTGCTCACGCCCACGTATCCCGGAATTACTCTCGTCGGTACAGCCACCTCAGACGAGGTCCATCGACGAGCAGGAATTGTCCAAAGCACTATTGGTTACATCGAAAATCTCTCCAGTTTTGAGGAGACCACTAATAGTGCTGATGAAATGGGAAATTACACAGTAATTGTGTACGAGTGCAGCCAGAACATGACCCGATATGTGCAAGACTCGGATTATGAGAATACACCTATGCACTACGACAATTCTATACCGCACTCTTTGCAAATCTGCTTCGACAAAGAGTGTCGGCGTACCCACAAAGGCATTCTCAAAGTTCCCTCTGGGCGGCCAAAGCCAGTCAAACATCCCTGGGCTTTCTGTTGCAAAGGTCCAACTCTGTTCCTTGCCGTCGCCAGCCATATCGTACCTATAGTCTACATCGGCGTCAAATATCCATATCCGTCCACCCTAATTCAAAAACTTGTCCTCCCACTTTGGGTTCTATTCGGGGATATAGTCGGCATATATATCTTGTTGAAAGGTGTTCAAGTATCTACCCTGGGACAAATGCGTCTCTGGCTATGCGAAAAACTTTTCTGTGGGCTATCGCTGACGGTGGAGCAGAGGCATTCCGCATCGAAGTTGTCACACAAACCATGGATCCTGATGGTATTAGGCTTATTAGGTGTTGCGCTCTGTGGATGCAACTTCTACATCGTCGTTACCCAGATCCTGACTTTGGGGCGCTGCATCAAGATCTCCGACTCGCTGTGATCCACTACGCTTGAGTACCTGGGTACAGCAAAGTATGTTCATATGTTCACGGGCAGAAACTTGGGGATCGGCAAGCAAGTCTCTAACGGCAACAAACTTGAGTATAGCCAAAGATACGCGAAACAGTTACAAATATTCACTCTGCAGATACAGCCGACTTCCGACTTCTGTTGTGCGGCGGCAAGAATACGTGCTATATGTTCTTCCTCCCTAAATGGTGACCTACTCGTGATAGCCTTTGACAAACATATCGATGAAGATCGATGCTCCAATCAGTGCCTAGATCGCGAACAACGACTGATTCGGTGCGACGACATCAAGCTTGACCGACGACAGGATTCGGGCGACCAGCAACCAGATTTTAGGCTCCCACACCTGTGCCGCGGAACATTTGATTTGGATATTTACGTCAGCACTAATAGTCAACTAGCCAATGGCCGACCCGCAATCGGTAGAGAGTAGAGAACAAGAAGGTATCCGGACAATAGACGGTAGTATTAAGAATGGTGTCCGATCGCTGATGTCGAGCTTCTCCTCGCGGAGTCGCCCTAAAATACTCAACCCTAGCACCGATTACCTAACACCGAACATGTGACAAGCTACTACACCACAGTATCTCTATGATGAGTACAAATATCACATGGAAGTGGGAAGGAAGGACAGTCACTGGCTTTGCTTCCGAACTCAGTCAAGGGCGCATCATCCGATCAAGGCTTCAGTACGCGTGGGCTACGGAAACTGGGACATCAACACCCTTGAGTAGCCATCGGACGGCGCACTCGAGGTGTGAACAACTATGGAGTCATCTCTTCTATAAGGGTTTCGACAATTCACTTGGACAAAATCATAGCGGGAAAGCCGAGCCAATATCTACTCCACCTCTTTGGAGAGTAACGAGATGATAGCGGAATCAGCTTTGAGAAATCCAATCAAGTTGTCCTCTAGATCTTTGTACTCAGATAGCAACAAGTCCCAATCAGTGGGCTTGTAGTATCTGGCAGTAAACATTCTTAATTGAGTATCGGAGGGTGTGGCAGGTCGCGAAACTGCCGAGGTACAAAATTGTGGGGAGAGGGTTTCGTGTCAGTCTGAGGTGAAATTACGACCACTAGATCAAGATCTGCACGACCCACCAACTGTTAATATACAGGATGATCTATTTCAAGTAGTATGGTTGGTCTGGTGCCGTTGCATGCTCAGAGCCATTGTCAGCTGACTTGGTAGAGAACACCCACAACCAGGCTAGGCATTTCACGATCTATCAACAATTACCAGGCGGATTATCGCGGCGAATTGCAACGTGATTTGCGTTTTTCAAAGCTTGTATTGTAATCAAATTGGTCTAACTTGTCGAACGCAGGGATTCTTACCTCTTCCAAGGCATTTGTTGTATGGTAGTGGGATTCTTGGACACTGCGCACTGCCATATCCAGTCTCCCTAGAAGATGGCCGACTAGGAAGAATCTCATACGTCATTTCTTATTCTAACACTTATGGACCTGTCCTGTTGAACAGATGAGTGTACATGACCCACTCCCCAACGTATGCCGAGGTCGTTGTAGCGGACGTTAAATGAGTTGTGGCTTGTCGGATGTTTATTTCGAACCGCCAAGTCCTCGAGTGTTTCTTTTGCCTCTCTTCCTCGCGATCATGTCAAGCACATCCCAGTGAACCATCAAAAAGCTCACGTATCGCATCTCTTCGTCGACTTTGCGAGCCGAGGCACACCGTAAGGCGTGTTGCAACGTCGTTGAGATGTGGGGAACGAGGACCGACGTTGTCATTGATGAGTTCCACGTCAGGCAACGATATGCAGCTGCCACTCCAAGCAAGCGGATATATAATCTGAATATGTGCTCAAAATTCTTATAGGTACCTGCAGAGATTACTTCAAGGCAACCACTCTTTGGCAGTCAAACTTTGACATCCTTTCGTTATCATTCATCTTTAAGATCCAATCCCACCTCATCGCTCTTTTCATCCTCTCCTTCAGAACCAACATGAAGGTCTCATCACTTATCAGCTGCTCTGCCATCTTTGCATCAGCCTTGGCTTTCCCTACCTATGGCAATGTCAACGCCCGCCAGACCTGGCAGCCTAGGAATTGGACGGCTCCAGGTCCTAATGATGGTTAGTCGAGTCATCTGAGCGCAAATCTCTGGTCGTGGTAAGAACAACCCACTGATGAGTGACTCAATAGCACGCGGACCATGTCCTGGTCTTAACACTCTCGCCAACCACGGGTACTTGCCGCATAGCGGGCGGGAGATCACACGCGATATCCTTGCTGATGCAATGCTCGAGGGCTTTAACATCGCCAAGAGCGACGCCATCATCCTCTTCTCACAGGCCGTACGCACCAACCCGAAGCCGTTCGCACGTACGTTCAACCTCGACACGTTGGGCCGTGAGGGCGTACTGGAGCATGACTTCAGCCTGAGGTAAAAATACCATTCTTCGATCCCTTAGCATGTCTGACATGTCAACCACCTACAGTCGCTCTGATCGCTTCTTTGCCAACCCTATCCCATTCAATGAAACCGTCTGGGCTGAGACAGCCTCCTTCTTCAAGACACCAGAAATCACCATACAACAGCTGGCCGACGCCCGCATGGCACGACTCGAAACGTCGAAGAGCACCAACCCTCAGCACAAGACATCGTTGTTGGCTGATGGCTTCAGTTGGGGTGAATGCGCCTCTTTCTTTGAGATCATGGCTGATGGCACCACGAGCACTGTGAGGAAAGACTTCATTGAGTTCTGGTTGCGTAAGTTTCAATACTTCTTGAGTGGCTATACAGAGATTAGTTGCTAACGTGCATGTGATGTAGGAAACGAGCGCCTGCCTACTGAGATCGGCTGGACTCGCCGTCCGACTGTCATGGAGACTAGCGAGCGTACCAAGTTCACACGTCTTTTGATGGAGGCTGCTGGCCAGGGCACTGGCCTTTCCTCGTTGGCGTGAGCAACCTTTGCAGCTTCTAGCTTATTCTCACTGGCTAGAAGCTATATTGCGCATCCAGCTCATGAGATTGATCTCTGACCATGCAGGCATGTAATTTGGAACATACGCTGGATCAAATGTTAGTCGACATGGATACGTAGGTAGAATCGTACTGTGAGCAAGATAAAACTGCATGACAGACATCGCACCTTCCCCGCCACCTTGTTTCGTTTTGCAGTACTTTACCTGCCTCTATGCATTTGACTGTTCGTGAAGCCTCTCATTTGTCTTGTGTTGCTTGCGCCATTCCTCGGCATACTTGACTCCGAAACCGTGCTGAAAGACCGCCCGCACCTCCTCCAGGCTCATGTTACTGGCTTCAGGAAAGCAAAAGTAGACAAACATACATCTAAAGAAGCACATTGCTGCGTAGAAGCCGAAGGTTCCTGATGGAGTGATACTCTTCATCATAGTGAGGAAAGCGGAAGATACGATGATGTTAGGTCCCCACACAAACATGTTCATGAACATGGTACCCATGCTTCTGACTTCCATAGCAGGGAACTCGTTCGCCTGCCAGGGTACGCATCCCAGGCCAGCGGCATAGAAAGCCACGAACAAGATCGTAGCTACCAGAATGATATATGCTGGCCAGCCGATTTCGTCGTTGGTCAGCTGCAGAATCCTGGTGTCGAAGGGAATGTAGTTGAATACCACTGCCGCCAGGACGAGACATACTGGCATTCCCCACATCGTCCAAAGTAGTAGCCTACGGCGACCGATGCGATCGATGAGGAAGATGGAGAGGACAGTAAAAATCCAGTTGACCCCAGCAACGACTGTCCCAACAGCGATGGGATCGGAAAAGCCGACGATATCGAAGAGTGTCGAAGAAAAGTACATTAACGTATTGAAGCCGCACATCTGTTGGAAGAGCATTATGCCGCAGGCAGTGGTAGCGGAGCGCAGATTGGATGGTACGAAGAAGAGGGTCTTGAGCGATCTGGTGACTGTCATCTCTTCCTCCAGTGCCTTAGCCTGTGCGACACCCGTCTCGATAGACAATATCTTAGTCGTGATCTGCTCTTCAGTGGCGTTGGGGATAAATTTGGCGTATGAATTAGAAGCATTGCTCCATCTTGTTGTGGTACATCAATTGGCGAGGGCTCTCTGGGCACGTGAAGAGAAAGAGCCCGAGCAGGATGGATGGTACCACACCCAAGCCCACCATGTATCTCCAGCCGTGAGAGACGTGCTGGAAAGCTGCGTTGAAGGCATATGCGAGGACAGAACCAGTGCCGAGGAAGATCATATCGACGGAGATCATCCGTCCGCGAAAACGAGCGGGAGAGATCTCGCCAATATACACGGGTACGATCCGTTCAAGGTCAAGAAATCAGTCTCTTGATTGCCGATGCGTCCTAGTACCGATATGACTCACCATAGATGCAGATCCAACGCCAAGTCCAATTAGAAATCGACCGACCGACATCTGGGCAATGCTGTATGAAGCGGCTGTGAAGTTCCCCATGGGCTATGCATCGGTCTGCGGGGTGCAAGCGGGACTGCGCAAGAGAATTGATGGCGGCTCAGTTGTAGAGGTCGAGCTAGACCATTTTGACGAATAGGAAAGTGGCAGCGACGCTAGCCAGTCAATGCGGCAAGGCTCTCCGGATCTAAGGTGCGGGCTACGTTAGGCTCTTCGCTCATTGGCCAGAGTAGCCGACAGTGTTGCCATTCCCGGAATCAAATCGTATCGGAGGCCCTTTCTGCTTATGGCCTTTCTTAGCATAAGTTGTAGGACATCCAGACTTTCCAACAAGCAAGTAAAGCAAGTCACCGCTCTAAACTTGACTTGCTTGGTTCAAACATAGGCTTTACTTGACTTGCTTGGGGTGATTTTTTTACTTGCTTGACTTGCTTGTATTACTTGCAAGTACTTGGATTACTTGACTACTACAAAGAGATTAAGCTACATACAAATTACCAAAACTCAGTGTTCCACTCTAGTATGTTGTAATCTCCTACAAGCTGCTCATCTGAAAGCTTAGCCTCGCTACAGTTGTACGGTTTATAACCAGCTCGCACCCATGACCTTACTAATTGAAGAGCTGCGAGTAGCTCACTGCCCAGAGCACGTCGTTTAGGTTCAAGAAGGTCGCCAAGCTCACTGAAGAGGCGCTCACAGTCGCTGCTTGATGCTGGGATAGTCATGATATCGATTGCAAACTGCGCTAAATGCGGGTATTTCGGCAGTAGTTGTATCCAGTATTGGACAGGATTTCCATCTGCGTTGTACTGCTCCTGCGTCCACTGCGGCTCTTGTGTTTTCCAGCGCTCAAACTCGTCAAGTGGAGCCTCTCGGTCATTGTTGCGGCTAAGTATAGCAATAATTGCCTCGTCTATGTTGTTGCTACTCGGCGCAGTTGTATACCGCTGGCGTGCTCGTTGAGGTTTGTATGCCGCCCAAAGCTGTTGGAACGACGCTTTGGCACTAGTAAGCCAATCAGCTTTGTCTGCCCACGCCACATCGCAGTAGTTCTTGTAGTACGGGTGTAGGCAAACAGCGGCGTAGTAAGCGGGCGAGTCGTCGAGCTTGTTGTAGTAGTCGTTGGCTTTGCTCCACGCGGCGCGGAGGTTGACGTTGAGGTGATCCTCTGGAGCCTCGGCATGAGCGTTGAAGTCGACGTGCTCGAACGGGCGCGCCCGGGCCTCAAGCTTGCTGAGTACGTACTCAAAAACGGGTATAACCTCATAGATTGCGCCGTATTTGCCATCCTTAGAGCGTCCCTCGAGGCGTTTTGTGGCGTACTTGAGCGGCTCTAAGCAGTCCTGGTACTCTGCAATCACCGCCCAGTCAGCAGCTCGGAGCCCAGTTGATCTCATCCAGTTTGGGGCGTCGGGCCGCTTATTATTCCGCTGCGCAGCGTGCGCATCTTCAAGGATAACCCTATTGATATGATGCTCAGCGTACAAGTTATACGCGGCTTGAAGCTTGGTAGCGCGCTCAAAAGCAGCATAGTATGAGTTCCAGCGAGTGACGACAGGCTTGACTGGCTCGAGTACTTTGAGACGCCCTTCAGCAGGCAGGTTGTTGTTGGCAAGGCGCTGGTAGCCACGAAAAAGCTCGTACTGTTGCGGCGTTTTGATATAGTTGATGACGTCAACTAGCACTCCAATAGGGCCATCTTTCCGCCACTCTCGCATATACTGCTCCTCGGTATTGTACTGCTCTTGAGTGTTGCCGTAGGCGTCTTTGTTGGTGCCAAATATAATAGCCTGGCCGATGAGGTTAAGCGTGTGACAACTGCAGCGGAGGCGCCGGTGAGCGGACTCAAATTCGTACTCGCGCGCGAGCGCGGCGATCGCAGTGTCGTTGTTGGTAGCGTTGTCGAGTACAAAATAGCCTAATCGGTCGCTTGTTATTCCGTATGCTGAGAGCGTCGTCGAGATAGCTTTGGCAATAGCCTCACCGGTGTGGGCGCCAGCGAGCTCAGGCAGATCGATTGGTAAGTCTCGTATTATTCCAGCTGCGTCGGCAAAGTGAGCGACTACTCCAAAGAAGCCACGTTTACCACCCTTTGTTGTCCAGCCATCAAAGCTTACGTGTATTTTGCTTACTGAGCCTGACAGGGTGTCGATAACTTGCGGTCGTATAGACCGGAACAACCTCATCACAAAGGTAGAAACGCTGGTATTACTTACCCACAACGCTGCCTCTGCCTCTGGGTTGGCAAATCTCATCATCTCTCTAAAATCAGGCGTCGTAAGTTCGCTGAGCGGGTGGTTTCGGTTAACAAGCCACATGACAGTGGCTGTTCGAAAGCCCTCTACGTCGAAGTTTCCAAACGCGTTAGCAGTGTTTTGTTGTACGTCTAAACCAGCGTCAAAAGCTTGCCGCAACGACAGCTGGCCTCGAGCTCTCTGCGCTAACTTTGGGCCATCTTTCGTAAGGTTGTGGCCAGGCTTTGGTTGGCTGAGATGGGTGGCTGCTGAGGTTGTAGCCTGAGTAATGTTAAACAAACCACCACGGCCAGCGTCGATAGTTTTGTGTACATGGCAGTACTTGCACACAAACCAGATTCGAGATGTAGCATGGCGCTCAACAACGCGGTAGCCATACTGAAAGATCCAACTTTTTGGGCGCTTAGAACGCGCCAATGGCTTGATAAAATCAGGTAAACGTGCCCAGTCAATGCCGTCAAAGTTCTCAACTAGTGCGCTGTTTGTCTCATCCTGACCACCCTCTCCAGCCTCAGTTGTAGCCACCGTGCCAGCTCGGCTGCCCTCGGTGGGCGCGACAATCTCAGCCTCCGCCTGCGACTCTAAGAACTGCAACTCGAAGGTAGGTATTGGCGGCGAGGCGTTAGCCTGGCTTGCGGCAGCTAGGGTTTTGCGAGGTGATCGACGCTGAGGTCTAGGCTTAGATGCAGGCTTAGATGCAGGCTCAGGTGAAGCCTCAGGAGTTGAGGCGACGTTGTTGGTGGCAGCGGCTACTTTCGTACGTTTGCTCCGAGCAGAAGTTTGTGGTAGGCGACGTTTGGCCATATTGGGGGTATCAGGGCAGTATAAATCACTGGAAAACGCGTTGCTATAGGGGATACTGCATTGCGATAGGCTTCTAGACAGGCGTACGTCGAGATTGGAGCAATGCGCTAGACTAAGGCTAACGTTATTTGATAGCCGCTTAGCCTGTTTGGGACTCAACCGAGGCAACTGCAACACTTCAAAACCATCGCGACATCTACCGTACAGCAGTTTTAGCACCCTCATCACAGTAACGCTAAAACAACCAAGTAAACCAAGTAAGCCAAGCAAGCAAAGTATCTTGACTTGACTTGCTTGCTTAGCTGCCCAGCTCTTACTTGACTTGCTTGCTTGGTTTAAACCAAGCAAGTCAAGCAAGTAATCCAAGTCAACTTGCTTTTTGGAAAGTCTGAGGACATCTACAGTTGAAGATCGTGAACGGTCCAGCTTTTCCCTCGGGTCGCTCAGTTCGGCAGTTGCTCAAGATGCCTCCTCGCGGATGGTAAGTTTGATCGAGTGCGTGCCTTCAATCAGGAATTGACTCGTTCATTACAGTAAGACTTGCCAATTGCGGCATAAGAAGTGTGTGCAGTACATACGTCATTCGATGTTGCACCATGTCCATAGCTGAAGGACGCAGGCGTCGTCCTAGATTTCGGGAAGTGCAGATATTGCACCAAACATAATCGCCCGTGCATCTTGCTGGACAACGTACGCTTTCGTCCGGTGGCTGCGATAAATAACCGAGGGATAGGAGACAGCGAGGTCTCTTTGGAATTTTCCTCAGACCAAAACTGGGTGAAGATACCTAAATCATGTAAGTGGTCAGGAACCCAACTTGTTTCTGCAATGCTTCGCGAACCTAGCATTGTAGCCAGTACGCAGCATTGTGAGAGTATTCCTGGCGCTTAAACCAACTTTGAAACTGTCTAGTGTATTGACTTGAGTCTCAGTATTCTTCGTCCGGCCAGAGACTAAGTAGACACTTGGTGGTTCGCGACCTTCCCTGCCATGGGAAGGAGATGAAGTTGAGCTTGTTCCGACCATCCCGGACTTTGATCTGGGATGTAAAGCCGCAGAGATCGACTCGACAACAAATAAGAGCACACAGCCTGAAAGCAATGGCACTACGCAAAATGTTACTCCGGATGTGGACGCAAGTCTAATTGGTGCAACGCCTAGCGGATGTGTTGATCAAAGCGATGGGACTAGTCGATTGGACGATATTGGAACGGTGCTGAGCACAACATCGAACAACATGCCGCGGGGCGAGACCGATGGCTTCATGACACTCGACTGGAGCGTGCTTCCTTCTATACTGTCTAATCAGCAACAATGGCCTTTGCACAATGAAGGCGAGGCACGTCTGTTGCACCACTTCATTGTTAATTGTACGCCGTGGGTTGACATCTGCGATCCTAGTCGATATTTTGAGAGGGTCATGCCTCAACGTGCAACGCATTGCCGTGCAATGTTATGTGGCATACTTGGTCTGGCGGCGCAACATTTATGGTTGCTAGGGGTGATGGCGCATGATCTCTCACGTCAGTATATAGACACTGCGCTGGAGGAGCTGATTGTTGCGCTTGAGCATCCGCCGGCTCAATAGAATGAGGACTTCCTGGTCACGGTAAGTGCTCGAGTCCCTGCACGAATACATCTTTAGTCTTGAGTACCGGAGACCTATGGTTCTGGCCTTGTGTATGCTGATGCTGACTAAAAGCTTTAAGTGATACTTCTGCGCTTGCACGAAGAGATGAGCGAGGCCGATGACCAGTGTCATCATCTAGGCTCGGCCAGAGTTCTCAATTCAATCTGCTCATTCGCTGCAGATGGCGGTCTGCGAGAGGCCGCCAGTTGGATATCGTTGCGTAAGCATCTGATGGTATCGCTTGTCAAACAACAGCCGCTGGACCTAGACCTCTCCAATTACCGCTTCTCAAAGGTATTCGATTCCCCGCTGCAGGACAATGAGTCGTGGACAAATCGCATCATCTATATCTTCGCCAGTATCTTACAGCAGGCGCTTGACGATACTGAAAACCAAGGGTTGAGTGTGAATCAATGGACGCAGCTAAGATCAGAGGTGGACGAGTGAGCACAGACTCGACCGGTATCGTTCTGTTCCCTGCTAGAACATGATGCAAATGTCGGTGCGGAGTTCAATAGATCCTGGCCGTATCTACCTGTCGCTCTTGGCGTGATTGCTGTTGGACTACAGTTCTGGCATCTCTGTGAGATACTACTTATACTCTACTCTCTTCACTCTCGTTCAGGACTTACTGGCGCTCGACAACGTGTGAGGGATGATGCTGCCATTCGTAAGCATATTCGCATCGTCATTGGGTATGGCAAGAGCAACGCACACTGCCCGAACACGCTATTTCAAGGAGGTCACATTCTGGCT
Organism: Pyrenophora tritici-repentis; assembly: GCF_003171515.1. Lineage (NCBI taxonomy): Eukaryota > Fungi > Ascomycota > Dothideomycetes > Pleosporales > Pleosporaceae > Pyrenophora > Pyrenophora tritici-repentis. The sequence continues at coordinate 2,910,628 of NC_089393.1, forward strand.
GTCTGTGGAGCGTACATTGTAGACAAACTTGAACAAGATGCCTGTGTCGAGTATTTGAAATACTTTCAGTGCATCGTAGGGTGGCAAACTGAACGATCAATCACCGAGTTGCAGTACCTTTGGTCGCTGTGAGCTGCTGAGCGTAGTTGGTAGTCTTCTGCATATGTTTTGCAGTCAAACAACCTTTCGATGAGCTCGAATGATTGTGCTGTTGTGGTCTTGCTGCTTTAGACGGCTTCTTCCGCTACTAAGATGGCATGCTGCAGAGTCCGAACGTCATATCTCCGGAAAAGCTCAAAGACACTGACGCGTTAACTGGAAACCAAAGGCAGATGTGATCTGTCTGAGGAGGTGGGTGCGTTGTGGGTTGGCAAACAATTGTCGTGAGGAGAAACATTGACAGTCGCGAACGAAAGCCTTGCTACAAACTTCAACCTTCGGCAACGCACAACCTTCCCGACTTCACCTGTAAACTACAATTTTGTTTCGCTTCATGCTTGCACTGTGATTACACTTTCCTTGCGTCCAAGGTTCGCATGTTCACTCCAGTATATCGCCGCCAATGCTAGCAGTACTATAACAGCTACCTTCCAACATACAGTCTCAGTCTCCTTAGGAGATCTTTTTGATTTCGAGGACAAGCATGCCCCTTGCCTTTCACTATCATGACCTGAATGGCCAAGCGATTCGAAGTAGTCACAAACTGTTTCTGAAGCATATTGACGTGCCAAATTCGCTGGGGTTTGATCGTTCTTGTCTTTGCAACTTAGTTGGTGGGTTGCGCCTAGCTCTACGAGACGTTGAGCAGCGACAAGATTACCGCGCACGGCTGCGTGATGAAGTACCATGCGGCCCTCATTATCAGCCACGTCGAGATCAACATCTCTTTTGAGCATCATGTTGATAGTATCCGGCCGGCCACTTTCCGTAGCGTAGTGAAGTAACGTTCTTCCAGAGAAGTCTGGCATTGACATAGTCGCTGCATCTGGCATGGTGAGGAAAAAGGCGATGAGGTCTGCGTTACCTCTTTGTACCGCGTAGTGTAGCATGGACTTTCCGTACATGTCTTTTAGACCGTAGCACGATGGCTTGCCTCCCTTATGTGGGAAGCAGGCCAAAGCTTTGTGAGAAGAGCTACGACTCCAGGATGCCCAATGAAGTACAGTCATGCCACTCCGATCTTGCATCCAAGGGTCAATGTCGTCCGTATAGTAGAGTAGAAGCTGCTGCACCACTTCGTTGTAAAAATAGTGTAAAGCGCTTCGGCCTTGGGTATAGACTCCGCAACAATCAATTCAATCCGGTCACTCTCCTAGACCCACTTACCTATCTAGGTAGGGCTTAAACTCCTATAGGTAACTACTAGGCTTAAAGCGGTAATCAATCAATCCAATCTGAACCTTCTAGGACCCACTTAATTGATTGTTGCGGACTGTGCTTGGGTATCCTGCTGAAAAGCGTCTGCGCCGTTTTCTAGTAGTAAACGAGCACACTCACAGCATTTCCCTTGCTGAACAGCTACATGAAGAGGCGTTCTAGTTTCAGTTATTATACAAGGGCGGTAAAGGATAAAAGCACTTACTGGCCACGATCGTTTTGCACGTTGACGTCAAGGCCTTCACCAATCAGCAACGCAACGATGGCAGGTCTACTGTGACGTACTGCATACTGTTTGGTTCTTCGTCAGTTCGTCCTCTATCCCCTTCACATATCATACTTACATGCAGCAAGCTGTAGCCCCCAGCAATACAGTCCGATAGGCACATTTCTCTACATGATAATTCGTTCTGGAGATATCCTAAGTCACCCTTCTCGATAGCTACAAAGTAAGGATGATCGTAAGCGAGTATCCTGTGACATCGTAGCGTCCAGCGGAAGTTCAGGGTTGAATCGCAAGATCTTGTTCGGAAGCCGACCACACTGACCTTCAAGCGCCGTGTAGTGATATGTGGTATGGCCATGGTGAGCGAGAACTGCTGCCCTTCCGAAAGAAATAAAGTTATGTGACTTTCCCCTCCAGAATGCGACCAGCGTTTCACTATCAGTCTTCCCCCCGATAGAGCGAGATGGAAACCTAACACTTGCTTGCGGTATTGATACTTTGCCAGTACCCCGACAGGCTCAGCTAGCTTTACCAAAGAAGCAAACCGCCTATCCCTCGTGTGTGAACTTCGCATCGAGTGCTGCGATGTTTTCTCGGAGACCATCATTTGACGTTCTACGTCGAAACGAGGTATCATCGAGATCTGTGGGGTAATCGGTGGAGTGGACAGGATATGGTGCGGGAGGCTCGTTAACGACGACGTGTGGGTCAATATTCGATTCAACTGCGCCCTGGGCTTCTGTGAGCATTTGATCTGGTGATCTAACTGAGAACAAAATGACTAACATTTGAATGACCCCCAGAGTTTGGAGAAGAATAGTGTTCCATTGATCCAGAGACTCGAAGAAGCGCTTGAGCTGCCGGTCGAACAGGAGCCATTTGCAGCTTTCGTGAACCTTGCCAAGACTGCTCCCAATCATGCGAGTTCCACGAGCCTTGAGTTGGACTTCCAGTAGTATGGCGTCTTGGATGAACCCGTCTATACCACACAGTTCCAGATTCAACTGGCAATCGTCCGGAAGTTGTTTGCATGTCTGAACGACGCCAGCAAGCGTGATAGAAAGACATCTCAGTCGTTCACTTTGCCTTTGAATATCCTTAGGAGCGTCGATGATTGAGTTTATCGTGTCGTGAATGACTTTTATCGTGCCTGCGGCCGCACCTAATAACGTTACAACGCTTGCTGCCGTCGAAATAGGGTCCATGATCTGGAATTTGGCATCGTAGGCTCTTGCAGGGATCGCGATAAGTTAAATGATAACTCGAGCGGTGCTTACATCCAGACGAAGCCGGGAGGCCACCAGCCTTATACGCGGAGAGGCGAATTCGCAGGACGTAAGCTGGCGCAGTCAATGTGCCTACTCGCCTTGCAAGGCCAGCCACCACGAGCAATCCCGTGGTTACAGGACTCTGTAGGCTTACTGGAGGCGAGGTGTATGCGGTAGAGGCTTAATATCGAGTCTGTGCCGATGACTGGGAAGGCTGAGAGCTGCATAGAAAAGTTGTACAGGGTATGCCATATGACGACAGCTCAGCCTTGCCCCTCTCCGCCGCCCCAATGATATATAACGCATAGCCGACTTCCAACTATCTTGCTCGTTCATCTTCTTGCAAGTTGCAGAAGCCAACAGTGTACGCCGTTTACCTTACACGAGTCGAAAAGTCTGTATACTGCCACGTTGCAAGTATGACTCGTCCGAAAACACCGGATCAGGCAATGCCGCAAAGCAAATACGCGAAAGGAGACAAAGTCTGGGTCTTTTACGACGGTGCGTCCTAGCTCCCGCAATATTGCAGAGCGCGCTGACTACCTATAGTTGAATGGGAGCTTGGAACAGTTCAAGGTCCGGGAGGATCAACCGATAGCTCCGGGCACTGGCTGGTAGCGCTAGACGCTGATCCACCGAACCCGCTCGTGTTCAACACAACGAACATCAGAAAGAAATGATCACGGAATGGAAAGACCTATAGCCCTGAAGTAATTCTAGCAGTATCAATCGACATTTACCTGGAATTGAGCCTCGCATCGTGTATGCTATGATGCCGTGAGGCGCAGATGACCTGGGCGGGCACTGAATGATCTGAGAATGTCAGCATGAAATCTTTGCAGAAGCAGTGCTCTACTTTGAGCATAGTAATTGTAAAATGACTAAACCTCAGGCAGACGTGGTTAATACATGTCACGGCAGCCAACTCACAACAACGGCAAAATCCCAGTGCCCAATCAGGTGGTTCGAGTGACTCGATGTACTGTACATTGGTAAACAAGTCGAGGCGGACACGGCTTATCGATAACAAAACATGGAGTGCATGAGCTAGCAAGGAGCACGGGCCGCTGCGAAGAGGGACCAAGCTTGACGGGCTGTGAAGCTCTCCTCTCCCACGGCCAGCTGCACGTCGCAGTTCCCACTTGCTGATGCCAGTTCAAGAATTGTCTGAAGTCATGGACCTCTTTACTGATGACGGCACCAATAGGCCTCACTCACGCAACTACACGTTTCCTTTCGACCCGATGCCACGTCAAGTCCCACGTACAGGTGGGCCGCCGGCGGAGCTTCTCTATCAAGGTGCTCCACCACCTCATGCGGAGCGACCCGACACGCAACGTGAACAGTCAGTAGCCTACTGAATCACCTATAAGGAGCATGTATGCTGACTGGGTTAGTATCAACGTAGCCCCACCTAATCATCGCAGTCATGCTGCCGAAGCCGCTATTGCAAACGCGAACCGCCCAACGGCAGGCACTTCAGAACAAAAGCAACGGGAGTTGCAGCAGCAGCTGCCCACTTTGCAGACCACCCTGCCCATGACGGCCGACACGCCCAGCTACGAATTTCCTCGTGGGGGGTTGCAAACCCTCAACACCTACAACCCGCACTTCCTCTTCGCACCTGTACCCGCGCTCAGCGCTGGAGACCGGACACCCACCGCCCAGTCACCCCAAACACCTACCGCTCGGATGCTGCAAATATCCAACTCAGGATCGCCCCAGATACCTCCGCTCACACTCGACACTGGTGACAAGATGTTGATGGGAGAACCACTTCAGATTCGAGATGATATTGACTCGTGCTCGTCCGCCTCATCAACAAGTAGTGAGGTGTATCCGTGGAACTATGACCGCCCTCGGTAGCCATGCAACCTTCATCGAAGGAGAAGCAGGCGTTTTTGTCAAAATGGTTGTAATTGGCGCTTGGCGCACTTGCTCTGTGCATTCATTCTTCGGCGTCTGTTATGGTCAATACCCTTACGGCATGCGGACCTTGTATGTCTTGGTGTCGCTCTTCTTATGGTTTCATTATCTCCTTAGCCAGGATCTTCGCAAATGCATACTCTCTCTATTGTCGTAGCGGAGGTGCTAGCGCCGGTGCTGACGCGGGCAACGCAACGCGATTAGCTGAGTCCGTGTATAACGACCGCAAAACATGTATGTAGAAGCACACCTAGTTATTCTTATACATAATTGTATATCTATTATTACCATGATGATTCGCCTTTCAGTGTAAGCTGCATGTCTGAAACGCCTAGCCACCATAGTAATGATGTCGAACCTTGGAGTAAAATATGGGTTGAAACCAAGCGCTATACCTTGCTTATATCTGGAGCAGGACTGTGTCCATTTCTCCAAGTGGCACCGTCCAGTTTTGCTGTGGTGATCTGCTTCTACAGGCACTGTCTAGATCAAATGGTCATGCTGCATGCACGAAGTGTGACGCTCATATTGGGTGGCTTTATATGAGATTTGGTTTACTACGACTAATACCGATACACTAGACATAACGTCATTACGAGAATACAAAGGAAAGACACTATGCATAACCTCCGCCTCCACAAGTTCCCCATATCTTCGGCCTCTTTCTCCAGCCCGTAATACTTGATGAACGCGCGCATATCCTCCATATCCGTTTCACCCACTCGTATTCGTGCCCTCACAAGCTGCGACGCGCAATCTTTGGTGTCCGTCGCGTACTCTCCAAAATGATCTTTGTACCAGTGAAATATTTCCCGTGAACTATCCGTCGCAACCTTGACAACATGTTGCTTGCTGGACTTGAGACGAGCCTCGTTTAGCTTGAACTCTACGTCCATCGTACGCCGGACCAATCCGTACCTCTCTTCCATGCGGCCCCGTACGAGATTGAGTGCATCTATAGCATCATTGACAAGACTCTTCTGGCCGATTTTGGTGTTTACAACTGCGATCGCTACACGTATCTCTTCATGCCACGACTCATCGGTCGGACAGTACGTTTCAGCTGCATCTACAGCAGAGAGGAGTAATCCTCGAGCCTTGTACCAAAACGCTAGAGCATCGCTCTGATTTATGGAATATTTCGAGTCGCCTTCCGTCATGTGCAGTAAGCCGTCTTGAAACTTCGACATGATCCGTAGTTTGGGTAGAGAAGGATGGTGTTCTGGTCTTCGCGTATTTCTGTATCCGGAGGTTTTACGCTTGTGGACTTGCTTGGTGACTTTATCACCATTGCTGATCTTCTTTTCTATGGTAACCCCTATACTCGATAGCTCTCGGTGTGCATCGTCAAACTGCTCGGACTCTCGATAGAGTCTGGCCTGGTCCAGCTTGATTTCAAGACTGATTGTAGTAAGCCAGTCCCACCCGAGATGCTGCTTTTTGATCTCCTGGACCACTGACTGTAATTGGGCGATAAGATCTCTGGCCTTTGATTGAAAAGTCGAAGACTCTGCGTCTCTTGGGTGGGCGAGGTAGATGGTTATCAAATGTCTTCCTAAAATGAAAAAGACACGTACTTGTTTCTCGCTATCGGCTTCACCAAGTTTGTGCTGGAAGTGTTCTCGAGTGTACTCAGTGACTCTCATGGCTTCTTCATATCTGTCTTTATCGAGAAGAACCTTCGAAAAGCAGATAACAGCTCGCACGGCTGGATAGCGTAGCTCAGGCTTTTGTTGCCGAGTGTGTTTCTTCGTGAAGTTTAAGAAGCACTCAAAGTGCGGCATAAACGGTTGTTCGGCCTGGTGAAGCTGCGAGTATGCGTTCGGACTTGTCTCCATGGCATTTGCGAGCAAAGACTGATAGGATTTGTAAATTATCGAAAGCGCTTTGCTATGTCGTTTTAGAAGGCCTTCTGCGCCGCCTTCAGGGCCATCGAGTTGCTCAATCCATTCTAGTATTGTTTCTCGAATATTGCCATTGATGGAGTACACCTCTCCAGGAGCCTTGTTGATAAGAGCGTAGTCTTCCAATTTCCCAAGAGATCTCAACAGCCCGGACCTTTTCGATCTTTTCGTGTGGTCGTTCTTCAGCGTACTCCATTTAACACCATTAGGGTCAAAAAACGCAAGCAGAAATAGTGTCCCAACCACCCTAGGCCAACTCGGGGTATGGGACAATGTGCCTGTAAGGGGTTCGAGAACGTGAGTGAGGTACGATTCGAATGGGACCGTGACTTCTGAGAGACCGTTATCGTCCACCAGCTCTTTCAACTGCATCACTGTAACTCTGGTATCTCCGATTTGATTGGCAGCATATTTGATCATCAGGGGAGACCAAAGCTTCTCGAGTAGATCTTTGATTTTGGGGGTGTCGGTTTCATCACCTTTGAGTCTTTCCCATTCTCCAATGTTTTGCTTGAACAAGCGCATTGAATCGGCAGGGCTAAGCGCAGTAACCTCAATGCAAGCTATTTGAAGTTTGCATGACGAATAATACTCCCTTATCTTGGCAAGGTTTCGTGTTGTGATGAGTATCTGATCCATGCCATGCCTAGGCGTCGGTAGCATCTGCTTGAGCTCCGTCATGTCACCGATGGGGTCAAATCCGTCCACGACCATGAACCACTTCCCACTCTTCTCTTGGTTCAGCCAGGATCCCAGCGAGTATCTCGTGACTCTTGAAAATGCTTGAGATTGGCCAGTAATGTCAACCTCGGACAAATTGATTTTGTCTGCAATAGCGTCGTATGAACTCATCAAGCTGTCTGCCGTTGTGGCGTCGACAAAGAACGTGTGTCTGGTGATGGCCTTGTCCTCAGGATACACGAACTGCCCTGCGTATTCACAGGCGTTTCGAGACTTCCTATTGGGAATCATTAGCGAAACTTCCACGCAGTATCTGGTCCGGCTTACCCGATACCAGCAACCCCGTAGAGTGCTACGATGTCTGACTTCCGGAAGCCATTCGATATCTCCTGATACAGGCCCTGACCACCGCAGAGCGTGTCTCTGTCCAGAGGTAATGGGAGGTTCGAGTAGGCTTGTTGTCCCGGGGTTTGCTGAGAGCTTCCGGTGGACTGAGGCGAGTATTCATGCCATCCAAAACTATTCATGACTTGGAAGAACTGATTCGGACATCTCACGCTGTAGAGGTGATTTTCTCTAGCCCTTCTCTTCGCCCGTGTGTAGGGATTACGCTTCGTCTTTGCTCTGTAACCTAGCGATGATTGACTGATTTGACGCAGATAGTCTACCACCTTCTCGGAGTCCGTGCCCGACGGTCCAATAATGAACAAGTCAATCTCCACCTCCCATGAATATATACGCTCGTCTGGAGTTTGTAGCATATCGAAGATGATAGCTAACACTTCGCGATGTTGGCCTTCCTCTTGTTTGTTGCGCATGTCTTCAATCCATTCGCGCACTACAGGCATCGATCTGTGGAAAGCGCCCCGATACCATGAAGCCTCAGGATCCCGATCTCCATCCTCTCTTCGGGATTTGAACGTTGACCGACCGTCAGCGCCCATATGTAGTAACGTTGCTAATTCAATAAAAACACATCCAAGAGAGAATACATCGTGCGCACGGGCATGTTTTAATCCATCCTCTTCCGTATGCTCTTCAAAGAATTCAGGAGGCGCCCAGTACTTGTCGGTAACCATACTCGTAGTTCCAGTATTGTCTGCGGGCTTGAGGTTCGAGGTGCCGAAGTCACAAAACTTCCAGATCTTCTCATCATTACTGTGGAAAAGAAGAATGTTGCTTGGCTTGATATCCCGATGATAGCCCACCATGGTGTCGATCTCTCGGTGGATGTACGTCAGTCCTGATGCAAGGGCCAGCATAGTGTGGAAGTATATGAAGCCAGACGATCTATGCTCCGTTGTTTCCTCCTGCAACCAGCCCTCCATATTCATGTTTGCTGCAGGCGAAAACAGGTACAAACACTGACTCGGACTTTTGGCGTGACGAGTGTCTTCCAATCCTGCATAGAAGCTACCTCGCAAAGGTGTGATATTTCTGTGATCCCGTTGATGAAGCATTTTGAACTCCGAATCTACCCTTTCCCAAGCCTTTGTCCCTTGCCTTCTAATTTTTTTATATGCAACCACAACGCTCTACAAAAAGTCAATTTAGTGCCCTGGGGTCTGCCTGGGGCTAGCAAATACCTTGGAGACCTTTTCATCCGCTTGAGGTGGCAGAAATCCACTCGGAATTTCCACTTTGTATACTTCACCAAAAGACCCATAGCCGACTCTTTCGCGTTCGTTGGCGAATGGGAATATAAAGTGTGGTGGGTGAGATATAGTCCTCCCGGTTGGTAGGCCTGGCGGAAACACGAACTGCTTTTCATAGAAAGCAGAAGCGAAGCCACGGAACAATGGCAATGTTTCTAAAGTCGCCAAATCACATGGTAGAGAGGCAAGGCCAGGCTCCGGGATATCGAAGAGGCTTTCGTCCGTGAAAGCTCTGGCATTGTTCAGGCTCAGGTGATGTGACTCGTCCATTAGAAGAAGTATAGCGTAGAGCTTTTGCTGGTTCTGCTTGATGAACTGAGCGAGCTGGATTCTTTCTTTCTTTGGGAGCAGTCGAACTTCTTCGTGCTCACGAAGCTGTTGAGCGATGTTTCCAACGGTAAAGAGCTCGTCGATAAATTCCAAAGTCAGGAAACCGCCCCGAACAGGCAAACGATTCTGTCTTTCCCGCCTTTCGATCTCAGCCATGAGTTCGTCCTTGAGATTGCCTGGTGGGTATGCGAGCCATGATAGGAAGGCACCCATCGTTTGGACATGTGTTGGAAAGGAGGCTGTGACAACAGGTTACGCAAGCAACAGGGCGAGAGCACAGCTATGTGCTTATCTGCCACTCACATAGCATGTGGCTGTTCAGAGTGACAGTACAGCTCCGGCTAAGTGGGTTGGAGCCGCCGGTGTATAGCTTCGCCGTGGCCGCTTTCAGTCAATGCATCAACGCGGTCTTCATCGTGTATGCCATGCCGAGCGGCTGGACCTATGGGAGGTGGGGTCGTCTCGTTCAATGAGGCAGTGATACACCTCAAAGCTCTGTTAATATAAGCGCCCGTTTGCCTCCATTTGCCTTCTCCTGCAGCCACTGCAAGCCTCAGCAGATGCAGCTTCACGTCGGCCTATCACCGACTTCTTCAGCCTCGCGGCTACCACACCCTACAAACGAGGGCACGCATCCATTACGCTCATCGCGAGTCCTTCAACCGGAATAGGCGGCCAAGGACGAATGTGCAGATGTGAGGCGCTCTTGCGCGGGTGGACTGCTCACGCGTCGTATCTTGGGCGCGCGACGCGGGGCTAGCACTGGGGCCCGCATCTACCCTGATCCGGCGCCTGCAACGGGCCGCAATGAAGATGCGACGGGAAGCTCGTAACGCAAACGAACACTATCAAGAGCAGTTCTTTTTTTCGAAGACGGCGACTTCAAGAAGTTGATATCAGAGAGAGCTACTTGTATCAGCTATGGGAGTAGGGGTAGCAGGCGTCCCGCGAACATCTCACGATCCTCGACTCAAGCGAAAAGGGCAGGAGATCCGATAGTCGTCCGTCTGTCCCATTCCCCTCTCGCACAAAGTTAAAAAATCTGTAACAGGCAGACTGTCTTGCTGCCCCTTATGTCGGACGCAGGAGAGGATTTCCAGGAACATCCAGAGCGTCGAAAATGGTACATATATCAAATGCCCAGTGCTGCTACTTCTGATGCTGAAACTTTCAGTAAGTATGTAGTTCTGCTCACCTTCAATCCCATCCCACTCTGATAGATTGCGGAATCGATTGACAATGAAAAAGTCCGACGTGGTTGTAGTATTGTGAAGATAATGAAGGCAGTCATATCCTATTGTGTTGAATGCACAATATAAGGGACAATCTTTGTGGATATGAACCACGATAGTAGCAGGAGTAAAGACATAGCAAAGGAGCCGTGGTAAGAGAGAACATGTATGCCGGGGATCGTAAAGTTCCACAGAGTCGACTCGCCGTAACTTCACAATTCTTCTGCGACACAGTGGTTCCTTGTCTCCATAGATTTGGAATGGGTCTTTCTCTTGTCTGAACCTGACCCAGAGGCCACTCACATCGATCTCAATGTAATCATTGAGACCCGCGATACGATGATTCCCCTGCCTGTACCGCCTTTGAGGTTGGATGAGAGTCCACAGTACCACCAGAATTGAGCATACGCATAAAGATTCCTTGCAGCTAGTCAGGGTTTCATGGACTAGATTCTCAATCGAAAGATTGTAGTCAATCTCGAAGCTGGCCTTCTCGCGACAAAGTGGTACCAAAGCGAAGATGCGATCATGGGTAAGAGTAGACTCCGTCCTCGAGAAGTCAGCATGCAGCAAGATTAAACCCTTTCCGATGGAGAGGCACCGTCCAGTATCAAAGTATTGCGAATTGAGAGAGTGGACTGTGGATGTATCCAGGGATACGACATTGCCTAGCAGCTTCGACAAGCTGTGCGAATTCGGCCCTGTTGGAGCCCAACAGGACGACGACATGGCGAGCTAGAGTGATCTCTTGGATGATCCAGCACCGCTTCCAATACTTGTTGTTGAATAAGTGTTGACAAAGCCAATTCATACGAGCCATAACTTCCTCATGACTGTACTCTATTCGGCTCATCAGACCTTGCAGTAAATTATCGTATCCAGTCAGCTGCCCTCGTGGTTGACCAAGCCACGCGTAAACGCACCAAGCTTTGGAATAAATATCGCCCATTTGTGCAATCTGATGACTCTTTTCCTTTGGGTCGTCCTGGTTGATACATAGGGCATCTATCCATATCCAGACTTGTCATTAAGCAAACGCGTTTGAATAGTTTGTTTGATTTGCTTGACTATAAGCAAATCAAACGTAGAATTAAAATTTGTTTAGTTTATTTAACCATTTAACTAATATTACATAGCGAGCTATTCTATAGATGTCCTAAGGTGTTTTAAGATTAACTTTAATACGGTGTTCGGATAGTAACATGTTTTATAAGCGAGTGCACATTACAAGCGAGTGAGCACCCCACCAACTTTCTTCAACGCGCAAACTTTAAATAATTATGGCACCCCTAACTCAAGCCCAGAAAGCTTCTTGTAAGGCTAATATAGGCCTTACTATCTTAGCTATCTAGCAGAAACAAATTCAGACTGAATCTCGTGCTGCGCAGATGTTTAATGTCTCTCGCCATACACTCCACCGCCAACGCGCTGGCAAGCCTGCACGACGCGATTGCTAGCCTAACTTAAGAAGGCTTACCTAGAGAGAAGAGGAGGTGATTATTGACTATATACTTTAGCTAGATGAGAACGGATATGGGCCTACCTACGCAGATGTACGAGATATGGCTAATAAGCTAATAGCTACGCGTGGCGCTAGCCCTGTTAGCATCTACTAGCCGCGTAACTTTGTTAAGCGTACAGACAGTCTTTAGACGTGTTTTAACTAAGCGTACAATAGGCAGAGAGCTCTATGTGAGGATGCGACATTAATAAAGAGGTGGTTTAAGCTTGTAGAAGAGACAAAGGCTGAGCTAGGTATCTGCGATAAGGATGTCTATAACTTTAACGAAGCTAGCTGTCGGATCGTGAGTATCGGTAGGGACGTCGGATGCTCAACACTTCGGCCCGACTTCGGCCCGACTTCCGCTGAGCTTAGGTATACCTTCGTAGCACCTATGTTCGTAGAATCAATCAGAATCATTACCACATAGAATGCATTCCTAGTTATCGTTATTTCCCTTTACGCACTTAGTGCAAAGCCAACCAACACTAGCTTTATAATAGGCAAGATTACAACGCAGCTAGTTATAACAGGAGCAGAGAGGAGAGGCAGGCCGAAGAGTATTCAGCCAGGCAATCGCGAGTGGGTAACGCCAATCGCTGCTATCAGCGCTGCTAGCTGGTTAGTCCCACCATTCCTTATCTTGGCTGGCTAGTACCACCTATCAGCCTGGTATGAGGAGGATATCCCACGCGACTAGGCGATCGCAGTCAGCGACAATAGCTGGACGAATAATAAGCTTGGAGTTGAGTGGCTAAAGCACTTCAACGCTCACACGCAGGCTCGTAGTATAGGCGCGCGTCGCTTGCTTATTATTGATGGCTATAAGAGACTATGTGAACCAAGTTACGGTTTGTGTGAAGGAAAGCGACTATACCAAAACGGGCACTAGCTGCAGATCCAACCTGACAAGGGTACTGGGTACCCGGGCATCAACAAACTTTACCAATTGGAAAAAGGTGGGTGTTAAATAGTAAACTATTATATTCACGTTTATAACTTTTAATTGCAGCCTATCTTTAACTGCCGCGCTCATAGGCCCCCGGGGCAATCCAATTGTCGGCCTGGCGGATCGCAGCCATTACTGGTGTCGCTGCCCGGAAAATAGCAGACTGTACAACAGGGCCAATGGCTGTCATGGAATTGTACAGACACAAAATGATGACGAACGGTTGTCTGCACACCGGCAGTAGCTTCCTACTCCGTCTTGAGGATCGGCACTGTAGACGGATGTCAGCGATGCAATAATGTAGAGGACAATCCCCCATGGCTGAAGGTAGCATACGCGTTGTAGCATGGCTGTTGTTGAGCTGCGGCTAAGCCTAGGAGGGCGGCCAGAGAAGCAAACTTGAAGAGCGAGAGCATACTGCTTGAGCTTAAGATGTACGAGGGTTTAGACACGAGGTGCACCTGAAAAGAAGTTTGGATAGGTGCAACTCCCCCAACAGGGCGGACCAGTCGTTATATACTCATGCTTGCTTTCCACGGCGCTCGCGGAGATGGTCCATATTCAATCAACCTACCCCACGTTGTTGTATGCAATCAAAGCAATCGTCTGCCGCTTTTTCCGGCTTTATTAACATGGCACTTTGAACTGCCAGTAAATCGACTTCTCAGCGGAGCTGCTGGTGCTTCGCTAATAGCTGATAGATAAATTGGGAAGGTTGTGTCTTGTTGGCGCATGCAACTTTACAAGTCTGTCCAATGCAGGGTTTCAGAAAGATGGCCTAAGTTCATAAATTGCTTCTGCAGGTCTTTTCATGCCGCAAATGCGGCCTAGACTTGCTATCAGTTAGTATGTAGATAGATATAACTAACTGATAGCAAGTCTGCATCCGCCCTAATAGCTCCTGCAGCTCGGATGTAACCCTCGTTTTAACGATCAGAGAGTGGAAGCAGTCTGTTAGAAGGATTTAGCCTATGTATGGCGTCGTGCGGGTAAGTCACGTGTGCTGGAAGTCCTTCAGATCCTGCGCGAGGCTAGTGTAACTCGCATGGCCGTTACTGCTTTCTAGTATGCGGCTATAAAACTGCTTAGTAGCACAGATAGGCAGCCGTTAGAATCATCTATTCATTGTGCATTGATTCATTTCTCAGCAATTCAATATGCGCTCTCTTCACGTCATTACCGGCAGACTTGTCAACAATCAAGCGGCTTGCAAGCGCTTGATTGATAGCTTGATAACTATCAATCCCATCAAGTCAAGCTCGCTTATAATAATTTTTTAGCAATCTAAGCTGAGGAGGGTCAGCTTAATTGTTCAGCTTAATAGGCTTGATTAAGGTGGCGCGTGAGGCTGCTCGTTTTGCAGAAGGAGCGATTTCACGATAGGTTTTTGGTGTTGTAGTCGTCGTAGTAACGTGTCTGTGCGCGTGATGCCCATAATCGCGTGCCGCACACCCCACCAATATCGCGACGACGGCAAAGTTGAGGCTGTGCGGCCACGTACAATAACTATTATCGCGAGATTTTCCGGTGTATTGATCTATAGACGTAGCTCTACAACTTTGTCTATCTATATTTTGCCGGAGTATTGACGGCCCGGCCGCGTCGGGTGGTTGTTGGTGGGGGAGCCGGTGCAGCCACCTCAGCCAGAGTGCCACCGCCAGCACCACCCACGCGTCGTTTTTTTGGCTGTTGCTTTGCAGCGGGCTTTGAAGCCTTACGCTTGCCCGATTGGGGTTGTTGTATAGCCTTTGCAGCGTCGCGATCGCGTCGTTTGGCGTCAAGTTCGGCAGCCTTTACAGCCTTGGCTTCATCCCGCACCTTCTTTGCCTCCTCACGCGCCGCCCGCGCTGCCTCTTTGATCTTAAGTTGATAGATCCTGTTGTTCTCCTTTGCCTCTTTCAACTCTATCTTATCAAGTAGCTCTTTCTCCTTCTCCTTCTCCTTCACTAGCTGCCTGAAGCGGGCCTCTCGAAGCTTGCACGGCGACCACCAAACTGCCCCTGAATGGAACGCTTTTCGCTGCTGTAGATCTAGGGGAGGTTCGTGCCGATTGCGGGGCTTCTGGTGAACGTGTAGCGCCGCGCGCAGTGCGTCCTTCTCGTACTCGGCGATCTCTTTGGCAGCCTGGAGGCGGAGGAGTATTTCTGAGAGGTTGTTGGCCGCAATAGAGCTCGGATCGTAGGCCTGATTAATGAGGTTCGTGATAGTAGCTCTACTCACGTTCACTAGTGGCGGCGGTGCTGTTAGTGTTGACTTTCGGAACTTTTTAAGTACTACTTCGGGATCTATAGGAGCTATCCCAGTGGCTTTAAATGCCTTCAACGCGTGCTTCTTAATGAAAGAGGAGTCCCAGGCAGGCTTGAAAAGACGGTAGAAGTCATCCTTCCTCACAGCTAAGAGACCGTGGCTCGCCTGGAGGTAGTGCTGCAAGCTGAGTGAGTACGCGGCTGCCAGAGGTTTGAACATTACCACATCGAGTGGCTGCAGCGTATGGGTACTATGGGGGGGTAGTATGAGTAACATAATATTGTGGGCGATCGCATAGTCAATAAACTCCATAGTAACGTGACTCCCATGGCCGTCAAGGATGAGTAAGCGTGTGTGATTGCCGGCCTTCTCCTTCGTATGGCGATCAAACACCTGTTCGAGCCATGCCAGGCCTACCTGATCATTGGTCCACCCTGAGGGACTTGAGGTAACGTAGACTGGATCGTCAATTGCGATATCATCAACCCATCTGGCGTACATGTTGCCCGAAGTAGCTTCGTATATAATCGCGGGCGGTAACGTACTCCCATCAGCACATATAGCAGCGATAACAGTGATCCAATCTCTGTTGCCGTCCTGTATCACTTTCTTAAAGCCCCCAGTCTCATATTTCTGCTTACTAAACACTCTCTTACTCCTCCCCGTCACTCCAATAAGGAATCCCTTCTCATCCATATTATATACATCCTGCGCCCGAATATGGTGCTGAGCCATTTTAGTAGATAGTAGATCAAAGTACGACTCGTACTTGTATACAGAATCAGCCCGGTGGCGATTGCGGTCCAAACCAGTTGACCAACGTGATATAATCGCGTCGGGATGACGGTGAAAGAAGCGCGTCACCCAGCTTTGGGAGGTAGCCCTTCCGGCTATAGCACTAGCAAAGTTCTGGATCATAGTCCTCGTCGGTGGTAAGCCAGCCTCAGTAAGCTCGTCAATGTGCTCTAGAAGCTGTAGCTCCTGGTGTGGGTGAAGGAGTTGCTGATTACGTGATTTGGCTTCATTTGAGCCCCGGATCTGTTGATGGCGTCGCGACAACGTAGAGCGATCAACACCAAAGCGGCGCGCAACCTCAGAGTATGTAAATTTATCTCCGGGATCACGCGATTCAATAGCTTCAATCGCAGCGTTGATACAACTCATGGTTGTGGAGTTATGGGTGGTTGAAGTGGTAAGGGTGGATTGGTGTTGATGTTGCGGGGTGTGCGGCACGCGATTATGGGCATCACGCGCACAGACACGTTACTAGTACGTAATTAGCCTAACTTCTGCAACCTACTATCGCGTCACTTTTTTGGCTTCCGTCGCCCTTATTATATTTCTACCGCTATGCCTCCTATGAAACGCGCCTCTGATAACCTTACTCGCCCGAAAAAACGCGTTAAATCGTCCACCGCCCGCGGCACTGTTAGCCAGCCTATAGCCGTTGATAGTCAGCTATCGCTATCGCCGTCGCGTCTGTCGCCTCGCAGAGCTCTCGTAGAGGCGTCCCAGGCTTCAACTTTTGAGTCGCAACTACGCGAGTCGCGGCCTGAAGACGCTATCGTCGCGCCTACCGAGGGCAGCGAGAGGGTAACAGCAGCCTCGTCGGCAGCAGCCCTAGACAATAAGACCTTGCAAGAGGCTCTAGACGCGAGCCTTATAGACGACTTTAAGGGAATTAATTAGGGGCGTTTACGCATATATATAAAGCCGCTCTCGTTGCAGAAGTCGCGCAAGAGCTAGATCTATTGCTATAGCTACCGCGTTGCGCTGCTAAAGGACCCGAGTAAGCTATACTTCGTGTGCCGTTACTGCTACGAGCATAAGTATATAGATACCGGCGTTGGGATATATAAGACGACGCTCTTAACGTCGTCAGCGCAGCGACACTTAGAGCTGCCTAAGCGCGGCTATAGCTACAGCAAGTCGGCCGTCGCTGCAAAACCTACCTAGCTACAACGTCTGCTTAAGGACGGCAACAACAGCGTGTCGCAGAAGGTCGCTAACGAGCTCGCTAGCTTTAATACCCAGCGCTTCTAGCTAGCAGCTGTTAGCTAGCTTGTTAAGAACAATTACCCTCTCTCTAAGTTTGAAACACTAGCTTTTCGACGCCTCCTTAAAGCTGCTAACCTACTAGCAGAACGAGCGCTCTAGACGTCTTATATAAGCGTCTCCTAGTACGTTGCGCGCTTATATAAGCACCTAAAGCCGCGCGTTATCTTGCAACTGTCGCAGGCGCTTAGCAAAGTACACCTTAGCTTTAATAGATGGACGACAAAGGGCGGCAAGCGTGGCTTTCTAGGCGTCGTTGCGCACTTTGTCGACAGCAGAGGCGACCTGCAGGACTTGCCTATAGCGCTGCCCTAGCTGACAGGCGCTCACAGTAGCGAGAGGATAGCCGAGGTTATTATAAAAACGCTGTAGGACTTTAAGATCACGTCGCAGTTAATTAGTTACTTCGTGCTTAATAACGCCCCTAATAACAACAGTACTATTGCAATATTAGCTCAAGAGTATAGTTTTAATGCCACCTACCAGCGCCTCCGCTGCGGACCTCACACGCTTAACCTTATCAGCCAGACGCTCCTCTAGGGCAAGGGTAGCGCCGCCTTGTTCGACAACGACGTACAAGAGCTCACCGACGAGCACGACTTCATAGAGGAGTAGAGACGCGTAGGCCCACTTGGCGTACTGCTCAGTATTATAAACTATATTAAAACGCCACAACAGTATAAGCTCTTCGAGGACTTCTAGCGCCTCGCCTACGCTGGCAAATGGGTTGGGTATACCCAGTCTTGGGTTGGGGTTGGGTTGGGGTCGCACAGACCATGGGTTAGGGTTGGGTTGGGGTCGCACAGACCATGGGTTAGGGCTGGGCTGGGGTCGCACAGACCAAGTGGTAGGGTTGGGCTTGGGTTGGGTTGGGTTGGGTTGGGGTTGGGTTATATTTTTTGGGTACTTTAACGGAACAACACTTAATTAAGATAATGTGTACACGTTGATGATATAGTAGATACATAAAACGAGATATATTAACACAGCTAATTATCACGGTAGCGCTGAGGACGCTGGCGCTTTCGAGGTGGCAATTGACGCTCCTCCTGGACCTCTTCCTCCGACTCTTCTTCTGTAGTCTGGTTCTCCTCATCTATATCGAAGGTATGCTCTAACGAGGCTGGAAGCTCAAAAAGATCATTAACCTCGTCAATTGGCTCTCCATCCTCCCCTAATTGAGCAACTAGGTAGTCTAGACCCTGTTCTTCCTCTTGAGATATTGTATCCTTAAGAACCATTATCTGCTGTATTGTCCGGGCAGATAGTCGGTGCCTCCGACTACCAATAACATCCTTAGCAACATTGAAAACTCTTTCAACCCCAACCTGAGCAATTGGTATTGCTAGTATATCCTTCGCCACTTGGGATAGTCTATTAGCAGATGTCTATGATAAACAGCTGTGATAACTTACCAGACTTTTTCTGGGTAAACCGCTTCTCTGAAAGTATATCCCACTCTTTCTCTAGCAGCTTAGCCTGTCTAGCACTATTTGCTAATTTATACTTAGGCTGTTGCAAAAGCGATTTCTTCAGTTGGTACTTCGCGGAGCGGTCGGCTGTTCTAACGCTTTCAAGTACCTTCTCCTCTTTATCGAAAAGAGCTTTGCGTTCACGTTGAGCAATAGCACGGGCGCTACCACTCAGAGAGCCAGTATAGGGGACGCTCAAATTGATAGGTCGGCCTTTTCGTGAACCCCCACTACCTCTTTGATCTAAGATACCGTCAATCTCGTCAGCTTCACACGCAAATCCCTGCTTATATTAGCATAAGCTGTGATAAATGGCTGTGATTATTACATCGGTAAGCTGCTCCCACTCATCTTGTTCGAACCCAGGCGGAGGTTCAAGTTTGATGGCTGGAACTAGGCCTTCAGGTACGTCGCCGACTTGCTCTTTCGCGACAGGCATGGCGGGGACTGTGATAATGCGCTGTTGTAAATGGGGTGTTTTCAATGTAGTAAAGAGAGTTATTAGGTGTTGGGAGTTACTGGGCGTCAGGGGCTGGAGAAATGGGTAGACAGCATTATGCTCACCTAGAAATGGTCCGTGCGCTGCTGCCTGCGCTAGCGCGAAAACGCGGAAATTACCCAAAATGATCAACACATCGATGATTCCTTCATTTTTGGGCTGCACGCATGCGCGAGCTCGGCGTTTATCACAGCAGTTTAACACGTTTGTATGATATGCTCGCTACTGATTTTGCAACAGAAATGGTTGTATGCGATCGTGAAACAGCAAATTACGTCATGCAGTCCGTGCGCTGCTGCCTTTACTAGTGCGGAAATCGGGAAATTGCCGTCGCCCAAACTTTCCAGCTACCTAACTCTTTCAGCCTACTACTTTCTTAATTGTCGACCACATTTATCACAGTAATTAATCACATACGTCGCCTACGTTCATCATCTACTCTACTACGCAATGGCAAGGACAAAACCACGGCCTAAGGTCACCGGTAAAGCCGGCCGGGGTGGTCCTGATGGCAAGACAGTTACTGGCGGCAAGCCGGCTCAGAAGGCCCTTGCTAGTAAGGCTAGACGTCAAGTAGCAGGAAAGTCTACGCGAAAGGCACCTGTAGCTGTTAAGAAGAAGCGCAAGTTTAAGGCCGGCAGTAGGTTATCACAGTCGTTTATCACAGCTATTTTCTAATTTAGCTTAGCTGTCGCATTACGGGAAATCAAGAGATACCAGAGAGGTTTTGAACTACTCTTGCGAAAACTCCCCTTTTCCCGCGTAGTGCGCGAATTTGCACAGGTGCACAAGGCCGATATCCGCTTTCAACGATCTGCAATCGAAGCTCTTCAGGAAGCTACAGAAGCTTTCTTAGTTGGTTATTTTGAGGGTATAGTCTATCTACCCTATACTATTTTTCATTTAATAACTTTTATAGACTGCAACATCAATGCTATTCACGCAAAGAGGGTTACTATTCAAGAGAAGGATTCTCAATTGGCTAGGCGCTACTTTGCGCGCGAGTTACTAGCTTTTCTCTAGATTATAAGATATATCTAGATACACGTGCTTAAATGCTAGCTGGCGAAGCCTCTGTATATTATAAATGAAACTAGTTAATGCTACACTGTGTTAATCTACTGTGATACTATATAAACTTTTCTTTTATTGAAATCTATATTATACATCTTGCAATTTTTTTACTATAACCCAACCCTAACCCATGGTCCGTGCGACCCCAACCCAACCCCAACCCAACCCTAAGCTTGGCGCTGACAAATGGGTTGGGGTTGGGTTGGGGTCGCAAAATTTCTAACCCAACCCCAACCACACCCCGACCCATTTGCCAGCGTACTCCTAAATACGCAGTCATAGCACCTTACTAAACGGCTTTAGATTCTAAAAGTATAGGTGTTGATACGGCTAAGGTATCGGAATCACCTTCGTTGCAACGAGTTGAAATGATTGTGATTGTTCTTGTTGTTCTATGGAGGTGGAGGGAGGTCGGCAGTAAGGCAGCAGCTAGAGCTCGGACCACACGGCTTAGTCAGCCGTGTAATCCAAGCTCGTGCATGCAGCAACCAGCTGCCTTATCTACCGCAGGTTCGATTCCCAACAATAGGCTCGACTCCTCTACGCTATCTATCGCGTTATCTTAAGGCGCTGTAGAAATTTGAGCTAGAACGGGAGAGAATTGTAAATTTAATATAACGTGTTTCCCATGCGAGTCGGCAACCCAAGCGAGTCGGCAGCTCTACCCCACCAACACGCCTTCGTAGCAACAACGCGTAATGTCTTAACAACGCAACGTCTAAATGTCCTACAACGAAGGAGATATATACCTTGCTATCTCTAATATTAATTTAAGGCAAATTCAAAGTGTAAAACGCGCTACTAAGATCTATAACGTCCCCTAAACAACAATCTAAGACCAACGCGCTGGACGACGCGCCCGACGCGACTGTGAACCAAACTTAAAGCGCCTTATAAAGCTAGAAAAGGAGGTGATTCTACAGAGCGTACTTAAAGCAAGTCTACGTAGCGTACCGCTAACGAAGGCTCTTGTACGAGATATAGCTAATAGACTACTTAGAGAGCGAGGTAGGAATGTAAAGGCACTAGTACACTGCAATAGTTAGGATGCCTCTAATAAGTGAGATTGTGTGTACAGATCTATATACAAGTACGAGGGGAACTTTATTATTCCTCGCACGGGCCAACTGCCAGCGTGGCACGTGATTGTATGGCACGTGATCGCGTGAGGGATCGTAGGTTTGATCCATCACAGGAAGCCTGTTAGTAAGCACTAGGTTAACAACTTTATTAAGCGCACACCTAAGCTTAAGAAGCGCTAGAGCCGTCTGTACGATCGCCAGCGAGCTACCTACAAAGACCTAGCGCCTATACTGCCCTAGTTCGAGCTTATTTAATTAATAAAGGCGAAGTACGGTATCCTTAATAAGGATACCTAGAACTTTGATGAATTAGGCTTCTTAATAGGCAAGATTACATCTTAGCTTGTAGTTATAGGCTTAGAGAAGCCTAGGAAAGCAAAGAAACTACAGCCTAGCGATCGTAAGTAGACTACCCTAGTACAAGCTATTGGCTGCAGGAGGAACAGGCGCGTATGCGAAGCGCAATTGAAGAGCTTATAAAGCGCAAGGGCCGGAAAAGGTGGTATATACGGGTAGAGGAGACCTTAATAGTTAGTAAGGTATTAGACTTAATTGCTGAGAGGCATAGATTTTGATTCCTGATTCATAATCAAATCAAATCTGCATAGTTGTCAACAATCAAGCCAATCCAAGCTGAGGCGTCAGATTGGATTGCTCGTTTTTTGAGAGCGTCAGCTTGGATTGTTAGGGCTAACAAGCTGAGATTGTAAGCTTAATTAAGGCTTAATTGATCGGCTTGATAACCTGTACTAGCGCTAGCCTTAGTGTTGAGTTTCGTCGTCCTAAGTCGCCAGCCCGCACAAAAGCTCCATATCGTCGTCTGCTGCCTCCTCCTCTACTACCTCGTCGTCGCCTCCGAGGCCAGCTCTTTGCCACCGTCGTACGCACTGTATTGCCGCTAGAAGTTGAGGTCCTAGACGTCGTCGTCGCGGCTCTAAGAGGTCGCCCAGCTCACTAAACAGGCGCTCACACTCACAGCTCGACGCTGGGATAGAGAGTACGTTAAGCGCAAGCTTACTAAGGCTAGGGTAGCAATCGCGCATGCTCACCCAGTACTTAATAGGGTTATCTGCGTGTTCTGTACCTCTCTTAGCTGCCGGCTCGCTGCGCTTCCACCTCTTAAACTTATCCTCGTTATCGGTAAGGCTGCTAGCAGTACTAGGATTAAGTATACTATTAATTGCGTCGTCTATATCGCTTAGGATTACTGCCGACGGCCTTACCGCGCGCGGTGAAGTGTTGTACTGCACCTAGAGCGCCTAAAAGCTGGCGTTGCTAGCCTCGAGCTAGTTAGGCTTCCTAGCCTACGCCTTATCGCAATAGTACTTATATATCAGATAGAGTATTGTAGCAGCGTAGTACGCGGGCGAGTCGTCTAGCTTAGAGTAGTAGTTATCGGCCTTCTGCTAAGCTGCGCGTAAGTTAATTATAATGTAATCCTTAGGCGACTTATCGTGCTCGTGTCAGATATTCACTCTCATCTGGAATACTGATGAAATAGGTAATAATGGTGATGATATTGATTGTTGATTGTTTGTTGGTTCTGTCTACGGTTGTGGGCACACCTGGGGGGTGCCAAGCCTTCCTGTGATCCGATTGGCTCTCTCAGATGCCGGGTCGCGCTAGTCTAACCCAGCGTCTGTACGCTCTCATCTTCAACAGTGCTATTATCTGACAGCTCGTTGTAGTTAACCGCCTTATACGCGTTAACGCGCTGCTCGTAGTAGGTAAGGAGGTATTCGAATATTAGAATTATCTCAGCAATAGCCCCAAAGCTGCCGCTTTTACCGCGCCCTTCGAGGCGCTTTGTAGCAGTCTTAAGCGGTTTTAAGATATCTATATACTTTGTAATTACTGCCTAATTAGCACCTGTAAGGCCGTCTGATCGCATCTACGGCTGCGCAACTAGCAGCTTATTGCCGCGACTTTGCGCAAACGTGTCCTCCCTTTGCACCCGCTGTATATAGTAAGTAGCGTAGGCGTTGACTGCAAATTGCAGCTTTACGGCACGCTTAAAGCATAAGTAGTACGAGTTCCACCGCGTGACAACGGGTTTAACAGGCTTAAGGATCTTACGATCGTCCGCTAACGCGCTAGACGGCAGCTTAGTGTAGGCGAGGCTACGCTGGCAAATGGGTCGGGGTGTGGTTGGGGTTGGGTTAGAAATTTTGCGACCCCAACCCAACCCCAACCCATTTGTCAGCGCCAAGCTTAGGGTTGGGTTGGGGTTGGGTTGGGGTCGCACGGACCATGGGTTAGGGTTGGGTTATAGTAAAAAAATTGCAAGATGTATAATATAGATTTCAATAAAAGAAAAGTTTATATAGTATCACAGTAGATTAACACAGTGTAGCATTAACTAGTTTCATTTATAATATACAGAGGCTTCGCCAGCTAGCATTTAAGCACGTGTATCTAGATATATCTTATAATCTAGAGAAAAGCTAGTAACTCGCGCGCAAAGTAGCGCCTAGCCAATTGAGAATCCTTCTCTTGAATAGTAACCCTCTTTGCGTGAATAGCATTGATGTTGCAGTCTATAAAAGTTATTAAATGAAAAATAGTATAGGGTAGATAGACTATACCCTCAAAATAACCAACTAAGAAAGCTTCTGTAGCTTCCTGAAGAGCTTCGATTGCAGATCGTTGAAAGCGGATATCGGCCTTGTGCACCTGTGCAAATTCGCGCACTACGCGGGAAAAGGGGAGTTTTCGCAAGAGTAGTTCAAAACCTCTCTGGTATCTCTTGATTTCCCGTAATGCGACAGCTAAGCTAAATTAGAAAATAGCTGTGATAAACGACTGTGATAACCTACTGCCGGCCTTAAACTTGCGCTTCTTCTTAACAGCTACAGGTGCCTTTCGCGTAGACTTTCCTGCTACTTGACGTCTAGCCTTACTAGCAAGGGCCTTCTGAGCCGGCTTGCCGCCAGTAACTGTCTTGCCATCAGGACCACCCCGGCCGGCTTTACCGGTGACCTTAGGCCGTGGTTTTGTCCTTGCCATTGCGTAGTAGAGTAGATGATGAACGTAGGCGACGTATGTGATTAATTACTGTGATAAATGTGGTCGACAATTAAGAAAGTAGTAGGCTGAAAGAGTTAGGTAGCTGGAAAGTTTGGGCGACGGCAATTTCCCGATTTCCGCACTAGTAAAGGCAGCAGCGCACGGACTGCATGACGTAATTTGCTGTTTCACGATCGCATACAACCATTTCTGTTGCAAAATCAGTAGCGAGCATATCATACAAACGTGTTAAACTGCTGTGATAAACGCCGAGCTCGCGCATGCGTGCAGCCCAAAAATGAAGGAATCATCGATGTGTTGATCATTTTGGGTAATTTCCGCGTTTTCGCGCTAGCGCAGGCAGCAGCGCACGGACCATTTCTAGGTGAGCATAATGCTGTCTACCCATTTCTCCAGCCCCTGACGCCCAGTAACTCCCAACACCTAATAACTCTCTTTACTACATTGAAAACACCCCATTTACAACAGCGCATTATCACAGTCCCCGCCATGCCTGTCGCGAAAGAGCAAGTCGGCGACGTACCTGAAGGCCTAGTTCCAGCCATCAAACTTGAACCTCCGCCTGGGTTCGAACAAGATGAGTGGGAGCAGCTTACCGATGTAATAATCACAGCCATTTATCACAGCTTATGCTAATATAAGCAGGGATTTGCGTGTGAAGCTGACGAGATTGACGGTATCTTAGATCAAAGAGGTAGTGGGGTTCACGAAAAGGCCGACCTATCAATTTGAGCGTCCCCTATACTGGCTCTCTGAGTGGTAGCGCCCGTGCTATTGCTCAACGTGAACGCAAAGCTCTTTTCGATAAAGAGGAGAAGGTACTTGAAAGCGTTAGAACAGCCGACCGCTCCGCGAAGTACCAACTGAAGAAATCGCTTTTGCAACAGCCTAAGTATAAATTAGCAAATAGTGCTAGACAGGCTAAGCTGCTAGAGAAAGAGTGGGATATACTTTCAGAGAAGCGGTTTACCCAGAAAAAGTCTGGTAAGTTATCACAGCTGTTTATCATAGACATCTGCTAATAGACTATCCCAAGTGGCGAAGGATATACTAGCAATACCAATTGCTCAGGTTGGGGTTGAAAGAGTTTTCAATGTTGCTAAGGATGTTATTGGTAGTCGGAGGCACCGACTATCTGCCCGGACAATACAGCAGATAATGGTTCTTAAGGATACAATATCTCAAGAGGAAGAACAGGGTCTAGACTACCTAGTTGCTCAATTAGGGGAGGATGGAGAGCCAATTGACGAGGTTAATGATCTTTTTGAGCTTCCAGCCTCGTTAGAGCATACCTTCGATATAGATGAGGAGAACCAGACTACAGAAGAAGAGTCGGAGGAAGAGGTCCAGGAGGAGCGTCAATTGCCACCTCGAAAGCGCCAGCGTCCTCAGCGCTACCGTGATAATTAGCTGTGTTAATATATCTCGTTTTATGTATCTACTATATCATCAACGTGTACACATTATCTTAATTAAGTGTTGTTCCGTTAAAGTACCCAAAAAATATAACCCAACCCCAACCCAACCCAACCCAACCCAAGCCCAACCCTACCACTTGGTCTGTGCGACCCCAGCCCAGCCCTAACCCATGGTCTGTGCGACCCCAACCCAACCCTAACCCATGGTCTGTGCGACCCCAACCCAACCCCAACCCAAGACTGGGTATACCCAACCCATTTGCCAGCGTATTTAGGAGCTAATAGCTTCCTATTAAAGAAGTTTCCGCGCTGCTTACAGTATGTAACTGTTCTTAATTAGCGGCGTAATATATACTCTTAGGTTAGAGCACGTTCTAGAAGAGTAATAACTAGGCTATTAGTTAAGTCCGCGTTTCTATTTAGGCGATCCGTAAGTTATGATCTAGGTAGCAGACTCCGCAACAATCAATCGATTGACATGATTGATTCCTATATAGGTTAAAGAATTACTTCATTAGGCAGCCTTTAACCTAGATAGGAATCAATCATGCCGATCCGATTGATTGTTGCGGAGTCTGCTAGGTAGTATAGGTGCTAGTAGGTTTCGCTTTGACATTATAGAGGTGTTTTCGTTAATAAGTTCTAATTTTTGCTCTCTCCTATTGTCAGATTATGATGGGTTATCAAAGACGGGGGTAGATTGTATTGTTCTGGTCTGATGTCGTGTTGTCTTGTTGCTGATCCAACGCAGTTGGATCAGTTGGATCGCGGTGGATCGTGCGCGCTGACTAATTTAACTGATCCACAGGATCCGGGTGCTCCGAACACCCAGATTTTGTCCACCACCCAAAATATGCCCATATTCTGACATATCTACACTAGATAGTAACTACGATTAATAAAGAACTGTAAAGACTATCTTCTGTCTGCGTTCGACTGCGACGTAGTCTCTCGTGACACGAAAGATCGACCTTAGACTTTTTCTTAGGAGGAGCTATATTAATGCTAGGAGGGAAAGAAACTCGACGGTATAAGAGAGTGAAGATTGTGGAAAGGAGGCGGGTCATCGTTAGAAATTTAATCGCCGCCAGTATTAGAATAGCACACACTAAGATCTATAGCGCATACATTTCCTAGTGCTCAATGTCCGTTAATAGTCTGAAGTGGGCTGTGGTGGGCGCTGTGCCGTTGTCAGATAATAGCACTGTTGAAGATGAGAGCGTACAGACGCTGGGTTAGACTAGCGCGACCCGGCATCTGAGAGAGCCAATCGGATCACAGGAAGGCTTGGCACCCCCTAGGTGTGCCCACAACCGTAGACAGAACCAACACACAATCAATAATCAATATCATCACGATCATTACCCATTTCATCAGTATTCCAGATAAGAGTGAATATCTGACAGCCGTAAACTAACAACAGCATCGCGATGACCGAAAACGGTCACTATACCAGTCAATTGACTTGGAAACGGTATAACTGTCGAGACGCGGTGAGAGCCTTCACTAGTATTCACGGTGAATCAGGCTTCCCGTGCTCTGATTGGCCAGGCACTGATTAGTCAGCTGCTCCGTGCGCGCACCATAGATATTCTCCCTTCTCCCGTAGCTCCAATACAACAAGTTCACGCACGTTTTCTCCACCTTCATCAATAACGAGAAGTGACGGATCGCGAAGGAGAACTTTTTCTCAAGATCCTATGGTCGTATGTGAAAGAACATGTTGTAATTAATGAATATAACTGAAAGTAGTAGTTTCTGGTGACTGCGCTTAGAACTACCAACTAGTAATATGGTACAATCGACACAACGAGGCGCCCAAAACTACCGAACAGACTTCACAGAATTACGACGCAGTAAATCTGCGATTGAATAGATACGCGCTGTTGTTAGAGCGCTACCTTCTCTACTTCTATAATGTCTTTATTATCCACAAAGTCAGCTTAGTGGGTTATTAGTGTTCTAGGACTCTACTCAAATAGTCTCAGTATCATCCTCGCTTACAGTAAGTAAGTTGAGTCTAGCTAAAATGCTCCGGGGCTGCGCTTCTACATGCGGTGGCTCTTCTGCAGTGGCGCTTCTGCGGTGGCGCTTCTGCGGTGACGCTTCTGCGGTGGCTCTTCTGCGGTGGCGCTTCTGCGGTGGCGCTTCTACGGCAACACTCTTAGCTCAGTGTTGTGGTCCTCGTTGCGCTGGTGTACTTCTGTCGTTGGTTGTTGTAACGGGCTGAGCCCTAGGTCACATGACTAGACCGCTGGCCTAGTCGCTTCCTTCCTTCTATCACTCCTTCCCCCAGCAGCCCGTGCACCGTGCGCCGCGCGCCAACCCAAACAAAGCGGGATGGCCGCCCACTTCCTCTTCTTCTCTTCATCTCGACTGTAAATAGCATCTGGATTAGGTAGCTGGAATACAGTACCTACAGACCGTTCACAGTTGTTGCTCATGCGACAAGTAATAGGGTTCGCGCATGAGCCTCCAGGGCTCGTCTTAGGAAAAAGCTTGTATAATGCATGGGATACAAGGTTTGGATTTGACAAAATCCAAGCTATCGAGTGTAGAGGTATTGAGCCTCAATTTCATGTTCCTGACTACCAAGACGCTAGTAAAAAGGAAGGGTCAAACAAAGTAAGTGCTCTAGTAAGCAACCGGCGCCCCTGTGGCGGTTGACGTATCAGGAGAATGAGGGGCTGTCCGTGTACGCACCTGCGGTACATCTATCATATCCCTCAATGGGCCTAATGTATCAGGACTTTCTCGATCCAACTTCGGTCCGTCTCGCACAAAGCTCAGGTATAAATATCTTCGTAGCACCCCGGCTTACAAAGATCGCAACAGTACCAAGACACAAGAAGAACCTCGTTATTGCCATTAACCCGTACAGTCGTACAAAGGCCTACCAACATTAACAGCCATCTACTTTTTCACTTTTACGACAACATAGGCACGTACCTTACCATCTCCCACCATTTCCCACAAGTCGCTATTATGAAGGCTTCTACAGCTACCCTACTTTTTACCGTATCACTCGCCCATGCCAAAGGACTTCCATCAAGACCTACAAAACAGCCAGCATGCGGTCTCCGCCCATTCTTAGCTTACGGCGACGTTCCGAGCTCTAAAACATCTGGATGCTACTCATGCAATGATCCATACCGCTATAAAAATCAACTTGAGGGCATATGGACCATGATACTTGTACTGGCGACGATAAAATGTGCACTCTTTATGTAAGTAGAAACAGCTTCAATATTCTCGCTTCAAGCATATCTTATCCCGAATATTAGCTGACTTATCCTAGTATCAGTGTTGTAGATGATGTGTTTATTTACATTCAACAAATTTTGAAGTTAGAACGCGGTACTATTGTTATACAAGTTAAGATTCTGTAGTGGTATATAGGAGAACGTATCGTATTTAACATCTATATCTAACAGTTATGGTCGACGAGCAAGACTAAGCATGACTGCGAGCTCACAGAGGCCAATTGACCCAATGAGTTGTCTTACGGGATAAAGAAATCTGCGCTCTAATTTGATGACCGTATGTTCTCGCTAAAAGTAATTTTGCCATTCCAGCATAACAGACTAGAAATCACCACTTCTACGATCCTCGTAGTAATACACCTTGCCCTCAAACAACCGCCTCGCTGTCCTCGAAACAACACACCGGTCCACAAAAGCAAACGCCTCAGAACACGTAGCCAAAACGTCAACATCAATCGAGCCAGCAGAGTGCGACAGACGCACCGTTCTCGGACTGGGCACCAGGCTAGAAGCAGAGGAAGATGGGTAATCAGAGTTTGATGGGCTTGGGGTGCGTTCCGGAGTGTTCCATTGAGACTCTGGGTCTTCTGGGAATTCCATCCTCTTGGGGGAGCTGGAGGCGAGTGCATGGGCAATAGTACCGTTGATGCATACAGCGGATGCGAGACAGGCAGCGCCAGTGAGTTGTAGACTAGGATGAGGCTTTCCCATGCTAAAAGCCTGGACATGTATGTCTGGTGTCCTACCCGCATCTTCGATACTGTCTGTCTTTGTCCGGGAAGACGAAGACGATAAAATTGCCAGTTTGGGTGTAGCGCGGACTTTTGCAGCAGCTTCCATGCTCGGTGCTAGTCCCATCAAGACTGCGCCCGCGCGTCGAATAGACTCCATATGTTTGAGATATTCCGGTGTGTCTTTGCCGGGTTCGATCTGAAGAAAGGCAGGTAATGTCGTCTTGTCGATGAGAACAAAGGGATTGGCGGCGTCTATCAGCGTGGCGGTAACACGGAAGCTGGGACCGTCTTTCTCTTGGACGCGGATGGTGTCGCTGCGTCTGCCGGTAGGAAAAAGCGTGCCGGTCATACTGCCTGCGGGGTCGATGAAGGCAACTTTGACTTCACTGCCAGTTCCTTTTACACCAGGAATCGCATAGTCTCCATCTTCGTTGAACGAGCCATGCTCGTCTACTTCGACAGTATCTACAATGACTCGGGATGTGTTGGTGTTGAATATCCGTACGTCGAGCTATAATGAGGAATGAGTATTGAGAAATAGAGTTCATCAGATATGCTGGCTTACAGTTCGGTCTCCAGGCACTGCGCGCACTAGACCTTCTTGAAGAGCAAAAGGTCCAACACCCGAACACATGTTCCCGCAGTTTCCGCTGAAATCCACCACCTCTTGTCCGACCGCTACCTGTACAAAGGTATAATCTACATCAACTCCCATTCGGGTCGATGGTGATATGACAGCAACCTTGGACGTTGTCGATGTCGCTCCTCCGACGCCGTCGATCTGGCGGACATCCGAACCATGTGAGCCCATGGCAGCCAATAGTGGACCTGCCCATGCTTCTTGGGAGGCTGGCAAATGATGACGATGGATGAAAAGACCCTTTGATGTACCAGCACGCATCAGAACGGCAGGTAGACTGCGTCTGATCCTTTTGGGGGCCCTTTCGCTAGCCATTGGTAGGAATGGGATCTGTATAGGTGAGAGGAGTGAGATTGTTGGGAGTCGTACGGTTTCGGTCACAACTCGGGCTTGGCAAAACAAACTCTTTTGCCGCATGTTGCGTCTGACATAGAGGGTTTCATCTCGTATAGCCATCTCTATATAGCTTTCTCTTTTTCAACTCGCGGAAACTTCAAACGGCATTCCCGCATGCGCTCCCGCGGGATCTTTTGGTGGAGACTCCGCCCGAGGCTTAGCCGCGGCTCCCAAGACTTGGCACATGAGGCGAATCTTTGCCGCAGGCTTAGCGTCCTTTACATGGCATCCCAGTCTAGTATCGGGAATTTGTCTAGCTCCGAGCCGTTGAACCCGTAAAGGAGATCGTCCACAGTCACCGGGTTTTCGTTGAATAGCTGCGGTTGGCCTTGGTATACCCAAGTCCCATTAGTGTCGTAGGAGATGTTGCTAGCGTCTTGCTGTCCAGAAACCGAAGCAACGCCGGGCATTTCCGAATGAGCGTAAGACCATTGTGATGGTATAGATCCCGCGGCTTCGGAAGAGTTGCCATGACCAGTCGGGCCTGCTGGCGCTGTGTGTACCGCTTGAGAGGTTTCCTGTTCTCGCTCACGAACGAAGCTCTGGATGATACCGTCGATGTCGAGGCTATGCAAGCTTGGCTCACGATCCGTCGATCTGCGTGATGATGTTCCTGGTGTATTCTCGTCACTACTGTCTCTATCGATATGAGTATCGTCGGGATTAGGTGAAGTAACCCCTAGCCTCTTCATCAGGTTCTGCACGATAGCGGTCGCACGCCGCACGGCCCAATTTGTCTCCTGGTTTTCACGGAAAACAGCTAAACAAGCGTATAGGTTGTTGTGGGCATGAGAGCCGGGCTCGCGCCTCGCAGCAATGCGAGCATGGATAGTTGCAGCAACATATGTCGCATAGGAGATGAGGTACGGAGCTCTTCGCACACTAAATGCTCTGTCGTATGCTCTTAACAGTTGTACAATATCATCAGCGGCAGTTGCGCACGCCATGAATGAGTTTACAGAGATTGAACGTGACGTGTTGTAGAGATGACCATCGGCCACGAAAGGGCGATGCAGAAGGATTGTCAAAACATTATACAGAGCACTGCAATTTTGTTAGTGCATCATTCATCCCCTAGATCTTGCGAAGCTTACTGCAAACTCAGCACATGTGGAGGTGGGGTTACAGGCGCCTTTTTTACATCAACAGCAAGATGTTCAGGTAGTCGGCTCCTCCATGTGGTCAGTTTTAGGTGAATACTTTCTAGCTTCGACGATAGCTCTCCAGGTGTTGAATCGAAGCTTCTTTCGGTATATATGGTGCTGAGTATGTCGCTCAGGATGACAGACAGTTGACAGAGATGCCGGAATGTGGAGACGCTATATGCGGGGGAGCCCAAATAAGCGGCATCTGATTGCGTGGAGTACGCGAAAGGAGTCCAATGCTCCAGCTCCTCATAAGTGTCCTGAAATTTGATGGGTACAAGCGTGTCTGATTCCTTGATGCTAACTGGTCGACCCTGGTATAGACTCTGAATCTTGTCAATGACTGGAGTTCTCGTTAGTCGAGTTAGCGTGGTATGATGAGAGGTATTCACCGAATGCAGCCCAAAAGACACGTCTTCGGATCTCATAGTCCTCGTCTGATAGTTTGCGAGTACCTGCAAGATCCACTGTATCTACATGTATACCGAGATCCACAATCATACGGAATGCCAGCCCTGCGTACAGCCATGCAGCACTTCTTTCATCCCCAAGGGCGAAAAGTGAATTGGTCATGACCAGCAATGCTTGAATCGTCGTAATCTCGCTCTTATCCAAAGAGCCTCCCAGAAGCTCACGTACTCTTTCGCGAAATTGCCAGCCAGCAGTACGCACATCGTCTGCTACTCGCCGGATTTCGTGGCGTGGACTGAATTTTGCCGCGCCAAAGTAGATCGCATTCAGAAGCAACTTGGAGAAGTAGGGTCCATTGCAAGCCATGTCACGCATAAACGCCGGACGGTAGGTAGCCAGAAACGAGTGATGCTGGCGGTTCCAATGCAATGAAAGTAGATGCATGCCTAATTCGGGCTCAACACCGTCAAAGTCGAGTTTTCCATGGCGAAAATTGACAGTTTCTAGCTGTCGCTGGCGCGCTGCTTCAGCAACGAGACCCCTTTCTATCCACTCGTCGGGCATTCGAGGATGCGCTTCAGCAGCAGATCGGTCGTGGGAGCCTTCGTCAAACAAGGCGCTTGTACGGCCATGATAGCTTGACGAGCCATTCGCCGCAACGACGATGCGCGACACACTATTGGGAGTAGGAGCAGCGGACTGGACGGAAGGAATCGAGTCAACGATAGAAGTTGCTGGCTCTACAGTTTTTTCTCGTCGCGGTGTCTTGCGCGGACGAGCGACTGTCTGATGGCCATCATCTATAGGCTCATAGTGGCACGTTGCACCGTGCGTCTTGCAGTTCGCACATTGTGGCTTCTCCGCACTACATTTGATCTGCGAGGTTCGATCAATATCTTCTCCGTTGATCAGGCTTGCTGTGACCAACCTTCCTCCGACGGCAGAAAGCACAGGCCTCGGCAGCCCTTTTGCGGGTACGACCAGTCCCAGTCACTACATGGCCTCCCGCGGGATTGTCGTTCGCACTCATTGCGTTGAGGAAAAGCCAGCGCGATGATGAATGACGGGTACCGCTCAGACGGGAACGAGAGAAGAGTCTGCCCGGAAGCGGGAACGAAATGACGCGTGACGGCAAAACGCCGACATCCCGCGGCAATGCTCCCGCTTGAACACGGCACGTAGGTGTCAAAATACTTGACAAACTAGTGTAAGAAGACCATTCATGGATTGTAGTCGCCAAACCCGCCTATTAGGTGCTTCCCTACAATGCTAATAGACGTTTTCGGCAACTACAGTGGCCTTTCTACACTAGTATGTCAAGTGTTTTATGATACCCGGGTGGCGGTAACCCGAGAACGCTTCCCGAACTCTATCGCAGTCTTATTGTCGGCCGGGTACTTCCCTTGATCAGTTGAGGACCAATGCATTCAAGGTATATACAGTCCCGACAGCTTGATACTATGGCGGATCTGGTCACCATCTTCCCCAAAGCACACTATCCACCATGAGCGCGTCATTGGTTCCCGTTCCCGTCGACACCAGACAATCATCCATTTCTCTGCAACAGACACCAAAGACAACTCCCAAAAAGCGCAGCCCACATCCTGTCGTTTCCCTCTTATCGGGTGCCATCGCTGGTGGTGTTGAGGCGACAACGACTTATCCATTCGAATTCGCCAAAACCCGCGCCCAACTCCAAGTGGGCGCTTCCGGTTCAAGAAACCCGTTCACGGTGCTTTCCCAAGTCGCTAAAAGCGAAGGGGTTGGTGCAATATACACAGGCTGCTCTACTTTGATTGTGGGAACTGCTTTCAAAGCCGGTGTTCGGTTTCTCTCTTTTGACTCTATCCGCAAACGCCTTGCCGATGAGCGCGGTGTTCTCTCTCCCGCACGAGGCTTGCTGGCCGGCATGTTGGCAGGCGCAGTCGAAAGTGTCGTCGCGGTCACACCAACAGAGCGTGTCAAGACTGCCCTGATCGACAACGCAAAGAGTGGTGGAGAGCGTTTTCGCGGAGGCTTCCATGCCTCCAGAGTTATTCTCCAGACGCATGGCATCGCTGGACTATACCGAGGTCTGATTTCTACAACCGCAAAGCAATCAGCCACATCAGCTGTTCGCATGGGCTCATATAACGTGCTGAAGGAATTCGCGCGACGGAAGAATCTACCACAGAACAGTGGCGTTACGTTTGGTATGGGTGCCATTGCTGGTATCATTACTGTTTATGCCACACAACCGTTTGACACTATCAAGACGCGCGCTCAAAGTGCACAAGGAGCCAGTACAATGGAGGCATTTCGAAGTGTGATGAGGAACGCAGGGGTACGTGGGTTTTGGAGTGGCAGTACAATGCGGTTGGGCAGGCTAGTCTTGAGCGGAGGCATTGTGTTTACCGTGTATGAGAAGGTTTCCGACTTATTAACCCCATCTTCATAATTTGGGGTTCCAGTACAAATAATGATCAATTCCGTTACATGCTTCGTGTTTGGCGTTCACGTGCAGCGTCTCTCAAACTAATTCGCATTGACGACACAAAGAAATCCTATATTGTAACTAGAGGAGTTGTAATAATACACACAATTTTACTTGTTAATCAACCTGTCCAAAATCCAGTGATCTTCCGTCGTGTGGGTCTATTGGCACCTGCAAAACGTTGCCGGGCCGCACCTGCCCACAACGATTCATCGTTGCTGCGAGCTTTCCCCTCCTGCAGCCTTTCTCCGTCCTTTGCAGACTTCCTCCACAAACACCGATAGCCCTACTACTGTTCCCGCGGCATCATGCATCCATCTCGCGCTGCAGGATAACAAACTCCTTTAGCCGCGGAACGGCAACATTCTAACCATCCCGCGGGAAGTGAACACCAGGATGGCGGGATCCTCGTGACGAACACGCCCGCTCGCTTAATCCCAAGAATCCTCCAAGCCAACGACTCTTGGAAATCGCCAAACTACCGAATAGACGCCGCACGTGGCGTCAAGTCCCCGCTGTCCAAACCGTTAGTTTCTGGGGCCCCCGCATTCTCGGCGTTTCCCCAGCTCTGGTACTGGATGGGAACGATGTCGTCCGGAGGAGAAGAACATGAGCTGGTTAGGTTATCGACGTAAATGCCGAGCTGCCGTGTAGTCAAGATGTCTATATATAATGGCACGCGACATCACGATGGGAGCAACACACTGTTCCACATCAGTTCATCTCATACACTGCTCTTGAAGCCATCGATACCTCCAAGCGGACAACATGGCTGAAAAACATGTCGAATCTATTGACGACAAGATGGCCAATGCCGAGTTCAAGGAGGTTCTCCCCGAGAACAATGGTCAGATCACGGCTCTCCAAATTCAAGCACGCTTCGACACTCTCCGTGATCTCGACGCAGACCAAATGGCTGCTCTGAACAAGAAACTCGTCAAGAAGCTTGACTGGAGATTGATGCCCTGCATCACACTCATGTTTCTCATGAAGTAAGACTCCAGTCCTTTCTGAAAACATATCGACAAGACTTACTCACCACCCCCAGCTATCTCGACCGTATCAACGTATCCAACGCGCGCCTCGCTGGACTCCAAGAAGACCTGAAAATGACCGACACACTCTGGAACGCCGGCATATCAACCTTCTACGTCGGATACCTCGTTGGTCAAGTCCCTGGTAACCTATGGCTTGCCAAAGCCGACCCTCGATGGCTTCTTCCGTCTATGATGATGGCGTGGAGTATCGGCACCATATGCATGCCAGCTATGACGAACGGTGCGGGATTTGCCGTATGTCGTTTCTTCATCGGTCTGTCCGAAGCCCCGTTCTTCCCTGGTATCACGCTTAGTAAGTATTTTCCTTGCCAACCTCCCGGGTAACATGAGATACTTGGCATACCAGTGTACAAAAGCCACTGTAGTCGCCAGACACGCCTATCAGGTGCTTACACACTCTGTCAAGTATCTCATGTCACCCAGACGCCACCATAACACACAGCCGCATAGACTAACACAAACCAGTGACATCCTCCTGGTACACCAAAGAAGAGAACCCAATGCGAATGGCCATCTGGCACGCCGGTAATACCATGTCCAACATCCTCTCCGGCTTCCTTGCCGCAGCTATCTTAGAGAACATGGGTGGCATCCTGTCGCTGAAATCCTGGCAATGGTTCTTCATTATAGAGGGGGCAGTATCCATCCTCGTAGCCGCATCAGCATATTTCATACTCCCTTCCTGGCCACACAACACGCGGTGGCTATCACCTGAAGAATCCGAAATGGCCCAGTACCGGGTCCAAGTCTCCAACGGCGGCCACTACGAAGAAGTAGGCGGAACATGGGACGGACTGAAACAAGCAGCCAAAGACCCGTTCACCTGGTACTTTTGTCTCATGCACTTTGCCCTCGTCACAGCACAGAGTTTCAAGGACTTTTTACCATCGGTACGTTTCGCACACCAAACAACCCCTTTTGTCATATATCACTAACGAGACGATTTGTAGATTATGAAAACTTTCAACTTCTCAAAACTGACAACGTACCTCATCCAAGCGCCCCCCTACGCCATCGCCTACGCCGTCGCCTGCGCCCTAGCCTACACCTCGGGCCGAACGCAAGAATCAACCTTCCACATCATCGGCCCCATCATCATGAGCGCCGCGGGTTGCAGCATGTTAATCGGCACCTTGAACATCGGCGCCCGCTACTTCGGGCTCATCTTGCTCATCAGCGGGACTTACTCCGGTCTAAACCTGCAGTTGAGCTGGGAGACGACGCTTGTTCCCGCGCCGCGCAGTAAAAAGGCGGCGCTGATTGCGATAGCGAATTGTATTAGTCAGACGAGTCATTGGTTTAGTCCGTATTTCTTCCCGACGAGCCAGGAGCCGTTTTATCGGCTGGGGGGCGGGTTGATTCTTTTTGGGTGTGTGGCGTGTGTTGCGTCGGCGTTGTTGGTTAGGGCGAGGGCAAAGGGGTTGAATAGGGAGTTGGATGAGGCGGAGGGGTGGGAGGAGGGGTGCGGGGTGGAGAAGGGGTGGAGGTTTGCTTATTAGATGTGTAATATTGTTGTTTGCCTTTTGTGGTAGTTTTAAGAGACATGATAGTATTCTTCAGAGCTCCATCATATCCTGTTCGTCGTACTCTAGCTCGTCTCGATCATCTTCCACTCTCGTCAAGTTGACTCTGAAAGCAGACAACTCCAACGCCCCGAACGATCCATCTTCCCGTTCATTCCAGAAGACCGCTTCATTGAACGGTATACCCGCATAACTCGTCGTTTCGTAATTCTCCATGCAAAAGTCATCCCAAACAGCTCCCACACCCACATCGCGCTCCTCAACAATCATAGCGCGCCACTCCTCTCCTTCCGATTTCTCCTCGTTGCGGTACTGAAGAGTGGGACTCATATGAAAAAAGAAATGTGGCGGCATCGTGGCTTTGACAAGAGGAGCCTCGTACATATCTGTTCCATTCGATACCCAGCTTGCGATTACTAAACCGCGACTGTCCGCTTTGAGCGTAACTGTAGAATTGAGCTTAGAATCTCTAGCGCGATATGTCCCAGCGTAACGCTCGTTCAGCTGGCGGATGGCAAGTTTCTCAGCAGCCTGTACCATGGTAACGGTAACGACGTCCCGAATCGTGGAAAAGATTCCACTGGGACCAGCAACAAGAATAGTGATGCCCAAGTCGTATTCTGGCACTGTCATGATAACAGATGTGTAACCTGGCAGTCCGCCGCCTTTAGTAATAAAGCGTACCGTGCGTTTCGAGTCTTTAAGTATACGATCCGTTTGGAAGATCTCCCACGGCATACCGTAAAACGAGTTCAACCCCCGAGAAGGTGAGACGGGATGTATCCAATTTACAGCAGGCGTAAGAGCGTTGAAATGCGTCAAAACATAGCGAAGATACTTGGACAGGTCCTGCGAGGAGCTATAGATTCCACCCGTGGGGTTTTGAACGCCTTCATCGACATCCCAGAATTGGTCGCCGGATGGAATGACGCCGACGGAGTCGGGTGGTAGTGAGAAGGTGCTGGTGGACATGTTCAGGGGTTTGAAGATGGCTTCGTCAATGTAGGATTCATAGGTTTGGTTCCTCACACGCGATATGACGAGGCCGAGGATTTCATAGGCGATGTTGGAGTAGGTGGACGCTTGGTTAGGTGCGAATAGTGGGCGAAATTGCTTGAGTCTTCTGAATAAATCTACGTAGAGCTTTGTCAGTAAAAAGCCTTTTTTGGCATTGAAGAGCGCACCTTTGGCTGTACAAGGCGTTTCGTAATTCGGCGAGTACTCATCGCATGCTGGCAGGCCTTCTCTGGATACATCAGGCGGCAGACCCACCTCGGTGGGATCGAAATCATCATTGATGATGTCGCTCTGCGCCCCTAGGAAATAAATCAGCTTGCGTACCTTGGTCCGTTTGACATGCTTGGAAGATATTCTGATCATCATCATAGGGCAGCTTACACTCGCGTGGGATGCCGCTCAGTTGACTAGTCAGGCTACGCAGTGTGATATCTTTCCACGGTATACCGCCATTTGACTTATCTCCCAACTCTTTCAGATACGTATTGACCGTATCGTCTAAGCTCAAATTACCAGCCTCGTGTTGATACAACATGCCGAGAACAGTAAACGTCTTCGTTATGCTAGCGATACGGTAGAGTGCATCACCATTGACCAGCGGAATATCGGGCCTCGAAGCATTGCGCTTGCGGGCTGTATGGTGCAGCGACCACAGAATTTCTTTCGAAGAGGTAATTTCTACAGAGAAAGAAGTTGGGGCATACTCTGGTGCTGCGATGGCTACTGTAAGCGCTGTGTCCATCGACTCGAACGCCTCTTGGAGGAGAGGATCGTAGGCATCGTATGTAGGTGGAGGATGCGCGACATTGGGCTCGAAGCACTTTGCGCTGGCGAAAGCAGCGAATAACGGGGTCAAAAAGTGTATCAACATGGTGTTGAGTGGGGTGTTTACATGATATACCAAGATAGCAATGCAGGAGCGCCTCGTTGTACAGCATCCCCGCATCACAGGAGCTTGGACCGTGTGGCTTGACAGATCGGCGATGCACCTGCAACTCCCTCTGTATTTCTATGTAATGTACCCGTCTTCTTATCTCTTTCGAGGCCTCTGGATATGCGTACCTCTTTCCTCGGAACCGCGCAGATTAAGCTGTTGATGGCTGTCGGAACATGGCGACACTTCCGCCCCTACCTTGACCACTTGACGCGTCAATGCGGTGTCACGCCATCACGTGCGATAATAAGGATGCAGATGCTAGAAGACACCCTGTAAGAGCATCGCTTTTGCATTCTTAGTTATCTTTCAGACAATTCGATATTCCGCACAATATTCTTTTAGCCTAGACAAGCTTCATGCTAAATACGTGCTTGCATTAATGTAAGAGTACGTCGCAAATATTTCGCCTAGCTAGGCCATGATGCGATTCCTCTCGCGATCGACCGTCCCATGGTTGGCATATCAGTACCATATTCCGCTCTCAAATTGGTAGGCGAAAAATCTAGTCATTAAATAGAGAACGAACCATGGTTCATACCACAATGTGCCCACTCTTAAGTGGAACTACCTTTTCACAATTATATAAAACCCCGACGATGTTTCCTTTCAACAGCAGCAAATATCTCACCAACATCCTTCACAAACTCATCACACCTTACGAACGCATCGAGAAACCATTTCCACCACTCTACAACGCTACCAGTCAAAATGTCTTACATACCACTTCTTCACCCATGCGACCGTATGGATCGACAAACGGCCCGCATCATCGAACTCGAGGACAAGATTGCCGTTTACGAGAGTCGAGACAATGACCAAGACGGCAGGATACGCAACTGCATGATTGTCATGATTGGTGGCCTCTTCTTCTTTTTCGGCATATCCAAAATGTTTTCTCTGGATGGTACACAAGGCTTGCTATGCGCAGGAATCTTTCTAATTGTAAGAAGCTCTTTACGGTACGTAAGTGGGACATGGCTGACTAAGTAAATAGTGCGGCGGCATACTTTGTCTGGAGTTCTGTCTTCACCGAGTACGAAACGTCGCCATTAAGGAACCCACAGAAGTAAATATATACGACAGCATTTACTATCTCGACTGAGAGACACAGGGGTGGTGGATGGAGAGGGAGATGTGGTAGTTGAAGCAAGCAACGCATGCTTGGGAGCCGAATATGGGTCGTTTTGGTGGTATTTCATTTCAATCCATAGAGACGTTTGAATCTGCAATTTGTCATCTCCATGCAAAGTGATAAAGTCCCTCGTAAAGGTCCAAGTGATGCAGCTCGAAGCAGGTATTGTCAATAGTTCCAAGCGTCAGACTGACATGCCACCCTGTAGGTAGTGGCGCAGTCCAACGGCGCCAGGACTAAAAGAGATGTAGAAGCAGTCGCTAATGCGCCAAGACTGCAGGCGTGATGACGTACCCCGCGTCGTCGCATCCGCGTCTACCACCATCCTCCTCGCCAACTATGGAGTTGTTACGAGTTTTTGGTTCTGGCATGCTTCATCCCACACAGCCATGTCAACGACGAAACCTCTCACGCCCGCGCAAACGCACGCCCTGTTCGACATCCTGATCCACCACCAGGTCTACTCTGAAATCGAAGCCTTCAAATACCCCTCTACCATCGACCAGTATGGCTACCCGTTCCGGAAAGCTGATGGCGTGCAATCGACAAGCCCGTTGTTGCAGAACATGCTCAACAAGTTCGCGCTGTGTAATCCTGCCATACGGAACTTTGGCGAAAGCTGGTGGGCCGACAAGATCCAGACGCTGGTTCAGAGAATGGCAGAGGCGGAACTGAGTGAGAGTTATGACAAGGGCGCAATTGGCAGTCGGAAGGCGCTTGCGACAGCCGCGAGCAGCATTGCCGAATATGTTGCTAGAGGCATGCTAGGCGGCTATGCGGCCAAGCAGCAGACCCAAGGCAAAAACGAGTACGATACGAACAACCCAGAAGACGTTATACGCGGTTTTGAAGATTTGGTGCGTGACGCGATATACGGCGATGCTCTGGATGATTTGTATGAAAAGGTCAAGGCCACACCGAGGCTGGAAGACCATACGAGTTGCCTCCAAGCAGCTCATGAATATATGTTGTTGAAGTAGGTATTTCCACGTCTGTGTAGGCATTGCTAACAAGCGCAGTGCTGCATCCTTCCTCCACCACATCTTCATCATGTCACCCGACGGCCAGTACCTCGTTCGACTCATCGAGAACCTGCATCGCCTCATCCCATATACTGTCGTCAAGCAGACGTTGCGCGTCGGGAACGCAGCTACCATGATCAACGGCATGGTCAGACTGGTACTCGCAAAGCTATCTGTAACGGCCATGACCAACTGGATAGGTCTCACCAACAATACCAACGACGGCATGAACCTTTTACAACAGATCATATCTACGGTATTGGCATGGGATACATCCGAGTTCCAGAAGCGCGCATCAAAGCTCGAGTCTTCGCGCGATGCACCGGATAAGAAGGTCTTCAAGGCTCTCAAGACTTTCGTTTACGCTTCAAGAGACAGGCACGAGGCGGCCAGGAGCCAATCCATGTCTGAATCCAAATCCATCGTAGCCGTCGTTCTAGAGACGTCCGATCCGCCCTTCAAAATTGATGCAGAGACTCTCAACGAACACCAACATAATGTAGCCATGGAATATCTCAGCACATACCTCTCAATCCGTGACCGGGAAGAACTTACAAAGGTCCTTTGCAAATCCAATCCCGATGTCTTGACTTCCACGGTTCGAGATGCAGTCGCAGGCATGGATCCCGTCATCCGGGCGATACACAATGCGGTTGATCTATCGGGAACTGTCACGGACGCAGAAGCCTTCATCACAGATCTGATCAAAACTGCCAAGCCGAGGAAGAAGGGCAGCAAGAGTCGGGAGAATTCAAAGTCACGCGCTCCCTCACCGGACCCTGCCAGTATACTTGACCAGGAACCCAGCGACGCCCCCACCGTAGAAGACTTTGTACAGCTACTCAGAAAGCATGCGCCGTCGATGCACAAGTTCCTGCATCAAGTCACCAAGAACGCACCAGATCTCGCCAAAGACTACCTCGTATATGCCAAGCGCATCTTCTCCGAGTTCCGCGTCGACGCCCGTGCCAAAGAAGCGGAAGAAAGAGGCGAAGGAGGAGCAGGCAACATGACAGCACCGCTCCATTCCCTCTTCTCAACACTCAGCAAAGAAAAGCAAGAAGAACTCAAAACACTCCTCGACAAGCACGAGAAGCACCTATCCACACTCAAATCAACATCACACACGCGTCTAGAATCCATCATGAGGCCCTCCTCATCTTCACAAACTGCCAGAGGAACGACACACGGCCCTGGCATGTACCTCAGCCGGTGGAACGCCCTTCTCGATAGCACGCTCATCTCCCCCGCCACCATCCACGGCCCCATCCGCAAGGGCTGGGAAGTCAAAGGCGAGCTTGATGGCAAGGGTCTCAAGACAAGCTCTTCCTTACTCGATAGAGCCACTAAGCGCGATAGAGTCAGCGCGATGATGGCAGAGGGCACGGGAGACAGAGTCGATCGCAAAGAACGCAAGCGAGACGGGCTGGAAGAGGAAAGCATGGAAGTGGTATGGGAAGGCATGAGAGATGGTTGGGTGGGGGTATGTCGGGGTCTTGAAATCATGGGTCCGGATTAGCATTTGTTCAAGCGTATAGTAACTAGCATGCGCCGTTGGACGGATTGTATGTATGTAGAGGAGACGTTTATCCTACACCGATCGATCGATATCGTTCGTATAAATATATTGGGCCGAGCCACATTGTGGCGTTTTTCGCAGTGGCTTAGCTGTATTTACGCATGTACACGAACGGGAAAACCAGATTTGTTTATCGGGCCTATTATGCCGTTTCTAGATTTACTTAGATAGTCAGCCACCTGTGCCGCCTGTGTGTTTTCCTTACCCGCACACACCACAGGCGAAATCTCCGAGACTCCCCGTCGCCGAGGGTAGCGGACGTGGGTATACGTAGGTACACTTTGTATGTGGTGCCGTCATTTCTCCTACTAATATATATATATACATGCGATTGTTTGGCTACGTTAAGTATACCACGCCACCGCTTTCGTCTCCGTTTTACTT
Source organism: Pyrenophora tritici-repentis (assembly GCF_003171515.1). Taxonomy (NCBI): domain Eukaryota; kingdom Fungi; phylum Ascomycota; class Dothideomycetes; order Pleosporales; family Pleosporaceae; genus Pyrenophora; species Pyrenophora tritici-repentis. The sequence goes on from NC_089393.1 coordinate 2,954,265, forward strand.
GCTTTTATAGTAAGTAGGTAGTTACTCACATGCATCACATCACATCAAATCACATCATTTCACATTACCTACCTACCCGCCTATTCCAAAGTCGACCGTCGACCGTCAAACGTACAGTACACACCCAAGTAAGCGGAACCGGAACCGGAACTGGAACCACAATACTCCCGAACTTCCAGCACCACGCACCTACACCACGGAACAAGCTCGCTGACCCTGGCATCAATCTCCCCTTGGCATATTTACCTTGGTGGGGGGGAAAAGCTTCTTTTACCCCCCTTAGTCTCCTGTAAAGTAAGGACCTCGTGATTTGGTGGTTTTCCAAGGGGGTGAGACAATGTTCGTTATGCGACTTACTTTACGTGCGTAAGTACCGTATGTAGATGCTGTTTTGAAGCCTTCAGGGGGGGGGGTTTAGTCCGTGGCGGAGGCGGAGACGGAGACACGGATGTAGGGACGGAGTGTGGTTCGGATGATGAGTTGGGCCGGTGATCGAGGGGATGGATGGATGGGAATGGGTGAGAGCTGGTGAGTGGGGGTATGGGGTTGGTGTTTGACATTGCGGTGTGACGATATCAGAAAGAGGTGTGTAGTAGTGGTATGTATATACGCAAACCATACCTTGTTGAGTGTGAGTTATTTTCTTTTTTTATTATTATTTCAGGCGTGGTGTAGATGCGTGTGTGCAATGCGTGTGTGTGCAATGGTTTAGTAATACATGTATGCTAGAAAACAAACCGCACGCGCGCGTGACAATAAGAAAAGGAGAAAAATGGCTATGATGTCGTGGTATCTTGAGTATGCAAAAGAAAAAGAAAAAGGAGAAGAAAAAGAAACGGGAACAGATAGGGAAAAGGAAGGGAATGTCATCTTCCATGTAACCTTGCGAACGCAACACCCACCACCCGGCAACCAACCAACGGAAAAGCCGACCCAAACCCCTTCTTTCATCAACCAAACCAACCCAACAAAAGAAACAATACGCCTGTTGTGTATATCCAAAATGCCTCCCTGCAGCACACACGCTTCCAAGTTGCAAGCCCCTCATCGTCTACTATGACATGACCGCCTTATGCAGCGCCTCCACATCCGGAACGCGGAAGCCCATTTGGCCGTCCTCCCACGCCACAGTCCCCACACTACACGTCCACGCTACAACCACCATGCGCGCGACAAAGGCAACAGTAGCCACATCAAGCGGCAACTCCATCTTGAGGACCTGCTCAACCTGCCTAGCTAGACTAGGTTCCTTGTCGCTGGACGATGCCGAGCTAGCGTCGGTGTGTACGGTGTGGTTTGAGATGGTACTTAGACGGTTGTTGGAGCGCCGACGACCGCTGGCGTTTGGTGAGAGGTGTGTATCCTTTGAGGCGGGTGTGGTTTCAGGTATCGGGTACGTGGTTGAGCAGATTGAAGTTTTTCGAGGGCTGGCGGTGCTGTGTGCGGCTACGGCTTGTTCGTAACTGCGTTGGAGTTCTACTTTTGTCGCTGTTTGCACGGCTTCTAGGATGTCCTGGCCTTTCATGTCTGGTACAAGGGCCATGAGGCGCTCGAGTAGTGTCACGTACCGTGACATGCGGGCTGTTTTGTCGGCGAGCGTGTCTGCTGTGCTGGCGTCGTTTGCGAGTCTGCCTAGGCGTTCGCGCTCGCGGTAGAGTGCACCGGCGTTCTGGGGCTCGTATAGCGGCCCGAATATGTTGTGTTGAGGCGCGTGGCGGTGCACTTTGTCGACTAGCCCCTCTAATCGCTGGAGTAGCTTTCCCTGCGGTAAGCCGGCCGACGCGATGAATCGTATCGTCTTGATTAGCGGTGCTGAAGCAAGAGGTGCGAGACCTCCTGAGAATGGCAGTGCTGCGATGGCGTCTAGTAGTGTTGTGGAAGGTTGTACTTCGGTCGATGTAGCGAGGATGTGGAATCTGGACTCGCGCGAGCTGGGGAGCGAGGCAAGGAACTTGGCTTGTGGTGTGCGTGCGACGTATGGGTGGGCGTACAGGGATGCGCCGGCTTGTAGAGCTTCGAAAGACTCCTCGGTGATGAGAATGCTGTAAACGCCAATCTTGTCTTGTGAGTATGGCAGAGAGCCGGCGGCAAGATGCTTTGCGAATAGTGGTGAGACGGCTGAACGTTGAGCATGCCGCCGCGATCTACCCATCTTGTTCTGTTGTAGGGTAACATGGTACTTGCACTTGTCCGTCGATTCGGTCAGTATGGAGATACCGTATGCGCCCGCATCCGACGAGTCCTGAGTAGTGTTTCCGGTTATCTCTGTCCCAAGAATAATAGAGAGCGCTGCGAGTTCTGAAGGCGTGACCTTTATGCTCCACAAATCGTCCTGGTACTTGGCAGTTTGGCCCTCTCGGACCCAGGACTTTTGAGAAGCCTTTTGGGTACCAGCGTCTGGTAGTCCACTACGCATAGAAACGAAGAGAGCCGCTGATCTCTTCACTGATAACGCTCTTGTCAAACCCATCTCTGCCGCCGATAGATCCAAGCTCTTCCTATTCAACTTTATGCTACTATCAGGCCGTCTGTTCATCACGGACCTCGTGCGACCAACGCTGCCGCCAAGCGCAGGTCTAGCAGTGGGTCTCTTCATGTTTGCAAGAAACTTGGTCATGTCCCCAGGGTACGAAGCTCGTTCGGCTCGAAGTTTGTCGGCGAAAGCATTGTACAAGGTCTCGAGTGGTATTGGTCCAGGGGTGCCCTGGAGATTGGCGAACAACGCGGAGGAAAACAGACCCTCATCCCCGGCTTTGATGATGCCCGACAAACTTGGAACCCAATAAATCTTGTTTACATCGCTCTTTGGCGTCACCAGGCGTTTCCAGGCGCTCGATATGTGTGAAAATTGGACTTGTCGTTCAGTCTTCCCGTCGGCGGTAAGCGGCTTGCCATCTGCACTGAGCATGTCCTTTTCCGTCACGGTAGGTTTTGCGTGTCTGGACTGCAGGAAGCGTGTAACGAGTGCCATGGCAGCTAGGAAGAAGACAAGAGGAATGACGGAGGCTGCAACAATTTCGTTTGAACGCATGGTCAGTAGGCGGGCGCTGTACTTTTATACAGATGTAGCTGGTTGTTGGTAGATGACTGGACCCTTGTCGATCGGCCAGGGCCCAAGGCCAGGCCCAATCGGACATGTGGGAAGCTGCCACTCAAGCTTCGAAATCGCGCTCTCGGACGAGCTGGCTGCCGTTTCCTTGCAGATGAAGATACCAGGACCAGGATTGCGAATGAGCGCAAATCATGCCTCCTTGAGCTCTTCTCTGAGCGCTTCGCTCCGTTTCGTTGGTCACATGTCCTGACCGCGAAAGTAGGGCGCCGAATGTCGAGTGATTACAAACAAAGTTTACACGTTTCTTCGTCCACCAGTACCCTTTGAGAAGATGTTCAGTGGCTGTTTGGAGCCAATTGCAAGCTACACAAAGCATCATGTCTGACCGTTGGTTGCCTGTGGCCGCCAGTAGGATATGTATCTGGCCCCCCAGCCTGAGGTAAGATCTGGACAAGACGGTCAAGCAACGCAAATCGTGACGTTCCCACAACCCCACAGGCTGCAGCAAACCTTTGCTCGCCAGTCCTGAAACTCTTATGCCCTGCAGATGGGTAGATCACTACGGACGGTCGGATGGCGACGGCATCGTCAAAGGCTTGCGCACTCGGATCCTGGAACACCAACCTTGCGGGCGAAGATGACGATGACGAAAGGGCCTTGGGAGCGGTCAAAGCGACCGTAGACGCGGGACCGTTGCAACGCGACTTTAGTGGTCGCAATGCCATGTGCGTGGTCGCGAGATGAGACATGTCATGCAAGACGCCTTGCAAGCTGACAACGAAGAGGTGAACCTTGCAAAGTAACGTACGCTAGGAGAAGACGGTCGCAGCCCTGTGCCTGTCTGTCAATCCGCATCTCTCGACTGTCATCATCGTTCCCATTCTTGGCAAACAGGCGTGCTTCATTTACTGTCCGCTCCACAGGCAAGAGAAAAAAAATTGATTTCCGATATGTGTGGTGTGGTTTAGCATGTGGAACCTACATCCGAGCATGCGGATGCTCGCAGTCCGAGAGACCCGACGGCTTCAACTCGGTGATCGCCCGAGTGCCGAACAAGATAGCCACAAGATGCAGTCACCCGCAAATCCCTCCAAATACGCTCTGGTAGACGCCTCCAAATATACAGTACGCGTCTAGCCCGACCCAATCATCACATCAAGTCCATCTGTAGTGATGCGATTCGAAATTTGCTATGCTTCCATTAGACGCCGCTTAGAAATGATGCAGTGATGAGAATATAGCCATTCTAAATCTGAGCTGCTGCGCGAAAGAAACGTGGTTTTGGTCATGGGATTGGCGGTGCGCGACCCATCTCGTCGTGTCCAGATAATCGTATGACGCTGTTGGTGGCTCCATCGTAAGTCCTGATGAGTTCCTGCACTTTGAGAAGTGTCTTTTGTGCTTGTAAAACGGGTATGGGGTGATCAAAGACCAACAAGATCATCACACGTGATGAGGTCAGGGCAAGGTATCGCCTGATCCACATCGCGCTGGCTTCGGCGGGAGTTGGACGCTGTCGCTTCACGTCGAGTGTAGTAGGTGAACGAGCTGCAATCGCACCGACTGTGCAGACCCAGTATAGCACACCAGACATGTTTCCCCAGGCGTTGCTCAAATCGGTACGCTTCAGCACGTCATACAACGCATCGCTCAAGCGACTGGCGCGCAGATGTCTGCCCGCATCGGGGCTGCTGAAGAACTCAGTCTCAATGGCCAGTGGATTGCGGCGGGGGTCCGCAGTCACAGAAAATGGTAATCGAAGGATGATAGACGCAGTGTAGATTAGCGCCGCAAGTCGGCATGCTTCGTAGATCCAATCGTTGGATGTTTTGAGGCCAGGGACGTAAGCGGAAGGCAACGAAATCAGCCGTTTCCGTATGCCAGCAGTATCGGACTTGTAGTCACTAGCCATAGCCCTAGTAGCTTGGCTCGTGCCAGATGTCTTGTCATGTAAAAGGAACAAACTGGTCAAGTCGCGCATGTCTCGTAGTAGTGCACATGTAGCTGTTGCGCAACCCAATTCGTCGGGTATAGTCGCAAAATCTGACCATGGACAGAATATTGGCGACTCTGGTATCCGACGACCATGTTTAACTGCATCATATTTTGGGGGCTCCCAGAGTCCGAATACCGGTAGGAGCTTCGTTTCGCAGATGAGGTTAATTTGATAGAAAACCCTAGTAGCAATATGAGTATACACATTCGCATGAAGAAACTTGAACTTACGCTGCACCTACTTCGGCAACAACCGAGTTTCCCAAGCCATCCAACCCACCACGCTGTGTAACTAAATGCGCGATACCAGACTGGTGAGTCCGAAGTGTCTTCTCATTACAGCTCCACAACTCACCAGCAAGCAGATGCAGCAAGACCATAAGTGTTGTATCATCAAGCTGTGTGTCAGGATGTGCTAGCCGCTCACTGGCAACTCCCATGGTTTCCATCTTGATAATGGTAGTGCGTGTACTCTCTTCTTGGCACCCAGCCACCATATCAATCCACGCAGAAGTCATGACATAGGCACTAAGCATCACGTCTTTATTCAAATTTCCCAGAAACCACTTGGAGATGAGTCCATCAGTCGCGAATTCTCGCATGCCTAGAGCTATTAGTCGTGTTTAACGGTGTACTAAGCAACGGGGTTGTACTTACAGATGCGCGTGAGGAGAACAGAGTCAACGCCTGGATTTTTGTATCGTGGTATTAGAGCAAATGGTTCGCCTGCGTCTCCGAAACAGTAGATAATAGACATTTTGCCCATCAGCTTGCGTGTTTGACGTTCTTCTTGTTTATCAGTGTACTCGTAGTTCACCACTCTGCCTGTCGCCCTTGGCATTGCCTTCCACCCCGGAGCGTTGCGCGCTATCTGCTGGTTACACGACTCATCATAGTCAACCGTGGAGTTTGGAGTTGTGTCCTTGCTTTTTCCTTTGCTTTCAGGCGTGGAATAGGCTGCCTCTTGTGCCAACCTGATGTACTGCTGATCACGTGGATTTTGTCTGAGCGTAACAGCAGCACCCCATGCGCGCTCCTCCTCATCGCTCGACGCGCATGTCAACACAGGTGAGATAGTTCCTAGCCCGGGCTCGAGTACGACACTAGAACAGTCCTGTTCATCTCTAGATCTGTCCTGTTCCGCGCCAGTCGGCCCTTTCTTCACGGACCCCTTTCCGCGTCGCCTTGGGTGCGCTTTCTCAGCGGTCAACTTGTTTGTGGCTGAAGTGATGATGGACCTGCTCCTGTGATAAATCATGGCCTGCGAGCGCACGCTTCGTTTTGCATCTGAGCCTCTGAAGTGCGAGAGATCTGTCGCAGTGACGAACTGGAGTTGGGGTGGTCCATCGCGTCTAGTAGCCCTGACTCGTCTCTCTTTGTGGGGAAGCTCTTTAGGCGGGTAAAAATCTACAGTCACAGATCAATAATGTTAGTCCCCACAGTAACATGTTACTGTACGCTTACCTGTATTCGAAGGGGCTGTGGGTGGCGCCATTTATGGGGTCAGCCAGATACCCAGGAAATACTTTATCTGCCTAAGGTACAAGTGACACCGTTCTGCCCACTATGCAAGGTGGAGACTCGGGCTGCGGGTATTAATAATTCCTTCATGCTGTCATCATCACAGCACGCCGAGGCGGACCGTATCTTCCGCAAGTATAATTGCTGACTGTCGCTTGCTAGATGCCACTTTCTTTTCCAGGAACGCACGGCTCACCTGCCGCATTTGTACTTGGTCTCATCGGCCCCCGCATCACCAAGATTGCAGATCGCGAGGCAACATCACTCTTGCTTCTCATTCCCACAACACTACAACACTACCACAACAATCAACAACGACAAATTCAGGCTTCAATCAAGACATATTCTCAGACCCTTTCGCCTAATCATCTACGCGCGAAGAGATGTCCAACCATCGCCCTCCCAAAGTCGCCCAGCAGCCGTAAGACAACGGATCCAGGTTTCTCTGTCGCCAAGCCATCTTCCCCAACCACGGCATGAAATAACGCTTGTCTTTCCCCTGATCTTCCTGGTGCTCCTCGATAGCTGTGCGCGTCAAACGACTCGGCCATGCGGCCGGGGTGGCCAAACATGTAATCACATGGTAATCTCACACCTTGCTTGAAATCAACCCAAGCACTATCACCAACGGCGTTTTTTACATACCTTGCCTCCTTAGTTTTTGACGCTCTAGTTCCCAGCGCTCTTCGTCGATCAGGTTCGATGCATTATATGGCGCTTGTGGTGGCGTATGTGGATGAATAGGCCACGGCACTGCCAGCGCCCGCGATCCTTTACCTCCTCTGTTCAACGGTCGGTAATTTAGTTCTGGTTCGATAAACAGGTCATGTGTAAGTTTTCGCGGGACTTGGTATCTTTCCTCCAGCTCAAAGCCATCTACATCGCCAAGATGGTGACTTGAAACGTAGCCGTGGATATTGATAGCGTTTTGGTACATATATCGGTGTGACCTATGTGTGTGGAACTGAGACGCTGGACAGATGGACTTGGGACTTCAGAGGGTGTTGATGTACGGCTCGCGTTTCCCGCAGTAGTAGTGAAGAGGGTGCTTCAATCGCCTTGGTTCCACGCTCTCGAGAAGCTATTTTGTGAGTTTTATGGTATCACTGACGTAGGCCTAGAAGGTCCATGGCTCATCCAGTACGTGTACTTGACTTGTTATGAGGCTACATAGCATAGCGATGGAGATTGGTATGCGGATCTGCACTTGAAAGCGGCTTCTGGGACGTTTGACTTCATTCACTATATCTGACGCCTGCACTCACCTGCTACTCCCAGAATTTGAGTACGCTCTGGTATGTGAATGGGACGATATGTCACGCGCGTTCTAGACAACACGAATGACCGTGTACGTGATGAGCAAATGACGTGCAATGCTTAGCTATGTAGTATCCGACCTGGAGCTGCCACGGCGGTGCGGAAAGAAGAAAGCTAGACAATGGCCGGGTATAGTATGAGCGTTCGCTTCATGGGTCATAGAGTTATGCTGAGCAATTTGAGTGTTGTTGTGGGACAGCACCTGCCGCAAACATAGATGCTGACATCATCCTCGACAGAGATGGTCGGATCGCGTTCACAGTCGGGCTGCACGTCCATGTTCGCGCTGGGATATTACATCTCTATTGCTACTCCATGGCACCATCTGAGGTTATTACGCCGTACTATGAGATTCTTAGTCAATACTCTAAAAATCGGTTAGCCACCTACAATCTCGCGGAGGAATATCTTACTATTCGGTCATTTCGTGTTACTATGCTTGTTGGTATACTACTGACAGACTCCGGCTTTCAAACAGCATCTCGTCCCACTCACCCTGATGTATATTATGCGTCATGAATGTTGCTAGTATTACCGACCTATTCTGTTACACTACTACCACAATCACTGGCCATTAGGGAGTTGGAAAATGCCATCTATCAGGGAAATCAAAAAGATGAATAACTAGTTAACTATATAGAGAATCGAAAAACCATTCATGACATATTGTTGACGACAACACTTCGGAGCGTTTTTGACTATCGCCTGCCTCTATATTCTTTCAAATATATATAGCCTCAGCAAAGCTCAAGCATACGCGCCTCGAAGTTATTCTGAAGCTTACTAATATACTCTAGTAACGTCCCAACCGGCCGCAGTGAATTCTTCTCAACACCATACTCAGTTTGGTCCATGGATCGCGCTGCCGCTAGTACCATTATTCCTCGCATAAGATCACCTCTTCTGAGGAAAGAGCCGTTCAAATTGTTGCCACCGCTTCTATTGTCCCGAGTCTCCATCGCTGCTTTACATTCTTCCTTGAAGACAACAGTCATGCGATAGAGTATATCATCAATGCACTGTAAGACGGCTAGTAATAACATGATACAGGCACTCTGGTGAACATGTGGGCACTGCACCAGCCGCTCACATGCACTGAAAGATGAGCGCATCGTTCCTAGCGTCTCGCAACTGACCATCTTTGTTGCGTCGTTGAAATCGTTGATGGGCGTCATGCTTTGTAGGGCATACAGGAGGCTGTAGATACAACTGCAATTTTTGACCTGGTTTCCATCACCCGGAAAGTTGAAAAAACTCTCAGGTGTCCAGTCAGGTTTTCGAGTAACCACATTGTCAGCTTCGTCGTTGCCGGGCGGTAGAAGTTGATGATAGTCGTTTGTGGGTATGTCTTGATTTGTTGCAAAGTCGAGATTGAAAAACTGTCTCTCGTTTGATTCAATGGAGAAAGGCGTGTTGCATGACTGGTCCTCTGAGAGTGGTGTGGTAGGCTCAAAGGCCACATCTAAGCCTGTAATCACTTGTAAGATCAGCCGATGAGCGAGTCGCTGTTGGTTGAAAATGGCTACCTGAGCCGAAGTCTACCTCAGGCGGCGTGAAGTGTGGAATATCATGCTTCGACTTCTTCCTCGGACGTCCTGCGCTTCGATGGACAGAATATGTGCACATGCGCTTGTCGTCGGTACATCTTTGACATTTTGGCGTCCCTTTGGAGCAAGCTAGTTTTCGGCGGGAGCATTGGTCGCATGCATTTATTGGAGCGTGGGGGTAGTTGCGTTCCACAAAATCTCGTTGACCATTTTGTTTCATAGTTCGGCGTGCTATGGCTAAGGATTGATTGAAGCGGACCGATTGGCACTCTATAAACAGGCCTTAATCCTAGAAATTGAAGGATAACAGTCAAAGTATCGTAAAAGAGAAGCAAAACGATATAAACGAGGCTATCTTCACGAGATCTGCGTCGTCAGGAGGTTTACGGCCCGGTCGGATCCGGATACGTGATGTACCGCTGAGTATCGGTAAGACCGGAAGGTTAAGGAGAACAAGGGCCGGTCGGGTTGTCCGTCAAATGAGGTAAGCGATAGAAAGGCCGATAGACTTTTGTTTCTGCGGTATGAGGAGGATGTAAAGTCGAAAAAGCTTAGTATAATTCTGTCGCGTCAAGTGATTTAAGTTCTTTCTGCTGTTCCCTCGAGTGATGGCAAACTGGAGTAGACCATGCCCGTGCAGTATCAAGATGTTGAATGTTTCTTGCATACTGAACATACTGAACCTTACATCAGGACATGAAGTCGATCATCATGTAGATCCTATCCTGCAGTAAGCCGCCTTACTTTCTCACTCTCCCTGCCATCGATAGTCACAAACTGGATACTTCAAAGTTACCTTTGCATTGACTGCATCAGGTGATGCCATCAAGTCCCACTCAACAAAACTGCCTGCACAGTGATCCGTGTGCGCAAGACTACTAGTCCAGTTGTCCATTGGCCAATTATGAAATACCGCACGCTGGAACTTACGCACCATTAGTGCGCAATGCGCGATGTGCTGCCCCCATGTCACCCATAAGTAGTCAAACTCCCCCTGAAACACCTGCTCCTTGCTCACGAGTTCCTTGTCGTCACCATAAGCATATGACCAGTTTTTAGCGTCCCATTCGTCGCCGAGTTCGTGGTCGTAGCATTGCGGTGGCACCCAGGCGAGGTTGTTCGATTCGAAGATGCAGCCGCGGGCTCTGGCTGCAGCAGGAGTGGCGCCACAATGGGCGATCGGTATGGGCAGGTTTCGCGATGTACTAGCGCTTACTTCGACGTCTGGCTGTTGACGTATGACGCTGCCGCCGATTATAACGAGTGCCAATATGGCAAAATTGAGGGAGATAAGCAAATACAGGAGTTTGATGTTTGAGCTTAGTTTCGCGAAAGAAGTGTCATAACTCATGATAATAGTATTGAGGCTCTCTTTGTGACACCGGAACTTCCACGCCGTAGTAGGACCGAGGTGAAAGCGAGCATGAAATTGGGTAAAGAAATGAAGACGATGCAGTTATAGGAATATTCTGATCATACAGTGATATGAGTTACAGATGAAATGGAGATAGAAAAATACATCGGATATTTATTAACACTGGATACTATCATGAATTTAAAAGTACCGAAATTTGACAAAAATGCCCGAGATATGGAGAGCAATTCCCTTTTTCTTTTTGAACACGTGCATGTTGTGGTAAGATGACGGCTAGAAGAGACAACAAGCAAGATAGACTAGTACCAAGTCTGTAGACAGAATAATGAATGCATACTGGTCGCTATGTACAAGGTCCTAATTCCACTAAACAGACATATGATGTTGGCCATCATGTTTCAGGTGAGAGACGTAGCGCATCTGCTGCACTCGAGTTCATCAACACAGGGACAGGCATGAGTAGTGAAAGATCAGTCGTGCGCAAAAGCAGACGCGAGCAATGCTCTACATGCGGCAAGCCGTCGAATCTCTGCTCCATAACCACCTTAGTATCTCTTTGGCGAAATTGTTTTTGCCAATAGAATAGACAATGAGCCCTATGCCAGTATCGCGATGCCCAAAAATGACCGCCTGTGTCACCAAGTGCGGCTATCTCCTCTACAGAAAGGCGCCGGATGCCTTGCTGATCCGCAAAATAACTCCACTCTCCGTTAGGGCCGTCTCCAGACTTGTCGAACTTGGCTGTCAACTCTGCATCCCGACAGTAAGGCGGTAGCCAGGATGTGGAAAGCGTATCATAGACACATCCCCGCCGAAGTGCCTCTTCAATGTTGGCTCCACAATCACAGAGGTTAGTTCCACGGGCCAATGTTTCAGGATGGAAGACATCCGGCTCAGGAACTAGGAGTTTGAAGGCGTACAACGTGGCTATACCTAGGATCCAACCCGTGATTATGCAGCACACAGGAAGAATGGCTGCCGTGAGCGGATGTCGTTGTTGGCGTTGGCGCTTTCGTGGAGACTTGGTCTTGCGGACATTTGGCGGTGCATGACTATGCTCCAGATCGGAATCTGAGGCGGACGAGACGTCGGAAAGAAACGGATCGCTTGATTTGCTCATGATGAAGTTTGATTTGATTATAGGTGATTTGGAGGAATCCACATGTTACTACTCGAACGCCAACCTGCTGGCGCAGAAGGCGCTCACAGGTAAGCGGAAGGCGATGATATTGACACCGCCTTGTTCACCAAAAGCGGAAATATGATAAAGTAAACTCGGGCATTCTTGGACTGAATGTAAGCTGACCGCGGTGGTTTTGGTTAGTTTCGGGGCTATGCAGGTTGTAGTGCTTATTGCTCTGTCACTTGCGCCAAGCTTTGCCCAGGTGGATTGACAAAGCCATGTAAAATTAATACCCGTCAACATCGAGTACAGGAAAGAAGATATCACGATGAGGATTGCATAAAATACGGATTGCTGGTGTTAGGATATGTTCAAATATTGTGATGATGGTGATGATTGCCAGCAGCGTCAATCTTGATCTGGCCTAGTGACCCCTCTTTCCAACTGTAATCGCATGTTGGAAATTTCAGATGCAGCACGTCGAACCCAGCGGTCGAATTTTTCCAAAAGTCCCATTTGACAATCATTTCCGCACAGTGATTCGTGTGGAAATAACTGCTCGTCCAATTATCCATCGGTCGGTTGAACATAACAGAGCGGTGGTATTTGCGCCATACCAACCCACAGTGTGTGACGTGTTGAGGCCAGGTAACCCATACTGCAGGTACATCTCCTTTCTGAGCTTCTTCCTTGGAGACGATATGCTGGCCGATTCGGTCAAGCGTCATTGGCCAATCATATCTATCGTACCATTCTTTTGAAAGCTCCTCGTCGTAACACTCGGGTGGAACCCATGCGAAGTTGTGGAGTTCAAAGCGACAACCGCGTGCTCTGGCCTCATGAGCTGATTGACCGCAGCTGCTGAAAGAGATTGGATGGTTTGTAGTTTTTGCGTGAGAAGACGTGGGGCTTAAGCTGGTTGCGGACGTCAAGCAGAGACGTGAGTGTGTACTTTTCGACTGGTACAGTACTCGAACCCCCAGAAGTAGTATCGTTGCTGTTGAGATATGCAGGAGCAGAAGAATGTACAAGGGCCACGGTTTAGCTTCGCGGAAGTCTACTTCTTCTTCGTTCTCTTCTTCGAGATTTGTGTACGAGGTTTTTTTGGATGGAAAAGGCCAAACCATGTTAATGTAGAAGGTACCGAGTAGTAGGAAGGAGTAGCCTTGAAGGAAATTGAGATACAATGTATCTAGCATCCGACGCGCTGCTACTACATGCACACGAGGCTCAGTAAGCCACTTGTTCTAATTCGGAAATATTCTTCACCTATTCCCGAATTTTATTGAATCATCCGAAGCACAGCTATCGGATGGCCATTTTCTCCTTGTCGCTTCCCCTTTTGTGCCCTGCTTAGATAGTGCTTACGTATGTCAAGCCCCGAGAGAGAGACCCTACCAAATATCTCCCATGAGAGAGATATTGGAATTCTATAGACAATGACTTGTTTGTCAAAACCCACGCGCTCCCACATCTCACTATCTGTTTATTCACAGAAATCCATGCATAATAGCTAAGCTTCATGAATGTGTGTAGGACCATATTGGTAGGCCTTGTATTCGTCGATTCATCTATCTGCAGGGCACCATACGATATGGGACTCTGTATCATGTAGATCTCTGGACATGAATCCAAGCAGTTACATTTTCCACGCCGTATGGTACTTCAGTCGGGTTCCGAGATCGCTTAGTACGCGATAGTCGACTTGTCGTCGCTGACGTCCTATGGCTTGTCGTCATGTGGCTTGGTGGGTCTAGTAGATAACGACAGCCCACTTCTCGTCCTCGGCGCCCTGGGGCTTAGAATCGCGGGCTTTGTAGGAGGCTGCTGCCTCAACCGCAATGTCAGGGGAGTTGGCGGCAGTGGGAAGAGCCATGGAAAAGGAGGTCATAGTAACAAGGAAGATGACGAGTTGCTTGTAAAACATGTTGTGTGATTGGATTTGGTGGATTCCAAAGGGAGACTGTTTGGTTGATAAAGACGTAGAGAGATAAAGTTGCAATGGATGTGTCGGACGCTTGATGCAACTTGGTAGTGGTATGTCTAGCCCTTTCTTATACTTTGCTTCATGCCTATTGTCCGTTTTCGCCTTTCATTCGGTACCAACATGTACATGATTCATCGATTGGGGCTGGTACTTTGCAATTACAACTCGGGTAATACTATGACTGCCCAATCACCAAAATCTCCGATCAATCTAATCTACGGAGATTGAGGCAAAGCTGCACGTCATACGAATTCTCCACAGCTTAGGAAATGTCCGACGTTAACCTTACACATTGGCTGGCTAGCAAGACAGGCTGATGCGCCCACGATCAAGCTGGTGTCGATGTTTAGCAATGAGAGCCATTTCCAATCCCCCCTTTACCATCTGAATATGTTTAATATCCTACACTTCCGGTCTGATTCTCCCGATTATTCCAAGCTAGAGACGGGTTCGGCCTCTACCTTGAGCGAGCATGTAGAACCGCGCTATCACTCTTCTGTAGGACAAGAGAATGTTACACCACAAAGACGATCCTGGCTATATTGCCACTGGATTGCTGTCGGAGTGCATTCTCTTCTTGTTATCGCAAACATCACTATCTACATTGCAACCACCAATAAGACATGGGACCCTGCGCATGCTTTAAGTAAGTCTCCATAACGAACCGTTCTTAACCCTTACTTATGATGGTTTTTCCTAAATAGCACCCGTAAATAACGTGATCAAGTATGAATACCGTCGTTTTGAGGATGTTCCTCTGCGACTTTACAATGGCAGCATGAACCCTGACAAGCCCACGGACTTTGGGGGAGATCCCAGACCTGCGCTCTCAGTGGCTTGGAGAAATCTAACAAAGAGTAAGATGGCGGTATCTATACATGCAGTATGCTTTGACTGATAAATGTATGCAGATCAGAACTTACGCTTGACAGAGGAAGATCTCGGCCAGACTTTTGTAGATGACAGTGTTGTCAAATTGACCGACGGAAGCGGCGTGTTCGCCACTCTTACTGTCTTCCATGGACTTCATTGTATTGAGAGGCTGCACCATTACCTCTACTTCGATCACTACTACTCCACCTTCACTGAAGAAGAAAAAGTACTCTTGAAATACCATACAGGTAAAAACGCCAGCCAGCCTTCCGTAATATATACTCACGACTTTGATGACTGAACATAATTAGAACATTGTTTGGATTGGCTGAGGCAATACGTTCAGTGCAATGCTGATACGACGCCTCTAATGATGCACTGGATAAAAGAGTAAGTAGGCCGAGACGTACAATGCATTTTCTGCATCTATCAGCTGCCGCAGCAGCTAACTATAGCTTCAGAGGGCCATTGCCTATCGCCAAGATTAAGGAGGGAGAGCATTCCTGCGTAAATTGGGAACGACTCGATGAGTGGGCTGCTCATCGTACTTTTGTTCCTTCCGACGACAATATGGAACACCCTGTGTATGGTACGTACCCTTGTCATTCCGTCAGAAAGACAAAACACTCATTCTTTGAACTCAGGAAAGCCTTATAACTCGAGTCTGAACAAAGCGGTCGGTATCTTGCATACGAAAGGGGCTCATTTTGTGACATCTAACGGCACTATATTACCAGATCGTTGAATTAGTTAACTTTCTGTAGACAATATGTTAATCCACACGATGTATCTTCTCTTCTTTGGCTACGTCATATCTGGTGTGCTTTTTCATCACATGTATCTTTTGTAGACGATGGATATTCATTGTTTGTGATACAATATAAGCGCTAGAACCCCTAAGAAGAGACATGAAACCTCGCCCAGGCTTGCGCAGCCGACACAGCCAAACTCGCTCCTGCTAGAAGCAGCGTCGTGAACCCAAAGACGACCACGGCCTGGAAGGTAAATCAAGTGTTTGAATCCCGATTATCCCTCTAAAGCGCGCGAAATCGGTGTGGTTTCCGCTCCCCATGTATTCAATCAACGTCTGAATGCACTCTGACAGAAAAGGGTATGCGTCATATGAAGTCTTCTACGAGAAGCCTGCCTTCTCTTCTTCATCTCCTTCACTGTCATCCGATTCTGTATCATCCATAACACGGCGGTGGCCGAGCGGGTTGAGTTGTATCCGACGATCAATAGAGAGTCTGCATATTTTGCTCCTCCTGTCCCCCCGAAGTGTGCTAATGGTTGCCTGCTTCCTTCTCTTGGAAGGTCTCGACACAAAGGCTACCAGTTTTGACAAATGTGTAGTTGAAGCCTCGCTAAGCAGATCTTCTTTACTCAACGGCTCCGGCCATCAAGGGCAGCGGTAGAGCGTCATGTACCTACATAGTTGAAATCTCTGGTGAATACACACCGAGACTGTAATATCGGTAAAGGAACAGACCAACAAATTTTCCAACAACCGCCAGCAAGTGCCCTCTATGGCATTTGACAGAAGAACAGCGATAAGAGGATAAGATAAAAGATTGCACCGTCTTTTGTGCGATTCAACCTGGCATGCAGCACCACGATGAACGCCTGGCTGATGCAGTAAGCGTCAACGGCATCGGGATGACCCTCAAAACCACCGTTCCCAAATGATGATATGGAACGATTTTGATATCGTCACCTAACAGAACTTCTCATGCAGTAAGCCTCAACTCACCAGTTTTCATAGTAGCGACACTAGTACTAGAGTTTAGTTAACCCGAGGCACCACCCACCACCCCCAAAACTACCGCATCCAAAAGTCTCCACATAATTACATCGACGCAGCAAATTTGCGATCGAGGAGGACCACCAGCCCAATTCCCAGCTGACCGGTCGCTAACTAACTGCCAATCAGATGTACCGCGATAATCAGTATTGATGTGTTCAGGCTGGAAATGGGGATTGCATGCACATCGTTCAGCTCATGTCGATGCCATACCCAACAGCTCCTGCCACTGATGTCGGACTCCTCCTTCCCATGAGCGGGACAACAATCAACGGCCGTATCATCACTTCAGTCTCGGCAAAAACCAAGCAAACTCATCAGAAAAGAATATTTAGAAAGTTATCAAAGGCTGGGGTAGAATCCAAGACCGCACGTAGTCACACAACTGAAGGTACAATATACCCACCCAGCACCATCCAAAACTCGCTCCAACGCCAAAGCAATGCCAATCACCAGCAGAAAAAAAAGCTCGATTCCAACACCTTGGCACCATCAACAACTGCCCATCAGACCAAAGTCACAGCAGAAGTCAACCCAACCAAAAACACTATACACCCCAGACCTACACCCAACCTCCCCGCACCACTCGGCGCATTAAGCTTGACAACCGCGCCCGGGAAATTACACGTCAACTTATTAGGATCCGGATCTCTCTTCCCATACGCCACGTCCCTCAACTTGCCATCCGGACACCCAAAGCCAAGTTTCGACGGACAACTACGAACAATATCAAAGCACATATCCTCGCAGGGCTTCATCTCCTTGTACGGACCGGGTTTGATCAACTCGTCGATACGCGGGTTACGCGAGCTATTGAAACCAGCGTGTTGACGTAGCGTGTCGTTGATCTGTGGAGGAGCCGGGGCCATGGAGCCATCTGGGGGTGGTGGGGGTAAGCCGTCCATGGGCAGTGAGCCGTTGGAAAAGGGCGTGTTGACGTTGCGGGGTTGGAGCCAAGGGTCGTTTGCGGTCCAGTCTTCGCAGCGGGGGATGAGGACCATGCAGAGCCAGTTTTTGTAATCTCGTTCACAGTCGTCGCATGTGCGGGCGAGAGAGTATTGTGCGGCGGGTTCGGTGTCGCACGCGATTTGTGACAAGGATCTGGTGAAGTTGAGGTAGTAGTCGCGGGCTTGGTTGTCATAGATTTCTGCTAGGGCTGAGTCGTTGAGTTTGAAGTTTGTGTTGGATGGGACGGCGTAGGCGACTTTGTCGCAGAAGTCGAGGTCAAAGATGACTTGGCATGAGTCGTCTAATGGGTCGTTAGCAGAGTTATCAAATCGAAACATTGAGGAGAGCATACCAGCTTTGGTAGTCCAGTTGAAGGCCTGGAATACTCTTCCACCACCCCTTGTCATGCCCGCGTTGGGTATGTATAGTGGCTCCTGACTTCCCTCTACCACCACGAAACCATTGTAAGTCCTCGCAGCCTGTAGGCCCTTGACGTGAAACTGGGTCTTGGGCTTGTTGTCGCCACCGAACTTTGTAGTGATACTACTATCGATAGTGAAGTTTTTAGTGTTGTTCACGTTAAACATGTCTTTGATTGCGCAGTACGAACGCTCCATGCCTCTGATTGGGGTATTGTCTCCATCCATAAAAGCGTACATCTGGAACGGATTTTGCTCTTTCCACTTGTTGACAACCTCGGTCTCGTTTGAGTCACCTAAATCATAGGTGATGAATAGTGCCGACTCGCTGTCTGTGTCTACCATGTACAGAAAGGGATCATCGTCGTTGTAGTTGTGGTATGGTCCATCGGTACTTGCAGCAAGTTCAAAATGCCAACTTCCGAACCAGTCATCGTTCAGGCTAGGGGCCGAAATGCCAATATACACATCTGAGGAGGTGTTGAGTTCAAAGTTGGCGTAGCCACCATCGAAGAGGACGCCAGTTATGTTTGTGAGAGTGTTCTCAGTAGCGCCTGGTCCTGGCTTCTGGTTGTCCGGCGAAGTTGAAACATACATGACGAGTTGGGGGTGGTTTCTTCCAGATGCTGCAGTCGCATTGCCCATGGGCATGGGCTGTTTACAAGTGTTTGCTGTCAGCCAGATATTGCCACTGCGAGTCTGTCGCTTTTCCATCCCTTCAGGAGTGGTGCCCTCTGTACCAGCAACTTCTAACCTACGCAGCCTAGCCTCGTCAGAACCATCATTCATTCCCCGTGCTTCCGGAGCACTTGCGGAATCGCCATTAATTGATGGGAAGCGCAGCTGGTCCCTTTGAAGCACAAAGTGTACCGTTTCCCTTGGGGCAATATCCTTCGCCATCTTTTGATTGACAACCAGCCTCTCTATCTCGGCGGTTTGACGTCCAATGAGGCTTCGGTCGAGTATTCCAAAGTCTGGCTCATAGCCCTCGCTTCCTCTCTGATCAAAGCCTGCATCCTGTATGTGCGGCAATTCTCCATCCGTGAGCGCATCAAGTACGCGACCGTCAAGCGCGTCATGATTGGGGATCGTGAGCACCTCCGCATTCACTAGGAGGTGGGGTGTGAAGGAAGTCCATAGCGCAAGGCAGGCAGAAGACGCGACGAGGTAGGCGAGCAGTCTCGACTGCAAAGGCGAAAGCTTGGGGCGTTGCATTGCCCTCTCCACTAGCTTATCGATAGAACTGGGGACGCATGAGGGAGCGGTGTGCGCAAAGGGTGCGCTGTGAGGTAAACGAGCGGCACTTGGTCGGATTGGTAGGTATTAGTGATTTGTGCAAACGATGAAGGTATCCAGGGCTTAAAGGACAAAAAGAAGGGATTGGTGGGGTGCTGGCTGTTGTACCGTCGTCTCAAAGTGAGCCGCAACGTTGCACCCTGCCAAGACATAGTGGCTTCCCGTACTGTGGCGCAGCGGACCCACTTTGATTGTCATTCACGCAACGCAACTACTGCTACTCCTGCACTACTCAGCATGTTGGCAGGAGGTTTTGCATCAAGAATCCACTCATCATCCAAGCACAATATGGTTCAATGGAATTCAAGGATGAATTGTCGATGACGTGTTCAGTCGACCCTACCAGTGTGCCTGCAAGAAAGCGTTCAAGATCTCCAGAAAGTGACTTGGCTACTCAAGAGGGGTTAAAAATTTGGATTACCTAGTAAAATATTGGGAAGATTGGCCAGAATATGCTTAGGGTCCAAGCACAGCAAGGCACTCGCGCTATCATTTCAATGTTAAATGCTGTAAGATTCGTTCAAACAGGGCCAGACTTTCCAGCTCAACGGCCAGCGACGACATGCAGTCAAGCAAGGGTAATTCTACGTCTCCAAGACGACAGTTCATCGACATTGGGAGTTTGGAATGAAGAAGAGCCATTCCAGAAGAAACGAGGCAGTCTGTCTTCCATCGAGTCGTCGTAACATTAGAAATGATGGTGTGTTCGAGCTGGGGAAGGATTTCCGGCAAAGAGGCGAAGAGCCGATGGTGGGTCGCACGAATGTAGTCACTACATAACAAAACAAGAGGAAAGTCCACGAATGGGCAAACAATGTCGACACTCCAAGCTCCATAGTCACATGTTCCCCCATCTCTTGCTTTACCACAAGTGAAAACGCCGTCATCGATCGGGGTTTCGGCACGCATCCGCAAAAGGCGCATTTTGACCATGTGACGAGCAGGATTTCTTCCTCTTTCGTCTTGACATGGTGAGCGTGATATTCGCTGCTTAATGCAATGTAATATAGTTCAAAGGTACTGGTAGTCAGCGGGAGTAATATACATGCCGCAGCACAATATATTAAGCCGCCCGAAGAGAACCGGGAAATGTGACTGCGCGAGCCAGCTTTGCACCCTGGCACTCATATATGCAACCGGGTTACAGGAAACTCGCTTGAATGGTGGCGTTGGTCAAGAAGACGTCGAGACTTTGCATTGCGACATGAGAGAAGCATTGAGAGATGCGTAGGTGTTGAGATGGGTTGAAGATGGT
Source organism: Pyrenophora tritici-repentis (assembly GCF_003171515.1). Classification (NCBI taxonomy): domain Eukaryota; kingdom Fungi; phylum Ascomycota; class Dothideomycetes; order Pleosporales; family Pleosporaceae; genus Pyrenophora; species Pyrenophora tritici-repentis. The sequence goes on from NC_089393.1 coordinate 2,974,774, forward strand.
AGAAGGGCAAAGGGCGCTAATGACTCATGGCGGCTACCTAGCTCCGACCTCGCCTGCCAAGACCACAATCGACCGTGCTCATCTTCTTCACACATGCATGTGCCTGCAGCCACGCTAACTACCGTTCTGTCTTATCTAGCGACTGCCATGACATGGCAGCCTTTGTAGATGAAGTCAAGGCGACCTAAGTCCTAGGCGTCTTTGATCAGCCTCAGCTCTGCGTTCGTCCAAGCAGATGACAAGACAGCACCAAGCCTTAGCTCTAGCATCAGCCACCGGCCATTTGAACGAACCATACAAGAGTAGGCCCACCAGCTCGGCAACCGGATTGCACCGTTCGGCATCCGCTACAAGTACGTCGTCCATAGTACGTCTCATCAAATGCGGAGAAGGGCCGAGTCATGAGGCAGAGCCTTCTGTACAGGCTTCGAGAAGATCCGGGGCTGCAGGTACCATGTTTCGCCATCATATGACTAGGGACATGTCTCCGACTACGGCATTGCGGACAACAACACCGGCTGAAGTAATTTGGACATTGATGAAGTGGTCGTGATGATCACTTGCTAGCAATCATGGTTAGTGCCAGGGCTGGATCTCAGTGTACAAATAAGGGGTGAGTACGTCCGTTTCATTCTTCCTCACGCACTTCATCACACTCTCTCTTCCTCAAAGATGCTTTCAAACGTCCTCTTCACTGCTGCGCTCGCTGCGGGCGTCGCTCAGGCCCTGCCTCAAGCGACTGGCACCCCCAAGCCTACAGGCACCTCCCCCAGTATGACGACAGCTGCGGCCTCCGGCAACCCATTTGCTGGCTACAACTTCTACGCCAACCCATACTACTCTTCTGAAGTCTACACCTTGGCCATGCCTTCGCTTGCAGCCTCGTTGAAGCCCGCGGCTACTGCTGTAGCCAACATCGGCTCCTTTGTATGGATGGACACCATGGCCAAGGTCCCCCTCATGGACACGTACCTCGCAAACATCAAGGCCAAGAACGCCGCGGGCGCAAAGCTCATGGGCACCTTTGTCGTCTACGACCTTCCCGACCGTGACTGCGCAGCGCTCGCATCCAACGGCGAGCTCAAGATCTCCGAGGGAGGAGCAGAAAAGTACAAGAAACAGTACATTGACAAGATTGCTGCCATCATCCAAAAGTACCCCGACGTCAAGATCAACCTAGCCATTGAGCCCGACTCCCTCGCCAACATGGTCACCAACCTGGGTGTGGCAAAGTGCGCAAATGCTGCCCCTTACTACAAGGACCTGACCGCCTACGCCATCTCCAAACTGAACTTTGCAAACGTTGACATGTACCTCGATGGCGGCCACGCCGGATGGCTCGGCTGGGACGCTAACATTGGCCCCGCTGCTAAGCTCTACGCTGATGTTTACAAGGCGGCTGGCAAGCCCCGCGCTGTTCGTGGTATCGTCACTAACGTGAGCAACTACAACGCCTTCCGCATCGCTACCTGCCCAGCCATCACCCAGGGAAACAAGAACTGCGACGAGGAGCGCTACATCAACGCTTTTGCTCCTTTGCTTCAGGCCGAGGGCTTCCCGGCTCACTTCATCGTCGACACTGGTCGCAGTGGTAAGCAGCCTACTGGCCAGCAGGCGTGGGGTGACTGGTGCAACGTCTCAGGCGCTGGCTTCGGCGCCCGTCCTAGCACCAACACTGGTAACGCCAACGTTGACGCCTTTGTCTGGGTTAAGCCAGGTGGTGAGGTATGTTCTCTCATCTCCTCCTTACAATACACATTCAAACTAACACTCTGTCAGTCCGACGGTACATCCGACCAATCCGCCGCCCGCTACGACTCGCACTGCGGCGTCTCCTCCGCCTTGAAGCCCGCGCCCGAGGCCGGAACTTGGTTCCAGGCATACTTTGAGATGCTTCTCAAGAACGCCAGCCCTGCTCTTGCATAAATGCAGCGTGGCAGTCATCAACCGTCAACTTTTGTCAGACATGGAATACGGACACAATAGACGATAGACGCACTTCTTCTGTAAATATCATTATAGCTAGCTCAAGTAGATTAGAAAGGAGATGAACATCCTTTGTACATGGAATCAAGCATGCCAACCTACACACTTTCTCCCTCTCTCCCCTCTTACCCCCCTGCCCCGCTCCCGCAAACCCCCTCCAAACTCACAAAATCTCACTATGACTCAACAACTGATACAACAAATCCATCTCCCTGGCCTTCTCAGCAGGTGTAAGCCTGTATTCAGGGACGAACAGGGATGTCGACGCTGACGAGGTGGAGCATCTTCTACTATCCATGTCCAAGCCCATCTCCCACACATTCCCCTCCGTCTCACTCGCGCTCCACCCTCTGATCGACTCCGACTCCGACTCCGACTCCGAATCACCATCAACAAACCCACCATCACTATCATACTGTGATGAATTGCCTGTTGTACTATCTAGACTACTCGCCGTGCTTGTCCTGTGGTTCCAAATACTATACCCATTCTTATAGTGTGGGTGGTCTTGGGCTAGTCCCTCTTCTTCATCTTCATCGCTTTCATCGCTTCCATCGCGTTCTTCAACAAAATCTGAGTCGGAGTCTGTCTCATCCTCATCCTCGTCCTTATCCTCATCTGTCTCAATGTCGGTGTCAACCCGATAGTCCAAACAGCAGCTTGGGTCTATCTCGCTTCCACTCTCTTCATCTTCATCCTCATCCTCACTCCCCTCTTGCACATCCGCATCCGCATCACCCAACCCGTGCACTAAAACACCCTCCTCACCTCCTTTCCCAAGCGCCTTAGCGACGGAGCGTGTGAGTACTGTTCGGTTTTGCAGGACCTGTTTCGCAGTTTGTGCGGCGATGCGGGTTGATTTGCGGATTTTGGTGGTGGTGGTGGTGGAGTTTTGTTTGTGGGTAAGGGAGCTGCGGAGGGGGGGGTGTTGGGGACATTAGGTTTGGTTTGGTTGGGTGGGTGGGTGGTGGAATGATGATTAGTAATGTAGATGTGTATGTTAGTTACTGTATCTTTTAGTAGTTAATTGTTTTGGCAATATTTGGGTGACATGACATGACTCCGTACCTCCAATACTTCTACCATATGGGAGACAAGGGGATAAAGAGACCATGTCACCATCAATGGATCGGGCCTGGTAGCACTCTCTCGACAAGGGTATTGTGTACGCAGACAAAGAAATACTCGACCATCAAGGAACCAACCACACAATGTCACTATCAAATCACATACAGAAACTTCATTAACAATGTAAATCTGTTTTGAGATTCAGTATGACATGTTTACTACGATAAATGCTACAAAATTATGTGCAGTGCAAGAACAAACGCCGTCCCGATGCTCTCAGGGGTATCGTTTCATACCAAATGCTTTTCGATCGCTGGTTTTAATTAACCAGATAGACCCGTAAACGCCAGATGATTTTCTTCCCAAGTGGGTCCGGAATGGACTTTCATCAACACTACGGTGACACCAAGGGGCCGTGGAAGTCGCGGAGCGTCGCCACCAGATCATCCTCACGGAACAGCTGTAGAGACAACTTCTCCTGAACCTCCTTCCACTTCTTCAGCGCGTCCAATTCCCCCTTGCTTAGCCACTTTTCCTCATTTCCGACGACATCAGAACGCTCGGCTTTGGTGAGTAGGAGCTGGACCTTTTCCCGCTCGAACGAAATGCGTTGGAGGATCCTCACCATGCCCTTGTAGGTGTCATGGAGGAGCTTCTCGCGGGCGCGTTGACGATCATACCAAACAAGGTGAAGAGAAAGTTTGGCCTCGCGTCTGTCGACCTTGGGAATTTCCTGAGTCTGTACAAATCCCTGCACGGTAAGGTCATTAACAATGCCGCGAATATCGTTTGGAGACATCATCATGACGTTGCATAATGCGCGCTCGTCGAGTTTTCCCTTTTTTTTCAAAGTCCGAACGAGCTTGACTCCCAAGATGCCTTTTCTCGCTGAAATCGTGTTTTCAATCTCCGCCTGGATCAACTGTCTCGCAAGCTCGTCGAATTCGATGCGCCATTGCGAGTACCCAGAGCGCGAGTGCCAGGTGACGAAATGATAAGGATCTTCAGACAACATCTGAATGTGTTTGTCTATAATCTTTGTCTTTTCGTCCATGTGAAGGGTCGTGGGGTCCGTGGGCTGCGACCAGACGGTATTCCTATTTACATGTCCTTTGCGGGTGAGTTGAACGGCAGCATGAGGATCGATGTCGTCGAAGATGTCTACGTCCGGATCACGGCTGAGCTTGACAGCTACATCGCGCGCAGTGACGAGGAGGGTGTGGTCGATGCTGGCGTCTGCAGGTTCTCCGCCCGGTAGTGGAGGATCTGGCCATTCTTCCCAGCAGCGCGGGATTTTGGACTCGAGCATGCGCAGCATCGTCTGGTATACACGCGCGGTAACGGACCCTAGTCGTTGCTCTACCACACTTACGAGCTGTTCTGTCCGCATAGCAACGGCGATTTTGTCTGGATTGACGCGGATGACGAGATCATCGTCTGAAGACGAGGCTGCCCAGCCATTCGCACCGTTCATCTTAACCCGCTTGTTTGAACCGTTTGTTTGTCGGCCTCCAGCAAATCCTGGGACTTTGAGCCATTCGTCACGCATCCTTCTTTTGCGCTCTAGGGTCGCCCTGTTGACTGTATCTTTGTCTTTTGTGCCTGAAGGTTGTACTCCCCCGTTGTCCTGTTCTATGGATTCTTGGTAGAGCAAATCGTGCATATCGCCTGGGGATAGGTATTGTGTCTCGGTGACGGTTCTGATCCATCCAGTCTCGATCAGGGTTCGGATGAGTCCATACAACTCCTCGACCGAGGTGATGTTGTCGGCCTGCGCGGGTTCTGGGGCGGCGTTGTGAGTTGCATTGTCGACCTTAGGCTTGTGCACGCCATTGGTCTTGACGTCTCCGTTGACCGAATCTACAGGTTCGGGCTTAGTGCCGTGTAGTTCGGACGGTAGTCCATTCGTGACTCCGTTTGTGACGCCGTTGGTCTTGGAATGGCCGTTGACGTGGGTGTCGTTTGTGCGCTTCCGCTTAGAACCCGCGCCGTTCACTGCGCCGTCGTCCATGTCGTCATCGCTGTCGGTCTCCGGTGGAAAGTATGCGTCTTTCAAATCGGCGATGCGCGTGTGACCGAGAGCAAGCAAATTTGATATAATGTTTGCAGCCTTTTTACCAAAGCGAGCCTCTACCAGTTTAGTCGTCTTGCCGCAGCGAACAATAGCATACGAGTTTTGCCAGTCGATCTCGTAGTAAGTCAAGGGCGCGTCGCTGCCAGAGTGAAAGATGAGGTGCTCTTGGAGCAAGATGACGAGTCCGCACTTGATCTGGCGCCCGCTCAGATAGGAAGCGCGAGCGATGGATGCGAGGCTCTGCCGACCATGGCGCGCAAGGACCGAGTAAACTCGCTATTCGCAGTTAGAACATGTCCGTGAATGCGCCTGCCTGAAAAATGATGACTCCAAATTCAGTCACGAGACGGGACACGGAGGTCAAACACATACAGCCGCAAGTTCGCCATAGGTATCCTCGACCAAGAGGGTGCAGAGTTGGGCGAGAATCTGGAATATGTTGGCTATAGTTCATTCGCGCGCGTCGGCGGCGCATCTTACCGGAGTCTCGCGCTGGTTGTAAGACATGTTTGAGCCTAGATATTTGCCAGATATCTAGGGTGGAGTAGTGCTACCGGGGAGACATTGGCGTAGATCGCAGGCAAGACGAACTGGGAGAGAACAATCAGAAACAAAAAAGTCCGGGCGAAGTTGTCGAAATGGATGCGGGTGGGGTGGGTGACCGATGGAGCTCCGGCCAATGGAGAGGGGAGCGAAAGCACTTACTGGTCTTGGCGGCCTACGAACTTTGTGATGTCGATGCTCCGAATTACCTCACCCCAAGACGTCTATCCATCCATTGCCGTCCCCCCACACCACTGACAGCCCTCCGCCCGGCGCCAAACACACAATGCTCTCCCGAACGACCGCCTGCCGGGGCGCGCAGCGTGCAGCCCGCCAGCAGGTCGTCCGCCCTAGTCAACGTCGCGGCCTCGCTGCCCCGGCCTCAGGCTCCTTCCAGTACCAATCCGGCGAGGCAAAGGGCGTCAAGTACGCCAGCAGAGACTTTACCGGTCCTACCACGACACTCGCATTGGTCGCCAAGGCCGGTACGAGATATCAGCCACTGCCTGGCCTGACCGAGGGCCTGGCCAACTTTGCTTTCCGGGTACGCCATTGATATTACGCCATCTGATATAGACGCTGTGTCGCATCGACGCAGTCAATTGATATGAAAGAGCTCGGCTGACGCTCAATTGGACTCTAGGGCACTGAGAGACGGTCAACATTGCGCATTGTCCGCGAATCTGAACTGCTGGGAGCTAGCCTCAACGCCCACCACTCGCGCGAGAACCTGGTGCTCGAGGCAAAGTTTCTCCGCGATGACCTCCCCTACTTTGTCGAGCTCCTCGGCGAGGTAGCCAGCTCTACCAAGTACCAGCGTATGCTTCACTGCAAACATGACATGGTTGATGGAATTGACACTGCGCAGCCCACGTATACGCCGAAGAGGTTCTGCCCATGATTCACTTTGCTCACAAGCGCTTCCTCGCCAGCGTGACCGACATGGCCACCCAATCCGCCCACAGCCTCGCTTTCCACCGCGGTCTGGGTGTCCCTACCGCTTCCGCCGCGCCTACCCCATACACCAAGTACCTTGACGCCGAGACGATTGAGTACTACTCCAAGATCGCCTATGCCAAGCCCAACTTTGCTGTTGTAGCCAACGGTGCCGACCACGGCGAGTTCTCCAAGTGGGTTAGCGAGTTCTTCGACGACGTTCCCAGCTCCGCTCTCGACGAGTCAAAGACTGGCGCCGACCAGAGCAAGTACTACGGTGGTGAGGAGCGTATTGCCCACGACAGCGGAAACGCCATGGTCATTGCCTTCCCCGGCTCCAGCTCGTTCACCGGAAAGTTCTACAAGCCCGAAATTGCCGTCCTCAGCTCCCTTCTCGGTGGTGAATCAGCCGTCAAGTGGTCGTCAGGCTTCACCAAGCTCGGTCAGGCTGCCGCTCCTGGTGCCAAGGTCAAGACCACCAGCGCCATCTACTCTGACGCCGGTCTTCTTTACACCACCATCACCGGTTCCGCCAAGGCCGTTGCCCAAACCGCCAAGGCCGCCGTTGAGGCCATCCAAAAGATTGCTGCTGGTGAGATTTCAAGTGAAGAGGTTTCCAAGGCAAAGGCCGCGGCCAAGTTCAAGGAGCTCGAGCACGGCCAGGACATTCGTGCTGGCCTCGAACTTACCGGCAATGGTTTGATCCACAACACTCAACCCTACCAAATTGACGAGGTTGCCAAGAAGATTGACAGTGTCTCAGAAGAGTCGCTCAAGAAGGTGAGTAATCCAATCTCGTTGAATAGAGACGTCATGCTAATGAATCATCCAGGCTGCCAAGGAACTACTGGAGAACAGGGCCTCAGTATCGTCTGTTGGTGACCTCTTCGTCCTACCTTATGCTGAAGATCTCGGCCTTAAGGCGTAAATACAGTGGGATAGTAGCGCAGTTTAGAAAGGAAATCTCGTTTGGCCAGGGGCTTGTGTAACATTATCTTGTGATAGTCCCTGATAGATGCATCTCGTATAAGTTGATTTTGCATTTCAAAGATTGATATTGTTGTGTTATGAGTTTGTGATGGGTTGTGGTAATGCTGAATGTATGAGCGTTAGCTTGACAGATGCAGGTACAAAACGTCGTTCGTGGTCCTGCAGCATACTTAGTCTCACGTGCCAGCGCGTAGACGCACAGACCATGTTCGCGCAATCGTACAAGCCAAACACGTCGACGTCCACCACACAAACACCCAACCGGCAAGACTGTTGACTGAACACCCCAGACTTGATCCCGCTTGCATCTACACTTTCAAAACTACCTGAACGAAGACAAGTCGAGAAGCTGGTGTTTCTCTCTGCGCTACATCAACACACAACAACACACGTGCAAGCCCGCACGGCGAAACAACGATAGGAGAAGCAGCGACAATGCCACAAACACTCTACCCCCGCGCTACAGTCAAGAAGATAGTAAAAGCGCATTCGAATCGGGGGGTTAGTAGGAATGTTGATATTCTGGTGAGTTTTATTTAGTATTGCTTGCAACATCAAAAGAACAGATAGGGTGGGGTGAGGTGGGGAGGAGTGTGGAGAAGAACAGGGAGAAACGGGGAGAGGAAAGTGTGCTAATTCGATGTGAGGTAGATTTACTTGAATTATATTGTGTTTATGCAGGAGTAAGTCATTACCGTCCAGATGAAACCAATTCTCGAGAGGGGGGGATAAGGACAGGTAAACGAGCTAACACAACCCTCCAGTCTCCTAAAAGAAGCAAATATCAAGAGTAAACAACATGGCGAGAAGGGTGTTTCGGCAAAGAGTATCAAGAGGGTTAGTGAGGGGGTGTTGAGAAAGTACAAGGGCTGAGGAAGTCGTGGTTAGCGTGGGAGGAACTCACAGTGTGTGACTAGAGGGTGAGAGTCTGGCGTTACATGTACTTCTATTCTATTCCTTGCATGCTCCAAGTAAACAAGGGAATCATACCACACAAGGGGACTACTTTCCTACACCGCTGTTCCCTCACTCACCACAGCAATAACTCTAGGAACAACCCACCCCTCACTATACCTCTTCCCCGCCTCGGGAATCTCAATACGGAGTTTTTTTCGCAGTTCCTCAAGCCCCTCTTTACCCCCTCCCTCACCTCCCCCACCGCAACCGCATCAACAACCCCCTTAACCCCCAAACCCAACGCAACACAACTCTGCACCAAACACTGCACCTCCCCCTCCCAACTTGCCTTCACACCCTCCGCCTTGGCCGCTCTAACACCAAGCCGTTTGTATTCCTGAAGTGCAGATTTTGCGTTGCGAATGTTTGAATTGATTTCTGTCCAGATTTCCGAATCGCTGTCTGCCACGGCCTTGATGAACGCTGACATCCCCTGGGATTCCTGTTGTGGTGATGCTGGAGTAGGTGTGGATGTAGATGTAGACGTGGACGCAGGAGGAAATGAACCGTAAGGTGTCATCAAACCCCTAAACTCCTCCCACTCCAACACCTCCACCGGCGCAAGGGCGAGGAAAGGTTTCATGCGCACTTCATACCGCAATTTCTCCGAAGAAAACGGTCGTGTGGGTATGTTTAATAAGCCCGCGTACAAAAGCAGCATGTAGAAGGTCGCCAGCGCTTTCGCCAACGACGCCGTTGCTTCCGTTTCCGCTAGTAGACTGTTGAGATAATCTTGCGAGGCCTGCAACTCGCGGAGCTCCCTGGGCGACTTGCTGACGCGGGCGTGCTGGGCGGTGTAGTGGCTTTGAACACGCTGAAGCAGCGCGTTACGACGACCGGCGACGAGGGACAGGAAAAGATACATGCCACAGTATTCGTCGGGTAGATAGATGTCTTGTTCGAAACCAAGGAGGACGACTTTCTGTATCATGGTGAGTTTGTGATGGTACACCCATGTCGAAAGGCTAAACTCCATGATTTGCTCGCTGACACCTAGTTCCGATGCTGCGGCTGCAATATCTGCGTCGATGAGACTGGCGTCCGCTTGTAACATATCCCAGCCGGTAATAACATGCGTAAGCATACGCCTCAGTCGACACCGATTCTGGCCCACCGCAACCCAAAGGTCCATGTACGCCTGTCCCGCACGTTCCACAAACTCGTCGATGAGCAGTGCGAACTGGAGACGAGGCGGTTTGGGCAGAGTAGGATTGCGAGGGGGTGAAAAAGACCAGTTTACAGGGTCGAGTACGGGGGAGGCGGAGAGGACGAGGGTTTTGCAGTCGGCGAGGGGGAGGGACGAAGACGTGTGTAGGACGTCTGGGTGGAAGAGTAGGGTGGAGAGGTAGGAGCGGGCGTAGGCTAGGGGTGGGGGGTTGCGCGAGGCAAAGTGCCAGAGGAAAGAGAGGTATTCGAGGGGGTCTTGGGGGAGGTCCACGAAGCGCGTTGCTTCAGAACAGTCGCTGGCGATGTGGTGGAGTTTGGACAGGGCGTCTGTGAAGTCGAGTTCGACGACTGGGCGGGGGGGTACGGTGGATGCGAGTCGTCGTTGCATTTTGGGGCTAAATGCTCCGGGTACGGATTTGCCGAGTTGATGTGTAGTTTTTAATGCATCGATGCCTTGGAATATGAGCGGCCAGGAGTGGGATATTTGATCGAGCGGGAGGTCCAAGTCCAGAGCACGGAGAAAGTCTTTTCGTAACTCCAGTCGTGAGAGGATGGCTTTACGGAGTGTGTCATCAATCTTCAAGTCGGTGCTAAGAGGTGTAAGTAAATATCCCAGAACAAGTCGAAAAATAAACTCCACTTACTCCTCTAATACCTCAACACCAGCATCCAACTCCCTCAGAAACACATCCATCGGCACACTAACAAACAACACCCGATTATACGTATGCGTACAAAAATCCTCCTCTTCAAAGTAATCCCGCCCCGTAATCTTCGCAATCACATAATCGCACCCCTTGATCACCGCTAGACAGTACGCCCTGAGTACCTGCAGCAACGGCCCCGGTCGTCTGTCGTCTGGAATACCTCCACGGTAAAACTGCGATTGCTCCAGGACTCTAGTTTCGGGCCAGAGCAGCTTATCAATATACAATGATGTGAAGAGTGTTTGGGATAGCGGGTAACCTGTGTGCCAGGCCATTTCGTAGCAGAGCAGCTGATCCATGATTCCGATTAGCTCTTCCGGTAGAAGTGGAGCTAGGGCATCGTATTCATCTTCCAGCGTCTCTCCTGGTTCTAGGAATCCGGAGTCCATTTTGGGATCCATGATCTGTTGGGTGAGTTACTAACGCGCCGGTTGTTGAGATGGAAAGAGGTGTGATACCTCGATTGCCCCAATAGATTCAAACAGCGTAAAGTATTCATCTTTAACAAGCTGACCGACTTCAAGAGCTATCCATTCATTAGTTGTTGTTCGAAAATGTTCTTGTCCATATATCATGGGCCCATGGTGACGGCCCTTGCCCCGCCATGCCCCTCCAAATATCGGATTACGGGTCAACTTGCCATTACACGCCCTTGTGAACTTATCCGTGACATTATGAATCTTTGGCTGTGAGCCACCGACTGCATTTCTCGCTTGTCTCAAGGGCAGATTAGCGGATGTAGCAGGCGCCTGGATAACGGGCGCAGCAGACTCTTGCGCTGCATCTGGCATGAAATCATTAGCCGACTATTAAAATGCAAGTGTCACAAGCAAGAGAAAAGGGACATGTGTGAATTACCAACACGGTCAGCACTTGTACCGCCATCATCCGGTGTCTCGGCAGGGGCTGTGCTGTGGCTGCTAGGAGCATCCGCCATGTTGTGAGGTGGAGTTTAGTTGGGCCGATATGCGGGAAGTTTTGTGACAGCCGAGTTGCACCAAAGGCGGGTTGGTTGGTTACTTACAGCAGCCGTCACTATGAGTTATATATACACAACTTAGGAAAAAGTTCACGACACATGGAATAGTTGGCGTGGGACAGTGATTCAACCCTGTTTGTCGTGCATTGGCTTATAATCCTCCCAATTCAGCTTGATTGTACAGAATATACGTTTCCATGCACTCCCCAGATCTCTCTCTCCATCTCCGTCAATCCATCATGCGCTCATTCCTGGGTTTACGAGGACTTGGCCGCGTCAGCCTGTGCCTGGAGAGCAGCAGCGTTGAGATCCTTCATCTCGCCCTGCTTGCCGTTCTGCCCATGTGTTAGCCTGCAATACCTACTTCCTCCCCGAGTATGCACTCACCGACCACTTGGCAAACCTGAGTTCGCTCTCGCCCCTTCGCTCGGCAGCGATGCGCTTGTCTTCCTTGAGCGAGCGGCGCACGACGCGCGATGCGACGGCAATGTAGCGGTTGTAGCTGTCCGAGGTGTTAGTTAGGGATCCAACTACCATTAGGCGGCTCCAAGAGAGGGCGAGCGTACGTGAGACCGGCGGCTTTCCACGCGAATGCCATTGTGATGATTGGGTGTGGTTTGGTGGGTGTGGACGGGTTTGCGGTTTGCGGGTGCAGTACTGAAGGTTGGTGAGCTCCGGCGAGAATTCGCGATGCGGCTCGGAACTCGACATCACGTGATGGGACACCGATGCCCCCTCACATGCAGGATGCATATGGTTATTCTATAGTGCTCCAAGCACCCCTTGAGTTCTCAAGACATGGAATATGAACATGGTTGACAGATAAATTACAGTCATGGTCATTCATTTTCATAGCTAGCTACGTCAAGCATAGCTGTATCATGGTCTACCGTAATGCCCATTGAGCAGCTCTAACGCTCACAGCGCACGCTCACGCTCACGCTCACACTCACAACTCCATGGCCTCACCATCACCACCCTCTGCATCATCATCTCCTTCCCGGTTCTCAAAAGTAGCGTCAAGCCACTCTGTAATGTCCTGTCCCTCGTAGAGCGCAAAGTCCTCTCCAACGCCACCAATACCAACACTAGTGTTATCAACAGTCAATTCCTTGTCCTGGGACAGTGACTCCTTGAGCGCCCTCAATGCATGCTTGATCAGCTCCTCCCTGCTAGCGCCCTCAAAGTCATCCAGATGCCTCTCCAGGTACGTCCTCGCCATCTGACTCCTAGCACCAATACCGCACGCAATCATCTCCTGTGTGACGCCGCTGGGTTGGAACTCGAATAGATGGGGACCCTTTGCGTCGACACCGGCAATCAAGAGTCCGACTCCGTACGGCCTTCGTCCATACTGCTGCGTGTTGGTCTGCGCACGGTCTGCAATGCGGGAAGTGATCTCGGAGAGGGGGATGGCGCGGTCGTAGGTTAGGCGGGAGGCGAGCGACTGCTGCTTCATGAAGTTGGAGAGAACGCGGGCATCGGACGCGAGACCAGCTAGGGCGACGCCAAAGTGCGAATCTATCGGGATGATCTTCTTCTGGTATGATGAGAGCTCCTCGGCGTTTCGCTACGATATATTTAGTAGGCTTCTTGCGGTGTTGATTGGATTCGTTACCTTGATTGCGGCGAGTACTGCGTGTGTTTTGCTGACAATGCCTACAACGACCGAACCCTGCTTGACGGCTTCTTGTGCATATTCGACCTGAAAGATACGGCCCTGGGGCGAGAAGGTGACCGAGTCGTTGTCGTAGTTGTTGCGGAACATGATGAAGGTGGGAGCTGTGCAGTGTCCAAGGCGGGGTTGATGGTTCTAAATCACTCTTCTGATTCCTAACAGACAATTCCAGCACACAAACGAGGTGCAGTCGCCGAGGGTATGAATTGCAGCGAAGTGGAGCAATCTCTTCTTACTCGTGGTGATGGTGAAGGCACCCAGCGTAGACGACGACCCATAAGCTCCAGAAGCTCCGATCTTGGCGACGGCCTTAGCGTGCGACGCAACCACGACAGGCGTCTAGCTCGCCGCAGCAACAAGACGGCCAGACCCTCAACATCGCATCTTCGCCGGACCGAGGACCAAGCCCACCGGACGCCTGCGCATACCATTCCGTTATATCCAAACACATCGAAAGAGCTGATAGTCACGCGTCACCATGGCCGGCATCAAGACCATCATCGGCCTGTCCTTTGTACGTCAGCCGGTCGCATAGGCGCGCTCGCATTCTATATCGCTGCTAGTATACTAATGCCTTGTTAGGTCCTAGCGATAGGCTTCCTCCTCGTTATTCTGTCTGCCGCGCTTTTCCATAACTACCTGACGCTGCTTGTTGTCGCAACCTACGTAATCGCACCCCTGCCCAACTGGCTCTGCGGAAGAGCAGCGAACCGCGATGATTTCATGGAGAGCACGGGAAATGGGGTTGTTGACTTTGGGCGGTTCTTGACGGGCTTCTTTGTCGTCATGGGAATTGGTGAGTGCACGCGCATCCGAAGTCGACATGCGAGTCGACATGCGAGTCGACATGCGAGTCGCTGATGGCTAACATCTGACAGCTCTCCCCACCCTTCTATGGCACTCTGCGGAAATTGCAGGCGGCGCGGCGGCCATGTCCATCTTCGGTGGTCTGTTGATATACGCGACCATTATCAGTTTCACCCTCTTCTTCCAGGAGCAAGAAGACTTCTGACTAGCCGGCGGGACTCAGTAATGAGGGACCGCGCATATTCCGGGCAAGCCGCCCGATCAATTGACGACAAGCCAAGCGCTTGGTAGTAATGGCTGGGAAACGGAAACGGAAAGACTGGGCCGGGGCTTTTGCATCTTCATGTTGTTTTGATAGTTTTGCTGAGCGTTCTTGTACAAGTATATGGGACATAATGCATAAGTTGACTGACGTGCGTTTTTTTGACACCAAACTCGCTTGATGATGGATATGAACAAACAGGACGCCTACAGAACAGCCTCCCTCAACATATTTGTACACGGTAATTAGACGTTCGAGTCCGTCACTGAAACCAAAGACATCCGATGTGACACGTAAGCCGCGAGTCGCACAAGCTATCCCCACGGCGTATCCTTACAACGCCAGATTGTAGGTATATTCATCCTCCATGTTCTGCGCAACCCAAAGAACAGCCGAACTGCATCGCATTAGCAAATCATCGCCCCCAAAGATATCAAAAAAACTCACCTCAACATAATCAACGCATTCGCAATCACATTGCCAATGCCCATCCAGATGGTCGGCCACGTATGCTCAGTAACAATAAACTTCATAACCATGACCACCACACTACCCGCCAGGCCGCCGGCCAGCAGCGCAAAGCCCAGAAAAAGCACCAGCCTCGCCTTCCACGCCACACCGTTCCCAGAGTACGAGAAGCTGTCGGCCGACAGGCGCGACTTGTCGATGCTGTTGATAACGAGCATGCCGAGGGCGCTGCAGATGCCGGGGATCCAGTCGATGAAGGTGATGTTGACGCGCGGGTCCGACCCGTTCATGGCCGACTTGGACCATACTGAGATGTCGATGAGCGTGTAGAATCCCAGGGCGAACTATACAAATATACGAGTTAGTAGATGTTTTCTGGGAGCCAGCAAGGATTGAGAGGCGCACCAAAGCTCCCGATATGTAGACGCCGGCTGTCCGCGTGTTCGCGCTGTTCATCCATGCTGGCTTGGGGAAGCGGAAGAGGCGATTCGATTCTTCCATGATTTCGACGTTTCTGCGACAAAGTAGCTTCGTAGGTAATGCGTGGTGTGGTGCGAGCAAAGCGGCGAATAGCTGGCGAGGTGGCTGTCGAGCTTGATGCTGCGGATGCGGATGCGCCTGGCTTGCTGCGGTGGAGGTCGTCGCGCCTTGTACGCTTGGCGCTTGACGTCTCCCCCGGGCCCGTCGGCACCTAACTACTCGAAAACGCCGATGTAGCCTCGGATTTTCCCCCAAAAAAGTTCCTTAGCAACTTTCCATCTTACCTACAAGTCCACGAAGACGTTTCTGTGCCAACACCACCACCCACGTTTACTGTAGTCGAGACGTCAGCATGGGCGCCTCGAAACCTGCTGCCAAGGGCAAGAGCCCAAAAGGCAAATCCGGTCCGAAATCCGCAGGCGCAAAATCAAAATCTAAACCCAAGACTACTGGTAGTGCGCCAGAGGGTATATCGAAGCGCAAGCAAAAGTCCATGTCGCTGGCTAAACCGGGTGGCGCGCAAAAGACGAAATCTATACTTTCAAAAGATGGCAGGAAGAAGAGGCGGGTGTATAGCGAGAAGGAGCTAGATATTCCCGCGCTCAACGGTATTATTCCAGCCGGAATTGCGAAACCAAAGGGTGTGAAGAAGGGCAAGAAGTTTGTGGATGATCCGGCTAGCATGGTACGTTGAGTCGTCGTAGTTGGAGCTTGTCTGCGAGATTATGGAGTGTTTTGCTAACTCATCCTGTAGATGGCCATCATGTCCGTCGTCAACGCCGAAAAGGAAGGACACCTCGAGTCCAAGATTGCCAAAGCTCGCCAGCTGGAAGAAATCCGTGAGACCAAGAGGAAGGAGGCGGAAGCGAGGAAATCAGACAAGGATCTGGCGTTTGAAGAGAGGAAAAAAGATCTCAAGAAGAAGCGGAAGAGGCATAGTGAGCCGGCGGCGGGCAAGAGCGATGAGGGTGAAAAGATCAAGGAGAAGGATAGGAAGTTTAAGCAGAGAAAGAGGGTTAGCTTTGGTTGAGGAGTGGGTGGTGTGAGTGGCAGATATGAGAGTTGTTCAGCAGGTTACATGGGTGGTGGACAGAAGACAGGCGCAAGCAGGTGAATGGTCCACATGAGATAATCGTATTGGGAAAAAGCGTCACCAAAGGCACAGAAAGCCAGCATCAGCACAAAACAAGGTCTACACACGATCTACAAACATCTAAAAGTCTATGATACCCAAACAAAATATCAAACTTCCATACCTACGCATCAGGCAATATCAACCGCCGATGATTCGGATCAAAAACCGGCCACTTCTTCCCCTCCAACCCCCCCATATCCACCTCCTCCCCTTGCATCTCCCCACTCTTCTCAAAATCAACCTCCTCATCCACCTTCCTCAAAACCGCCGCCGTAGCACAAGCAAACCACCGCCCCCCACCCCACATAAACGACCCCAGATGACCCCCCCAATCCGTCGTACACAACAGCGTATACGGATTCCGCTTCACCTCCTCCGTCGGCAGACCAGCTTTACTACTAATCGGGTCGTCCTCTGCATTAATCCCCAAAAAAGGAATACGAATAGACAGCACAGCGTCTACAGATTGCGAGTCCCTGTAATACGCCCCCTCCGTCGGGTACCCCCACGTGGGACACTGGACATGTCTATCGAATTCATGCAGGTATTTACTCTTCAACAGCGCGTCAACATCGATGTCAGAGATCTGCGTGATTTGCGCTCGGTGGCGATGAAACAAGCCCATTAGATTGCGTCCCATGGTGCGGCTGTAGACGTGCAGACCCAGCCACGTGCGTTGTAATTCTACATTACAAACCTCCAGATTCCACGGATTCGAACACGCCACCGCGGCGCGCAGTACGCAACGCGAACCTTCCTCGCCGCAGTAGTTGGTCAATATGTTGGCGCCGAGACTGAAACCTACGCCGTAGAGGGGGCGGTTGGGGAAGAGAGTACGCAGGTGCTTTATGGTCTGCCGGATATCCCACGTCGCGCGGCTGTTGAAGAGTTGCGGGGTGGAGATTTTGCTGAGAGCGCACCCCCGGCCGTTTACGACGCACGCGGTCCATCCCGCGGCGGTGAGGGGGGCGAGCGTCTCGCGGAGGTAGACTTCGTGCGAGCCGCCTGTTAGACCATGGAGGGCTATTATCATTGGTTTGGTGTCGGTGGAGGCGATGGCATCCCATTCTTCGTTCGAAAAGTTTGTGGTTCGCTCTGGTAGTTCATCGGCATCGTTATCATCACCTTTCCCTTCTTGGGCGGCGGCGGCTTCACCATCTTCTTTCGAAACTACGAAATCTACGGCAAAGGTTCCCGGGTACACTCTGTGGTCGGAGTGGTAGATTTGTCGCTTGTAGTAGATTGGCGGACCGGGGTCTGGGCGCGCGGTGTACATGGTTTGAAGGTGGCCGTTGAAGAGGAGCGGGTTTAGACGGCATGGTGGGATGGAGGCTTGGGCGAGGGAGGGGAGGGAGGTTTTTTGACCGGTTTTGGTGAGGAGTGGGTGGGGGGTTGGGTGGGATGTGTAGGTTGTGGTGGAGTGGCCGAGGAGCCAGGATAGATATGTCATGGTTGTTTGGAGTCTGGGTGTAGGATTGCGGTGGAATTGTGAGGTTGTTGAGGTGAAGAGACTGTTAATGGGTTGTCGGGTTGTTGTTGGCTGTACCGAGATGTCGTTATATGTGTAGGTAGGGTCCAATATGTATCTGAATATCCGGTCTAGGTCTCAAGATCTTGAACAAAGTCCTGAGATGCGAAATGTCCGTGACTATCCTCCTCTTATCTCTAGCTCTTTCTTGATCTACCTCTTACTTGATATCATATCTCATTGTGATCATGAAGCTGCAGGCCTGAGTAAGACGGGAATCCTGTTTTCCCCGACTCGAAGTTTGACGACACACGAGTGATTGGAATGAAAGCACGTTCCAGACTTAATGGCAGTGAAAATGTCGTCGGAATACGGGCCTCGGTCTAACCGTCGACTAGCCTGCATAAGTGTGGTGTCGCAAGCGCGCGTCTACCTCGCAATAGCCGCCAAATCGACAGGGCGCGTTCGCGACTCAAGACTCAAGTTCGCGACTGCCTCGTTGGACGACAACTTTCACACCCCGCCTTTCGACCGCAATGCAACGCCCCTATATCGACTTCCGGTGACTGCGCTCCGCCTGAGTCCACTATAGAATGGATCCGCGCTACAACTGGCCACCGCAGGCCTATGCGAACGGCCAATATCCTCCGTATGCGCCTCCGCAGCAACAGCAACAGCAGCAACCGCCGCAACAGCCAAATGGATACCAGCAACATGTCCCAAATGGCTATCAACAATATCCTTCTATGCAGATGCAGGCGCCCCAGGGATATCAACAGTCGCAGCCATCACCATACCAGATGTCACCACAGCCCAATATGCCGCGACCCTCGAACCAACAATATCCGCAAATGCAGATGCAAATGCAACCACCGCAGCCCCAGATTCGATCGCAACCCCAAGTCGTCATTCCGGCAAGGAACCCTCACCAACAATATCCGTCTCCTATGCAAGCGCAACCCCCGCGAATACGATACGTTCAGGTGCCGGTACAGCGAGCCAGCAACTCAGACATTTCCCAGTCCGACGGGTCAGGGGATCAACAGCGCCGATATAGCGGACAGACAGCGCAGACTCCACCTAATTTGAAGCCGGTGCAGAGAACGCAGTCGCATCAGGAAAACGTACCTCGACCCCAGCAGCGGCCTGCGAACACGCCGACGCAGAATAACAACCAGCATCGGGCGCCTCTACAGCCGCAGACCACGCCCCAGCAACCGCGCGTACAACCACAGGCTCAGACTCCCTCAAGCCAATATGGAAGCCCCTACCCGTATCCGTCGTCTTCGAAACCCAAAACGCATCCTCGGGTCGTCATTCCTTCGTCGTCTTCGTCGCATCAGCTTACCCCTACAAAGCGTGCTCACCCTCCGCAAAAGGCACTTCCCGCCGAGCTATCTGATTTGTTGCTTACGGCTGCCGACGAATATATTGCGGCCGCCCGTGGCATGGCATCTCTGATAGCAAGGGAAAGGAGGGATGCGGATATACGGCAATATCAAAAACTCATGTCCACAGCCATGGGGTGTATGGATACTGTACTTCGGGATTTCAACATGCCGCCACGTGAAGAGGCCAAGTTGCGCCTGAGATATGCGAGTTTGATGATAGAAGAGACGGACATTGAAGCTACTGACATATCAAGTCGGATAGAGGAGATATTGTCCAAGCAAATATCTTTGTGCGGACGCCATCGACTTCAGGATCTCAAGTTTGCTGCTTTACATCTACAAGCGCGATATCAGTTCAAGACTAACCACCGCGCTGGCCTGAAGTCTTTGGACAAACCAATTGCCGAAGCCGAGACGTTCCAGCACATTGCTTGGGTGTATGCGTTACGCTTCCTCAAGGTCACGCTTGCATTACAAATACCGGGACGTGTTGAGGTAGTTCCCGCCTTGCAACAACTTCACGCGATACAGGGTCACGCAGAGCGGCGAGGAGATCGAGCCATATATGTAGCTTGCTGTGCACTCGAAGCTATGGTTCATCTGCGATCAAGTGTCGCAGACAGACTGGAGCAAGCGCAACGTGCTATTGCAGCGGCTCGGAGTTTACAACTTCAGGTGACCGCCAAGGAATTGGGGTCATTTGGCACCCTTCTAGATCTCATCGACATTGCCAGTGGTGTTGCAACTGGTAGTCCGGACAGGCAAAAAGCTGATGCTCTTGTCATGTCGATTCTAGACAAGGACAGGGAGAATGGAAGCTCCGAGAGCGGAACCTTCACAGTCCTCATCGAGCGAAGTTTCGGCGGTAATCTGACTTTTGACACTGGTGGCATCTTCCGAAAGAACGCAGAGAGAAAAGACGAGCTCGTGTTTTCCTGGCTACCAATGGAAGACCTGCGAGCGCTATGTTTCCACATCTCAGCCCTAGACAGCCACCTCCACCAAAAAGGCATGCACTACATGAACGAAGCCCACCAACGATTCCGAGAATCCGCAAAGCGTCGCACAATCACCGGCATACCCCCCGCCGTCGCACTCGCGCGAATAGAATGGAACCTCGTCCTAGACTGGTACTCCATGTTCGCCATCGGCCTAATGGCCTGTTCCCACGACGACCACACAACCGTCAGCAACGTGCTCTCCGAACTAAAAAAGCGCATCTCCCAACCCCCCTACAAAGCAAACCCAGCATTCACCCGCACACTCGCCTACCTTTCCTCCATTAGCTCGCAAACCAACGGTGCCCTCGACGCCGCTCTCGCCGCCTCTTCAATCCCTGAACTCTGCGTCCCGGAAAAAGGCCACGCCACACCCGCTCGAACGGACATTGCGCTCCTCGCCGCGCTAAACCGCCTCCTCATAATCAGAAACCCAAACCACCCCCTCCATTCAACCACGGATACATTATTCCAACAAATCAAGCCCCTCGCCGAAGACCACTCCAACCAATACCTCCGCACCGCCTTCCGCCTCGTAGCAACCTTCCAAGGCGAGGGGGCAGCAATCTCGCACCAGAAAAACACAGTCCAGCGGTGCGTCGGCATCGCGCGTCAAGTGGGGGATAAAACGCAAAACTTCGAATTCCTGGCCATGATTATGTGTTATTTCGTCGCTCGCTTCTTCGCTGATTCCGTCGGCGAGAAGAGCGTTCAAGCTGTGCTGGCCGCGAGGTCCCAGGCGATTAAAAACCGCAGACCCGTTTGGAAGGCTGTTGCCGCGGGCCTTTGTGTGAATACGTATCGCAGGCATGGGTTTGCGGATAAGGCGGATGAGGCGGTGAGGGAGTTTGAGAGTGCGTGGGGGGCTTTGCCGGTGGGGGCTTAGGGCCGTGGTTGAGGGTGGGGGGGGAGGCGGATGTCGATGCGGAGGGGGAGGAGGTCGATGTCGATGTCGATGCTGAGGGGGAGGTGGACGCTGATGGCGATATCGATGTTGTGGGGTGATGATGTATGTATATGGGGGTTGTGATGTCGGCGTTTTCTGTTTTTTCGGTGCTGGGTTTGCGTGTGCGTGTGCGTGCGTGCGTGCCTGTGTGCGTGGGTTAAACCGATGTTTATGTGATTTTTCGAGAGATACCATACTATTTTCTGCAAGGTAAAGACAAGGAAAGGAAAGCAAAGCGTAAAATGATTTCATGTTGCGTATTAGTATATATATATATATATAACTACCTTTATATTTGAGTGCTGGACCTCATTTGACAGTGCGATGGGTGTGATAAGTGGGATGGGTGCTGTTGGAATGAAGACGAGGTTTCGGTGTAGGTAGGTTTTTACGTTGTGAATGTGAGATGGGAAGAACGAGGGGGTGTGAAAAGTGTTGTATAAGACTTGTGAAAATAGGCATAGACGGAGACGGTCGATCGTCTGATTATTGGGGGTTTGGTACAATGATCGGGGTGTGTGTTTAAAGATGTCCTAGTAAGCTAAACTAGGCCTAAGAAAACGGGAGATTTTGCGAGAATTGGGACGAAGCCGCGTTAGAGTAAGTAAGTAAGATCTGTACAATCTGGCGGTTTACGTATGTTTGCCGAAAGTTTCGTTTGGACATGTGTGGTCATTACGCATACCTCATTTGCAATTTTCTAAACTTGGCTTCCTCCGATGTGTATGTTGAAACAGGGCCAAGGTTGGAATTATGTATGGGATAGACTGGGCTAGGCTAGACTGTTGCAACGAAAGTGGAAGTGTGGGAGTGGGGAAGATGTGTGCGTGGTTTGGGCCGTGTATATGCGGTGACAAGGTTATTTTAAGCGCGGGGGTTTGACTGTGGCGTGAGTGTATAATCAAAATCTCATGTCTGTTGATATTCAGGGAAAAAGAGGAATTTTGAATTTAGTACGGAGGGAAAAGTGAAAAAAAAACTCGGTAGAGCTCGCATCAAATCATGTAATGGATGCTTCTCCAGTTTGGTACGCCAAGGATTAAGTTGACACGGAATGGTGTGCTTTGATAAGACTGGTGGCGCAGCACAAACTGGCGCGGGGTTGATGGTGACGAGGTTATGGCAGGTTAGCACTACGTTAGTTTGCGGTTGTGTGGGAGGGTCAGCCTTGTCGAAATTCTATACGCTCAGATTAAAATGAAGTTGTTGTTGAGGTTACAGTTGGTATGAGAAAGACTAGGCTGGACTAGCTGTGGCAAAGAAAGTGGTGTATAACAGGCGTTGAACCTCTTGGAGCGGAGGGGGAGACTTGGGATGTGACGGTCATGGGATTGAAGTGGCTTGGATATATGGGTAGTAATATTATGCGTGCCGTGTTGGCTATAGCCGGAAGTTCATGTTGTGTCCCTGAAGATGAAATTGAAGCCGGTACGTAATGTGGTAGAAAATATATCGTCGTGACGTGGGCGCGGTGACGTGGATGCGGTGGGTACAGGGTTTTATCTACTACGGCGTGGTACGGTGATGGGCGCGGTGGATTGGATTGGATAGGCTGGATAACATGACAACTATAACCGAAAGTTTATGTGAATACCGCAGAAAAGACAAACTCAAAGCTGTTATAGACTGTAATGATGGACGTATGGTGGTGACGGAGATGCTGTTGTTTCAGGTTTTTATTTCGCTGTAATGTCAATATTGGGGTTTCCGGATTTACTTCGCTGTAATGTTGTGAGGGGTGTAGTGAGATGCGGTTTGCACGATGATATCCCTGACTTCTTTTGATGTAAGTTTGAAGCTCATGACTTCCCAGACGCGTGTCTACAGATTGAGCTGAAGGAATTCGAGATACCCGAAATTTCCATGTTCGACAGATCGGGCTGAGGTTCGCATCATGATCTCGGGATGTGGAGAGTGAAGGCGGTGAAGAGGATGTAGTGGGGTATTACTACCACTATCGCTGTCTGCGATTCAGGCCGAACTTCTGAAAATATTGAAAGACAATAGTACAGACTGTTTTATTGCCAGCGACGATAGAATCCATATGAGAGCTCGGCCGAAGACCTGCAATAGTTGAGTTGTGTATGATTCGGCTGAGTTGGATGTATGTTGGGATCGGGGTAAGTAAGTTCTTGATGAGACCAGCTTGGTTTGGAAAAGATGAAATGGTAGTAGTCCAAGCCAAAGACCTAGTAGTAGTAATAGTAGTAGTAGTAGTAGCCAAGCAGTAAGTAGGCCGTGAAGCATCCAGTTGCCTACACTCGCGAAGGGTACACGACGATAAACCCCTCTTCCGGTCACAAGAGTCAAGGCAGTGTAGTAAGTTCAAAGCACTATGATATGTTAAGTCGATAAGTCTACGAGATGAAACGGCCCTTCCTCCTGCATTCGGTTAGCGTGCCAAGACATGCTCAGTGTCATGGTTCTCATCTGGTGTCTCCTTCCTTCTGTTGTCCCCCACGAGATCTGCATGCATGCATAAACGTCCAGACCTCAAGCAACTCAACGCTTTTACAAACTGACAGTGGTTCATGCCAAGCCGGCATATTCAAGTAGACACTCTACATTTGGTGCTGACTTTCTAATTGAGTCATGAACAGGACCAGAATCAGATTACACTCGTATCGCATCATTGTCAGCATGACACCGAGTTCCTGGGTGAAATAAGCCTTATCTGAAACTACTTTACGCGCAATCGTAGTTCCTTGCGATGCCAACGGGCGTCATTGTCTGCCCTTGGTCATTCGCCTGTAGCACCGCATTGTCAAGAGATTGGTATATTTCTGGATTGAGACGCAGTTGGTCAGCGAATTGTCTTGCATAATTCGGCGTTTATAGGCTGTATCGCAAGACCTCATATTGGTTGAAGTGTAGGTTGACACATCCATGCGACAGCATTTTCGAGTCGTTCATCTTAGGGTCCTTGCTTCCGACCGAGGCATAATGTTTGAGACGCTCGATAACGCAACCAAGTAAAACTTCTCTTAATCGACAAGACTATTCACGCCATGTACAGGCTCACGGACTAAGGGCCCATCCGATACAGCGAAACCCGGATAGGAGCCTATAGAAGATGCCTACAATAGAGTTTCGCAATCGGCTAGCATGGATCTTGCCGAAGACCAAATCACCACTACTCATCTCAGGCGCTACACTAATGCTGGGCTTCAGACAGATGTCGATACACGCGTGCGGAACAATAACAGCGACCCTTGGCTAACCCTAATACCCACACCACTTACCCCATCACCAACTTTCTGGCGCACACTATCTCACACCTTGGGCGTTAACAGCATCTACCAACGGCCATTGCTTAGAGAGCTCTAACGCTACGCTCCTGTCCCGTAGTTTCAACGAGGATCGTCCCATCGTCCTACCAGTACAACAATGCGATGTCACTCTGCTCGGTGATGAAGCGCGAAGGATGAGAGATGATGTTTCAAGAAAGAGAATGGTGAAATTTCCAACGCATCTAATCGACGAATTCACTTTCTTCGGTGACCGCGGCGCACCAAGTCTTTCCAGGCCCCCCTAGTGCGACCAGGGCAGTTGCGTACGGAGCTCCGCCAACGGCAGCGTGGTATGGCTCGCGCTCATCAAAGCATTTGAAGGATCTTCACCTACCAACTGGCTGACGATACCTGAAATTCTGATGAATGGAAATTCTTCCGATTGCTCCGTTCGTAAACGGAATCGTTTGAACTGCACGCACCCGCACGTGAGTCTGCTCGCTTCCGTCAAAGTCAAAGTCAACGTCATCAAGGTAGCTCTACCGAACGCCGCCTTTCTCTGTTGCAGAGGCACCATTCAAGATCAGGACAGTTATGCGGCTGGGCATCACGGCGTGTTTCAATTGGCCTGAACGTAACTATGTGGTGCAAACTAGGCCTAGCTCTTCCGTCAGCGCCATCTCCCCAGATCTCCATGATATTACCGCTCAGGGTCTAGTCCATCGGAAAACTTAAATTCTCGTATACCGCGACTAATGACAGATATCCCTGTCACGGGTGGATTGAGGTACATATTAGCTTCTGCAGCTAATACCGCAGGTACTCTAGAGCGCGATGCCTGACACGTTCACCTTTGTTTGCTCACGGGCGATGATACATAGGTAGAGTGCTCCTAGTTATAGCTCTCCCCTATCGGCCCTACGCAATACGAAGTTATATGCCCTTGTGAATCTCTGACTACCCATCTCTCATCAGCCATGGATCAGATGTCACCTGAGCTGGCCGCCCTAGCACAGGACCAGGAAAGTACGCTCCAAATTTCTCTCGTGACTTCCTTTACGGCTCTAGCAATCATTTCGGTCTGCTTGCGACTCTTTACACGTCTTCGATGGCTTGTACGCCGCTTGGGATGGGAGGTAAGAACTCGTAGTCGGCCGGGACATGAATGAATCTAATTCTTCTAGGACTATATCATAGTTTTGTCAACCTGTACATCCACTGCATGTGCAGTATGCCAGGTTTTGCGTAAGATTTAAGCCAACAATCACGCCATTGCTTACTGACACCACACAGAGGCAAACGCTGGGAGCGGGAGACATGCAGTCTTTGTTCCATATCCGGAAGGAGTTACGAAAATGCTCAAGGTACGCAGTGATCAGAGTTGTGTACTGCAAATCTAACACTATATAGTGGCTGTTCTGGAGCATCATCTTCTACAACATTAGTCTCTGCGCCACGAAGGTGTCCATCTTACTACAGTACCACCGGATATTCGCCGTGCCTGAGATGCGCATACCACTTGGCGTACTCATGGGGTTTATTGTCGTTTGGGGCACGGTGGCGTTGCTAAGCTCAGTCTTCACCTGTGTCCCCATATATGCCTATTGGGATGTCCTGGCGAAACCGACAGCTAAATGTCTCGAGAATGACAAGTAAGTTTGAATATACACCCATAGAGGCTGGTTGTAGAAAGTTGCTAACCATCCTTGCAGCCTTTGGTACGCGAATGCCAGCATCAACATTGTGACAGACCTTGCTGTCGCCTTTCTTCCCGTCCGGGTAATCTGGAACCTACAGATTGCAATGCGTCAGAAGCTTGCACTCATCGCCGTCCTCACCATCGGTTGGTTCGTATGCGTCGTGTCGGTTCTTCGCCTTACCTCTGTCATCAATGCGCTCAAACATCCCGAAGACAACTCGTACTACACCGCACGGGCGGCGTACTGGTCTGCAATCGAGATTAACCTGGCCATTGTTTGCGCATCGCTACCTGCGCTTAAGCCATTGATTGTCAGACTCATACCAGGCTTCTCTTCCCGGAATTCTGGCAGAGGGACTGGCACTGGTGAGAACAGCAGAATCGTCACTATCGGCACTCGTGGCAGGAACACAGCGAGACAGACTCGCGAATTTGAGCTTGAAGCAGGAGTTCCGGAGAGCCCACGCTCTGAACTGCCTAGATCTCCAGATGTCGGTGGATTTGACAAGAGTATCTACATCTCCAGGCACTATGAGCAACACTATGAAGATGGCTCGCGCCTTAGCGATGGTGAGAGTCAGACGGATCTTGTTACAAGACCGAAGCCGACATATTAAACGACATGTACGAAACATATAATAATTTCAATCTATTACGACTTGTTGAGAAGATGTAAGGTTCAGTCCAGGTCGGCGGGGATGAGGCTCGTGGAAGTAAGCCCGAGCAGAAGGACCGACGCGGAATGATGATCTGTCATGTAAATCCCCAGATCATCATGATAATAAGAAGACAGAACAACAGCTCTTAGTGTAGTTCAATCCAATACGTGGTGACCTAACATACCTCTACTCGGTTCCCTATGGTAGTCATACCACCAGAGGAGACCTTGTTCCAATACGACTTCGTAATAACGAATTACCATCACCATATGTTTTGATATGACGTTCATGTGCCACGCACATGTAACGGGTCCTTTCCTTCGATGCAGCGAGCAACTTTCTGACGGGCCATCCGCTATCCGCAACGCAATCTCAACTGTCAACATTGCTAGCATGTTGGGGACGTGTGCGATACGGACCTTGGCTCGACCACTCGTTCATCGTGCCCGTGTTCCGTGGCCCGTGAGTGGCTATGTTTATCGAAAGTGGCGGGTACTATCACGATCCTAGTCTAATTATCCACGCGTACCCGGACGCAGCGCCACATGGCTCGAGGGTCTAGCTAATCTGTAATGCGAACAGTCTAGAGAACCTGCCGATTGACTAATACGAAGCTCTCCTACCGAGGCCCCTTTGCGTTCTAGTTCGAGACGTGACACCCGCGGGATGTTCCTAACACCATCATCTCGAAGCGCGGTGCATGTGAAGGTCGGGCACCAGTTTCCCCTGATTGCCAAGCTACATCGTACGACACCTATCTCTTCAAGCTTTCCCAAGCAATCGCTTAATACAGCTAATTCGATGAAACGATGTTGATGTCGTACCTCCTATACGCTTCATTTTAGGTATAGAAGCCACTTTAGCTTTTATTACTAGCACTAGAATAGGAACAAGAAAATGGTACCAAGGACAGCTAACAGACGACACACAGAGAGACACTGTATAAAACTAAAAACACTGCCTTCTCCTTTGCCATAAGAGCCCGCTGCTACATCTCTTTCTATTCACCAAACTGCTCTTTAGCACCAGGCACTAGCTAGACACCGAGTATCTAGCTAGAAGCAAGCCTAAACTGCCATAGCCAAACAAATACCCAAAATGTACGATAAACAAAACCAGATAGAACGGCCTCCGGCCCAGTCCTACATAGTCTCTGACTGAAAAAGGACTTAAATGGAATAATAATAATAATAATAATAATAATAATAATAATAATAATAATAATAATGATAATAATATACGCTTCATTTCCACCCGTACCGCTCTCCAAGCCGTCAAAGACCCATCATTCGTGGTCGCGGGCCGACTACGTCCTAACCATAATGTTCATCCACTCGCAATCCTTGCGCGAGCGAAGGAAGACGCGGCAATTACCTTGAAATTTGGCTCGAGCAAACGCGGTTATCGCAAGCGACTCATCAGCTGCGTCCGGGCGCACGAAAGTGATGCGAAATCGACATCGCCGACTACAGCGACTCAGTCCCTTTACAATCGGACCGAAACCACAGGCAACATTGTGACCCAAATCGCGGGACCGGGACAGCGTCGCATCGACCCGGATTATCGACCGAGCCGTATGCCGTGATCCGCGAACTGGCCAAGACGGGAATTCCATGAGATATCGTACGTTTTGAAGCTGAGTTTGCGATGCTCGTCATTCGATGTTTTCTTTTTCTCGAGCTGGGCGGTCTGAGCGCTGCCTACCTAGGATCTGCAGTCGCGGACTGGAAACAATAGCATCGGAGCACACGTGTTAGGGCACCAGGTTACTGGGTCGGGCGACAAGGCCATGGATCTACAGTCGATACGGGTTTGCCTCTGAAGAGGGTCCTGAGATTGCCATGCCGTGTACACACCGGATTTGTTGCAAGGGAAGATCCCGGTGGAGACTCTAGTTGGGAAGGTGAAGCGTTGGTCTCGCCAAGTCGTACAAAGCTAAGACTAGCAGTGTAGAAACTAACCGTCAACGTGAATGATTTCGGGGGTTCATGGGCTAACTAGGCCCTTCGCGAAGAAGACGATCGTGGTGTTCTAGCTTCAAGCTAAGGTGCATGTGAGTCGGACGGACCAAGATTTTTTGCTAGTGTTGGGCGCTGTGCAGCTGGCACCGAAAGTTTCGGGAACACGTCTGATTCAGGAGTAGGTGGTGGATCTTAGGAGCGTGACTTGGACACACAAGTAACCGGATTGTGAGCACCCTCAACACCTCCCTATTACGGCGATTGGAGGAGTCATAGACGGGGGGATATTGGTAATCACCTTGAGCGCCTGGAAGACCCTGCCGTTGTTGCAAGATTCGCGTCTTGCATTGCTTGATGAACCATGTTTTACGATCTTTTTCCAATAGGAAAGGCCCTGCATGTTCCCAACATATCCTGCAGCATATCGCCATGTTGAAATCCCATCACACCACCATACTCCCCCAGCCCAGACCAAACCCCCTTCCAACGCCCCTACCACCTACATCCCTTGTTCCAATATTTCCCCAGATTCCAGCAAAAGCAAAGACCCGTTCGCCTTAAAGCGAGAATACCCGATTAGCCACCTGCAAGAACGCCTCTCAGCCGCCACCGTTGGCGTTTCCAAGCCGGCGTATTTCAGCTCTTTCAGCCCTTTCAACCCCCAGTAGCCGCATCCTCGGTTACGCTGCCGAACCGGGTTATGCAAAAAAAACTTGTCCACCCTGGACCCCGGCGGGGATGTGATTCCGTAGCCGTAAGAGCGGCATACAGCACGGCACGTGTAATTTGGGAGTGTGAGAGGATGGTCGGTTGGTGGTGTGGCGTGTAGAGAAGCTTCTGGGCTATTTTTTCGCAGTCTTGGCTAGGCTCGGCCAATGGGGTAGGAAGGTTAGGCTTCCACAGGGTATCTGTGTTGCGTCTTGGCGGAGAGCTGGAACGTGAATGCAGTGTGTGTACGGAGCGAAGGATTGGGGCTTGGTTGGACGGTGTGTGACTGAGTGAGCTGAGTTGAAGGGTTAATTGAGTTTCTAGATCTCGGAACTTTCCATTGGTCGCTGGGAAAAGGACACGGTGCTCTCACAAGGGTTTTATTTCTGTCTGGGGTCGTGCGAAGAAGGTGTATATACGTCAGGACTTATTTTCCTGGAATGAAGTGAAAGGGCTATGTGGAGAGCTGCTCGCATGCGGGTAGGGCGCAACTTGAATCAGCTGTAAAGGCTAAAGAATAAGGTGTATCCATCAAGAAGTCAACATGTAATGTTGGTTATGTTGTCGCCAGATTGTAGGGCAAGGTAGGCTCACGAATACATTTACGGCAGATACATCCATGACTTTTGTATACATACTTTACTCGTAGACATTCTCGACTGGAATAGAAAAGCTCTCTTTTTGCTCTATGACATCACAAGTCACCCCGGTGCAGCGATCTCTTGGAGGTTGACAGAAAGCGAAATTCTTTCCTTTACGTGTTAGAGGTGTTTCTGGAAACATCTGCTTACTTTTGCAAACAACTACGTGGTAACGTCGTGCGTCATCCGGTAGAAATTGAATAAAATTATCAATTTACTCTGTTCATATTTGCACGAGTTGCAACGGCTACGGACGCTTGACAAATCACGGTTGCCTCTTCTTGTTAAGCAGTACCAGATTAGCAAACTAGTAATGAAACATCTAGACTACAAGGATAAATCGAGTTCTGTCCTTAAACCTCAGATCTGAGTAAGTGGTTCAGCACATAGATATCAGGGATATCCTCACCGGGCGTATGTGGAACGTTGAGAGTTGGTACGGATCAGATCATGTGACAGCGCGTTTAGCGCGAAATTGCTTACCCCACTCCCCGGAGTCTCCGCATTCCATACAAAACAAAACGTACACACATCAACTTGAGCTGCAACCCTCACCACACAGTGTGCCAGACAACCAACCATCTACCATCAATTTCTTAACCCTTCTCGGGTATTCGAGCACTTTTGATCATCACCTACAAAGCCACTGGACAGTCACAATGACGAACATTATGCCAATCACGTCTTTCCGCTTCCGTGACCTCCCTGGCGAGGTAAAGTCTCAAAATCTATCACCTAAAGACTACTACTAATACTTTTCATCGGATACGCAAGAAGATCTATCGCGTCCTGCTTTGCGAGTTCACGCGGCCGGCCGAGAAGACTGCCAACTCTCTAGATATCGTGAACTACATGGAGACTAACACACTCGTCGAACATGGAGTCGAGACAGCCATACTCTGTAGATCAAAGGAGATATACCGCGAAGCCTACGACGTCATGGTCTTGACGAATTGCTTCGTCAAGATCACATCGGTCAAGGGCATTCCACTGCCAGCTGCGCTCAGTGGATACCAAGCTCCATTAGTTTCTGCAAACGAACGTGCTGTCAACAACTTCAAGGGATACGTACTTGCTATAGCTTGCTATAGACCTCGACTCCAAGGGTCGAGCACTACGAGACGGTGGGTTGCCTGGACGACCTAGTCAAAGTCTGGAACGCATTCAAATACTTGGAAGCACACGCAACGGGGCTAATCTCCAAGTTGAAAATGTCCGTTACCATAGCGCCCAACCTGGCAAACATGCGAGCCGATCCTATATCGCCCTCGTTTGACGACTTCTTCACAAAGAAGACTCAACAAGCACTCCTGAAGCCTCTCACGGATAACCTCTACGGCTTTCAGGGCGTTCAGATCAAAGGCCATGTGGACAGCGGTCTTGCCGCTGCAGTCATCTTCCTGGCCCAAGCTGGTTCGTCGTGGAGGCGAAGACTTCGTCTCGCAACTTGCTGCAATCTACTTCCTCGTGCAGCTCAACATTGCGCATGTGCAGGTCGGTGCTATGCCGGGATTCGCACCGGAGCTTTTGGGTGAAAACGCGTTGATCATGGTGATCAAGTCCGTGAGGGAGAATTACTGGATGAAGGACTACAAGTACACTCCTTCCCCTGAGCACCTTGCGAAGCTGCAGTATAGGATGGCCATGTTTTATCGGTTGCAGGGGGATCATTTGAATGCTCGCCTTGCTTTGACGTATATAAATGGTGCATACCGGCTTCAGATTGGGGATGCGGTCATCTGGAGGGAGAGGGAGAAGATTGTTGCTTGGGTGATCGCCGTAGGAGCAGATGAAGAATGAGCCGATTTAGTGCCATGTCATGAAAAGTCTTTGGGGGATGTAGTTGGGTAAAGGCGTAGATTTAAGGATGTCCGTAGAAAATCGAATAGTGGCGTAAATCCAGGACCATCAATAGAAAACAAGATAACCTTATATATCTGGGTATCCCGATGAAAATGGAGCAATGTCGTAGATAGCAAAAGCTTGATAGAGAATAGATTGCATAAGCTTGCGGTGTCGCATTTTCACCTTACTTGGGGTTATCAATTGCCCAAAAGAAACTAAAACGCCATATTCATGCCTCATATCCTACAGCCACCTCCATGTTTTATACAGATGCGGTTTTCCCAAATTCACGATATGTATCCCTTACCCTCATCCCCCATCCTCTCTCCATCCCATCCCATTCCATCCCCCCTTAACCCTCACCCTTCTTACTCCTCCCCACCTACTCCTCCCCCTACCCACCCCCTCCTGCGCCTCCCTCCTCCTCTTATTCTCCAAATTCCTCACCTTCAACCTCTCCAGCTCCTTTGCAATCTCATCCCTATCATACGGTATCTTGTGTGTTTGCCCCGGTTTAGGCCAGAAGTCTGGGACGGTGAATTTGCCATCGAGGTTGGTGCCGAAGTAGTACATTATCGAGATGGGGAAGAGGATGTACATTCCGAACTGTGTGGTGGGGTTGTTAGTGGGCTGAATGGGTTTAAGAGGGGAGGTAGAAGAGGGAAGGGTATGGGTGTACTTTGAAGACTTCGAGGTTGGGTCCTGCCATTTTTGTTTTCCTTTTGTTCTTTTCTGTCCTTTCTTTCACTATCCTTTTCCTTATCGCTTACTTCACCGCCTCTGTCGTTTCGCTATCGTTTCGCTGTCGTTGTCGTTGCGCAGCACTCCCCTCGTGTATTCGTGCTTTGTACGAGCGTTGTTGGAGGCGGCGAGCGGCGGCGCGATGCGCAAACAAAGTTGTGAGCACTGGATCGGTCGGTGATGGTTCGGCGTGTCGGCGTCGGTGATTTGCGTTTGATCTAATCTTTTTCCTGAACGCGCTAAGTAGGTGGGCGGGGTGGATAGGGTAAGTTAGGTAAGTAACCCCGCACTCGCGCTCGCGTCTGGAGTTGGGCTAGTGGTAGCGCGGGTTCTGGTCGGTTGGTCGGTTCGCTTGCACGCGATTGTGTGGTGGCATGGCATTTTGGATAGGGGGGGTTTTTAGGATGAGTGTTGTGTTGGATGTTTAGGCATGAGTTTGTCTCGATCGATTTCTTAGTCAAGTTGTCAACACTACCACCAACTAGCATGCGCCATGCATGAAGTAGCCGCAAGAGACGATGTCTACATCACCGTGTTAACAGGGACAGGACGGTTTTTCAGCGCAGGGGCGGATGTTAGTTCCATTGGTAGTGGAGCCGGCGCCGGGGATGGGAAAGAGGATAGGAAAGAGGGAGGGGATGTGCAAGAGAGAGAAAAATGGCTCAAAAATTTCGTTGCTGGGAATCTACATGTACGTCCTTATCCCCCTTCCCCCCTAACTAACCCATCGCCAACCATCGTACAACTAGATAACCCACGCATTCCACACCCACCCAAACATCCTCATCACCGCCCTCAACGGCCCCGCCGTCGGCCTCTCTGCAGCCCTAATCGCCCACAGCGACTTCATCTACAGCGCACCCCACGCCTACCTCCTAACGCCCTTCTCATCCCTCGGCCTTGTCACTGAAGGCGCCGCCTGTATATCGCTCATGCGTCGTCTGGGTCTGCCCAAAGCGAACGAAGCGTTAATCCTGGGTAAGCGCATCACGTGCGCCGAGCTGTTAGCAACGGGGTTCGTGAACAAGGTGTTTGACGGCGCGGGGGATGAGCGGTCGGAGGGATACAGCGACAGGTTTCTGGGGCTGGTGATGCAGGAGGTGAGGGAAAGTTTTGAGGGCTTGAATGGGGAGAGTGTGGTGGGGATTAAGAGGCTGATTCAGGGGCCGTGGAGGGGGGTTTTCGAGAGGAGTAATGTGGACGAGGTTATGGGGGGGGTTGGAGAGGTTTGTCAAGGGCGTTCCGCAGGAGGAGTTTGGGAGGGTGGCGAGGGGGGAGAGGAGACACAAACTATAGACGGGTCGCATTCTATTTATCCCAAAGACACACCCTCTGTGGCTAATAGCTCGCCGCCTAATGCGTCTTGTGTTGTCGGACTAGCGGGATCGAGAACAGGTCTACTTGCCGTTGATATGCTGTCCGCCATATCTTCCAAGGGGCTCGGGCGGTGCGGAGGCTGCTTCCTCTTCTCCTCTTGCAATTGGTGCTGGACGTAGCTGGTGTAGCGGAGAGCGACGAAGAGCATGAATGCTGAGACGCCGACTGTGATGGCGGCGCGGCGTGTGAGGACCCAGCGGAGGCCTTCGACTTCGGAGCGGGCGTCGGAGTTTAGTGCGACTGTGATTTTGTAGTTGAGCTCTTGGATCTGGGACAAAGTCAGTCTGGTGGTGTTTCTTTCTTGTGAAGATGGGATGGCAGACCTTCGTTTCCATGTGTCTCTGTTCCTGCCTGACGGCCATTTTTCGGTCGTCGAAAAGCCCCTTGAGCTCGTCCCGCAATGCCGTCGTCTCTTGTCCCAGCCTCTGCCCCAGGATGTCGACTTCATGCTGCAATTGACCCCTCTCTGTGCGCATTCTCTCCATTTCACCCTTCCTGGCGTTTCCAATCTCCGTTTTGAGTTCCGAACATGCTGCCCGGAATAGATATGTCTCATTCTCAACATTGCTCTTGCTGACCAGGCCTTGGCGTGCCAGAGCCATGTTGGATAGGAGCGTCTGTCGCACGGCCTTCATGATAGTTATAGATTGAGCGGGCGTATAAGACGATTGCGCCAGCTTTCGTACAAGACCATAGGTGTCAAAGTGGTGGACATACGGGGGTGTTTTGAGGTGCGGCGCTTTGTGGTACTCTTCTTCGGCGGCTGTGGGCATGTGGAGAACGCTATCGAGGGTTTTGCTTTCGCCTGTTTTGGGAGGTTCGGGTGGCGGTACGATGGGAGGAACAGCCTCTTCTGCTATTGTGGCTTTGGAAGGTGTCGATGGACTTTTTGTGGCAGCCGGCGCATCTTCTTCCTCTTCTTCATGAACGGCGTCCTGCGCGGGGTTTTCTGTGCTCTTTTGTTGAGGTTCTTTTGGTAGCGCTTGGTTGAGTTCTGGTTCGGTGTGCTCGTATGCTTTTCCGTATCGCTGAATGACTGGTTGCTCTGACCGGCGAGCAGTGGTAGTAAGCTGTCTGCGCCCTCGTCGCGTGGGGCTTTGAAGCGACGCGTTCTGTTTGCATGTTGAGGCGGTTACACGGGGCGATGTCGCTGGTTTGAACAGCATTGGCCATAAGAATGGTAACCTAGGCGCAGCCATCTCGTGCTGAGAAGAGAGTGGAAGAGTTCAGATGGAATTGCAGTTGTGGATGTGGATGTGAGATTTTGGTCGCCCCAGTCACAGCTTAGTTAGCGGGGGATCGGCCTACCTTAAGTGGGTGTTACTCCCGAACCCGCTCCGTCATCGCAACATGGACATGTTAGTTTGCATGGGATAACATGATCCATGGGCGAGCGGCGCACACGGGCGAGCGGCGCACCCCACCAACTTTACTCACCTTACTGATCTTAATCTACAATGGCTCAACGCAGCGCTACTCAATTACTATCAAATGAAGCAGATATTCAGCTTGCTATCTCATCTATTAATGCGCACCAGATCCAAGGTACCCGTACTGCTGCAGTAGTCTACAACGTAGCCGAAACAACGCTCCGCCGCCGACGCGCTGGTATACCTGCCCGACGCGATTGCCCGCCCAACTCAAGGAAGCTTACCCAGAGAGAAGAGGAGGTGATTATTAGCTATATACTTCAGCTAGATCTGCGTGGATTTGCGCCTACCTACACAGCTGTACGTGATATGGCTGATAAGCTGCTGGCTGCGCGTGGTGGAGAGCAGGTTGGAGTCAACTGGCCATCTACCTTTGTTAAGCGTACAGACAGTCTTCGGACGTGTTTCAACCAAGCGTACGATAGGCAGAGAGCTCTTTGTGAGGATGCAACATTAATAAAGAGGTGGTTTAAGCTTGTAGAAGAGACAAAGGCTGAGCTAGGTATCTGCGATGAGGACGTCTACAACTTTGATGAAGCTGGCTTTATGATGGGCAAGATTACAACGCAGCTAGTTATAACAGGAGCAGAGAGGAGAGGCAGGCCGAAGAGTATTCAGCCAGGCAATCGCGAGTGGGTAACGCTGATCGCTGCTATCAGCGCTGCTGGCTGGTCAGTCCCACCGTTCCTCATCTTCGCTGGCCAGTACCACCTATCAGCCTGGTATAAGGAAGCTGAGATCCCACGCGACTGGGCGATCGCAGTCAGCGATAATGGCTGGACGAATAATGAGCTTGGAGTTGAGTGGCTAAAGCACTTCAACGCTCACACGCAGGCTCGTAGTGTAGGCGCGCGTCGCCTGCTTATTATTGATGGCCATAAGAGCCACCAATCTCTAGAGTTCCAGGAGCTCTGCAAGGAGAACAATATCCATACGCTCTGTATGCCTCCTCACTCATCTCACCTACTCCAGCCACTTGATGTTGGCTGCTTCTCGCCATTGAAGCGCGCGTACAGCCGTGAGGTGGAGAGCCTTATGCGCAACCACATCAACCACATCACCAAGCTAGAGTTTCTGCCAGCGTTCAAGGCAGCATTTGATCAAGCGTTCACGCCAGCCAATATCTGCTCAGCCTTCCGCGGCGCAGGCCTTGTTCCTCTACAACCAGAGGCTGTTCTATCAAAGGTAGATGTACAACTGCGTACACCTACTCCTCCAGCAGCTCTGCCAGAGGCTCCCTGGGTAGCTCAAACGCCGAGCAACGCGCGTGAGCTTGAGGCTCAGTCAAGCCTAATACGTGAGCGCGTGCGCCAGCACAAGAGCTCATCACCAGCTTCAATTATTATGGCGATTGACCAGCTAAAGAAGGGCGCCGAGGTGATGATGCTCTCTGCTGAGCTGATGCGCGATCGGATCTCTAGTCTTGAGAAGGCCAATAGCGCAGCCTCAGAGCGTAGGCGGCGCTCTAAAAGGCGTATACAGAAGCATGGAGTACTCACAAAGGGAGCTGGAGAGGATATACTGGCTCAAAATGAGGCTGACCAGCAGATTGCTCATGAAGAGCGTCAAGGAGGAGCGCGATCAGGCCTCAGCCAGCGGGCTCAAAGGCGCTGCACTAGGTGCAAGGAGACTGGGCACAACTCGCGCACATGCAAGACTGATACTATTAATATAGAGTAATCTACTGTATCAATATCTAGCAATAATATTATCGCGTTGTTGAGATGCATCGCTTTAAAGTTGCAAAAGTTGGTGGGGTGCGCCGCTCGCCCGTGTGCGCCGCTCGCCCATGGATCATGTTATGTACAGTATTGTACAATGTTTTATGATACAAATTCTATGTAGAGTGGAGGGCATCATGTCGTTACTTTGCTGCTCAGCTCTTCCCACACCTCGTCTCCGATGCTACCCTTTGTCCAATTCATATATACGCCTTGTACACCCTGTACTTCCTGTAGCCCGTCCAGAAACTTGTTCAAGGCGTGTGCCGCAGCCTCATCCTCCAAGGGGACTTTGGTATCCTCATTCGGGTCGTAAATGACCTCGCTCTCCTCGATTTCTAGATCCAGCTCTTTTGCCAGTTTGTCGGCTGTCTTGTTTGTCATTGCGGGTTCGGTGTACAGTACCACCCTACCGTCCGCGTCTTCATCCACATCCAACGCACCAGCTTCTAGCGCTGGCTCGAGTAATTCATCAACACCCATGCCGTCTTTTTTCCGTATTATTATGCGCCCCTTCTTCTCGAACATGAAGGCTACTGTAGAGACGCTGCCACCTGCCTCTTTCACAAGCAAGCGCATGTCGGCCAGCGCGCGCAACTTATTATCCGTCTGGCATTCTATTATCGTGGCGATAGAAGGTGGGAGGATAGCCTCTAGAACGAGCGACTCTAGGGCAGCACCAGAGGCAGAGAGACCCTGACCTCGCGCTATAGCGGCTTCTATAGATGCTTTTGGGACGGCTGACTTCTTCGCGGTAGCAATGGCAAGAGCGAGGCGAGGGTTTAGGTCGGGGTTTGGGCCGGCGAGTTTGACGGCATTTGTGATGTCGCGGGTCATGAGGGACCGTTGCTTGGATTTTCCAGCGTCATTCTTCGCTTTGTCGTGCTTGATAGTCGCCCATTTCCTGTATACAAACTGTCAATCACACTCATACATGCCAAACCAAGGCTACTTACGAGTGACCTGACTGCAATTGCGGGGAGGTACTCAAACATCGAACCCGCTCTTGTATGCGCCACTTATTTGCACGTGAGACATTACGACAGGTGCAATTCAGCACACTATCACTCGAAATAGCAGACAAGATTGTCCGGCGCAATGAGGCTGACATGGCGGCCGAGATAGTTTAGTCATGAAACGTCAATCCAAAAAGTTGACGATTCTCGTGCCTGCCAAGGACGGGGGTCCGCAACTCACATGCACCCACTTGCATCTCCACACCCGCTAATCTGTCAAGATAGCCCGACCATGACATGAGTAGCCGGTTCCGATAACTTCACCACACGAGAAGGAAGGCGCACGAACCTCACGACGCCATGGCAGCAGACGTCCATTCCATCGCCGAAGCCTCGTCCAACCCCGAGCTCGACATCAAGAAACTCCACGCCCTCCCCTCGGAGCAGCAAGACCTCTACTTGCTAACCTTCACTGCCGACCTTGCCCGTCATGTCGACTCCCTAGATGGCGACGGCGCATCGGCACACCAAATCTACCTCAAGAGGGAGATATTCCAAATCATCAACCTCGCATCCCCCGCACCCACGCGCGTAATCCGAAACAACCTTGGACGAGCGATTGGTGGTATATTCGAAAAGGGGGACAGGAAGCTGCTCTTTGAGTCTATCAATGAGTCGGTCGCTATATTGAATGCTGCGGGTAAAACCGAGAAAGATGTTAGGGCAAAGCACGCGGCTGCACATTGTCTGGGTGCCATGTTCGAGGCGGCAGGAGACAGCGCCATACAACTGTCGCCATTGGCTGCAAAGTCCCTCTTGGGCCTGGTCAAGTTTTCACAGGCTCATACTGGCCTTCGAGCCGCACTCTTCAAGGCTGTAGGAAAGGTGTTCAAAGGGGTCAGTTCACACGCCGATGAGTTGATCGCAAGAGACGCATGGAAGCAGGCTCGTAATGCCGGAAACGACAAGTCACATCTTGTCCAAACAGCTGCATGCTATTGCCTGGAGCAATTGCTACGTTACACGCCCTTCTTCGACAACACCAATGACTTTGATAAACTACAAAATGTGGCTTGGAAGGCAATAGACAGCCCCTCATCGTCTGTGAGGCATGCTGTTGCGTCGTGTATCAGCGCGGCTATAGTCAAGAACTACTCAGAAAACGCACCAGTCGACTTACCCATCCTGGGCATAACACGCCAAAAGACTGCAAAGAAGAAGAACAAAAAGTCAGTCGACGACGACGCTGACGATGTTGTCATGGAGCGCTCCGAATCTCCTGCGCCCAAGAAATCAGCTACACAGCTTTCCTTCACCATTGCAAGTCTCCTCAAACTGCTTGCCACACAGTACTGTCGTCCTCAGACTGGCAATCGCGCAAGGGCTGGCATAGCCGTATGTTACATCAAGACTATCAAAGGATTGGGCGAGCAGGTCATCGAATCGAAATATTCGGACATCGTACGAAGTCTACTTGTGGATGTTCTCAGCAACAATGTTGTCGTGCAGAACCGCTACCGAACACTCAGCTCCCGCAAGTTCGTCGCAGTCATCCTGGAAACAGTCATCGGCCGCGATTTGCTTGGTGAATCTGGACAGCTCAATGCAGCGAGGTTTCTGGTCAACGATATCCTCAAGGACTACCCCCAAGCCCTCAAGGAGCGTCCAGAGCCAACAAAGCAGACCCTGATTGGCGCCCTCAGCACGCTGTCTTCTCTGTTCAGTAGCCTTGGATCGGCTACCAACGTCATTGCTGACTCATGTCGAGACGCCCTGATCCAAGTCTTGCAACATCCAAGCTATACTGTACAAGTGACCGCTTCAGCTTGTCTCCGTTCCTTCGTTCTCGCCTGTCCACTCCAGCTGCTCCCTGCAGTTACCATATGTATGAACAGCGTCAATCGAGAACTTGGTCTCCTCGCCGGGGCACGACAATCGCCCAGAAAGTGCGTTGGCCTGGCGAATGGCCTCTCAGCTGTGCTCAGTACATCCACATCCCAACCACTTCATGGGTCCGTGGACGTAAACTCAAGAGTACTTTCACAGGCTACCTCGCTGCTGAAGTCAGCTAGCAACTCAGAGTTGAGAATAGGGTCAACACAAATACAAGTCGCATGGATTCTGATCGGAGGACTGATGACACTCGGACCGAACTTTGTCAAGATTCATCTGTCGCAACTTCTACTGTTGTGGAAGAACGCACTGCCTAAACCTCTAAACAGGGACAACATGGTGCAAAGAAACTACCTCGAGCTTTGCTTCTTGGCACATGTTCGAGAATGTGCTTTGGGCTCAATCTTGACCTTTTTAGAGTTCAACAGTCGGATACTGACGCTTGACGTGACTAAGAGATTGGCTGCAATGTTGCAAAACACTACTATGTTCTTGAATACCTTGCCGGCGAAGAAGACAACCGACGACATATCCCAACGACTGTCTCCCGCACTACAACTCCACGATTTTGACCTCATGGTCCGGAGGAGGGTGCTGCAGTGCTACACCAAACTCGTTGAGCTCAGCCCAGCAAGCAGCCATGAGGTCCTCCTCCAAACTAACCTTCTGCCTTTTGCAATTGCATCTTTCGCCGAACCTGACAACTACACCTCGAGTTCCTTCAGTACAGCAATTGCTAGCGCAGCAGGGACTTTTGAAAGCATATGGGAAGTGGCAGATAACCATGGTTTCGGCGTCACTGGTCTAGTGCGCGGGTTTGACATCAAGCCCCTCCCAGGAGAGCACGAAACAGGCACCCAACATCACTGGCTAACAAGGCACGGTCCTGAGGCAGTTATTGATCGCACACTGCTCTCTCCGATATGCGGTGCTCGAGAGCATGACTCGATATCTCTATACATAAGAATATCAGACGACAACCATGAACTTCCTGATCCTCCAGCCACCGAAGTCGTCAACGCAGCACTTCAGCTTTTCGCCATCTGTCTGCCGCTTCAAACTGCCAGAATTCAAGAAAGCATCCTCGAGCAAATGACGTCTTTCCTATCAGCAAGCAGCTTGCAGCGCGATTTCAACAGAAAGACTGCCATGATGGTCAACATCGCGTATGCAGTATTGTCTGCACTAAAGGTCGCTGTCAAGGAGACACGCTCAGCTCCTGGCAGCCTCAAGGGAGCGGCAGTTGAAAAGGTCATGCAAGATCTTCTGCATCTGTTTGTTATTCTCCCTGATCCTTTCATCCGCAATCTTGCTGGCGAGGCATTGGGACGTCTATGTAACAGTTCTGGTAACGCGCTCACTACTGCCGAAGTCAACTACCTGGTCGATCAGATTGTTGCTAACCGTGAGCCAAATGCCCGCTCTGGTTACGCTGTTGCACTAGGCTGCATACATTCCCAGCTTGGAGGCATGGCAGCTGGCTTTCATCTGAAGAACATCCTAGGGATACTCATGTCTTTAGGTAACGATCCTCACCCGGTTGTGCATTTCTGGGCTATCGACTCTTTATCTCGAGTGGCGGACTCCGCTGGTCTGTCCTTCTCCAGCTACGTCACCAGCACGCTCGGGATGTTAGCGCAGTTGTATGCCGCAGACACACACAACGAGGAGTCGGCATCTCTTGCATCCTCCAATATCGCGATTGATGTACCTACACCCGCTGTTATTGCCCGATGCGTCGACAGCACTATCAATGTGCTCGGACCAGATCTGCAAGATGCAGCGAAAGCAAGGGATCTTATTATGACACTCGTGGGACTCTTCCAGAGCGATTCAGACGATCTTATTGTCATTGAGGGCTTGCGCTGCCAGGAACACATCTCGTTGTATGCGCCAGGCTATATGGACTTTTCCGCATATGTCAAACATCTACAACGATCAGTGGAAAGTAGTTCAGCGCAGATACGAGACATGGCTATTGATGGCTTGCACAATCTCATGAGACGCGATACGGAAGAAGTTATCAGCGCTGCCGATCCCGGACTAG
This sequence comes from Pyrenophora tritici-repentis, assembly GCF_003171515.1. Classification (NCBI taxonomy): domain Eukaryota; kingdom Fungi; phylum Ascomycota; class Dothideomycetes; order Pleosporales; family Pleosporaceae; genus Pyrenophora; species Pyrenophora tritici-repentis. Next base: position 3,016,722 of record NC_089393.1, read on the forward strand.
AGGACCAGTTGTGGCATGTGCTTGATCGAGATTCGGAACACGAAGTTGTGCGCAACATCATTCGCAACTGGCTGCATCAGACCGGATTATCAGATACAGCAACGTGGGTGCAGCGTTGTCACTCGGTACTCACGAAAACGAAGAAGGTCGAGACGCAGGACAAGATTGAGGTGAAGCCGAAAGCAGGTGCAACGGATCTGCAGGACGAGGAAGTTGCAGGCTTTGCATCTGCTTCCAATGCCCCTGGAGCTGAGCCTGGAGATGGTGCACAAGTGAGCCAAGAATTGCTCAAATGGCAAGTCCGAACATTTGGCATGGACTGCCTGAGCGAGCTTGTTGCAATGATAAGCAAAGAGGCGGCCTTCCGAGACGAGTCACCATGTGTCATGGCTTTGCAGCAAAGAGTGGCGGATGTCGTGCGCATTGCATTTTCTGCCTCTACTGCTGGCGTTGTACAACTGCGGATACGCGGTCTCAAGATCATAGATCAAGTGCTCAAGGTATGTGTGTTGCTTTTGATATCTGATGTTGTCTAACAGAGTTTAGCTATTCGGGAAAACACCCGATCCCGACTTTGCTGAGGTCACGCTTCTTGAACAATACCAGGCGCAAATAGGATCTGCACTTACCCCAGCTTTTGCAGGAGATTCATCACCGGAACTGGCAGCAGAAGCTGTTAATGTATGCGCCACCTTCATCGCGACAGGTATCGTGACGGACGTGGAGCGGATGGGTCGTATTCTCAAGCTGCTTGTTTCGGCGCTTGAGAACTTTTCCAGTATGTATCAAATGCGTGTCTTCTACACTTGTCTAACATAAACTAGGTGAATCCGAGACAGCAGCAATTGGTGACCTCAAAGGCTTGAGCTCCAATGCTCAAGTCATGGTCAAGATGGCAGTTTTCTCTGCATGGGCCGAGCTCCAAATTGCCAGCGCTGAGCAAACCTACCTAGTAGATGTCTTGAAGCCGCACATTGCCAAACTTACCCCCCTCTGGCTGGCATCGCTACGCGAATATGCTCGACTACGATTTGAGCCTGACATTTCCTCTTCGATGGGCTCTTCGTCTCTGTCTGGAAGTCTCGACACGATTTATGCAGCGCTGAACCGGGAGACGCTCCTAAAGGCATGCTTCTCCAAATCCATCCGCACACGTTTACTAACACTCTACAGTTCTATCAAGATACATGGCTCAACCTTGTTGATGCTATTGCTAGTCTCATCGACGAAGATAGTGAATTCGTCTTTGATGCGCTAGATGGCAAGACCGACTTGTCTGAGTCGACACCAAATGGCAAGGCTGATCACATCAACTACCGCGATGAGCCTGTTGCTTTCTTCTTCGTGCTCTTTGGACTCGCATTCGAGGCACTGGCAGGACGTCCGGGTGACTTACAGGCTTCCAAGGGGCAAATACTGGAGATTTTACAAGCACTGAAAAAGATTCTTCGACCTTCTGTATCTGGACAGGCAATCTACCGAGAGGTTGTCTTTTCGGAAACAATGGACATGCTCGATCGGTTGGTGCTTACCGAAGGCTTAACTGTGCAGACTGTTGTTGTGGAAATTACACGGAATCTCTGTCTTGGCCATCCGTCTGCAAGAAGGGATCAAGGGTAAGACTCTCACTAAATAGACATGGTGCGCTACTAACACTCACAGGGCAACCTCTTCCGACGAACATTTGTCGGAAGACATTGATCAGTTGTTTGAACTTACCAAGATCATGGTGCTTGTGCTTTCCGGGCTGGTCCCCGGTCTTGAAGATAGCAAAGCTACAGGTAAATCGCGCTTTTTGGCGTGGCATATACATGCTGACTTCCATTTAGCGCGCCACGAGATGAACGAGGAAGCGGTTGCACTACTCACAACAGCACTTTCCTCCCTTGTCGACGCCGCGCAAGTCTTTCCCTCAATCATCAAAGCCGACCTCCACGCCTGCATCCTGCACATCTTCGCTACCATCCTTGCCACGGGAGCATGCCAACCGACAGTCATCCCCCAAGCCCTCCCAATCTTCAAGCGCTTCATCACAAGTCTAGCCCCACACGCCGAAGCAACAGACGACACCAGCAAGCAACTCCGTGCAACCCTATCCCGCTTCCTCGCCATTCTCCGCCACGCCCAACAACGCGCCTTCGACGCCGCCCTCGCGTGCGAAAAGAACACTATCCTCGCCACCACCATCCTCCTCAGCTCCGCCGCATCCGCCTTCTCCCCCAACGACCCGCTCGTCAAACACTTTGTAGACGACCTCTTCGACTGCCTCGCCACCCCCACAACCAGCAAAGTAGCCGCAGGCTGCATCCGCTCGCTGCTTCTCCTCCCCAAGAAATCACTCCTAGAAACTAATCTCGCTAAACTCATCCTCCCGCCTACCCTGTCTTTCCTCGCCACCCCCCCGGATAAAGAAGGCATCGAGGAATCGCGGTCTACCCTCGCTTCCACGCTCGTCGCTTTTGTGTTTACACTTCAGGAACACAAACAGCGGCTTATCGCCGCTAAAATCATTATCCCCGCGCTGTTGACGCGTGTGAGGAATGAACCGCAAGCTGTGCAGGAGACGGCGGGGAGGTTACTGGAGATTGCGGGCAAGGATCAGGAGGCTTTTAGGGAGGTGGTTACGGGTGTGACGGGGGAGATGAGGAGTGAGTTGGAGAAGGTGGTGAAGAGTGGGCAGGGGGGAGGAGGGCCGAGGTTAGGGGGGAGGAGGAGGGGTTGCCGAAGATTGCGCTTAAGATGGATTTTGGGGTGTAAGGGGTGGTTAGGATGGGGGAGATGGGAGGGGATGTGGGATGTGGGAGGTGTGGGTGTTTGATAGGTGGCTTGCTTGGGAGGCGCTCGACATAGGAGATATGTTGGGCCTGAGTGATGGATGATTTGCATATTTGTGATTATGATTGCATTATGTGGGATGAGGGATGATGGATAGAGGATAGAGGTAAATATAGCAGGGTTAGGGCGATATCCCGCACATGGCAGAGACAAAATTCCAGTATATTGTTCTTTCATGGTAGCTTCATGACTGATGAAGATTTCTTAGCGATGATAGTTCCATCTGTGCTGTGCTTTGCCGTTTCTTTCCTTTTCTTTTATAGCCCTCCAAAACCTTGTTTTTAGAAGAAGAAGAAGAAGAGGAGGAGGCTGGCGAGATGTGACTCGGTACACGACATCATCACCAACATCATGAGCACCAGAGGATTCCAGAAGATGAAATGATTGATAAATTTGCCCTGTGAGCGAGAATAAAAAGCCCTGTTGCTGTTGCTGTTGCTATTCCCTACTCCTATTACACCTATCACGTATCAAACTGCACGTTTATACCCACCCACCTACTACTACTAGTCACACCGACCTCCGACCTCCCGGCTGACTGCGACGTTATGTTACAAGCTCGAATCTCTCCCCTTCTTTCCCATTCACGAATTTACAACTCCTTCCCGTGTATCAGTGCGTTCGGGGAATGCGGGATGCGCATGTGGATGTGCGCCGTCTTCCCGCTGTGAGGACAAAGGAAATGCTGTCTGTGCTTTTGGTGCGGGTGCCACGCATGTTGTGAGTCGAGGGCTTGCGACGTCGCTGGTGTTGGTAAAGAAGCTTAGAAGTTATGGTGAGTGGTTTTCTGGGTTGGGTGTTGTGGGAGCGGCGGACGCGTGGGATTAGGGGGAGTCATGGGAAGGTGCGTGCGTGTGACGTCGTTGGTGAGCTATCGTAGGGTTTGCATCAAGATGGCTCAACTGTGTCTATTGCTTTAAGCGACTATTCATTCATATGTCGTAGCTTTTATCGATGTGGTTGATCGGTGCCGGGTGCGCGTAGCTACTGTAGTTGTTAGTCATCTTCGGGTACTAAGAAAGGCGCCCTCGGTGTGTGGTATGAGGATGAGTTTTTAGTTTATGGGATTAATACGATGACTGTCAGATATGAAGCATAAACACTGGAGTCATTTCTTCGCTTGATATAGAAGAGCGGTAGTCCCGGGGGTGCGCGAAGGGAAGAGGGTCGCCTAGATGTTAGTGGTAATGGGGAAATTGAGGTGGTCTTTACTGCAGCGTTACATGTACGGTATCATTGAGCTTCCAGAAGCTCCAGGCTGTAGATTTCATTGGTTCAGCGTCATTATCTAGCTTTATTCAACTTTGTGCCGATGTAAGTAACGGGAATTATACGAGAAAAGGGATGTGGTGGGCATCCTAGAGTGGAAATGCTACGGGGAGACCTCACTGATTCCAGTTAGTTGTGGCTGAATTGTCCAATACAGGTGCGGCATAATTTCAAATGACTTAGTTCCATCTTAATGGGATTTTGAGAGCCCCTGCAAAAATGGGAGGCTAAAATGTGTATCATACAGTCCGCTATATGTGTTGGTGGCACCCAGCCAGAGAAGCCAGAGTCATTGGATTATTAAGTTGAAGAGGTTACACACATAGCACTCTACGATTTTTCAGTATGACTCAATTGAAAGCAGCAAAGAGTAACCCAATCTACAAACCAATTGACTCAATGTGATCCGAGAGAAGTGAATATGACTGAACGTGTGCACGTAGCAACAAAAGAGAAGACTCATTGACGGTAACAGAACGACACACATACTGTGAGCTAGGTTCAGTAGGTGGTGTAATCAGTGTTGTAAATGAAAGGAAGAGTCATGTATACACGTGCGTAGATGACTGGAAGCTGAACTTGGCATATTCTGAAAAGTATAAAAACCGTCGCAGATACCACTATCTTCTCTTTCCCATCACAACAATCATGCAAGATCACTAAAGCGAGCCACAAACTTCAAATCACAAACTATTATTTACGAACTACATCTATAAATCCAATTATTAAACATCTTCCATCAGAAATCATGATGTCAAGCCTGAATGACAGCCAGACCCCCACTGTCGCGTGAGTCATGGTGAAAGACCAAGACGCCTTGACCTTATTTGGGCCTGTTCTCATACCATCCGAAAATGAGGACTTGGAGTCAAAAGCCGTTGCAGAGAAAATGACAAATACAAACTCACTCTATGACAACGAAATTCCTGCATCCATGCGGGCATATATCAAAGAGCGTGCGGCCACGGCTTGCAAAGATCTTTTCCACAACCCCGAGAAAGAAGTAACAATTCCAAAGTGGTATAAGGGGGAGAACGATGATGCAGAGGAGCAGGGGGAACCTGGGCTCCTTGAGGGGGATGATGCATTCAAAGCGACACTGATACAAGATAAAGAAGGTACGGGTGCGGACATGCTGCAGGAATACGGTATGCACGGTCGACAAACCGCATTTGCTGTCTGCGTAAGAGTCGTGCCGCGTCATATGTTCAGCAACTGGGACAGGCAGCTACGCGACCACGCGAAGGCGTCAATTCGCGAGAATTGAATGGCGATTTATCGGGGAACTGAGTGGGCGAAATCGTTGTTGTATTGAGAACCGCGAAGTGCTAGCTATATGGTGCAGGGTGCTGCCTAGAGGAGGCTAACCCTTAAGTAGAAGGAGCTAGTCCTATAAGAGGAGAGCTAACTGGTGAGAAGTGAATGCATGGAGACTGGCTTGCCCGGCCGACACGATTTATCCGAGTGGAACAGATTATATGATGATGCCGCCCAAGGTCCCTACCAAATTGTTCAAGACACGCGAGGAGGCCATAGATCATGTTAAGAAGGAATACATTACACACGAAGAGAATTTCAACAGAAATCTAAGAGTCGTGGAATCTGTGTATCATGAGCTTTACGTTGAGTACCCGGCCAATGGGCAGGAATTCACAGTGGTTACTATAAGAGGATTCAATTTCAGCCAGTTTCAGAGGCATACTTGTCAACGAGCGAGCCGGCTCGCTCAGCTCGCTCGGCTTGGACGTTTTGACCAAGCCGAATGAGCTGAGCGCGCAGTGCGCGCTTGCAAGCCGAGCGAGCTTAGGGATAGGCGCTCGCTCAGTCAGCTTGCTTAGCTTGGTTGGATGGAGCGGTTGGAAACTTGGGGCTGAAGGACTTGGTGGAGGGGCAATCTCACGATGATTTTTAGGTGTAGTGCGTAAGTTCGAAACCTAGTTATAACCTAAAATACACTCTTTTTTGCTATATTTCTAGCAAATAAGCTACTAAACTTCCGGCTAACGGCCTGGCAACAATATTCTCCTTCTGCGACACTTCACTTACTACTTATCACCCACCACACTCACCTATACTCCACCAACGCGTCTCTATTTGCAGCTATTATCTACCTCGCCGTTGCTATAATGCCAGCAAAAAGAACATGCGTTAATGCTCTAGAAATCGCGACAACTTCGAAGCGCCCTAGAGTCGCAGCGCGTCATCGCGGGACTGCCAGCCAACCTGTGCTAGTCGATACTCAGCCATTCTCACCATCTCCACCTCCTCCACCGCTGTCGCCGCGTCAAGCTCTCGTTGCCGCGCCACAAGCACCAAATTTTGAAGCGACCCTCCGAGAGTCGCGCGCCGAAGAGACGATCATCCCACCACCTAAGGGCAGCGAGCATGCCACTGTTGCAGCTTCAGGAGCAGCTAGCGAGGCTGTCGACAAGGGTTTCGTATAGGTAGAGGACAAATACGACGGCTTTAATTAGAGTCGCTACCCAAAGCACTGCAAGCCGCCCACATCACTTTCGAACCGAGCAAGCTGGGTATACAGCCATGGCTATCGCATCGCCTTGCGCAGCAACGTCGCAAAAGTTACGTGGATCTGCCACTATTGCTATAAGCACAAGTTCACTACTGTTGGCCGTGGCATACATAACGTCTCGCAGTCTCCATCAGCGCCAGCACGTCATCTCGGAGAAGACAAGAAAGTTCATGGCTTGAAGCCTCCAAGTAAGCGCACTACCGTCGCTCCTCGGAAAGAAACTCTCCTCGAACGCGCCCTTCAGAAGGGCTGCTCTTAGGCTGTTGCCAACGAGCTTACCAACTTCAATATACAAGAGTTTAGGCTTGCGGCCGTTACCTAGCTCGTCGAAAACAACCTCCCACTCTCACAATTCGAATCATCGTCTTTTCGCAATATGATATAATTAGCTAGCGTAGAGGCAGAACGAGCCTTGTGGGCATCTTATAACAGCGTCTCACGATACGTTATACGCCTGTACAACTACCTGTTACTAAAGGTTATCGCAAGCCTTTCAGAATCAATGAGCAAAGTCTATGTAAGCTTTGACGGATGGACGACAAAAGGTGGCAAGCGCGGTTACTTAGGTATCGTCGCCCACTACGTTGATAGCTCTGGCGAGCTCAGGGACTTGCCTATTGCGCTCCCACAACTGACAGGTGCCTACACCGGCGAGGCTATGGCTGAGGTCGTGATGGCAATATTCAAGCAGTTCGAAATCACTGTGGGCAAGCTCGGTTACTTCGTCCTCGACAACGCACATAACAACAACACCACGATTAACACTCTCGCCTTGCAGATAGGCTTTAGCGCTACTGAGCGTCGCCTTCGCTGCGGTCCTTATACGCTTAATCTCATTGGCCAGATGCTACTCTGGGGTGAGGAGAAAGAGTCCTACGACAACGAGGAGACTGAGCGCGTGAACGAAGCTGAGAATATGGCTACTTGGCGAGGCGATGGACCATTAGGAGTGCTTGTCGCGGTTATTAACTACATCAAAACACCACAACAGTACGCTCTTTTTGAGAAGTATCAGAAGCTCGCTATTAGGGACCAGCCTGTCAACGCGCCAACAGAACAGCACAAAATCAAGGAGCCCGTTAAGCTAGTTGTTACTCGCTATAACTCTTACGTTTCGTGTTTTAAGCGCGCTGTTGAGTTGTAATTAGCGGTTAATAGGTACGCCAACTACCATATTTAGAAGATTGAAACTGAAGACGCGTACGCCCGAAGTCGTAACAACAAGCTGCCTGCAGCGCCGGATTGGATGAGGTCTGATGGGATCAATGCCCATGACTGGCAGGTGATTGCTGAGTATATTGATGTGCTTAGGCCACTAAAACAAGCTACAAAACGGCTTGAAGGCCGCGGCAAAAGCGGTGCTTTTGGAGCAATCGCTGAGGTTATTCTAGTATTTGAATACTTACTTGGAGTCTATGAGGACCGCTTGCAAAGCTATGAAGACGTCATTTATGATGAGCATACAGAGTCACCCGAAGACCACCTTGCTATCAACCTCCGCGCTGCCCTAGTTAAAGCCCGCGAGTACTACAACAAGCTCGACCTCTCGCCAGCTTACTATGCTGCTATAATCCTTCATCCTCGCTACAAAAGCTACCTTGACGCAGCGTGGGCGGATAAGCCTGATTGGCTAGAGAGCAGCAACCGCAAGTTTCAACATTTGTGGGCGGAGTACAAAAGCTTACCGAAGCCGCGCTTACGCTCTAAAGTTAGGCACAATGATATAGAAGACGCTATTAACAGCTTTATTAAGCCGGCAGGGCTTACGGAGAACGAGGAGGATGAATATGAGGCTTAGAAACGCAGCGAACCGATCGCTAGCGAGGGCGTCGACCCTATAAAATACTGGGTAGGACTCCGCGATCGCTACCCCAGCCTTAGCAAATTTGCTATCGACATGCTATCAATCCCAGGCTCAAGCTGTGAGTGTGAGCGCTTATTCAGCGAGCTGGGTGACCTCCTCGAGCCCCGTCGGCGCAGCATTTCTCCGCAACTTCTAGCAGCAATACAGTGCGATCGACGATGGATAAGAGCTAGATTTGGCAGTGGTGAGGTGCCTGTAAAGGAGGCTATCAGCGATGAGGAGATGGACGCGAAATACGGTGTACATAAGTGGGATATTAGCTGAGAAACTCAACACCAAGGTTTCTATATAACTTTCCTAATCGGGACTGAGCCCATCAAGCCGAGCGAGCTGACAGCCCTGTTTCAGCCAATCCGAGCGAGCCGAGCGAGCTGCTGGCCTCCGCTCAATTGGCTGAGCAAGCCAATTGGCTGAGCTCGCTCAGCTTGCTCATTGACATCTGTGTTCAGAGGGAATCCTGGGAAGGATTTTAGGAAGTAGAATAGCTGTATGGTAGGATATTCCGACGTAGAGTCTTGTTGCAAAGTTCGTAGTGTATAGACATAGAATGTATACCTGCTATATAACTACACTTGGCAAGATCTATATGCGATTAAGTCGAGACAGGGCGACGCTAATTCATGTGGAAAAATGATAACCTCAGCTGTTGCAATTAACGCTCAGATCGATAGTACCTATGACACGCCCTAGAGAACTTTCAATCGCCTGATTTTGACAAGAACTTTTCCAAGCTTACTTCAACTTTTTTCCTTATGATGCGCAACAATGCTGCACTGTTTACATCAATCACTACGCGTATGATTGTATATTTATATACAAATATCTGCACATCTAGACTTCTATATATCAATAAGAATAACAAAAACCAGTCTAGCCTTTATCCACCCCCGTAGCTTTTAGCAGGCCGCGAGGGTGTGGCTGTACAAACTTGACCCAGTAATAGATTTAGCAAGTTGTGAGATGTTTTCTGTTCATCTAAAGACAATAGCCCGAAATGAATCTACGCTCACCATTCATGCATATATTCCATCCTTGGCGTACTAAACGAAAGAATCATCGATTACATGATCTATTACATGATCTCGACGAGAGCTCTACCGAGATTTTTCACTCTTACTTTATGTTTTTATTGGCTGGCTGCAAGCTCTAGCGCATTCGCCATCTTTCATGATGTAAGTCTTTAGTAAGTACTTGCATGCAGCCTCCCTCCCTCCCAGCGACATCAAAGACAACAAGTAACTAAGACGAGGCGCTGCCGTAGCAACACAAAGTTTTGGGTTCCGCACAGACGATCGATTCTACTAAATTCGTCTACTTTCGCATACTGGCGAATAGCTATACATCGGACTTTGTTTTCATTCAGTCCTACACATTAAATCACTCAAACTGCGACGTGGAGGGAACATAATTTTTGCCAGCCTGAGACGTCGACTCGCAATACCTAGTGAAGATGCACTTTGATCGTCGGCAATAAGGCGGGCGGACTATTTCCGGCGTCTATGGATTGCTTTGTTGGCTGACTTGAGACCAACAGACAGCGATGACAACCATGTGGAGACCCGTCAATTCCATCGGTTCTCTTCCAAGTCTTGGACGACTGTCACAAACCTACCGGCAACGTCTATGCGCAGAACAGAGGATTTTGTAGCGTTATAACTAAGCGAAACTTTAGTTTTCCTAGTCCTCTAAGTATATCTTTACAGCGGCATGTAGAAGATCTTCCCCTCTTTCGATCGATCTGTGTTGCCTCAATCTCCGGCTGGCGGCCCGTTTACTGTAAGCAGGAAAGTCAAGCGAACTTCTGGTTACGATGGCTGAGCCAAGAAAAAGAACCTTCTCTTGTGCTTCTAGAATCGCTCTTAGGTGCAATTTATCTGAGCACATGAATGTAGTACATTATGGCCGCTAGTATATACAACTAGTTCTTCACTATGCGCAACGCAGTCAGTTCCTAGATGGCAAGCAAATCGATCGTGATCTACATCCACACCGGTACAGGACATCAGGTCGGCGCATGAGTTGGAGTATGCTGACCGCTCAAGCCAAGCTTCCCGCCATGAACGCGCGTTCCCATGAACATGATATGTACTATGAGGCTGAAGTATCCACTGGCGACCACAGTAAACGACTCAATACCAGGGTAGCATCCTTGGCGGACCAAACTGAAGAACCATCGATTACATGATTTTGACGAGAGTTCTACAGGAAAACTCCAGTGTAACTGCAACCTCTCAAGTTCTGTTACATGTACATGCACTTGTCACCTGAGACATTTGATCTATAATGCTAACATCATGATTAATCCGAAGTAGGGACATCGCGGGGTAAATCGTACTGATTTTGAAAAGCGCATCAGATGTAAGCTTTCCTATGTGATGTCACCGCAAGCACGGGCTATGTTTGGAACCACAATGCGCTCATCCAAGAGGAAGGAACACTGAGGATCGATATACCCCACCCGTGTTGATTCGCGAAGAAGGTATGGCGATGTAAGAGTGAATAGTAACATACAAAGATGTAGAACCTCCCCATGTTCCCTTCGTTCTTTCCCCAAGCCATTCGAATTCGAACGGAGCCTTCAACAGGAAGATTTGCGCAAAGATACCTCTACACTCAAACACCATATTCGACCCGCTCTTTCATCTTTACCATGTTGCTCGTAAATTTGATCTCACTTGCCGTTTTTGCTGCTTCGGTATCTGCCAAAGCCGGCCCCTCTGGAGTTGCCTGGATATGGAGCCATAGTCGCTTCCAAGAGGGGGAAGAGGGTAACTGCCGCACAGACCAGCGTCGCGAGTGTGGAGAACAGAATGTTTGCTATGTGGTGTCGTAAGTAGTTTATCGTATCACTTTGAAACACACATTGCTAATTCGCTATCAGAAGCAGCCCCGAGGAAAGCATGCGGGCCCCTAGCAACGACCCTCCCCCTGGACAGGGGGAGAACTATGCCTGCGATACTATGAAAAGTCCGCCTTGTTCGTGCCAGACGGGTAACCGTACTGAGACGGGTGTCCAACTGAATGGGTATGTCGTTCTATGGGGAACTATCACCGCTTCCGTTATTGACACTATACAGAAACCTTTTTGGATACACTTGTTTATGCACTGTCCAGCGACCAAGCATGTATGGCCAGAAGTGAAGGCGAACTGCGGGCATATTGTCCACAATACCTGTCAGGCTTTCTTCCACTACGGAAGGCATTGTCTAGTTCAATTATTTTCGAGGGCCGAATGTTGATGGTGGGAAGAGGCGAATGTTTGCATTGGACGTGATCTAGAGGATACAAAGGCAGGGGTCAAGCGTGACCGATTGAAGGTACCAAAACTTGCAACTGCTTAGAAGGTTGTGCTCGATAGCCGTCATAATATACTCTCAGTTCGAACTACATGCACTGCGATCGATGGGCTATGGAGCTCCCAACGTGAAGTTTGGTTTCTTGTATCAGCGAGCGACCCTGCAAAGCAGCCGTATGATATAGGCCAGGGGTTCTCTTCGATCGCAAATTTGCTGCGTCGATGTAACAGTATAATTTACACATAGAACTGTTGGGAGACATGTTCATCAATGCAGATTCACAGTTAGTCTCGTCAATACATACGATCGGGCGCAAGTTGAGGGCGCTGTGAACGCTGGAGTTTTCTTGGTCATGGAGCTACGGGAAAACTACTGATTTGTGTTCTGGTACTTTCCGCTATGGTATCTTGATACGATACCAAATTGTTGATGCGATTGGAAACCAATACTCAGCGAAAGCTTTGGGGGTGAGGTTATTGGGCGGGGCTACACAGGAGTTTCTACCTCTACCATACGACCTGATGAATGAATAAGGAGATATGAAGCTTGAACTGTGAGAGCAAGTGAGTTCTTCCCCTAACCTATGAGCTAGTATATGCACAAACTCGCCAACGTTGTTAACCTAGTGAACTCGGTGTAGTGGTCATCGAAAAGTTCATGAGTAGTCGAAACAGTCATAACGCGGATAGCCATGTAAATATCATGAATTGAACCATCGCCATTGTCTAATTTTTTTAATAGTCTATCATCTATATGCAAGAACCCATGAAATGCGACTGAGAATACACAAGACTTTTATAAAAATGTTTTCCATGAATCAAAGGTCAAAGTGTTTGGGAGAGCGGCGAAAATATGGTATCGGTGGCTTGGTAGGATCGTGGCGTTCAGATCGAGGGAAAAGGACGATGACGGGATTGGTGGTTTGTTTGGTGGGTCTCGATCTCGATCCGACGATATCGTTTCCGTGGGTAGTGGTCTGGCGTGATTCCCCCAACGCATCTGGTACTTCCGTTCTTCATTGATTTTTGAACTCAAAGCGATGTATTCGTCCCTGTCGTTGTTTCGTTAGTAGATGATTAGATGGAAGTGGCTGCTGGGTGGTCTAGAAACCAATATAAACTTACAAGTATATCTCCAAATCATTTACACTCAGCCCCCTTGTATGGGTTAGAGACCGTGCACATACACCCTTGCCTTTGTAAAAAATTAGCCATGATGCCAATCAAGATTCACAGCATAATCTTACTTTGTGTTAACCGCGACACCTCCGGTCCGTTCGCACAGAGCCTTGCATTCTGCGTCGGGCGCTAAAGTGCAGAACTGTTGCATGTAGAAACCATTCTTTACGCAACCAATTTTAAATTCCGACGGCAGGCCTCGCTGACATTTTTCTAATGCCGATGCACAGCATTCTTGATTAAACCATGGGTTGAGAGGGCTGGTGATGGAGTAATCTTGGCAATGTGCCAAGCTCATAAGCGCAAACACCAGAAGGGACCGTGGGTTCATGATTGATAACATATTTGTGATAGCTACACAATTGTAGGTAGAGAATAAGATAATGGTGTGGAAGGGGATAGTGTAGGAGAAAAGTGTGAGAAAAAGCTGGAGGCGTAACGTGCATCTTAAAATAGCCCATGTGTTGTGTTGGAGAGCACGGTTGTTCAATTTCTCAGGTAGTGCTGACATTGTCAAACGCAAATGTTATTTTTAACTAAAGTTTATACTATAATTAACTTTGGAATCACCCAATATAAAGGAAGGAATATGAATGTTGCAGCTTACAGAAACGTCACTAGATCAACAGTCCGCCCTTGGAGACTCAGGGTTACCCACTGAGCATAAACAACCAAGTCTAAGATAACAGTTTAGCTATAATACAAGTAACAACCTTGGATATGTTCTTGTAATTGCTTGCGAATTGCCCTGTTGCTTGGCATGTCAGGCGGCATTTCTCGCTAGGTGCCCAAACGCAGCGGTTTGTTTTATCGATTGGTATGTGGATGCAACCTAGTTTACCCTGTTTTCGGCAAGCGTCGATTCGCCATTGACAGCAGAAGATATTCTGCTCCGAGGGTCCTATTTTAGTTCGTTGAGCGGACACTGCGGAGCCAATAAAGCTTATGGCCGCAAGTAGGATCAGAAATCGTGACATGATGACTGATACGATGTCTGTGGTAGTTGTGCAATGAATGTTCGAGAAGGAGAGGATATGGTAGGAGGACAGAAGGGAAAGCTGGAAGGGCAATGTGGATACTTGGAAGGGCAATGTGGATACTTGGAAGGGCAATGTGGATACTTGGAAAGGCAATGTGGATACTTAGAAGGGCAATGTGGATACTTAGAAGAGCCCAGGCACACGTGTCGTGTTCGGAAGCATCGGAAGTTCAATTCCAGGTAAGTGCTGACATGGTCACAGCACACGATGGTGGATAAGGTGCCTGTGCACCATCAGAACGATATGATAGGGGAAAAAACAAGCAGGTCATGGCACATGGGCGCGATTTGTAGCATCAAGGAAAGATAGCCGGCCTACAGGGTTGATCAGATCCCCAGAATACTCAGGGCCAGAATGCAGCCACTCAAGAAGGAAACAATAGATACTTATCCGCATTCGTGAGCCTGTTCCCAAACGCTTCGGCCCGCTTTCCACGAGCCGCTGAAGACCCTCCAGTATTCGACTCCAGTACTATGGTACAGTCGATCCGAGGATCCCAAAACTATCAGATCCAAAAGACTTTGAAAGATTACAACACGTCGCAAATTTTCTATTGAAGAGAATCTCTAGTCTACAACTCCTAGTCCATTAGTGTTATGTCTTAGTTTCATTTGGTTCTACATGCACAAATAATGATATCTTGGGTTGATTCTTGATTTAATTCTTCACTACCCCTTCTAGCAAGAGGCGGTTAATGCAAGGAAAAACACTGCTCGGTCACTGTACGACACTCGGTGAATATTAGGTTCTTTTGTTACGCCATACAGTACAGCCCGAGTTGGATTAAGGAAAAAATAGTCGTTGGTTGTTGCACTGTTGTCACCAAACCCACCGGAAAGCTCCCCACCAGATGTGAACACTCACGTGAGTGGGACACGATAGTCCGACGATGCGCATTGCATTCTCGCGAGAAAGAGCATTGGTTCTCAAATTCCAGTATTCATGGTTATCGCAATCGTTGACAAGATTTGAGGGCGAGAAAGGGGAACTGTTGACTGCATCGTGCCGGCATGTCCCGTTCGAGCATTCACATTTCCTAGGAGCCAAGCCTCGTAGCCATTAACCGTTATTTCTTGCGCGATTCTTGTGTTTGACTCTGTTGTTCGTCTTGGTTCTTGTTTGGTCAAAAGATGAATCTAGGCCGTGCGCCCTTTCTTCCATCACAGCGGGCAGGTGCCAACGATACTCACCGCATCGCGATGGCATGCTTTACCGCAACACCACGTTTTTGCGCCGACATCGCTCATTCAGGGCGCTAGTCGACTCTGCTTCTGAAAGAAAATTTCAACGACATCCCTCAACGCTCTTACCTTGTCCATAATCCAGTCACTTCCTGCCTTATTCACGACTGAAACCTAACCAGCTGCTACCCATCACTGTTCTCTATCACAATGACGTTCCAGAAGTCCCTCCTCCTTGCCGCCTTCCTTATTGGAATGGTGTTTGCTGCACCTCGCCCTCACATCGGCATGATTGACAACGAAGTCGCTCGCGATGTCGGCGTCGTCTTCACACAACCTCACTTCCAATCGCCGGCGACATTCCTCTTGCTTGACAAGGTCAGCCCGCAGTGCATGCCGCTGTACGTCTCTTTCTTGAACTCACAAGCCCACGCACTTACATGATTCAGTGCCGCCATCAAAGTCATGTCTGTCCAGGTATGCGTCGAAGCTGTCAACTGCGACTTCTACAGGGTACGAATATCTGGGCTACACGGACAAAACCCCACCTGGTCAATTGACTGACTGATGGTAGGGCATTGGCTGCGGTATCGGCTCTGGTGAAAAGCCCGTCTTCACTGTCGGTTGCGGCGACGTCGCAGAGGTTCCTTCCAGCTTGATCGACGTCTACAGGTCGTACAAGTGCCAGCTTGCGTCCAACCATGCCATCGATGGGCATGCTACGGTTGAGGTCCCGACCACACCTCACGATCCTGACCAGGATGTCGTCCCTAGCATGCAAGTATGCACATACCCGTCTTACCCCATGATCGTTCTCATGCTAACGATCTGAAGTAGCGCATGCCTTCCTCCGTCTCGGCGGAGTCGTGATTTTCTTGGTCTCCCTGCTCGCTGGTATCTTGAAAAAGCTAATAGGCGAGTCTGTGGGGTGCTTGGTGATGATGACGAAAAGAGCAAATGCTCGACATGAGAGAAATGTATGAATTAGCTATCGCAACGGTAATGACCGATCTGCTAATGACCTTGTCCACTTCGGCATGTGATGCGTGCTTGCTGTCGTCATATGACATGAGGCAGCTTTGCGACAGTCGCTCTACATAATCTCTCCACCTGATACAATAACTTTGATCGGGTCATTGACTCGAGCTCAGTCCGGTATATCTGTGTTGAGAATCCAGACTCCATTCTTCACGAGGATATGCAAACCGCGGTTCATCTCAAATTGCGCGCATATGCCGTGCAACCTATCCGTACGCAAAAACGTGGGCTAGTGCACGTCACACAACATACCGCGCATGCATGCTGCAAAGCACGAAGAACACAACAAGAAATTGCAAACTCAATTTCCTGATAAGTCAACTCACTTCCGGAATTATCAGTTTCTGTTGCCGCGATGCCACACACCAATTTGAGCATTGTCACACCTTCGACCTCTTCCCCATCAACGGCATCTGCACATTCTCGTTTATCTGCACCCTTGGGCCGAGCACCTCGCTTGTCTGCGCCCTCTTGGGCGTATCGCCAATCTTCTCCCACATGAGCTGCAGCTGCACATGACCTGGTGTAATACCCATTTGCTCGGAGCCCCAGTGGAATTGCCACAACGAGAGGGCTTCGTTGTCTTTGGGCGCGCGTTTAGCATCGTAGTAACAAGCAATATCCCCCGAGCAGAGGAAAACATATGGGAAACCAGTCTAGAAAGCGCATTAGCCATCATCACCCCCATATGAGCAAGAGAAAAGCGGCGACCTACAATCGTATACAACTGATCATAGATATCCGTCCTGTGCTCCCCGCAACTCCAGGCCAAATCCCCCTTGCCATACCGACTATCCGTATTCTTCTCCGCTTTTTCATTTTCAAACGTGCAGTTGCCCATCGCCGTGCTGAGTGTATATGGGAACGATGACATTCGCTCGAAGACGGCACAGTCTTTACTGTCGGTGATGAGCTTGCCGTGGACGTCTAGACAGCCCACGCTTGATTTTGGTGACGCGGTCTGCCAATCATCAGAGGCTAGTACGCGGATACGGCCGATGCCGCTGAAATCTGTTTGTTGGACGCCTGCATTCGCGGACAAGGTGAGTGTGGCGATGAGGAGGAAAAGCGTGGTTGGCAGGTTGGCCAGCATCGTGAGTGATGTAGGTATCTTGGGGTCCGAAAGATTAAATGTCAGAACATCAACCAGAGCAGTTCATCCGAAAAACGCAGCGCAGTACCCAACCTCTTTATATCATCATACGTTGCACATGTCCACCGCAGCCAGCGTGCCACCGTGCACGCACGCACGCACCGCCCAAAAAATGTCCCGCAGGGCGTCCCTTAGTTACCAACCATCCAGGCCACAAAAGCCGAGCTCGTCCTGCTTTCCAAACCTAGACGCGCGATAGGCCAGGTTTCTCACAAAGGCAATTTCGGAACCCCTCCCTCTCTCCTGGGTGTACGTACGCGCGGTATCCGCTACCCACCCCCGTCATCCAACTTCTTAATCCCTCAGCCATCACTATCGAAAAGGGCACAAACGTGACCAGAGCACTTTAATCTCAAGTCCAAGGCCTCAAGATGGGGAAGGTGGAGTCCGGAGCACATGTGACACGAGGTACATGTATCCCGGGTTAAGATACCGGTAACTAGCGCCACATGCCAGATCGGCGAATAATAAGCAACGGTGTAAAGAGAGCCAAGGTAGCAAGCGGTCAAGCTTGTTTTTAGCATAAATTGCTGGGAGACATCTGTCAGATATGTGTCAGCGGGATAATATGAAGTTGGAGAATAGGTGCAGGGCTTGGCGATGCGGTGGAGAGGAAGCGGAGTTAGGGTGTCGGTGTCGGTGTCCCTTAGGGATGCTTGCCGAGGTACTGGTAGATTGGGGGTGGAGATGGGAGGGTAGGTTTGTGCATGATGTTTTACCGTTGTTGTTGGTAGAGGTGGAGGTAGGAAATGCGGTGGTGGCTTTACCTACCAGTTCACAGGACGATGGCGTGATGGGGAGGTGTATATTGTAAACGCGCAGACCCCGGAAAAGGTTCATTTCGCGCTTCACCGTGGAGTCTTCATCTTACACAAACATCACCTCCATTTCCCATCCCTCAGCAAGCACCCGCCCACATCTTCGCAAACCAGTCCTATCAACACCCCCTCCCTCCCTACATACCCATCACAACCCCATCCGCCGAAGCAGCACCGTCGCGCTAACTAACTCACCACCGTTGATCTCCCGCACACGCATCACGTCATCCCGACTCGGGGCCAGCTTAGCGCTTCCGTGTCCGGGCACATACATTACGCACATCATACCCAGCGTCCGGGCCACGAACTGGCCCAGCAACGGAAGTGGAAGCACATTACGCGGGGCGGGGGCCTGTGTAGATCTCGTTCTACCCGCTTTTGGTGCATTCGCTTGCGCGCTGGATAGATTGGCATCGTCGTGCAAGTCGTGTAGGTACTGGAGATACTAGGGTGGGTTTTTTCGTTCACTTGCTGGGGGCGATGCTGGGTGGTAACGTGTGAGATGGTTGGCAGAGATTGTGTGGGGGAAGTACCGGTATGGTGTTGATTGCATTTTTGATGGGTTGGTTTGGTGGCTTCAACTTTTTTGGTTTGCTGGGGTGTGAACTATCTCATGGCATTCAGGTGCTAGGCGAACGACATTTTCTTTGTTTCAAATTACTCTCTTCCGAGAGCGTGGGGGTTGTACAGAGTTGCTTTAGCGCAGACATGTTGAGCGGGCGGAAAAAGAATATCGTTACGCGTCTCAACCGGCGCCACGCAAGCCACACTCTAGGCACCAGAGACTGCGCTCTTCCAACCACGTTATTGCAAGTCGGAGATGATGAAACCTTAACAATTTCCTGAAATGGAGGGATGACGTGTCCATGTATCTGAGTGATTGATATTTGAAATGTGGTGTGTGTGTGTTTGCAAGTAAGGTACAGCACTACCTGCGGGCAGTACCTTTCCGATCTCATTTGCCTAGACATCACTGTAAATTCAGAGATATGAATGTGAGACTCGTTGATCATTGAATGTAACTACTACTCTGTCGCTTCCTTCCTAGCGTGGTACCTTTACGGGGTATATCAAGTGGCCCAAAGTCCCAATATCTCAACTCCAGATTCTTCTACCAACTGCTACTTCTCTTGTGCATGTTCTGCAAGATTGAAACTGAAGTAGTTCTGTATGCGGAATGGGCCCGAGAGGAATCCTAGTTGGAATCCGCGGGCGAGATAGAGGCTGCATGGCCGAGTCGACAATTGATAGAGCTGTAACCTAGAAACTTCTCACGGAAGCAGTCCAAGCAAAGCCCTTTGAGGCCTTTACATGCTTCTTTGAGTGCGTAACATGCAATAAGCCCCATGTTTCCGATCTTGTTTACAACGCATGAATCATGTTTCAAGCTGCATCCCACTAGCTCGGGATCTTGCATAGCTCGTCCGATATATGAAAGCTGTTTGAGGGACAGGCTGTTATTAAGCGTAACGTCATGCTCGCTAAGGAACCCGAGATAGGATTGCAGCGCAGAAGATGCATTTGAACAGCGCGAAGCTAGAAGTTCCTCAAAATCTTTGCCGTACAGCTTGTTTCGTAGGGTGGTGTACGCATGCTCAGATTTACATCGCAACTCATCTAAGATAATTTAGCAATGTCCATACTGTAAACATGCCGCCACTGCGTGCGGCGTATACTCACCGATGATCTGCAGAGGGACAATGTCGAAGCCATGTGTTATGTTGCACATTTCTCCAATGTAGGTACGGCTACGGAGACAAGCCAAGGTGACCTCCTCGAACTCTTTTGGAAGATCGCAGACATATGCGACGAAGATCAATTTCTCGAATTTGTCGGCTCCAGGGTTCGCAAGTCGTTTGTGGATCCAAAGCTGAAGCCATGGGCGCACGCTCTCAGTACACCTGTACTTGTCGCAAACAACGGCAAGATCGGCGAGGGTATCAAAGGAAAGCGTATTGTTCAAGCGTGTAGTTTGCATATGGGCGATTTTGCAGAAAAGTGTCATGGCCGTCGAATCATCGTCAGGAAGCGCGATCTTCTTTGGCGAAGCAGCAGAAAGGCCTTGTCCTTCTGCAAAACTGCCGTTGAACATGGCGTCAAAGATCGGAGACGCGAGACCGAGGACGATAGAAGAGACGAGCAATGTGCCCGCCGCTGCCCCGTCCTTGCTCAGCTCAAGGAGGACGTCGCCGCGTTTTGCCAGCACTAAGTGAGCGGCTGCATGTTCCTCTGGAGATGAAGACTCTGTTAGTCGGCGCTTCTTGGCTAGGCTCGCCATCTGTGTATGCTTCTGGTCAGTATATGACTCAAAGTTTTCCACCACCTGGGTAACATGAAGTACTTGACAAGCTAGCATAAAAAGGCCACTGTAGGCGCCAGACACGCCTATAGCATGCGGAACAACGGGTTATACTTACGCTGTCGCTGTCGCTGTGGAGTATCTCGCGTTGCCTAGGTGCGGCCGAATGCTTACCGGTTCGCAGTAAAGCCCTCGTTGTGACGGGCTGCGACGGGCTGCGACGGGCTGAGTTGAGTGTTGACAATTGACAGACGAGAAAGTTAGAGTGCGGGGAAGCTTGAAAGCTGAGAAAGGCGCAAAGAAATAGTTGTAGGGCTGCGCCAAGACCTCAGCGGAGATTGCGAGGAGTGTAGGTGAAGTGAAAGTGTAGAAGCGCAATCACTTGCAATCTACACAACGACATCTGATCTGGATTACAATGCACGACGCTAAATTTACCATCTATAGGCGCTTTGATGTTCTGAGAAGCTGGAAAATGTTGAAAGTCCATCTCTTGAAGTGGAAAAAACTCAATCTTCGTCTCCATGAGAGATGAAGAATGACCAAGCGATTTTTCTACTTGCGAGGAAGCAAGCACTTAAGAGACGTGTCTAGCGCATACAACGGCATTTTTACACTGGTATGTCATGTAATTAGTGTCGACCAGGAATGTTGTGTCAATCTGCAAAGGTCGCATGTCAGGCAGGCGTATTTGTGACCACAGTCCGCAACAATCAATTAAGTGGGTCCTAGAAGGTTCAGATTGGATTGATTGATTACCGCTTTAAGCCTAGTAGTTACCTATAGGAGTTTAAGCCCTACCTAGATAGGTAAGTGGGTCTAGGAGAGTGACCGGATTGAATTGATTGTTGCGGAGTCTATTTGTGACCTCACCTTGGAACCCTAGGGAAGGTGCCAACGACACGTACGACACGTTTGATTTCCATCCTTCCACTCTCACCTTATATGCACCCCGCTACACCTTGGTTCACGGATGTAGCTAAGATGATTCCCGGGATTCAGATAGGAGCTTCGACAATCTAGTACGTCTCATCCAGAATTGCTTCGAAATTACCTTGATGCGATTGAGAAAAAGCCGGGAAACGCGCCACCTGTCGTCGAAGCTAGGCATAACTCGACTCGCCTCATACAGAGATATCACATTCTCAGAGGCTGGAGAGCTGATAGGGGATGACTGCTAATAAGACTGGATGACAAAGCTGTGCGACTGCCCAGAGACCCGGACTTGGTCAAGGAATTCTCGTCGTTGTGGACTGAGGGAATATACTCAATTTACTCAATTTGGCAGCGACAGAACTCCACGAACGTCACCGGTTGCCTCTGCTCGATCAGGACAATGGATGCGCGTGAGGGATTTGGCAGCTTTTTGGCTTTCGGAACGCGAGCGTCGTCGGCCCCGTTTCGGCCGAGCAGATAAGAACAATCTCCAGACCATGGCCCCTTATCCCGAGCCATGTCCCGAATGCCGACCGTCCCCCTGCTTTGCAGCGAGTTTCGTCAGGGTTCAGCGGCGACAACTCGCATCCGCAGACTGCGAACTTCAACCGCTCCTGCTCCGCACCCAAGTATCCTTCTCCACTGCCGTGAAAGGTAGACGGCCGGCATCTAGATTGGTCCGCGCAATTCCACCTTGACGCCGGAATCGCGATTGTTGGCCCCCACCAGCGCTCAGCCTCGTGGTGGTGGATTACATGGCGCATCCACAGTCTTGTCTCAAGATGCCCCTCCCGATATTCGGAGTCGGGTCGGTGGTTGCAAAGTCATTTCTCTAAGGTCACAGATGGCGACGCATACCCCGCGACTATAATGGAAGACTCCATGGCGATCTGCTGCATCAACACCATTCGTACATCGTGGCTTCCGGAGTCACGAATGAAGCTATTCGGAGCTTAGCGTACATGCTGCTAACTCCCCCCCCAGCTCCCAGCCTCGATTTACGTACATATTTGCTGTATCGGGCCATATAACCACGCGCTAGTGGAGCTACCATGGTGGCCCACAACCACAGACTACGCTACGGGCTTCTCGGCGAAGCTTTGTGAGTATCAAACGGGTAAGCTGGTGGTAGAGCTCCCCTGGCGCGTATTGAAGCTCACCCGCGCCATTGGATGTGACCCCGCACCCTCAGCGATGCGAAGATATTCCAAACATGACCGTCGTACCCGCCGGTGACATCGACCAGCTGTCTAGGTGGGAACGCGGCATCACCAAGTGGGGAGGGCTGACCTGCGTGGATTGCGAGGATACCCAAGGACCAGAGGCTCAAAATAAGAAGTTTATGATGGATACCCGACAGTATTTATATGACCCCTCACAACCCCTCAGTTGTCGACACAAACAAACCTCTTTTGTGCATAAGTCTCAGTATAGACATCTCCAATACACATCTACGTCACTTCGGCCCGCAAGAGGTATACCGACCCACGCGCCCCTCTTCCCCCCTGTAACGAATGGATTACTGACCTGCGTCAGGAATACGTACTTGTCGGTTACTTGTGCCGCATTCTTATATATATCTCTCTTGAAGCCTCAATTGTTCTCTTGTCAGTTCAATATTCAAAATGGTATTTCTCCGCTCTGCTTCTCGCCTCGCGCGCCCTGCCACATCCCTCCTCAGCGCTCGCGCCGGACCACGATTGACATCGTCACTGCGACAACCGAATGCTTTCAGAACGCTGACCGCGACTGCTTCACAACAGGGCAAAGTACTTCTCGTCCTTTACGATGTAAGTCTCAGATGTACCCATGTATACGCGACACATCTGACATGTGGACCAGGGTGGCATTCATGCCGAGCAGGAGCCCCAGCTGCTTGGAACGACGGAAAACGAGCTAGGCATCAGGAAATGGATTGAGGAACAGGGTCACGAACTTGTCACGACCTCAAACAAGGAGGGTGAGAACTCAGAGTTCGACAAGCACCTCGTCGACGCAGAGGTCATCATCACCACACCGTACGTCAGAGCTACCCCGCAATGCCGCTAAGAGCCCCACAAGCACGCGCAACGGCACTAGTGCTGCAAACACGATCTGAACGAGCATGGGCTAATTCAACGATTGACAGATTCCACCCCGGTTACCTCACCGCAGAGCGTCTTGCCAAGGCGAAGAAGCTCAAGCTCGCCGTTACCGCTGGTATTGGATCTGACCACGTCGACCTCAATGCCGCCAACAAGACCAACGGCGGCATCACCGTCGCCGAGGTGACTGGCTCCAACGTCGTTTCAGTCGCCGAGCACGTGGTCATGACCATCCTGACTCTTGTCCGCAACTTTGTCCCCGCCCACGAGCAAATCGTCAAGGGCGAGTGGAACGTAGCCGAGGTGGCCAAGAACGAGTACGATCTCGAGAACAAGGTGGTCGGCACCGTGGCCGTCGGCCGCATTGGAGAGCGCGTGCTCCGCCGTCTCAAGCCCTTTGACTGCAAGGAGCTCCTCTACTTTGACTACCAGCCCCTGTCCCCCGAGAAGGAGAAGGAGATTGGCTGCCGCCGCGTAGAGAACCTCGAGGAGATGTTGGCTCAGTGCGATGTCGTCACCATCAACTGCCCACTCCACGAGAAGACACGCGGTCTCTTCAACAAGGACCTCATCTCCAAGATGAAGAAGGGCTCATGGCTGGTCAACACCGCCCGTGGTGCCATTGTCGTCAAGGAGGATGTTGCCCAGGCGCTCAAGGATGGTCACCTCCGTGGATACGGTGGTGATGTCTGGTTCCCCCAGCCCGCTCCCAAGGACCACCCGCTCCGCTACGCCCAGAACCCATGGGGCGGAGGCAACGCCATGGTTCCTCATATGTCTGGTACTTCGATCGATGCTCAGAAGGTTAGTCATGTCGACTTTTTTTGTACAAGCTTTTTACTGACTATTCCTCTAGCGATACGCCGATGGCACCAAGGCTATCCTCGACGAGTACTTCTCCGGCCGCGAGAACTACAGACCAGAAGACTTGATCGTTCACAAGGGCGACTACGCCACCAAGGCATACGGTCAGCGCAAGTAGAAGCAGTCGTTTTCTGAGGCAGCTCCTTGCACATTTTGAGCGATTTCCAGAGATTTTCCTTGTTGGTTTCAGGGCTTGGATGGGCATTTTTGGCCTGCTTATGTATATGAATATATTTATGACTTCAATTTGGTGTAGTTATGCGGTGATGGTGGAGTTGATATTCACGTGTTCTGTAAATATTGGTAACACCTGGGTGTCATATAATAGTGGACATAGTAGTGTACAGAGGTCACTGTAGTCGCTAGATACGACTGTTAGCGCTTAACTACCCACACTGTCAATTATTCTACGACACTTTGGTGCACGTGTTCTGAGATGGTATTGGTAAGCAACAGTGTACATGTATTTGCGGGGATGGTTGTGTAACCGTCTATACTAATCTATCCGCTGTCTATGTTGTGACCTGTATGACAAATCAGTGTCATCTCCCGGTGGTATTGGGTTGCGTTGCGGCGATGCAATGCGGTAAGGATAATAGTGAAATTAAAAAGCAGTGTGATGTAAAAAAAAGAGCAATACGCTCTCAACGATGCCGTGACAGAGACCTCCGTCGCTCATCC
Organism: Pyrenophora tritici-repentis; assembly: GCF_003171515.1. Lineage (NCBI taxonomy): Eukaryota > Fungi > Ascomycota > Dothideomycetes > Pleosporales > Pleosporaceae > Pyrenophora > Pyrenophora tritici-repentis. The sequence goes on from NC_089393.1 coordinate 3,041,788, forward strand.
TCATGCTCGTCTTCACTGTCGTCCTTGAAGCCCTCCTCAAGATCCCGGCCTAACCGTCTCTCCTCCTCCATCATGCTTCTCCGCTGCTCCAGCGCCTCTCTCCGCCTCTCGTCAATGGGGTCAAATCCCACCATACCCTCGCCCTCCTCGTCGTCAAAGAGGTCGTCTTCGTGCTGGCCACTGCCATCCACCACGGCGCGCTGTCTCCCCCACGTGGACGGGACGAAGAGGTTGTACAGCGCATCCGAGACTTGGGTGCGCCATGAGGTAGGGAATTCGGCGGCGGCGACAGCGGCAGACATGGGCAAGTACTGGCTATAGCGACTGCGGTGGCGGCGGATAAAAGGGAGGAGGATTAGGGCTAGTAGGGCGTAGAGGATGGCGGCTAGGAAGAGTGGGATCAAGATTGTCTGAGGGAATATGTTCGTGTCAGCTACAGTCGCGGTCGGTCGGTCGGTCGGTCGCGGCTTCCCTCCCAATCCCCCAACAGAATAGAACACATGACGAGCAGCCCTCACCGCCTACCGCGACGAGAAATGCATGCCTGACAGCTGTCAGTGACTGACCTTGAGGAAGCTCGAGTGCGCAGAGCCGGCCATGACTTGGGTTGCATGTGCTAGCGAAGAGTGCGATGATGAGTGTATGATAGCGCGCGTCCGGCGTCTTATCAACAACTAGGCAGGGACGCGTGTGCGTGATGGTTAGTCCGAGTGCGAGTGAAGTCGGCAGTCGTGGGTGTTGTTGCGCCAAGTGGCTTGCGTATGCTGCGGAGCTGGCTGCGCCACAGGGAGGAGTAGTTTGCAGAAAAGAGATGGGATCTGTATGGGGAAAATGAGAGTCGCGTCCTGGCAGCATGCACATGGGCTAGGGGGGGGGGGGGGCGTTCACACGGGCATGGCGCCACTACACACATGCACAGACTGCAGACACACAGACACACTTGGGCGCACGTCTCAGGAGAAAGTCTCGGCCTATGCAGGGTGTGGTCGAGAACTGGCGTGTTCTGTGTGGTCGCAGTCGGGCAGTCGGAGTTGGGCAGTGAAACTCAAGTGGAGGCCTTCTCTTACGACTGCGACGTCTCCCTCAACTGACACTTGGACATGCGGTCACGGTAGTGGTACATGTCCCAGTCGTGGTAGTAGTCACACAGGAGGGCGCTAGCATTCGGCAACCTCCCGACTCTCTTGCATTGCAATCCCCAAACCCCCTCCCATAGGGATTCATTGCAGTTGTTGCTGCACACTCCAACCCCCGCACGCTCGTTTCAGGATTAGACATCTCGGTTGCTGTACACTTTAGCCACGGTTTCTGGTGGCGCCGCATTGAAGCAGCCGGCATCGCAGGACAGGCTCAGTCTTGTTCGCGTTGGGCGCGCGCAGCAGACGTTCCTTTTGGTAGGCATGGATGGCAAGGGTCGGCAATCCTCCGCCGGCAAGTTCTTCGGACGACGTCTGCACAAGGACAAAGAGAAGCAGGCGGGTGAGGCCAAGCACAGCACCACATCATCCATCGACAGCCCCCCCGGCAGTGCCTATGGCTCGCAGTCGTCACGTCACTCAGCTCGACACTCCATCGGCGGCGCCTCGATAGACCAGCGGCCCGTGTCCATGACTGCCGAGGGCATCTTTGCGCGCGCAGGCCCCATATCATCCATCGACTCCCCCCGAGACGACGCAAGCAATAGCGGCGAACCGCTCCCACACCACCTGAACAAGGGCGGCGGCGACTTCCACCAGTACCCCGTCTTCACCGCGCCCACGATGCCGCCCCAAGGGTACCAATCCCACCAATCCACACAGGGGCCGCCGCGCCCGCCGCCACACTCCAACGGCACCACTATTGCCTCGAGTAACCCCGGCGACCGCGGCGTCTCGATGCAGCAATGGGGTCAGCGCGGTAGCAGCAGGGACGGCAGCTACTCGTACTATGCCCCAACCGACTCGTCCAACAACACACGCGCCTCGTCCGACCAGGCGAGTCTGTACAGCAACAATTCCACGACGCGCACCAGCAACGTCTTCTACCCCCCGAACCCATCCCAGACCACAATCTCCTCGATAGGCCTCGATGCCGGCAGTCTCCTCCCCACGGCCGTCTCCACCCCACGCGACTCGCACCGCCACCTGCTGCACTACAATGCCTCGTCGCCGTCGTCGTCGACGGCCTCGTTTCCGCAAAACACGCTCAGCATCCAACGGCCGCCCGACCATATTGTTGAAAAGGAGTTCATGAACCTCATGGTGAAGCGCGGATGGAAGAGCTTACCCGAACAGGCCCGGCGCCAGATGGAGGCTTACAAGATCGATAAGAAGTGGACCCTTGTGTATCAGGACAAGCTGGCCGAGTTCAAGCACGAGGAGAAGAAGCGGCAGACGCAGCGGTTGACATATGGCGGCGGTGGTAACGGCACCCAGGACATTCTCATCCGCGCCGAAGAGGAGGGTTCGCCCGAGTGGTACGTCAAGAAGGTCATGGACAACTCCATCACCATCAAGCAAATGTCGAGTTTGGAGATTAGTCTCCGAACCCAGCCCATTGCGTGGGTCAGAGGCTTTATCGAGGCGCAGGGTCAGATTGCGCTTACGAATGTCCTGGCAAAAATCAACCGCAGGAAGGGGACCGGCCCCGCACCCCCTCCCAGTGTCATGGCCCAGAGGGCGGAAAACGACGTCGAGCGCGAATACGAAATAATAAAGTGCTTAAAGGCGCTGATGAATAACAAGTACGGTGCCGATAACGCCTTGAACTATCCCTCCATCATACAGGCTCTCTGTGGATCGTTAATATCCTCACGACTCAACACACGAAAGCTCGTCTCCGATGTCCTGACTTTCTTGTGTCATTGGGGAAACGGAAGTGGGCACGAAAAAGTGCTGCAGTCTCTCGACAACCTCAAATCACAGTATGGCGAAAGCAGCCGGTTCGACGCATGGATGCGCGTTGTTGAGGTCACGGTTGACGGCCGTGGCAAGATGGGCTCTATGGTCGGCGCCTCAGATGAAGTGCGCAGTGGAGGTATCGGCGTGGAGAACCTCCTCATGGAATATGCCATTGCGACTCTCTTCCTCATCAACATGGTGGTGGATGCGCCAGAGCGTGACCTCCAGCTCAGGATGCATGTCCGGGCCCAGTTCACCGCATGCGGTATCAAGCGCATCTTCAACAAGATGGAAGGCTTCCAGTACGATGTCATCGACAAGCAGATCGAGCACTACTTGGACAATGAAGCTGTTGATTATGAACTCTTCCTCGAAAAGGAGAACAGTTCCATGGTGGACAGCGTCGAGGGCGAGACCAAGGATCTCAATGATCCAACTCAAATCGCAGAGGCCATCATGAGCAAGATCAAGGACACTCGGGCGCAAGACTATTTCACCTCGGCCATGCAGCACTTGCTGCTTATGCGTGATACCGAAAGCGAAGATCGGTTGAGAATGTTCCAACTTGTGGATCAAATGCTGAGCTACGTGGCTATGGACCGCCGACTGCCAGACATGGATCTCAAGCAGAGTCTGAACTTTACTGTCCAGTCTTTGCTCGACAAGCTCTACACCGACTCCGAGGCCCGCCAGGTTCGCGATGAAGCGGTCGAAGCACGACAGATTGCAGACTCGGCCATTGCAGAACGTGATGAGATGAAAGCGCAGCTGGCGTTGGGTGCAGATGGCCTGGTATCGAAGCTGCAAAAGCAACTGGAAGAGCAGGAACGCATCATCGAGCTTCGTGGCAGACAAGTCGAACAGATGAAATCGGAGCTTTCGGAAATGCAACGCATCCGGGCGCAAGAACTGCAGCGCAACGAGCTGGAGACGCGTGAGCTGTACTTGATGCTTAGAGATGCTCAAGATGTCGCAGCGTCGGCGGCGAAGAAGTCTGGTAAGGACGGGCTCGCTACCACTGACCCAGCACAGATGCAGGGAATCATGGACCGCGAACGACTGATGAACCGACTGGAGATCCAACTGCAAAGAGCCAGGACACAGGCCACCCTTGAGGGCAGGACGCTGCAGATGCAACCTAGCGAGAAGCTTAGGGAACTGCGAGAAAAGATGGAGGGCGAGCCCGGCATGAACGAGCAGAGTTACGGCGGTCTTGAGCCAAGCTCGTTTGGTTCGGTGCGCGCCAAGAGTGGAGTGCCGCGCAGAAAGCCACTCCCTGGCCTCCCTGGAGAAATTGGTGAAGATATGGAAATGTCAGAATTGGATGACGATGATGTTGTTATCGAGAAGCCACGGCTCGTCCAGATGCACAAGCCCAAACTCAGCTCATCGGCAGCCAACGCGCTCATGGCAGATCTTGCTTCAAATGTCAAGCGGTATGATGACTCTGATGCGGAGGGCGAGGGTGTTACAACAGGACCATCACAACCAAGTCTCAACTCGGACTCCCCAAAGACGCCTGGTTCGACCGATGCGCCAAAAGCCAACATTCCACCACCGCCTCCGCCACCTCCTGGGGCACTGGGTTTCTCTGCGAATATACCCCCTCCACCGCCGATGCCCGGCGCGAATGGACCACCTCCTCCACCTCCTCCGCCACCGCCGCCAGGCAAGCTCGGCTTCAAGGCCGGAATCCCTCCGCCGCCTCCCATGCCGGGAGATGGCAGTATGCCACCTCCGCCTCCACCGCCGCCGCCAATGCCGGGCGCGAAACGTCCCGGCTTCATGCCCAAAGCGCCTGGTTTCGGTGCCGCCCAGCAATTTGCTCTTTCTGGACCCCGTCCCAAGAAGAAGCTCAAGGCTCTCCATTGGGACAAGGTCGATCAGCCGACTACTACCGTGTGGGCCACGCGTGGTCTCACATCGGAAGAGAAGGAGGAGAAGTACCAAGAGCTGGCGCGGAAGGGTGTCCTGGAAGAAGTCGAGAAGCTCTTCTTGGCCAAGGAAATCAAGGCGATTGGCAAGAAGTCTGGAAAAAAGGACGACAAGAAGCAAATCATCTCGCGCGACCTTATGCACAACTTCCAGATCAGCATGGCCAAGTTCTCGTCGTATGCTGTTGAGGATGTTGTCCGGATGATTATCCACTGTGACCCCAAGATCTTGGATGATCCGGTTACCATGGAGTTCCTCCAAAAGAACGATTTCTGTGATATCCCGGATAACACCGCGAAACTCATGGCGCCATACTCCAAGGACTGGACTGGACCCAATGCCAGTGAAAGTAAGCGTGAGCAGGATCCTAACGAGCTGACTAGGGAGGATCAAATATATCTCTTCACGGCTTACGAACTACATCACTACTGGAAGAGTAGGATGAGGGCTCTTGCGCTCACTCGCACATTCCAGACCGATTACGATGAAATCTCCGCCAAGCTGCTGGAGATATCACGCGTGTCCGAAAGCTTGAGGGATTCGACTAGTTTGATTAGTGTTCTTGGTCTCATTCTTGATATTGGTAACTTCATGAACGACGCGAACAAGCAAGCCAGTGGATTCAAGCTCTCCACCCTTGGTCGACTGGGTATGCTCAAGGATGACAGGAACGAGTCGACATTTGCCGATGTGGTCGAAAGGATTGTTCGCAACCAGTACTCCGGATGGGAAGGCTTCACGGACGAGATCAGCGGCGTTATTACGGCGCAAAAGATCAACGTCGAGCAACTCCAGACGGATGCCAAGAAGTACATTGACAACATCAAAAACGTGCAGATGTCGCTCGACTCTGGTAACTTGTCTGATCCGACAAAGTTCCACCCTGAAGACAAGGTCTCCATTGTTGTCCAAAGAAATATGAAGGAGGCGAGACGGAAGGCGGAGCAATTGCAGGTGTTCCTCGAGGATATGCAGAAGAGTTATGATGACATTATGGCGTTTTACGGAGAAGACCCAAGTGATGATAGCTCGAGGAGGGATTTCTTTGCGAAGCTGGCCAATTTCGTACAAGAGTGGAAGGTGAGTCAGCATATATTTGCGCGATTGCTTTTGTTTGTTTCTGCTTGCTAACAAACATTCCAGAAATCCAAGGAAAAAAATACCGCCCTCGAAGAACAACACCGCCGCAACGAAATCTCCATGCGCCGCAAACAAGCACAAAACACAAACCCCCTCTCTCCCAACGCGCTATCAGACTCCGACGCACCCAAATCACCCGCCTCCACCGGCGCCATGGACGACTTACTCCAGAAACTGCGGGCTGCCAAACCAGAAGCAAGAGACCAGCGTGACCGCCGTCGCCGTGCGCGCTTAAAGGACAAACACCAGGTGCGCGTGGCTAGTGGCCAGAAGATGCCCGAGATTGGCGTCAACATGGGCGATGGCAGCGGCGCTGAAGGAGCGGCTGACGGAGAGGATGAACAGCGCAATAAGTTACTAAGCCCCATGAGCGAAACTGCAGATAGCGAGGCTAGTAGCGTCGCCCCCAGCACCACCGCAGCAGCCAGTACAACAGCAGCAGAAGCAGACATCGCCGACCGTGCGGCCGCTATGCTAGAAGGCCTTCAATCCGGCGCCAGCCTCAACAAAGACGGCAGCCTCAGCGTCCGTCGCCGACGCGAAAGCGCAGATACGGAACGTCAACGGAGACGTAATCGTCGTAATCAAGCGTCCTCTGTTAAGGGGGATGAAACTGCTGGGCCGATGAGCCCCGCTATACCCGAGGAAGGCGGTGGAGACGCTGGCGAGGGCGATAGTACAATGGAGGGAGCGAGTATGTTGGATGATACGGCGGCGGATGAGGTGGGTAGGGATAGAGTTGCGTCTGGCGAGCCGCAGACGCCTGTTACCGTTGTTCATCCGCCTAGTCCGGAGGCCAAGGCGAGGGATTTACCTACGCCACCGCCGGAGTAGTTGTTGTGGTGGTGAATAGAGGGTTTTCTTTTGGGTGTTGGTTGGATGGATGTATGGGAGGGTTGGTTGGATTGGATTGAATTGGCATGGCAGGGGGAAATGGAGATGCGTGGTGGGTGGGATAGGTGGGTGGGATGGGATGCGTCGTTCCGCATGCATGCACAAGAGAATACGTAACACTATAGCATGGCTTTTTTTCTGTCTGTTACTGTTACTTCGATACCCGCATGGTTTTTCAAATATGTACTTTTTTGGATTATGAATGGATATTGTTGTATGAAACATGACACGAGAATAAATAAAAATGCATGGTGAGTTTGTGATATTGTGATGTTTGGGTGCTTGGAGGTTGGAGGTTGAGTGGTCTAGGGATAGAGTTTGGGGTTTGGGGTTGTTATAGTGTGAGGTGTGAGGTGGGGTGGGTGTAGGTAAAGAGATTATAGAACACGCTCTATCTATACAATCATAGCGGGTTTGGTACGGTAAGATACATTGTAGTTGAATGTCGCCTTGTTCTCTCAGTTAGAACGTGTTTAGTCGTGCCTCCTTTTGTGTGCTGGACTACCATTCATCGTTTGGGTTGAATATCATCGAAAACCTCCAGGTTAACCATCTTTGTCTATAACGCTATTATTAGCTGGCGCGAAACTAAGCAGGATACAATCTGTTATGGTTTGGGAGCGGTAGTTTTGGGGAGTTTTGAGCTGCATCATGATATCAAACTGATGGTGAATAGAATAATGATTAAGAAAGAGATAATAGGGGTGAGGATAATAGTGGTGAAGAAGGAGTAGACTATAACTTGTTTACTCGTGTCTCAATTTGGTTCAGCTTGTCCACCCTACGCATCCTTGGCGTATCAGATTGGCAAACCAGTGACTACATCCTATTGACGAGAGCTTTACCAAGCTCATCTACACTTGCCCCGGACTACCTAAACTCCATCAAAGAAGATGATGGCGAAGAAAGAGTAGACTATGACCCGTTCACTCGCATCTTCCCCCTGTTTAACCGAACCGCCCAAACTCCGTCAAACAAGATGATGGTGAAGAAGGAGAAGACAAGACTACCCCCAAACACAAGACTATGATACGTCCACGCGTTTCTCGGGTTCAAGCTGGCGACCTGGCAAACGATAGCCCACGGCAAGACGTACAGGATATTCGATGCGAGAGATTGGTACAAATACCACCTAGTGTTAGAACAAGGTCTCCTCTGGTGGTATGACTACCATAGGCGACCGAGTAGAGGTACGAAAGGTAACCCTGTATTGGATTGAACTTCACTAAGAGCTATTGTTCTATCTACTTGTTGTTATGATGATCTTAGGACGTACATGACAGATCATCATTCCGCGTCGGTCCTTCTGCTCGGGCTTACTCCACGAACCTCACCTCGCCGACCTGGACTGAACCTAACATATTCTTAACACTCCCCCTCAGGGCAGGTCCGGTCCAAGGACAACTCCTAATTGGTTCTTGAATCTCTCGAATGCGACTCGCTGCAATGGCTTTGTCATTCCATCAGCCACCATGTCTGCAGTTGGAACGTAGGCCACATCGAGTTTGCCTTGTTCTGCTAGGTCTCGGATAAAATGATAACAGACGTCGATGTGCTTTGATCTTTCGTGAAGGTGAGGGTTCTTTGTAAGTGCAATGGCACCCTGGTTGTCTCCTAGCATCTGGACCTTGTTGGTGTCTTTTCCAATGTACTTTGGGAACCCAAGATCTCTAAACATTTGAGCAATCCACTGGCCTTGCTTGCAGCATGTTGATAGTGCGATGTATTCAGATTCGCAGCTTGACGTTGCAACAGACCGTTGCTTCTTGCTAGACCATGATATTGGACCTCCGTAGAACATTGCAGTGCTCCCTGAAACGCTCTTTCGGTCTACCATGTCGCTTGCCCAGTCAGCATCAGAGTAGATGACAAATTGCGAGTGTACTCCCCCTGGTCCGTAGCGTAGCTTCAATGTCACTGTCGACCTTAGATATCGTAGCAGGTTCTTCAACGCATGGCCATGGTGTTCTGCTGGATCGCTCATGTATTGGCTTAGCTTTCCGAGGGTGAATGCAATGTCTGGACGTGTAAGAACCATAGCAAACATAAGGCTCCCTATCACTTGCTGGTATTCAGTGATGTCGATTCGGGTGTCGTTGTCAGTGGCTGGCCTAAATGAAGTGTAATCTGCAGATGGAATCTTCTTGTCTCTGTGTTGTTTGCTAGACATTCCAAACTTGTCAAGTACTGCGTGTAGGTACTGTTCTTGATCGAGGTAGATTGTGCGGCGCTTTCTGTCTCGCGTAACTCGTACTCCAAGGATCTTATGAATCTCCCCCAGGTTCTTGGTGTTGAATCTTCCAGAAAGCTTCTCGTAGAACCAATCAATTTGAGCTCGATCTTTTGCAGCAGCAGCAATGTCATCAACGTAGACGAGGATACGGAGTTGTTTTTCTTTGTGGATAAACATGCACGGGTCTGCGAGGCTTTGTACGAATCCCCATGCCAGAAGTTCTTTCTTTATCAACAAGTTCCAGTCGCGAGCAGCCTGTTTGAGTCCGTATAAGCTGCGGAGAACTCTAAGGACGTATCCTTTTTTGACTTCTACTCCTTGGGGTTGCTTAAGAAAGATCTCTTCCTTCAAGTGCGACTCTGTGAATGCATTCTTAATGTCAAAGTGGAAACATTCCAGGTTTTCCGCTGCGACAGTGGCCATAAACAGACGTAAGGTGTCCATGCGGACTGTCGGGGCAAAAGTCTCGTTGTAGTCTGTTCCGTGTGCTTGCGTAAAACCTCTTGCCACAAGGCGTGCCTTAAACCTCTCAACAGTCCCGTCGAGATTCGTTTTGACTGTAAAAACCCACTTTGAATCAACCATGTTCGCGTCTTTTGGCTTTGGAACTTCCTCCCAGGTTCGATTCTCTATTAACGCGATTATCTCTTCAAGTATTGCTGCTTTCCATTGCTTTCCATACTTTGGGTCGTTGATAGCTTGCTCGTGTGTCTGGGGGATCTGGATTCCTGCGATCTCGGTTGCTGCGAAAGCCTTCTCAGATAGTCGTGTTTGCTCTTCTGTAAGGCCAACTTGGGCTAGCATAGCTTTAACGATCTTGCTAAATCTCTCGTCCTCAACAATCTCTTCGTTAGACCTCTTCCGTTTGGCTTGTCTAGTGAAGTATCGTGGAATCTCCTTTTCTCGTACAGACTGGGTACACGGTTCTTCGGGCCCCTCTTCGTTCACAAGATTAGGAACCCGCTCATCAGATGGTGCAGTAGGAGGAATAGTAGTTAGCCTCCTTGGTCTTCCTCTGTGACGCTTCACTGGTTCATGAGTTAGCTCTGCCGAAGATGGTTCCATTAGGTTCTCGGAAACTGGTTCTATTGGTTCTGCAGGAGATGGTTCCATTGGTTCGGTAGGAGATGGTTCCATTGGTTCTGCAGGAGATGGTTCCATTCGTTCGGTAGGAGTTGGTTCCATTCGTTCGGCAGGAGATAATTCTAGATCCTTCCTAGGTCTTCCTCTTGGTTTTCGGTCTGGCATCGTATTCTGCGTTCCTTGTGGTCCAGCTGGTATGTTTCGCAGTCGTAGTTCAACTTTCCCTCCAGGGGTGTATTCGTCCACTGACAATCGGCTTGTCCTTGAGGTGTATCCAAGCTCTGGCGAATAGAACTTGAACTGCTTATTTGTTGTCTCAGAATATCCCATAAATACTCCAATTCTGCCACGGTCCACGAGCTTGTCATGTCGTTGGTCTGCTGGAATCGTTTTAGGGTTGATGTACGAATAGCATTTGCTCCCCCATACACGGATGTGGTCAATGGATGGTTTCGTTCCTGTGAATGCCTCTTCAGGACTGACTTGCTTTCCATTGATCATAGGTCCTGTGTTTGTACGGTTGCGTAGGTATGCGTCTGCTTCGACAGCTTCATCCCAAAACTCAATTGGTAAACCAGCGTCTTTCAACATTGCTCTCATATCAGCTTCAGCAGTTTGGATGTTTCGCTCGGCTGGTCCATTCTGGTGTGAGGAAGCAATTGTTGTAGGCTGAATTTCCACGACTTGTGTAACTCTCCATTCCTCAGCTTGCTGTAGAAGTTCTGGTGCATTGTCGGTTCCAGCAGCTTTGACTTTCTCGCCAGTTTGATGTTCTACAAAGGTCTTCCAGATTCGGAGTTCCCGTTGTGCGTCTCCCTTTTTCTTCAGCGGGATAACCCAGTTTTTCCGCGTGTAGCTATCAATAATTTGGAGGAACCACCTGTTTCCTCGTAGAGATGTTGGAAAGGGTCCAGCAATGTCAAACTGTACTAAGGCTAGCTTCGTGGCCTTGTGCTCTCTTAGCTGCTTAGGGATGCTGTTCTTCATCTTTGTCAGGGAACACACTTCGCAGATTTCAATCTTCTCTGGAACTTGAATCTTCTTCTGGAGAGTTGTAACTTCGTGGAGTTTGGCAATCTTTGTAGGTCCTAGGTGTGCGAAACGTCTGTGATACAGCAGGTATCTCTCCTTTTCATTAACCTTAAGCTCGCTCTTAACTGGTGTATGGGGTTCCGTGCCTAGGAATGCTGTCTCGTGGTATCCATCGGCAATGTGTGACACTACGTAGAGGCCGTCGTCCATAGTTGCTTTAATAATGATCTCCTTTCCTAGTTTGAAGCATAGTACGTGTGAATTGAAACGACCCTTCAGGCCTGCTGCGCAAATTCTTCTCCCTGATAACAAATTGACTCCAAGGTTAGGTACAAGCAGTACTTCTGACAACCATGTCGACGATCCGTCTTTACACACCACTTGAGCTTCTCCTTTCCAGTCTGCATATAATTCTCCCCCTCCAACCCGAACTAGTCTTCGCTTGATCTTGATCATTCGTCTAAACAATGAGGGTTGGTCAGACATGTGGGAGGAGGCGCCAGTGTCGGCAGCCCAAGTAGATGGAGAGGCCTTACCGACAATGTCTTTTGAGAGACGGCATGTCTCAATTTCCTCGGGTTCAGAGTCTGAGGTCTCGGATAATTCATCTGACTCTGAATTGACTTCTTCGGCTCCATATGCTTTGCCAGTCTTTTTGTGAGAATTCCTTTGCTTGAGTGTCTTAATAGGCGGCTTAGATGATTTCTTAGCGTCGTATTCCTTAAGGAGCTTTCGAGCTCTCTCACGTCTTGGACAGTCTCGTACGCCATGGGCTCCGTCACAAAGGAAGCATTGGACCATAAACTTAGTACCAGATTCGGAGTCAGACGATAGTGGTGAGCTCTTGTGATTTCGGCGCTTGTAAGGCGGAACATACTTCTCCGTCTTCCGGAATGCTGGGAGAGCTTTTTCGTCGGCGTCTTGCTGGTCTCGAACCTCCTTCTCTTCCAGAAACTTAAGTTTCTGTTCAACCGTAAGGTTAAGTTGGGCGTTTAAGGTGTCAATCGTAGTCTTAAATTCTTTCGGGAGTGATCTAATAAGAACGAGTAGTAGTGCAGAGTCCTTGTAAGCTCCGTTGGTGTCAGCGTCTGCTGCTACGAGTTTGCGTCGGTATTCCTTTAGCTTTTCCCATGATCCAACAATTGTGTTCCCAGGATTGAATGTGAACGTTTGAATTCTGGTCATGTAAATGTTGGCGGTTGTGGCGTCAGTTTGGGTGTACTTCTTTTGTAGGTAGGCCCAGAACTGGAAGGCAGTGTCGTATTCGTCAATAAGGGCTTGGTCATCTTCAGTAAGCGACCGAAACAAGAGATCGATTGCAGTGGCTTCATCTTCTAGGTACTTGTCTCTTTTTTCAATGTTGACGCGGATCTTAGTATGCTTGTCTGCTTCAGCAATTTCCAACTCTTCCATAGCCTCCGTTAGTTCACCGGCTATTGCTATTTGGCAGTGCTGTACCAGGTTTTTCTCGCAGACATAGAAGACTTTCTTCCCCTTAAGCTTGACCTTGTTTCGGCGGAACCAAGTATCGTGGTTTTCAGCTGTAAGTTGGGGAATCTTCCATTCTTCCTTCTCTACAGCCATCTTGTGTGTTTTGAGTTGGTGAGACTATTATGCGAGCAAGGTACGTGGTATGATGCTAAGAGTGTAGGTGATGCGGGCGATGCGGGCGATACAGGCGATGCGGGCGATGCGGGCGATCCGGGTGATATTCTGCGGGCGGTGCAGTCGTTATCGGTTCTCGGGTGTAGAGACGGTGTATTTAAGTGTGATTGCGTGTTAACCGCGTTGTACACGACTTCTTTTCTTTTCTGATTCCTTCTTGAATCTAAGTCCTTCGTGACTTGGGTGGATGTTTTGATTCCTTCTTGAATCTGAGTCCTTCGTGACTCGGGTAGGTGTTTGAAAACAATAACGTTGGGTTAGGCAACCGGGCTCATAACCTGTTAGAACAAGGTCTCCTCTGGTGGTATGACTACCATAGGCGACCGAGTAGAGGTACGAAAGGTAACCCTGTATTGGATTGAACTTCACTAAGAGCTATTGTTCTATCTACTTGTTGTTATGATGATCTTAGGACGTACATGACAGATCATCATTCCGCGTCGGTCCTTCTGCTCGGGCTTACTCCACGAACCTCACCTCGCCGACCTGGACTGAACCTAACATATTCTTAACACCTAGGCCTTGTGGCAGCAAGGACAGCGGCAAGTTGAGTGGAGACGCCATAGAGAATATAGCACCAATCAACCGTCCGCCACATGCGCGCCACAATCTTAGCCACCTCGTCCGAGCCAGAAAGGTATCTTGCAAACTGGCCCGCGCCGCGGAACGCCATGGAGAAGCAAAGAGGAATCTCGACAACCAGGACTATGGCGATGGAGTAAAGCACCCACCGCGCCACACTCCAGATCTGGCGCCTCGTCGCTTCTGGTTTCGTATTGTGGCGCCGCCCAGATTCGTCACCGAGCGAGGAGGCGCGGAACTGTCCCCATGAATGGCCGATAAACGTGAGCGTGGTAGCTTCAAGCGCCATGACAGGAACCATAACCAAGCCCCATCGGATTGTCGAAAACACCCCCCACGCAGTCGCATAATCCCTCCCAAGATCCACAATCCCATGAACCAACCACAGATACAACGCATTGCGAATCGCGGATTCGACAAAAAACACAATCCCCGGTTTCGCCAACGTCCGCAGTGAAGCCACCGACGGCTTTGTCGTCGTCGTCTGCCCTTCACCATCCTCTGACTCTGACGCAAACCTCGTGATCCAGATAAAGTAGCCCAGACCCGCTAGCGCAGAAGAGAGACTACACGCGAGCGAGATAGCAGCCTGCATATTAACACTCGGCGTGACACCTCTTACGTGAAACCTAGATATAAGAATAAGATCCAACAAGATATTCACCGCAAACTTGACCCCGTTGATAAGCAGCGGTACATCAGGTTTATCCAGCGCACGCGTCGACGCACCAACCGCATACTCGACCGCCGACGCAAACGCCGAAAAAGCTGATATACGCACATACGTAACGCTCGCAGCGCGGACTTCGCTAGGAACGAAACCCCTAGCAAAAGTAGACGCGCCGGCTACAAAAGCGATACTCATGATTAGACCTAACACGCCCTGGAACAGAATAAGCGTGTGTGTCAACTGCAGTCGAGACCGATACTCCCGATTGGCCTTGTCGCCGATGACCAGGTAGGACGCGCGTGGTAAACCTTCGTTTAGCACCTCTGCGACGACGCCGATGTAGGTGAAGGTGTCTGTTGTTACGACCATAGAGGAGTCAATGTGCGCGACCCAGAGCTTGGAGAGGGTGGTGTAGAGGGCTGGGAGGATGAAGGCGCTGATGTTGAATAAGAGTGCGCCGATGTATCTGGAGTGTGTTATTAGTTGATGGCGTGTTGGCGTGTGGCGTAAGGTAGCTTTGGTGTACACCCAATCAGGGTTTACTCACGTATCGCGGTGGCGAGAGGGTGTTAGATCCTGCTTCGCGAGCTTCTTCCATGATAGTTCGGCGTCATTATTAGTCGCTTCTTGTGGTTCATCGCGCTCCTCGCTGTGCGACGTGTCGCTATCGCGGCCGTCCTTTGAGTGCAACATCTGGTACGGATGTCGGTGTTGAGGTTGAGGTGCAGACGGCAAATGGGAGGAGGTGGAGGAAGAGGTGGCCATGGTCATGCGAAATGAAAGAGGCCATCTATCAGCCAGCCGCCTTCACCTGCTTTACGAATCTCGCCTATCGGGTAAAGCAGGTAGCGAGGTGAAGGGCGCAATGCGAGAGGCTGGATAGACGAAGCGGGGTCGCATCGCATGGAAACGAAGAAGCTACCTTGGCTACAGGGCTACAGGGGCGCCTCCATGAGATCCATGGTATCTTTGTCGATCTATGCTGTTGGCATAATCGTCGCTGTGTACGTTCATGATATGCGCATCGCTAGCTGAACGAAGGCGTAAGAAGCCATGATCTTCGGCGGGTAATTTTTACATTTTTTGGACTATGGATTTGCTGTAAATCTATGAGTTTTGCAGTGCAAGTTGCTGTTTTGCAGCCTTTTGTATTTGTGGGTTCGGGTTGCTTGGGAGGTGATTGTTTTGGGGTTGACTGTGCATGCGGAATATGGGATGTAGGTAAGGTAAGAGTGAAAAAGTTCGGTAGAGTTCTCTTAAAAATCAGGTAATCGATGGTTCCTCAGTTTGGTAAGCCAAAGATAGGTACTGTGGTACTGCAAAATATTTCATGTGTAGTTTCCGCGAGTTAGAAAAATAGAAAGCTATAGGTAGAGCTCGATACAGGTTGTCACCCTCCATGTCATATGCGAAATGCGGTAAAAGACGAGTTTTGTTTGGAGCTCGGGCTGCACTGCAAAGGACAGGGGATGTAAGTATAGAGGTAGGTGTATGCATTCTTTGTCAAGAGAGAATTTGCCCAAGGCGAACAGAGCGGTCAGGTGTCCGCGATATCTAAGACTAGTGCCAGCACCAACCGACAGCAGAACCTCTGTTTCCTGCATGAGCAACCTCCCAAACATCTTTACAATGCGTCTCCCATGGGTTTCCATCGATTCCCCTTCCGCTCCCCTTGTCGATACACTGTAGGCCGTGATTAGTAAAATCGTAGGTAGTTGGAAAGCTGTAATCCTCAGGACTCACAGAGTAGCCATCTGTACAAGTATTAGCTTTTTTGCAATAGAAGGCAATAGATGAAAGCGCAGTGTCTTACCGAAATGAGTATGGGGTTCACCTGACAGAGCCCAATTCGTACAAGTATCTTTACTAAGCTCGACGTTGTACTCGCCATTAGTCTTGCAACCACAGTTGTGGTATATCCTTGCAGTCACGCTGAAGCAAGGTATCCAAAGTTAGCGATAGTGGAAAGACAGGACCAAGTAGGGGGCACTTTACCTGCCCATGAGGGACAAGATCGTGATGATAATGGTAGAAGAAAGCATCTTGCTGATAGATTGTTGAGAATAACGGGTTTTCTGTAGCAGAGTGTACTTTGTGATGGTTCAGTTGAAGCTCTTAGAACTAAGTTAATGATTGAGAAGCTGCGAAGAAGCTGTACTTTATCTGTGTTCCAGTCTGCATGAAGTCACATATTCTGGACCTTATCACCAGACTCCGCAACAATCAAATCAATCAATCTTAAGGTTGTCGATTGGTTTGATTAGCTTGCGGCGACGCTGCTGATTGATTGCGGATTGATTGTTAGGGTTTTTGAGCAGATTGATTGCGATTGATTGGTTGATTGGCTGATTGATGCTAAGAAGTAGTATACAGGGGGTTATGGTGTTGTACTCCAGCCTTCTATATCGTACTGTTGTACAATCTCCTCATCTTTGACGTCACTCCACTTATCTTCATCATCACCGTTGTTGTACAAGCCGTCAAAGCCAGCTCGTCTCCACGAACGTACAAGCTGAAGGGCAGCAAGTAACTCGCTGCCAAGAGCTCGCCGGCGCGGCTCAAGTAAATCGCCAAGCTCGCTAAAGAGCCTCTCGCAGTCGCAACTAGATGCTGGTATCGTGAGTATATCAATCGCAAACTGGCTTAAACACGGGTATTTTGAGCGTAATTGAATCCAGTACTTGACTGGGTGGCAATCGCTAAGATACTGTTCGCTTGTCCACTCTGGCTCTTGAGTTCTCCAGCGCTCGTACTCATCGTCGTGGGCAGCCTCTACCTGAGCCTTGTTGCGCCGTACGAGGGCGCCAATCACATCATCTATTCCTCTATGCCTTGGTTTTGCAGTTGTTTGAGATAGAGGACGTGTACGTTGAGGCTTATACGACTGCCAGAGCTGCAGGAAGCCAGCGTTGGCTGATGTTAGCCATTCTGGCTTATCCACCCAGCTGTTCTCGCAGTAGTATTTGTAGTATGGATGGAGGCAGGTAGCAGCGTAGTATGCTGGCGATCGATCGAGCTTGTTGTAGTAATCGTTGGCCTTACTCCAGGCGGCGCGGAGGTTAACAAAGAGGTGATCTTCAGGCGCATCAGGTGGGTTGAAGTCAACTTGCTCGTACGAGCGCGTACGGGCTTCGAGCGCGCCAAGTACGTATTCAAATACAGGAATAGTCTCATATATAGCGCCGTATTTGCCTGCCTTTCCGCGACCCTCAAGCTTCTCCGTAGCAAGCTTAAGCGGCTCTAGGCAGTCCTGATACTCTGTTATCACCGCCCAATCAGCAGCTGTAAGTCCTGTTGATCTCATCCAACTAGGTGCTTCAGGGAGTTTATTGCCACGTTGACAAGCGCGGCGATCTTCAAGGGAGAGTGCGTTAATGTAGTGCTCAGCGTAAGAGTTGTATGCTGCCTGGAGTTGAGTTGCGCGTTTGAAGGCAGCGTAGTAAGAGTTCCAGCGTGTAACAACAGGCTTCACAGGCTCAAGTACGTGGAGGCGCTCTCTAGCTGGCAACTCGGCGTTGGCGGCGGTTTGGAAGCTTCGGAAAATTTCGTGTTGTTGAGGCGTTTTTATATGGTTGATAACGTCGATAAGTACACCTAAGGGCCCTTCTTGACGCCACTCCTGCATGTACACCTCCTCTGTTTGGAGCTGCTCGTCGTTGTTGTTGTTGTACGCCTCTTGATTGCTGCCAAAGATAATTGCCTGGCCAATAAGGTTAAGCGTGTGAGGGCCGCAGCGGAGGCGTCGGTGAGCAGCGTTGAAGTCGTACGCGTGGGCGAGCGAGGAGACTGCAGTATCGTTGTTTGCAGCATTGTCGAGGACGAAGTAGCCGAGTTTATCACTCCCAATACTGTATTCTTGGAGCGTCTTTTTAATTGTATCAGCGATAGCATCACCAGTATGAGAGCCTGCGAGATGTGGGAGGGCGATGGGGAGATCTTGTATCACTCCAGAGCATACTTGTCAACGAGCGAGCCGGCTCGCTCAGCTCGCTCGGCTTGGACGTTTTGACCAAGCCGAATGAGCTGAGCGCGCAGTGCGCGCTTGCAAGCCGAGCGAGCTTAGGGATAGGCGCTCGCTCAGTCAGCTTGCTTAGCTTGGTTGGATGGAGCGGTTGGAAACTTGGGGCTGAAGGACTTGGTGGAGGGGCAATCTCACGATGATTTTTAGGTGTAGTGCGTAAGTTCGAAACCTAGTTATAACCTAAAATACACTCTTTTTTGCTATATTTCTAGCAAATAAGCTACTAAATTTCCGGCTAACGGCCTGGCAACAATATTCTCCTTCTGCGACACTTCACTTACTACTTATCACCCACCACACTCACCTATACTCCACCAACGCGTCTCTATTTGCAGCTATTATCTACCTCGCCGTTGCTATAATGCCAGCAAAAAGAACATGCGTTAATGCTCTAGAAATCGCGACAACTTCGAAGCGCCCTAGAGTCGCAGCGCGTCATCGCGGGACTGCCAGCCAACCTGTGCTAGTCGATACTCAGCCATTCTCACCATCTCCACCTCCTCCACCGCTGTCGCCGCGTCAAGCTCTCGTTGCCGCGCCACAAGCACCAAATTTTGAAGCGACCCTCCGAGAGTCGCGCGCCGAAGAGACGATCATCCCACCACCTAAGGGCAGCGAGCATGCCACTGTTGCAGCTTCAGGAGCAGCTAGCGAGGCTGTCGACAAGGGTTTCGTATAGGTAGAGGACAAATACGACGGCTTTAATTAGAGTCGCTACCCAAAGCACTGCAAGCCGCCCACATCACTTTCGAACCGAGCAAGCTGGGTATACAGCCATGGCTATCGCATCGCCTTGCGCAGCAACGTCGCAAAAGTTACGTGGATCTGCCACTATTGCTATAAGCACAAGTTCACTACTGTTGGCCGTGGCATACATAACGTCTCGCAGTCTCCATCAGCGCCAGCACGTCATCTCGGAGAAGACAAGAAAGTTCATGGCTTGAAGCCTCCAAGTAAGCGCACTACCGTCGCTCCTCGGAAAGAAACTCTCCTCGAACGCGCCCTTCAGAAGGGCTGCTCTTAGGCTGTTGCCAACGAGCTTACCAACTTCAATATACAAGAGTTTAGGCTTGCGGCCGTTACCTAGCTCGTCGAAAACAACCTCCCACTCTCACAATTCGAATCATCGTCTTTTCGCAATATGATATAATTAGCTAGCGTAGAGGCAGAACGAGCCTTGTGGGCATCTTATAACAGCGTCTCACGATACGTTATACGCCTGTACAACTACCTGTTACTAAAGGTTATCGCAAGCCTTTCAGAATCAATGAGCAAAGTCTATGTAAGCTTTGACGGATGGACGACAAAAGGTGGCAAGCGCGGTTACTTAGGTATCGTCGCCCACTACGTTGATAGCTCTGGCGAGCTCAGGGACTTGCCTATTGCGCTCCCACAACTGACAGGTGCCTACACCGGCGAGGCTATGGCTGAGGTCGTGATGGCAATATTCAAGCAGTTCGAAATCACTGTGGGCAAGCTCGGTTACTTCGTCCTCGACAACGCACATAACAACAACACCACGATTAACACTCTCGCCTTGCAGATAGGCTTTAGCGCTACTGAGCATCGCCTTCGCTGCGGTCCTTATACGCTTAATCTCATTGGCCAGATGCTACTCTGGGGTGAGGAGAAAGAGTCCTACGACAACGAGGAGACTGAGCGCGTGAACGAAGCTGAGAATATGGCTACTTGGCGAGGCGATGGACCATTAGGAGTGCTTGTCGCGGTTATTAACTACATCAAAACACCACAACAGTACGCTCTTTTTGAGAAGTATCAGAAGCTCGCTATTAGGGACCAGCCTGTCAACGCGCCAACAGAACAGCACAAAATCAAGGAGCCCGTTAAGCTAGTTGTTACTCGCTATAACTCTTACGTTTCGTGTTTTAAGCGCGCTGTTGAGTTGTAATTAGCGGTTAATAGGTACGCCAACTACCATATTTAGAAGATTGAAACTGAAGACGCGTACGCCCGAAGTCGTAACAACAAGCTGCCTGCAGCGCCGGATTGGATGAGGTCTGATGGGATCAATGCCCATGACTGGCAGGTGATTGCTGAGTATATTGATGTGCTTAGGCCACTAAAACAAGCTACAAAACGGCTTGAAGGCCGCGGCAAAAGCGGTGCTTTTGGAGCAATCGCTGAGGTTATTCTAGTATTTGAATACTTACTTGGAGTCTATGAGGACCGCTTGCAAAGCTATGAAGACGTCATTTATGATGAGCATACAGAGTCACCCGAAGACCACCTTGCTATCAACCTCCGCGCTGCCCTAGTTAAAGCCCGCGAGTACTACAACAAGCTCGACCTCTCGCCAGCTTACTATGCTGTTATAATCCTTCATCCTCGCTACAAAAGCTACCTTGACGCAGCGTGGGCGGATAAGCCTGATTGGCTAGAGAGCAGCAACCGCAAGTTTCAACATTTGTGGGCGGAGTACAAAAGCTTACCGAAGCCGCGCTTACGCTCTAAAGTTAGGCACAATGATATAGAAGACGCTATTAACAGCTTTATTAAGCCGGCAGGGCTTACGGAGAACGAGGAGGATGAATATGAGGCTTAGAAACGCAGCGAACCGATCGCTAGCGAGGGCGTCGACCCTATAAAATACTGGGTAGGACTCCGCGATCGCTACCCCAGCCTTAGCAAATTTGCTATCGACATGCTATCAATCCCAGGCTCAAGCTGTGAGTGTGAGCGCTTATTCAGCGAGCTGGGTGACCTCCTCGAGCCCCGTCGGCGCAGCATTTCTCCGCAACTTCTAGCAGCAATACAGTGCGATCGACGATGGATAAGAGCTAGATTTGGCAGTGGTGAGGTGCCTGTAAAGGAGGCTATCAGCGATGAGGAGATGGACGCGAAATACGGTGTACATAAGTGGGATATTAGCTGAGAAACTCAACACCAAGGTTTCTATATAACTTTCCTAATCGGGACTGAGCCCATCAAGCCGAGCGAGCTGACAGCCCTGTTTCAGCCAATCCGAGCGAGCCGAGCGAGCTGCTGGCCTCCGCTCAATTGGCTGAGCAAGCCAATTGGCTGAGCTCGCTCAGCTTGCTCATTGACATCTGTGCTCCAGAGGCGTTAGCAAAGTGTGCAACGACTCCAAAGAATCCACGCTTGCCACCCTTTGTCGTCCAACCATCAAAGCTTATGTGGATCTTGCTTGCAGCTTCTGACAGAGCGCAGACAATCTGTGGCTGCATATATTGGAAGAGGCGCATTGCGTAGGTAGCTACACTGCGAGGACTTACCCACAAAGCTGCCTCTGCCTCTGGGTTTGCAAGGCTAATCATCTCGCGAAAGGACGGCCTTGCAAGTAGCTCCATTGGCAAGTTGTTATCAAGAAGGCAGAACACTGCAACTTCACGAAACTGCTGGATGTTGAAGTTGCCCATCGCGTTGGCAGCCTCTTGAGAGACTGCAACACCAGTCTCCAGCGTCTGTCGTAGAGAGAGTTGCTGCCCTGTTCTTCGAGGCTTCAGGCCGTCTTTTGTAAAGCCATGGCCTCGTTTCTGAAGGCCAAGATGAGCTGCAGCTGAGGAGGTGGCCTTTGATACGTCAAAAACTCCACTGCCGCCAGTGTCAATGACCTTGTGGATGTGGCAGTATTTGCATACAAACCACACTCGATTCTGATCGTAGAGCTCAACAACGCGATATCCATGTTGAAAGATCCAACTCTTGACGCGCCGCCCAGTTGTAAGAGGCTTCATGAACCGAGGGAGGCGATCCCAGTTAATGCCGTCAAAGTTATCGCCATTATCAGGCTCTGTATCAACACTAGCCTCTGTTGTTGCTGCTGTACCAGCCTGGCTGCCCTCAGCCGCACCCTCCTCCTCTGTTTGCGACTCGAAAAATTGCGACTCAAACGTTGTGGCCTGGCTTACGGCGGCGCCAAGGGTTTCCTGAGGCGACAGCGATCGCTGAGATAGGACAGAGGGCCTTGATAGGCGCGCCCGTTTGGCGGCGGCGGCGGCGGCAGCAGTATTGGTGGGAACTCGAGAGCGTTTGGCCATCGTGGGCGATACTAAACACTAAAGAAAAATGTCTGTATAGGTAGCTAGGCAACTAGTGTTGTGTGTAAGGGATTATTAGGGAACTGAGTGAGCGAAATCGTTGTTGTATTAAGAACAGCGAAGGACTAGCTATATAGGTGCGGGGTGAAGCCTAGAAGAGGCTAGCCCCTAAGCAGAAGGAGCTAGTCCTATAAGAGGAGAGCTAGCTGGTGAGAAGTGAATGCATAGAGACTGGCTTGCCCGGCCGACAGGGATCACAAGCTAAGCGAGATAGGGGTCCAAGATAACTATCTTCAACACCAAAAACCTTCTCTTAATACGACACTACTCGCCTTACAACTCGTTAATAATAAATCAATCTAACTAATCAAATCAATCAATCTGACCTTCGCAAGTTGATTTGATTAGCTATTTTGAAAAGCTTAGATTGAGTTGATTGAGTTGGTAAAAACTCCAAATGACCAATCAAATCAATCAATCTGACCAATCTGGATTGATTGTTGCGGAGTCTGCATCTCAGTGGGCGCCTATCCGATATGATCATGAGCAGGAGATTAACGAGCATACTAGTAATTTCTTTAACTACCTTAAGTTAAAATTTCCTACAGTTGGAGAGGACATTAACGAGCTTTATAAGACTCTTGTTATTGACGGAGCTATGGATATCAACCTCTTGATGCAGCCATCTGGTGATATCTTGAAGTTGTGGACGCAGCATTTCAAGCAGCCTCCTGGCTGGTTTTTCACGCTACAAAACACTGCAAAAGAATGGCAAGCTGGGTACCAGGGTCTCACAGATCGTAACTGGAGACGAGTCGAACGTTGTAAGAAAAGAGAAGAGATTGCGCGCAAGAAATTGGTGGTTGAACCGTCTAGCAGTGTTGTGGAGGATGATGGCGAGAATGCTTGAAGCTTAGTGGCCTGAGCGTTTTTGGTGACAGCGGCCCGTGCCCGCTATAGTGTTGAGGTTTTTCAGGCGTTTCAAATGCGCTGCAACAATAGTCTATTTGGATAGCCCTATGTACAACACTACAACGTTATGCGATTATAACAGGTTAACTTCCTAAGATAGTTCTATATGTATAGAAATAGCTCTTATTTTTTTTAGAATTATTAAATCGCTTTTGTGGGTTGCGCATTAAGGTGTAATCGTTCGCATTTGTATGGTATCATCTACCTATAGAAACGTACTGTGGCATCCATTTAAAAGCACAATTAATAGGGATAGCCACACCTATGGAACCAGCTTCTGCAGTTAATATTACAGCACACCAGCTGCGCTGCATACTCAAGAAAGACCCGAAAGTCAATGAAGTTCTCCGCTTGCGCTGAATTCCTTTTCATCCACCCCTTGAGCTGCTTAAAGCTCTTCTCGATGGGGTTGAAATCTGGTGAGTATGGCGGCAGATACTCAAGGAGTACTCCAGCACTTTGGCAAAGCACCCGTACACGCTCTGATCGATGGATGGAGGCGTTATCAAGCACGATTACTGAGGCTGGCCCTGGGTGAGGATTGCAGAACGGCAGCACTTGAAACTCTAAGAAGTCTTCTAGGATCTCAGATGTAATCGCGCCTTGAAAGATCTTATAGCTTATGTAGCCATCTATCGTCATGGCTGGCAGCAGCGACCACCGTTCTGATCGCCTGAAGCTGTGTGATAGCTCCACCGGCTCCCCGATTGGAGACCAGCCATACTTGCGGTCGCCCGTACGCTCATTGCAGGCGCTCTCGTCCAACGCAACGATCTGCTCCGCCTTATAGTGTTGCGCCATCCTGGCAAGATAGAGGCGGCGGAGTGGCTCACTCTGCTCCTTTGCCCGCTTTGTTGCAAGCTTGCGAGACCATCTCATCTTCTCTAGCTCTCGGTAAACGCTCGCAAGGCTTATCCTAACGTCGTACTCGTCGTACAAGAAGTCCCTCATCTCATCCATGTATGCGCCCGGTGAGCCATTGAGGTATGCCTGAAGGCCTTCGCGCTGAGCTTGCCGGAGTATAGATGGCCGCCCAAGTCGAACGCAGCGCGGCGGATAAGGCACGCCCCAAAACTCTAAGCTCAACCTCAGCTTTGCTACTGTGTTACGGCTCGCACCTGTAGCTCTAGAGATGGCTCGATCACTTTCGCAGGCAGCAATTCGGTCGAGGATAGCCTGGAGAACAGCGGGCTGCAAGCGGTGGCCGGTGCCTGGCATCGCGATGAGATGGGCTCGAGAAAATTGCAACACCAAAAACGCGAGTCAGTAGAGGCGATCGCAGCAAACAATGAACTTCAAATACGTTGTGGGTGTTAGAAAGCGTGGCTGCATCGATTTACTAACAAATTACTATAGGAGTTGATGTTCTTGGCCACCAAGCCAACCAGATCCAGGTGGCTCAAGGTATTTCGAGAAACACCCATAGCACTGCCAAGCCCGAGGCGAGGCCACCTCCCACAGACAGAGCCGTAGACAGACACAGACAATACACTTGATCCCATCCATAAAAAATCTGACAGCTAGAATGCAGGGCTCTTAAACTTAAAGAGTAGGTAGTTATTCTTAACAAGCCAGCTTACAGCCTCTATTCGAAAGCGCTAAGTATTAAAACTAAGGAGCTCGTTAGTAGTAGTTTACAACACCTTGCTGCTGTTTCACTTAAGTATACGCTCTAACTAGCTAACCTTAGTGCTAGCAGTAGTCTTGCTAGGTGGGCTCTAGCTATAGCCGCGTTTCTGCTCCTCTAGGTGTCGCGCCGCAGCCGTGGTTAAGCGCGTTGTCTTGTATATCCTGCTTATCGGAGTTATCTTATAGTCGTAGCAGTAACAGCACACAAAGAAGAGTTTGCTTAGATCTCTTAGCAACGCGACGCGCTAGCCGTAGCGATAGATCTAGCTTTTGCGCAACGACTGCGACGAAGCTAGGCGTACGTAACGCAGTAAAAGGCTAAAGTCGAGGCCTTTAAAATCGTCTATTAGGCTTGCGTTAAACTCCTTATATATAGCCACCTTATTAGCTGCCGACAACGCTGCTGTTGCCTAGACTCCGCAACAATCAATTCAATCCGGTCACTCTCCTAGACCCACTTACCTATCTAGGTAGGGCTTA
Organism: Pyrenophora tritici-repentis; assembly: GCF_003171515.1. Taxonomy (NCBI): domain Eukaryota; kingdom Fungi; phylum Ascomycota; class Dothideomycetes; order Pleosporales; family Pleosporaceae; genus Pyrenophora; species Pyrenophora tritici-repentis. The sequence continues at coordinate 3,067,022 of NC_089393.1, forward strand.
AACTCCTATAGGTAACTACTAGGCTTAAAGCGGTAATCAATCAATCCAATCTGAACCTTCTAGGACCCACTTAATTGATTGTTGCGGACTGTGCTGTTGCCTGCTTACTGCCCTTAGTAGGTGCGACAACAGTGTCTTTAGGCCGCGCCTTACGCAGCCGCGACTCAAAATTTAAGGCCTAAGACGCCTCGTTAATAGTTCTACGAGGCGACTAACGCGGTTACGATAGCTAGCTCTTAACGAGTATAGGCTGGCTGGCGGAGCCGCTAGCAGCGGGCCTTCTAGCTCGTTTGCTTAGGGTGGCAGTAGCGTCGTCGACGCGTCTTTTAGGCGGCATAGTGGCGACAGTATAATAACGACGATAGGAGCAAAAAGGTAGGGTAATATAGGCTCTATTAGTAGCACTAGGACTAGAACACGTGTGAATCGTGTTGGTTTACTGTGCTACCGGAACTAAGATCTATATCTCTGCCAGCTACTGTTGTAGGCGCTAAGCCCTGTACGCACTAGCCTATAAGTGTGAGAAGATAGGATAGAACCTAGGTTATATATCCTAAGGCCCACACGGTGGCTGATAGGCTTAATTAGGTGGCTAGTAGATAGGCAGATAGCCTTAACGCCTCCGCTGCCTTGCTGCATTAATCTAATCAAGCTGATTAATCAAGCTTCGTCTCTTAAGCTTAATTGCTAACCAATCTCTATGCGAGAGGCTTGATTGATGGAACCGTTGGCTTGATTGTAGATTGATCAAGCGCTTGTAAGCCGCTTGATTGTTGACAGGTCTGTCTCGCACAGACTAAGTGCCTTAAGAACTGCAAGGGAAAGTGCGCCCCGTAAACGGGTCGTTCTCTTCTCTCCCTTTCCACTCGGCAACACCAACAACACGTACATACACACACGAAATCTTAGAGCGGAACATGAGAGCTTGTTCTTGTCTATCTTCGATAGATAGGGCGGCGTAGACGTTTCTGACTTTAGCTCTGCCAATAATAGAGTCTATAGGAGCAGGAGGACGCATAGCGACGTTAGGAGGTACCATAGCACTAGTACTTGTTGGGACATGCGCGTACAGCCAGCACGGCGTGGATGTATTTTAGATAGCGAGCTTTTCCGGGCTGGAAGCTTGAACCACTAGTTAGACCAAGCTTCCCGCTTAGCTCGCACCCGTACATAGGGAGATCTCTCCACCCAGCTCTTGCTCACTACTAATCAAATATCATATACTTTGTTCGCTGCAACAACAGTGATATTCGACACCTTTGCCGTGTCAACAGTGCTAGTCTCGGGGCTAATAAGATCGCTTGTTGGTTGCTCTTAGTTTCGAGCCACCGTACGTACGTGGCGAGCACGTGACTAGGTGCGTGGCCCGTACCGTGGGGTGGGATTCAGTTCGTACGCGAGCTGCAGCCCACCTCCTCTAATCAATCATAACCATCTACTTCAACTCGTTGCAACGACCGTTACTTGATTCAACCTCACCTTTGCTGTATCAACATCGCTCGCCATTATTATCGTAGAGGAGTGCAACATTATGTGAACGGTCCGTAGGAACTGTATTCCAGCTACCTAGTCCAGATGCTATTTACAGTCAAGATGAAGAAAGAAGGTAAGACGCAAGCGGCGAGCCTGCTTTGTTTGGGTTGGCGCACGGCCCTCACGTTGCCGGGGAAGCGACTAGGCTAGCAGCCTAGTCATGTGACTCGAGGCTCAGCCCGTTACATTACCCCCCTCCTTTCCCTTTAGCGTGTAGTTTTCTCCATTTCCTCCAAGCGTTAGTCTTTAGTACGTTACTCACAGGTTCCTATATCAGTTCAGTATAGCCCACCCACTTCACATATGCCTCCTTGATTTCTTTCCTTCCCTGCCTTATTATTCGTTCGCCTAGAATACGTTCAACCAGCCATAGCTCGTCTCCATCTACAAGTATAGGCCCTGGCTGAGTGTCTCCAACCTTCTGCGATGGGAGAGAGTCGTTAGGCGCGTAGCGAAGCAGGTCTACGTGGAAGACAGGATAGATCTTCCCTGGAACGTCAAGTTGATAAGAGTGGGAGTTAACCTGCCTCAAGACTTTGTACTTTCCATGCAACTAGTCTAGCTTCTTGGAAGGTCGTGTTGTCTTCACGTTTCTAAGGTTTAAAAACACCTAGTCTCCCTCCTTGTATTGGGGCGCTGCTATTCTTGTCTTATTAGCTTGATGTTGCTGTTTCTCTTGTGTTATTGCGATCGCAGCTTGGGCCCACTCTGTTGCGTCTTGGAGTCTTTTAAGGAAGCCTTCTGCCAGTGCTTCGGCGTCTCTCTTTGGTTGGTCCTAAATAGTTCGATCCTCTACCAGCTGAATGGGTTCATTGTGATATCCGTGCATAAAATAGAAGGGGCTTAGGCCAGTAGATGAGGCCTCGCGATTGTTGATTGCTCCTATAACGATAGGTAAAAGTGCTAGCTAATTTTCTTGCGTGTAGGTGGCCTAGATTCGAATCATCTTCTTAATCTCTTGGTTCATTCGCTCTGTTGCACCATCGGTTTGCGGATAATAGGCAGTCGATAGGCGTTGCTTAACGCTGAGGAGTTTACAGAAATGCCTCCAAAGATCGCTGACGAATTGTGGTCCTCTATCGCTCGTAATTGCCGTTAGAATACTATAAATAGGGTAATGCCGTTCTAAAAGCCGTTGTGCTACTGCTTCTGCTGAGATATCGTGCATGCCTTCTAGTTTAACTCCCTTTGTCAGCCGATTAGTGACTACTATGTAGTTCGTTGCGTCATCGCGTCTAGATGGCGGCAAGTCCGTAATAAAATCGATTGAAAGTTCTCCCCATATACGTTCTAGGATCGGTAGCGGTTTAAGGAGGCCCTTCTTTGTCTCTCTCTATATCGTATTCCTCCCACAAATCTCGTAGTTACGGACAAAGCGTCGCACGTCGCTTGCTACACCTGACCAGAAGAAATACCTTAATAAGATTAAGTAGGTAAGATCTCGTCTAGGATGGCCGGTGATATGCGAGTCGTGAATATTTTGAATAATTCGTGTGCGAAGTGGTTCGCAGTTAGGGATCTATATCCGGTCTCGAAATTGCAACAGGCCTCTCTCGTCTAGGGTGCATTCTGCTATACTTACTAACTTCTCCTTCTGAAGTTTGGTAGGGAGGTTACGCTCCTTGTTTGCTACTAGCGTAGTGAGCTCCTAATAAAGCTTATCCTCTTAGCGGCTTTGGTGCCAGAGATTTTGCATGTCCTAGTCCTCAAACATGCGTATCTCTTCTGTGAAGTCAATCTCCTCGGACGACAGGGACTAGATTTGAACACTCTGCAAGTGCTTGCTCTAGAAAAGACGGATAAATCGAGACCGTATTCGTTCATCGTCGTAGTTGGCGGGTAGGTCTTGTTCTCGTCGTGACAGGGCGTTAGGTTTTCCTATAGTCTTTCTAGGTTTCTATTCTATAGAGAAGTCGAATCGTGAGAGAAACTTTAACTAACGTACTTGTCTTTTAGACAGCTGTCGTTCGCGGTAGAAGTATTAAAGGTTCTTGTGGTCCGTTAGAACTGTGAACTTCCTAACTATACGTAGTTTAGGAGCCTATGCTTCTAAGCAACAAACAATAGCTAGAAGCTCTTTGTTATAAATTAGATAATTGGCCTCTGTTAGTGAGTGCTTCTTTGAGTAGTAGGCAATAGGTTGCTAGTTGTTGTTCTTGTCCTTCTGCAGCAATAGGCCGCCAGTTGCATGTCCTAAGGAGTTAGCTTCTACTAAGGTGTCCTTCTCTAGATCAAAATGGCCGAGTATTAGTGCTGTAATAAGAAGTTCCTTAATCATTTTAAATGCTTGATTGCAAGCCTCGTCCTAATAAAAAACTATCTCTTTCTTAGTTAGGTTAATAAGCGGTTCAGCAATGTCCGAGAAGTTTGGTATAAAAACTTGGTAAAAGTTGGCAAAACCAATAAATGCTCGGATAGCCTTAACTAACGTTGGTGTAGCCTATTCGCGGATTGCGATAATCTTTTTAGGATCAACTCGAATGCCTACTTCTGCTTCTACAATGTACCTAAGGTATTTGACTCGTTTAGTCTCGAACTCGCACTTGTCGATATTAATCTGCAGTCCAGCGTCTATAAGGCGTTGAAGAACCTTTCTAACCTTCTCTTTGTGATCCTGAAGCGATCCTAACGAGTAGATTAAGATGTCGTTAACGTAGGCTGAAACAAAGTCGTTAAGGTAATCCTGTAAAACACTATTTACGTAGCGTTAAAATACAGCTAGTGCTCCTGTTAGTCTAAAGGGAGCAACCCGCTATTTAAATAGGCTGTATCTTGTTCGGAAAGCTGTCTTCTATTCCTCTCCTTTGGCCACACGGATCTTGTGGAAGGCTGCGATAACGTCAAGTTTTGTGAACTATTTAGCTTTAGCCACATTTCTTAGTGTTTCTGTGAATAGAGGTAGAGGGTAACGGTCCTTCCTAGTAATGTTGTTTAAGCCTCGGTATTCAACGCAAAATCGGATGCCCCCTCCTAGCTTTTTGACCATTAGGACGGGTGCAGCTGCGGGAGAGTTACTTACGCAGATAAAATCCTTGTCCAACAGCTCGGTAAGAGTTTTCCTAAGCACTAGTAACTCTTCTCGGCTCATGCCGTAGAGCGGACCCCATAGAATAGTCTTCTCGTTTCCGTCTTGATCCTTTTCAATCTTAATGTGGAGATTAACGCCTTTACGATGTGGGGGAAGTTTCTTAGCTAGGAAATGGTCGAAAGCCTTTAGCTATTAGTAGTACTAGGGTAGGAGCTTCGTCTTTAGATCGGATCGTTTGCGCGGTTTTAAAGCTTTCTTAATATCGGCGATGGAAACAGCGAACAGTCTAGTGTCGAGCGCAATACCGTCTCCTTTGTTCTTCCTACGGCTTCTTCTCACCTCCGCCATGAATGCGGAAGCTATCACCTAAGTAGCCTTTATTAGTGGTGGCTTGTATGACGCTTTCTTGTGGTTTCATACGCGGATGTTTGACGCGCCGATATCTAGGCAGCCTTGTTTGGCCGAAATTGTGACGTCGGCGTCTTCTAACTAGGGCTTTCCTAGGATCACGTCGTAAGTTAGGCTAGGTACAACGTAGAAGAAGACGCGTTTCTGCTAGTGGCCGTCTATGTCTATCGAGGCGTAAGTAACTGTATCTAGGACAGTACTTAGTTCTGCGTTCTTCCCAGCTGCTTCCTCTAGCTAACGCGGGGCTATCTTGATTAATGGCAGTCTTAGAGATCGAAAGAGTTGTTTATTAATAGCAGAATAGCAAAGGCAACCTAAGTTAACAAGTCTAGTAACAAAGTTAGTTCTATTAAGTCTAACGTCTAGTACAAAGGGATCGCTATCCATCTTTTGCTTTCTAGTCTCTTTCCATTCTTTCTAAGCTGCCGCGTGTTCCTATTGCTCTGCTTTGGAGTCTTCGGGATCTTCCTCCTCTACAGCTGCCTTAGTGACCACAGTACTCTTTGCTGTCTTGACGCTAACGTGAGTTGGTCGTAGAGCGGCTGCTAACGGGTATGTAGCTATTTGGCAATTGTTGCGGCCGCATTAGAGACAGCGTCGTTCCTAGCGTCGAGCATCGATTTCTTCTTGGTTAACCCATTTTGCTCGTTTTCTAATAAGTTCTCGGTCCTCGGGACGCCTAGATAGATATCTATTTATGTTGGTCTTGCTGCGGAGGCCAACAGCGTTCACTTAGGTAGTTGTAGGCTACGTAGGTTCCTATTCTATTATGTCTTTAAGGGAAACTGCTGTAAGTGTAGTATTATTTGATTTTGCTAGTAGTTTATAGGTTAGTGCATTTTCAGCAGTTCGGCTACCGTAACGGCGGGTTGTTTTCGTCTATTAGCCGAACAACTCTATGTCGTTGCTAAGATCTATACACTTCTAAGCGAACCTTGCGTATATGCTTGTTTCTGTTCCTAATGTACTAATAAGCTTATCCTTTATCCTACCACTTAATGTATTGCGTAAGTAGGATATCTTCGTATGCTTAGGCTAGCTTTCTGCGTCAGCGTTGGCTATCTCTTTCTTAAACCGTGGGTAGAAGGAAATAAACGTCTCGTCGTCCTTTTAGCGTATAGAGTAGAGGTTCTGAATAGCTTTCTTCTTCTAATTTCGTTCGCCGTAGAGGAGTTCAAGGCGGTCAAGCAGCTTAAAAGGGTTTGGCGATTCTTCTTTAACTTGTATCTCGTAGTATGTTGTAACGTTGGTTTTCGCTGCCCTATTAAGACGCATGTAGACGTAGCGTAGCTGAGCTTTTAGGCTTCTAATAGCTTGCGCGTCTTCTTTAATCTTGCCCTCTATCTCTAGCTTCTATCCTCGCCATTGTGATTTGTTTCTACTAAACGTAGGTGGGTGGGGTAAGCTGTGCCGCGGCTTTGGGGTTATAGGCACGTATGTGTTCGAAGTCTCGGAGGTTAGCGTCGGATCAGTGGTAGCGTCTGTATTGTGACTAGGCGTTTGAGGTAGCTCGTGCGATGGTGCTTCTAGCCTCTCCATCCTAGTGCTCATGTCTTTAAGTCTTGTAGTAGCGACTGTAACAGCTGGTTCGAATCGTTCGTCGTCATGTTAGTATCCCCGGGGGAGCTCATTATGACGGTGCTTTGGTTGCTGCGTGTTCTGCGTGTTCTGGGTGTTCTGCGTATCCTGCGTATTCTGCGTGTTCTTCTTGATCTTGACTGTATGTGAACGGTCCGTAGGAACTGTATTCCAGCTACCTAGTCCAGATGCTATTTACAGTCAAGATGAAGAAAGAAGGTAAGACGCAAGCGGCGAGCCTGCTTTGTTTGGGTTGGCGCATGGCCCTCACGTTGCCGGGGAAGCGACTAGGCTAGCAGCCTAGTCATGTGACTCGAGGCTCAGCCCGTTACACATTATATATCTTTAGAATTTCTAAATATATATTCCCTAGTAACTCACACTATGCGCTTAAAATATAGTAGCGACACTAGTACTATGGTATAGTCGACCTGAGGCACCTCCCCAAAACTACCGCATCCAAAAGTCCTCAAATGATTACATCGACGCAGCAAGTTTGCGATCGAAGAGAACCCCTGAACTGACTGTACGCGCTGACTTATGGGCAATCCGGAATATTCTATAGCTATATGTTAGTATAACCTGATACTAAGCTTTAGGATAATAATACGTACGCAGCATACATTCCACCCAAGTTCAACCTGACTTGTAGAACACTGGGCATTGCAGTAGCTCCTGATGTTGCTGCCTGTACACAGCCAATCAATGCGCTTGAGTCCCTCTTGTAAGGGGCTAGACCCCAGCGGCCGTATCGATGACGATACACAGATGACTGATCAAGAGATGCCTTGTAACAGAGTGGATTTGACAAAGAGCTACAAAAGGATGCTAGCTGTACATAAATACAGGAGCGGACCGAAGATGGGCCGAAGTAGAATTAGATGGATGATGACAGAAACCTATAGATGTATCTCGAAGGAATCGCATGACGACAGCTACGCACACAGCGTAGCGCATGTAATAGGCTCAGCCTGTTACACCTCTTCGTAACATGTGCCACAGACTGTACCGGCCATAGAGCCCGGAAGTATCGTAAGTGCTGTCGCGATGATTGCGATAAATAGCTTCATAGTTGTAATAGTTGTAATAGTTGAGAGGGAAGGTTGCGATGTATTGGAAAGTAGAAATATGAGGGAAAACGTAAAAAACTCTAGTGGAATTTCGCAAGATAAATAAGAATGTTTCTAGTAATACTTGCGACACCAGCCTCGTAGAACCTACCTATCTAGTATTCTAAGCCACGCATAACCTTGGCTGTCATGGTTTGGAGCCTTGATGTTGCGGTGTGTGAGGCAAGGGTATTGCGCATGTCACGTGCGTTGTCCTGGCGCTCCTCCATCCCCTCCATGAGCACCTTCTCCCCTCACCAGCATCAGAGATACGTCATGTAAATAGACCCTGATTATGGCTACATATAAGGTGGCCATGACAGCACAACAGACAGAAGAACACAATATACTCTGATGACTGCCTCGCGCGGTTACACTTTGATTGACTGCATATACTGCAACACTTGATGTCCAGAACCCTGGTGTTCTGCCACGGACCACGCCGGCGCTCCGGGGACCAAGACCTAAGCGCCGCCCCACTAGTATATATTTCGGCCGCAGCTTCTTACAAGCTCGGCACTGCAAAAACTCTGTAACTCAACACTATTTCAAATTGTCAGATAGCAGGGTTACTCGACGTTGGCAGCAACCAATCAGCGTAGAGAGGGTCAGTGCGCCCCTCAAGAGGGCCACAAGCGCGGACACACGATAGACAGAACACAATACACACAATCATCAACATCCATCACTTTTGTGCAATATCTCATTATATCTGACACAAATATCTGATCCCGTGGGAGCCTTACATTGGCTGTCAATGTGCTCGGTCCGGTCAGCAGTGACATTGTTTATATGACGTAGGTTGTGGTCGGAGCTCTTCGAATACGCAATAAACAAGGAAGCTAGTTTAACCTATTAGGATAATCTCCACTACTGTGTCTCTTATGAAAGCTGAGTTTAATGTAACTTAGCTAGAGTCTTTTTGTGTAGGACAAAGCTCTACTGCTCTATTTAGTATTTTAAGCCACGTTTACAACCTCAAAATGTTGATTTGCTTATCGCAGTTAGCAGTATAACTTTCGATATAATGTAGGTTGCAGGGACTACGTCTTATTTCAAATTCTGTAAGAAATGATCTTCTCGCATAAATTACCATTCATTCGTAGTATACATAGCGTTCGCATGTCATTGTCCTGTGGGCTAATTCGACGCGCTTCACCTGCTCGTGCAGGTTAGCTACTTAGGCCAAGTACGCCACTGATCGTGTCTAGTGTCTAACCCTTCCCTAGTGCAGAGTGTATTTCAGCCAAGACTTCCGCCTTCATCCGGCTTACTTGATGTACCCGTTTGTTAGTCCAAGCAATACACGATAAGCATACAGTGTCCTTGAGTATAAATGTAAGTCAGATAGGCCTCTGCAAATTTAAGCACCGTAACAGCAGTTATACTACTACATTAATCACATACTACATCGTACTTGCTTTACAATATGAGGAACTATCTTCCCTTAGCTGTTATCCTACTTGCTCCTGCAGTCTCTGCTGTAAGTATTACAGGCACAGTCCGCAACAATCAATTAAGTGGGTCCTAGAAGGTTCAGATTGGATTGATTGATTACCGCTTTAAGCCTAGTAGTTACCTATAGGAGTTTAAGCCCTACCTAGATAGGTAAGTGGGTCTAGGAGAGTGACCGGATTGAATTGATTGTTGCGGAGTCTAATTACAGGTAACGCCCTTAGTCTAACATTATAATAACTACTAGACTAACACGTAACGTATAGTGGAATGCTTGCTACTGCGCAGGAGTAAAGGCCCGGGCCGATGAAGCAGCTCGATCATGTTGCACTGCAGGAGACGGAGTTGGCTTCCCGAAGACCAACAGCGACGTACTAGGAAGGTGGGATCAGACAGAACAGGTCTGCCGCTTCGCGGGTTCTGTGCTCACTCAGAACACGGTAAGCTGCTTGTCTCATAATAGGGAACTTATCCTTAGCAAGGCTAACCTGATTTAGCTAGCTGAAGCTCAAGGAGCATTCGGTGCTTGTTGCACAACACTTCACGCTAATAATAAAGTTACTGGGGGTGTCTGTACCACGAAATAGTCTGGCTATACTGCTCTATTCTGATCTGCCCATTCTGGGTGGGGTCCTGACAGCTAGTGTATATTCCTACTAGGTACTTTGAGAAGAGGTTTATTGGAAGATAGGGTATTAGAGTGTGTAGAGGAGTGTGTATGTAGTTGTAATGACGATGAGCTAGTTTTTTATAGCTGTGGTACCAATAACCTACCCTCTAATATCCTATCTTATAATGGTCCCTTTCTTGGCAACAACTTATGGGCAGTGAGTTAGTCAACTAAGGAGATTGTAAAGGAATAGCTACGCATAATACTTACTAAGTATGAGGTGTGATTTTGGGGGTCGTCCCGATGCGGTTGACTATACCAGGTAGAAGACTGATTCGAGTCATTTCGCATCATCACGTGCATTTGAATACGTTTCAGGCTAAGCAGGGGCATACAGGCTCGTGGAAGAAGATGTTCAATATATGTTTGATTCGTCTCTTATATACAGCCCTCCAAACTTCGAACCCAAGGTTTCTCCCTGCGAGGAAACAATCCAAGTGTACGACTACGCTCAGTAGTTCTCCGTGCACTGGTTGGGCCAGCCTGATGGGGTGCTGCCAGATGACGTGCCGCAAAAGTAGAAAGTGCCGTTGGGCGCTAGGGCATAGGACATAGAACCAAGGCCGAAACCTGGCTTTTTAATATCGGGAATATCCATCTGCACATGTTAAGGTCAGTAATGTGAAGTTTGGTGACGAGCTAGCTAGCCTGCCCTATCGAGAGGAATACTTACGACCCAGAGAGGAATTCCACTGAACTCTTGCTTGGCGCAATGCCGCGTGGCAAGGTTGGCTGCGCTAGTCTCGCGGGGAGGTCCCCTTTTGTGGTTGGTAACTGCATCTTTGAGGGTATCCTGCGTGACGCCCTTGCCGTTTTCAACGGGGCAGTCGATGGATGTCGGGAAGTTTGCGTAGGTATAAGAAGCCCTGCCTTGGACGGAGGCTGCTGAGACAGCGGTTGCTCCAAGAGCGAGAGCGATAATAGAGCTGGCGTGCATGTTAAAAACTTGGGGGTTGGTTCGGGTTGGTGCGATGGCTGTTGGTAGGGAGGTGAGTGATTTTGGATATTATGGCAGTAAGATTCTCCATTCTTTATATTGCGAGATATCTAGCCAAACTTGGACGACCCGAGAAGGGACCGAGATGACTGGTCTAGAATACTGGCTGGCGGTACCGTTTAGAAGCCCGAGTCGTGCCGGTACATCCTAATATGGCTGGATGCGCCGCAGGGAACAACGTGCGGCTACACCTGCTGGGCAGTGCACCGAGTGTGGTTCTTTGCATTCTTTGCACCAAAATCCCTAAACGTGGGTGATTATCAGGGGGGCCGGCACTATGGGGAAGCGCTAAAACCATTTTATTAGCCACCTCTAGCTAGATCATTTTACAAACCCGCCTGGACCTTCTGCTTTAGCGTTCCTTTGCCAATCCTCGTAATTTTGTTAGATTGCTGAAGTCTGACCTGCTACAAAAAGCGCCCACCAACACATAATAGTTATTTCCACTTGACCTAGTCTACATTCATCGCTGGAGGCGGCTTACCAGGAACCTTGGCATCCACCTTTGGACTAAGCCCGGACGAAAGCAGTTTGGTCCGTCTGTCGTCCTTTGGCCACTGTGGCTCGATCATGGCAGCGTCAACGCGCACACCGAGCTCCAGCCACGTCGTCATGCGTAAGGTTCTATTCTCACTTATAAAGCTTTGTAACACGGTTGGCAAGCGAGTCGGTCACCCCACCAGCTTTAATCACCTACTCTACGGAGGTGCCTGTCAAAAGTTTGGGCCCCCCCCCTTGTCAGAGGGCTATAAACACTATTCCAAATTCGGTAGTTGTTCCGATTGTACGTGGCCTCTGCTCACATCACAAAGCGATCGCTTTTGACAAACTACCTAACGCTTTTTATTAAATCTAAGCCTTACAATGAATTACAGTGCTGCGACTCGTGCTCTTGTTGTTTCTCTTAAAGCAACAGGTAAAGGCAACGGCGAGATAACCGACTTAACGGGTATAGAGAAGCGTACGCTTAACAAGATATACGCCCGAGCGATTGAGCGTGGATTTAACCCAGCGGAACGTCCACTTAACCTTCAGGACGAGCATGTACAAGATGCACCTCGATCTGGCCGTCCGTCAAAGCAGACTGCGGATACGTCTTCTGCTGTAGTGCTTACAGTACGCCGTGATCGCTATGGAAGGGAGAAATTATGTATGTAACGGGCTAGAGCCCAGATGCTATGGTGATCCTCAGTGGAACCTTCGGAGCTTCCTCGGCACTTTAGATGCTTCGAGAAGCTACGTGAACAACAAGCCAAACGTATATAGATATCGTTGCACTGCAGATAGCTTTCTTCTTCATCGAATACAATCCTGTTACCAGGCACCGGCACACTTTGCGCAGCCCCTTACAATGTACTAACATTGCTGGTATGCTCAGAGAGAAAGGGATCGAAGTCTTAGCAAGCACTGTTCATCGTATTCTCAAGAAAGCTGGGTTTAGAAAGACGAAACTGATAAGGAAGCCTAGGTTGACGAAGCAGATGCGGGACGATCGACTTAAGTGGTGTTTAGAGCATAAAGACTGGACTCTTAAAGACTAGAAGAATGTAATTTGGTTAGACGAAACGAGTGTGGTATTACTCTATCGACGAGGTGGCTATCGTGTGTGGCGTAAGGCTGATGAAGCTTTTGTACGAAGCTGTATTCGAGAGCGTTAGAAAGGCTATTCTAAGTTTATGTTCTGGGCTTGTTTCTCCTACGATAAGAAGGGGCCATGCCATTGCTGGATGCCTGAGACCACAGTCCGCAACAATCAATTAAGTGGGTCCTAGAAGGTTCAGATTGGATTGATTGATTACCGCTTTAAGCCTAGTAGTTACCTATAGGAGTTTAAGCCCTACCTAGATAGGTAAGTGGGTCTAGGAGAGTGACCGGATTGAATTGATTGTTGCGGAGTCTACCCAGAACGGATAGTCCAATCATAACCAGTGTACCAGAATCCGACCTTCCTGAGCAAGGCTTCAGAAACAATGTTGACATGAAATCCTTCAACAACCATAACGTTCTTAAGCAACAGGTCCTGTGGACCGTCTGGTCCATTAAAGAAATCTTTGAACAGTCGATCACCCACCCCCGAGACTGGCAAGGATTGAGTACCAGCCTCGACTGTCAGGTAGTCCAAGCACTTCTTGTAAGTTCCTGGGACCAATAGGTTCCGATCATTGGCAAGGTGGAGCGCGCCACCGCCGTCGAAGATCGTGCTATAGGAAAATGGGTGACCACCATAGTTAAGGTTGAAGATAGCATTGCTCAGATCCCTCAAAGTGCGAGGATCAATGACACAAGCCACGATGGTGTTCGTAGTCTTGGACTTCTCAGACGTTTGCTGAGCGGAATTGATCTTCCATCCGGCTTGTTTCAGCTGTGTGAGCAGCGTTGAAAACTTAGAACTGTGAAGCCTTTGGTTGATCATCCTAGTATCCGTGTCAGACAAATGGATCGGAGTAGGTCCTGGATCAGATTTTCCAGTGATTGCCTGTTGAAGCCTGCGGCATTTAATGGGCTCCCAATAATGGGATGGCTTGCCGGGTTTGCACGGACAATACTTCCGTGGTCCTCCGGTTGATCCTCCGGAGTTTCCTCCGCTCGGAGCGGATTCACCGCCGAACGTGGAGAACACTCCAGTTGATCTGCCCTTTCCGCCAGATGCTTCGTGCTCTTGCATGGTCAAGTTGAACACTCTAGCCACATCGTCAAGGCTCATGGTCGGCTGACCCATAGCTGACGCGGTCGTGATCGTTTGTCGCAAATTGCGTGCCCAGTCAGGAGCGATCTTTGCCGCCAACGCATCCAGAAAGTCGGTGACAGCGAGATCACCCCTAACTTCGTGAAGTTCGAACGCTTGAGCTTTTGCATAGAGAGCCTGCCAATCGTTGAACCAGTGATCGGAATGGTCTGGTCTGACTTGGTCTTGGTCTGGTCTAGACCGCCAAGACTTGGTCTGGTCTGGCGATTTTTTGAGACCGTGGTCGGACCGGTCTAGATGATCGGACCGGTCCGGCTATAAATAGGTCCACGTGACTAGATCTTAGACTAATCTAGCCAGAAAATTTAGCACAATATGAGTCATTAAGATCAAGGTAAGTCTTCTACTTACATAGAACAATCAAGTCCTTAACAACCTACTTATATACTATTGTTATGGAGCCTTCAACACCAACCTCACCGTCCCCATCGAATATTATAAGACTAGATTTAACGTCTCTTACTCCATCTCTTATCCCCACGTCATCACCCACCCCTATACTATCACCCACTCCTATTCAATATCACGAATCTCCAGATGAGTTCGTGCAGGGCGGTATCACGTACGTGAAACGTGCAATAATTGCAAGGAAGGATTTCCGTCAAGGTACATCACACATCTGGAAGTACGGACTCCAATACATTCGAGATAGCGATAAGAAAGAGGTGTATTACTGCCATGAGTGCAGGGTTGGGAAGAGCAAGCAAGAGTTGTTTGTCATCAATGGCACTTCTAGGATCCGGAATCACCTGGAACAGAAGCACCAGATTGATCCCCAGAGTGGCATCAAGCGAAAGGGTTCTGTACGGAAGTCTATAATCGACCAGCAAAAGGATGGGGCTGCTTCCAGCATCTTTTTCTGGAAGGAGTCAGTAGAGAAGTTTAAAGAGCTTCTAATTCGTTGGATTGTGTACTGCCATATCGCCTTCTTTCAATTAGAGAACCAGTACTTTCGTGAACTACTCCTCTTTTTAAATCCGGCACTACTCAACCACCTCCCGAAGGCTGCGAAGACTATCCGAAGCTGGGTAATGAATGCATTCATATCGAAGAAGCAACAGCTTAGGGAGGACCTACACCATTCACGGAGTAGGATCTCTATCTCCTTTGATCTCTGGACTTCACCAAACCCTTACGCTATCCTAGGCGTCGTCGCTATGTGGATTGATACTACCGGCATGCGACGTGTTACCGCTTTAGGTATGCGACGTATATACGGCGAACATACTGGAGAGAATCTTGGATCGGTGGTCCTTGAATTGCTGGAAGAATACGACATTAGCGGAGATCAGATTGGATACTTTATGCTGGATAATGCCTCGGCAAATGATACCGCTGTTGAGTTTATACTCAAGGATCTCTGCCCATGGATGAAGTCAAAACAACGTCGTCATCGCCGGCTGCGTTGCTTGGGCCATGTCATCAACCTCTGTTGCCAGGCGTTCCTTATGGGGCGAAACTGTGAGAAGTATCTTGCGAAGCTGGAGAAGCATCATCAACGTGGCGACTATACGAAGGTGCAGAGATGTCAACAAGCAAGTCAAGCTGGCTTGATTCTTATCGATTGCAGATCACAGACCATTCTCTGGGACGTGCCACTGTGCACGAGCCTCTATATTGTCTGTGATCTGCAATCGATAAGAATCAAGCCAGCTTGACTTGCTTGTTGACATCTCTGCGAAGGTGGAAGAGCTCTGGAAGAAGTTCGGATGTTTGGGTCGTCTTCACAACCTGGTGCGATACATCAGGCTTACTCCACAACGGCGTGAGGAGTTTGCTACAATTATTATCGGCGGAGATCTTTCGCAATTCGACGGGCTTGAGCTTATCCAGAACAACTCGACCCGCTGGAACTCATGGTTTTATTCGATTACACGTGCATTAAATGTTCGAGAACGTTTAGAGCTCTTCTCGGCTCGTCATGTACCTGGAAAGGGCTCCGTAGGGATCGCGAACTTTAAGCTTGATGGACAGCACTGGTTTGAGCTTGAAAAGATTGAACTCGCTCTCAAAGACTTCTATGCTGCAACTTTGCTTTCTGAAGGTAAGAAGACGTCACTTGCGGACTGGTTTTCAACTTTGGACTGCCTTCTCCGGGAGATAAGCGAGACGAAGGATCACTACCACGACATCCACACTGAGGACGATAACAACTTTACATGGAAGTACCTTCAAGGCTGCGCTGATGCTGCTTGGTTAAAGTGCGTTGAGTACTATAACAATCAGCAGCTGAATTGGCAAAATCGATTCCCTGAAGATACTGACCTTCCACCGGCATATTATGCGGCTCAAATCCTTGATCCATATCGCAAGTGGGGATGGTTCAGGCAAGAGTGGGTTCTTCATGGCGACGAAGAGAAGAAGAGGTGGTTTGAAAACGCACAATTAGCGGTGAAGCATCTCTGGGAGACAGAGTATAAGGGAAGGTACCCTGTCGAGATGCTGCCACCACCAGCCAGGAAGGAGAGAGATCCTGACCCAGCATTTGATCGCCAGCGGGAACATAAGCGCATTCGAATAGACGCTCCAGTTTCTACAACTGATTTGTATGAACAATACATCTCTACTGACCGGCTTCATAACGAAGAGGCAGGTTGCAATGAGGCTATTGCGTACTGGCTATCTCGCTACGACTCCCAACGAGATCTCGCTCGCTTCGCTCTAGACATGTTTGCGATCTCGCCTCTGTCGGATGAATGCGAACGTCTTTTTAGTAGCGCGAAGCTTACTATCGTCGATCGCCGTGGTAGGCTGAAGGCAGATATTATAGAAGCGTGCGAGTGTCTCCGGGCCTGGTATGGAAAGCCCCAAGCTGAGGGGAACAGCGATATCGAGGATAGTGAGAACGAAGACGACTAGATTGACAGTCAGTAGTAAAACACATTTCCTCGGCTTCCTTCTTTGCTTCAGCCTCATTCTTGGCGGTCTTGTTGGTCGGACCGGTCTGGTCGGACCGGTCCTTATGTAAGCACCTGGTCTGGTCTGGTCTGTACCCTCAGACCAGACCAGACCAGACCATTCCGATCACTGTTGTCGGGGCCGTCGGGATAGTTTGCCCATCGTACCAAGTATTGGAGCAGGCCTTGGGTAGTCTTGCCCTTGCGACCGCGGGCGGCAGGATCCTTAAGCTTCTTATTAATGCGGCAGTCTTCGATTGCTTCGACAGTGTATTCAGTGTCGTCTTCCACTTCTGGGTCGAACTCCGCAGGGACCTCAGGATCTTGTGTTTGTCCAGTAAGTGGGTTGTCGTCAACCAAGTGTAAGAGCCATGGGTGGAAGACATTGTGGATGCGCTTCATGTTAGCGGGAAGATCTAGCTCGTATGCGGTGTTGTTGATGGCGCGAACGATAGTAAAGGGACCGCGGTTCTTTAGGTCTAATGACGCGGAGGGTCTTTTCGTCCGTAGGTTGCGAGTGTCCAGCATCACTTGGTCGCCGACTTTGAAAGCTGGTGCGGGTAGCCTTCCTTCATTGGCGTATTCTGCTTGTTTTGCTTGCGCCCATTGCATTGAAGCTCGCAGCTCGTCCTGCAGCGTTTTCATGCGATCCGCGAAAGCGTCAGCGTTGAGACGTTCTTGTTGCGCAGGCGCAGTCAAGGTCGCAGCGCCTGGCGCTGGCGCAGGGGGTTCAATGCCACTCCGTGGGTTGTATCCTTTAGTCGCGAAGAAAGGCGACTTGCCAGTTGTGCTGCTGGTGCTGGAGTTGGCTTCGAATTCAGCTATTGGCAGAAAAAGCGCCCAGTTATCCTGCTCGTAGTTGACATAGGCGCGTAGGTATTGCTTGAGGTAGGAGTTCGCGTTCTCGGTTTGTCCGTCAGTCTGGGGATGGTGAGCGGTCGAGAACTTCGGGCGTACACCCAGACGCTGGCATAGTCGCTTCCAAAAGTAAGAGACAAACTGCGCTCCACGGTCTGAGATAATCTCCTCAGGAAAGCCCTCTTCTCGCCAGATGTATTCGATAAAGGCTACCACAAGGGCGTCGGTGGTCATACTAGCCATTGGGATGAACTTCTTCTTCTTGGTGAGTCGGTCGACTACCACGAGGATGTCAGTGAACGTTTGACCGTTATGCCTGCAGGGCGGCAGGTGAGTGATGAAGTCTATAGAGATGCTGGACCAGTATTTGCTGGGGATTGGTAGCGGATGCAGCAGCCCATGCTTGCCTTCTCGGTATGCTTTGCTCCTCTTGCAAGTCAGACACGCGCGTACATATTGCGCGACGTCCGTGGTCATCCTAGGCCAGTAATACCATCGCGACAGCTTGGAGTATAACTCATGTTTGCCGCTGTGGCCACCGCAGACGCTCTTGTGGGCTTGTTCAATAACTTGGGTGCGAACGGCGCCGGCGGGGACGTAGACCTTGTTGCGCACATAGAGTAGTTCGTCGGTGATCTCGCAATCGCCAAGTTCCAGCCTGAGGTGCTCTTCTCCATGTATGAGTTTGAACGGCAGGCGTCGTAGGCCGTCCTTCTTGGCTTTGACGATCGCCTGCAACACCTTATCATCCTTGTATGCTGCCTTGATATTGTCAAGCAGAGCATCAATAGTCAGCTCGTTGTTCGGTGGCGCGGGCACATTAATTGCGGCGGGCGTCTCGTTTGGTATCGCGGGCGCACTAGTTGCGGCGATTGGCGTTGTAATAGGCGAGATTGTAACGTTATCGGCTGCACAGAGCGATCTTTTGCTCGTGAGGTCATGGGAGACGCCGTTTTCTCCCCCCTCAGGCTCGATGCCAGGCAGTGCGGCGAGGACGGCGTACCGTTCAGAGATGTTGTCTTCCTCGCTAAGTTGATACAGCATTTGCGCGACTGCGGGGATAGAGTCAGGAAGGGTGCGCTGTGCAGTGATCGGAATGGTCTGGTCTGGTCTGGTCTGAGGGTACAGACCAGACCAGACCAGGTGCTTACATAAGGACCGGTCCGACCAGACCGGTCCGACCAACAAGACCGCCAAGAATGAGGCTGAAGCAAAGAAGGAAGCCGAGGAAATGTGTTTTACTACTGACTGTCAATCTAGTCGTCTTCGTTCTCACTATCCTCGATATCGCTGTTCCCCTCAGCTTGGGGCTTTCCATACCAGGCCCGGAGACACTCGCACGCTTCTATAATATCTGCCTTCAGCCTACCACGGCGATCGACGATAGTAAGCTTCGCGCTACTAAAAAGACGTTCGCATTCATCCGACAGAGGCGAGATCGCAAACATGTCTAGAGCGAAGCGAGCGAGATCTCGTTGGGAGTCGTAGCGAGATAGCCAGTACGCAATAGCCTCATTGCAACCTGCCTCTTCGTTATGAAGCCGGTCAGTAGAGATGTATTGTTCATACAAATCAGTTGTAGAAACTGGAGCGTCTATTCGAATGCGCTTATGTTCCCGCTGGCGATCAAATGCTGGGTCAGGATCTCTCTCCTTCCTGGCTGGTGGTGGCAGCATCTCGACCAGACTCCGCAACAATCAATCGATTGACATGATTGATTCCTATATAGGTTAAAGAATTACTTCATTAGGCAGCCTTTAACCTAGATAGGAATCAATCATGCCGATCCGATTGATTGTTGCGGAGTCTGATCTCGACAGGGTACCTTCCCTTATACTCTGTCTCCCAGAGATGCTTCACCGCTAATTGTGCGTTTTCAAACCACCTCTTCTTCTCTTCGTCGCCATGAAGAACCCACTCTTGCCTGAACCATCCCCACTTGCGATATGGATCAAGGATTTGAGCCGCATAATATGCCGGTGGAAGGTCAGTATCTTCAGGGAATCGATTTTGCCAATTCAGCTGCTGATTGTTATAGTACTCAACGCACTTTAACCAAGCAGCATCAGCGCAGCCTTGAAGGTACTTCCATGTAAAGTTGTTATCGTCCTCAGTGTGGATGTCGTGGTAGTGATCCTTCGTCTCGCTTATCTCCCGGAGAAGGCAGTCCAAAGTTGAAAACCAGTCCGCAAGTGACGTCTTCTTACCTTCAGAAAGCAAAGTTGCAGCATAGAAGTCTTTGAGAGCGAGTTCAATCTTTTCAAGCTCAAACCAGTGCTGTCCATCAAGCTTAAAGTTCGCGATCCCTACGGAGCCCTTTCCAGGTACATGACGAGCCGAGAAGAGCTCTAAACGTTCTCGAACATTTAATGCACGTGTAATCGAATAAAACCATGAGTTCCAGCGGGTCGAGTTGTTCTGGATAAGCTCAAGCCCGTCGAATTGCGAAAGATCTCCGCCGATAATAATTGTAGCAAACTCCTCACGCCGTTGTGGAGTAAGCCTGATGTATCGCACCAGGTTGTGAAGACGACCCAAACATCCGAACTTCTTCCAGAGCTCTTCCACCTTCGCAGAGATGTCAACAAGCAAGTCAAGCTGGCTTGATTCTTATCGATTGCAGATCACAGACCATTCTCTGGGACGTGCCACTGTGCACGAGCCTCTATATTGTCTGTGATCTGCAATCGATAAGAATCAAGCCAGCTTGACTTGCTTGTTGACATCTCTGCACCTTCGTATAGTCGCCACGTTGATGATGCTTCTCCAGCTTCGCAAGATACTTCTCACAGTTTCGCCCCATAAGGAACGCCTGGCAACAGAGGTTGATGACATGGCCCAAGCAACGCAGCCGGCGATGACGACGTTGTTTTGACTTCATCCATGGGCAGAGATCCTTGAGTATAAACTCAACAGCGGTATCATTTGCCGAGGCATTATCCAGCATAAAGTATCCAATCTGATCTCCGCTAATGTCGTATTCTTCCAGCAATTCAAGGACCACCGATCCAAGATTCTCTCCAGTATGTTCGCCGTATATACGTCGCATACCTAAAGCGGTAACACGTCGCATGCCGGTAGTATCAATCCACATAGCGACGACGCCTAGGATAGCGTAAGGGTTTGGTGAAGTCCAGAGATCAAAGGAGATAGAGATCCTACTCCGTGAATGGTGTAGGTCCTCCCTAAGCTGTTGCTTCTTCGATATGAATGCATTCATTACCCAGCTTCGGATAGTCTTCGCAGCCTTCGGGAGGTGGTTGAGTAGTGCCGGATTTAAAAAGAGGAGTAGTTCACGAAAGTACTGGTTCTCTAATTGAAAGAAGGCGATATGGCAGTACACAATCCAACGAATTAGAAGCTCTTTAAACTTCTCTACTGACTCCTTCCAGAAAAAGATGCTGGAAGCAGCCCCATCCTTTTGCTGGTCGATTATAGACTTCCGTACAGAACCCTTTCGCTTGATGCCACTCTGGGGATCAATCTGGTGCTTCTGTTCCAGGTGATTCCGGATCCTAGAAGTGCCATTGATGACAAACAACTCTTGCTTGCTCTTCCCAACCCTGCACTCATGGCAGTAATACACCTCTTTCTTATCGCTATCTCGAATGTATTGGAGTCCGTACTTCCAGATGTGTGATGTACCTTGACGGAAATCCTTCCTTGCAATTATTGCACGTTTCACGTACGTGATACCGCCCTGCACGAACTCATCTGGAGATTCGTGATATTGAATAGGAGTGGGTGATAGTATAGGGGTGGGTGATGACGTGGGGATAAGAGATGGAGTAAGAGACGTTAAATCTAGTCTTATAATATTCGATGGGGACGGTGAGGTTGGTGTTGAAGGCTCCATAACAATAGTATATAAGTAGGTTGTTAAGGACTTGATTGTTCTATGTAAGTAGAAGACTTACCTTGATCTTAATGACTCATATTGTGCTAAATTTTCTGGCTAGATTAGTCTAAGATCTAGTCACGTGGACCTATTTATAGCCGGACCGGTCCGATCATCTAGACCGGTCCGACCACGGTCTCAAAAAATCGCCAGACCAGACCAAGTCTTGGCGGTCTAGACCAGACCAAGACCAAGTCAGACCAGACCATTCCGATCACTGCCCGACAATCCTTCATGGGAACCATACATGAACCTCGCGGACTCCGCTGACACTGTGACGCGCTATCACCTTGATCACCCAAACAAGCCGCCTATGCACAGGAAGTTTAAGTCTCTCACAGGCAAACAAGATATGCTGGTTATGCGACTTCACGCTCTTAGTCGTGTCTAGCCAGTGGTGACAACAGCAGACAAGACCAACAATAAGACTGGGATAATATAGTTGTGCTTGCTATAATCGAGGGCGTCGATAAGTTGTGCTAGAAATAGGACTTATAGACGCTGTGCTCGTGGCAAGGACTAGACTGTCAAAGTTACTATTGTTAAGACAAGATGCTAAGGTCACCACGCCACGATGATGATCCATAATTACTGTGCACAGACAACGGGAATAGAATGTAGTAATGGAATGGACACTGCAAGCGACACGCTTGGTATGCAGCAGTTTTGCGATATAGGTATCTCCTTTGTATACAATTTTAGGCAAAAAAAAAAAAAAAAAAAAAAAAAAAAGGCAGTTCGAGCGTTGGAACTTGCTCTCTTTTTTGGGGGGGTAGTGTCATGGATCAAACCCGCGACCTCTAGTAAGCGAGGTGGCCCGTGCGCCTTAAGCGAAGGCCACAGCCGAACACCAAAGTTCGACCCGCGCAGGTCTTCGAACCTGCACGCAATATCTCACTTAGTACTTAATACAGATACGGTCATCTCAACTATTGACGTCCCTCACATCTTCTCTCTCTTCTACTTCTTCCCTTTTTGTACTTTACTCTTTTTTCCACCATCTTCTTTTATTCTCTCAACTTCTTTTCCTTCCTCTCTCTACTATTCTACTTTTATCTTTTTACTCTTTTAATTTCCTACTCTTTTAATTTCTTACTCTACTACTCTTCTATTTATCTCTTTTTATTTTTTTACCTCCTACTCTTATACTTACTATTTCTTTTTTTTCCTATATTACTTCCTATTATTATTATTCTACTCCCTACTACTCATATCCCTTTCCAATTAATCTTTTTTCCACTCTAAATCCCTACTCAAATCTTGCCTTTATTATCTTACTTTTTCTATTTCTCTTCTTATTACTTTATCTATCTTTACTTTTTCTCCAACCCTTACCCTTCTCTTCTTCTTAAACCCTAACCCTTCTCTTCTTTCTAAACTTCTATTCTTTTTACTCTCCCTCTCTCCCTCACTCTCCTTTCTCTTGTTCTTTTTACTCTCTTTTTGTTGGAAGGTCTATAGCACTAGTGCTGAAAGGAAATAACGATAACTAGGAATGCATTCTGTTCGGTGATGGTGATTTATTTATTACGAACACAGCTGCTACGAAGGTATACCTAAGCTCTGCGCAAGGTGGGCCGAAGTCGGGCCGAAGTGTCCAGCAGCCGACGTCTCTACCGATACTCACGATCCGACACTGGAAGTCTTTTCTTTCTGGGTAGCTAGTAACTCTGCTTGTATCGGTAGTGACAGTATGTGTTGATGGTAACTGTGTGTAGCATCAACCATCAAAGCTTGTCGGCCTCTGCACCCATCCCTCTACTCGGACTGTCAGCTTATTGCCGTCAATAAAGCGTTCAAGAGCGCGGTTTGGCGATGCCTTGGTGAAGGCGTCTGCAGGATTGTCTTCACCATTGATCCAGCGGATCTCCGTGATCTCGCGACGCTCATATGATTGGCGCAGCGCCATGATGTCGATCATGAGACGCTTTTCCTTCGTCGTCCCAAGCTTTACTAGGCACTCGTACAAGGAGTACGAGTCTGTACAGATAACCAAGGGAATTGCAGGTAGTCTAAGTCGTTCTGTACATCGAACACCAACTTTTCGAGATGACAAAAAGGTCCTGGATTACCCTTTTTTCATCTCAATTCCATTGAAATGCCTTCCTAGAATCAGTTTCCAACGTCTGCTTTTGCGTGCAGGCGTTGTGGCGGGCGCGCTGGCCGCTGCAACTTTGACAGAGTTGTTACCTGGCCTTAGTTGAGAGAAATCTCTGCAAATGGCCCGTGCGCCAACTGATTTTAGATGTTCGATCGAAGGCACCCTCTACGAAACCGACAGAGCAACGGCTCTTCCTTAGGTATATATCTCTATTGCTGCAAAGTAATAGGCCTATATATCTAGATGCTACCTATACCCGAACGCCCTAAACCAACTCGATATACCGACCCCATATACCGAACCGCTCCAGCACCTGCTGTCACCAGCACACTCACGAGCAAAACACCGACCAGGCACTAGATGTATAGATCTATTATCTCTCTTGTAGATCCCTATATACAGACGCCTACACCAAAAGCCCTCTCCACCGAACGACCTAAACCGACTCGATATACCGACCCCATATACCGAACCGCTCTAGCACCTGCTTTCACTAGCACACGCACGAGCAAAACACCGACCAGGCACTAGATGTATAGATCTACTATCTCTCTTGTAGATCCCTATATACAGACGCCTACACCAAATACCCTCTCCACCGAACGCCCTAAACCGACTCGATATACCGACCCCATATACCGAACCGCTCTAGCACCTGCTTTCACTAGCACACGCACGAGCAAAACATCGACTAGGCAATAGCTGTATAGGTCTATTATTGTTAGGTTATAATAGATTCCTGTATACAGACGCCTACACCAAAACGCCCAAAACATCGACTAGGTAATAGCTGTATAGATCTATTCTGTCTTGTAGATCCCTATATACAGACGCCTACACCAAATACCCTCTCTACCGAACGCCCTAAACCGACTCGATATACCGACCCCATATACCGAACCGCTCCAGCACCTGCTTTCACTAGCACACGCACGAGCAAAACATCGACCAGGCAATAGCTGTATAGATCTATTCTCTCTCTTGTAGATCCCTATATACAGACGCCTACACAAAACAACAGACAGACACTGTATAAAACTACAAACAATATTTCTTTTCGCAAAGAGCTCGCTGTTACATCTCTTTCTGTTCACCACACTGCTCTTTAGCACCCGCGCCAATGGAAGACTAGCTCGGAAATTGGACTACGCAACTATCCTCCAAATTGTACAAGACCTATAGAAACTCCATATTGAACAACATACATAGAACGGCTTAGCCAAAGTCCTACATAGTCACCGACTGATACAGGACTCTAATGGAAATATAATAATAATAATAATAAGTCGTTCTGTAACTATCCTCAGCGTGGTTGCAACTGCAATGCCTATGTCAAAGCCGTTGACCATGCCGTAGATCTCTGAGGCCAGTACGCTCCGTGTGATGCGCTTGCATTTTGTAGAGCTGTAGTGGATCACGTTGCCCTGTATTGTGAAGGTGTTGACGTCAATAGACTCGTTGACGAGCATAAGGACAAAGCCTAGCTGTGAGCTGATGGCGCGTCTTGGCGGTATACGTCGTCGCCAGAGATGTGGTGCAAGAACGCCTGATCTGCAAGGCATTGCTCCGTGAAAAACTGCTGTTCAAGGTATGCTTCCGCGACGTCGTCATCGTCGTCATCCTCGCAGTCTTCCTCCTCTCTCCATCCTCTCTGATTGTACTGGCTAGTGTGCTCGATCCCTTCGTATTCTGCAAGATGTACGGAGAAGTCCTTGGGGGGCTGTGTACCTGTAAAGTATAGCGTAGAGAAGAACTGTGTACGGGCAGCCTTGCGCTCTTCGTCTGTGTGGTTGGTAGACCAGCATCCTTCCTTCTGGCAAACAAAGCATTTCTTCCTCCAGCGAGGCTTAAATCCTCGTCCGTTGTCGTCGCGCTGCTCGCCTCCTCGATATGCTCCTCTAGATCCGCCTCTGAATCCTCCTCCACCTCGAGATCTACCTCGGATTCTTCCATTGCCGTTGTATCGGCGATCTAAGTAGTATTGGTCCTCTGTGACCATCTGGGTAGTGTGTTGCCGTGCAAGGTGTGTCTCAACTGCAGAACGTAGGTCTGAGAAGAGTCCTTCACAGATTGTGGCTGGTTTGAACAGTGCCATCTCAAGCTCTGGTACTCCTCGGCAGGCATTGATGACAGTGGTACGTAGGGCATCCTCGCCCTCAAAGTTCTTGCCAAGGGCACGCTGGCATAGCTGCAGCTTGTCAAGCAGGATCTGCAGAACCTCGTGTAGTCCCTTGTCGGGGTTCTCTGTGCGGGTGCGAGCGAAGGTTGTAGTCGTCCAGTCTGTGTAGTAGTGCTGGTGATGGACGTCATGGTCGAAGTGGTTTTTGATTGCCATGTACGCATCAGCAAAGCTGTCATCTCTCTCTACAACCTGTATGTAGAATGTCTCTGCACGTCCGGTAAGGATACGGGGAAACACTGCGTGAAACTGCTCTTCTTGGATATCTACCTGCCAGCAGATGCTGAAGAAGATCTTGATCTTATCGTCTAGGAGATCGTACGCATTCCCTGTATACTTGTTGCTATTGTCCCATAGCTTAGAGAACTGCGCACAGTCCGCAACAATCAATTAAGTGGGTCCTAGAAGGTTCAGATTGGATTGATTGATTACCGCTTTAAGCCTAGTAGTTACCTATAGGAGTTTAAGCCCTACCTAGATAGGTAAGTGGGTCTAGGAGAGTGACCGGATTGAATTGATTGTTGCGGAGTCTAGAACTGCGTGATCGTATTAGCGTCGAGTCGATCGTTGCGGGACCATCGCGGCGGTAGCGTCTTGTACGGGTCGTATGGTAGTTCGGGTGGTCTGTTAGGGACGCGGTTCGTTGGCTGTTGCGGAAATGGCGTGACTTCGCGATATGCAGTCGCTGGCGGCCGTGTCTGTAGTTGCGCACGCCCTTGTTGCGGCTGCGCGGCCTGCTCCCACAGTTGTCGATGCTGAGGCCCTTCCAGCGTACCGCTCATGTGTAGCGGCTGTTGTGGCTCTATTGTTTGGGAACGGCTCTGGACGCCTTGTCTCACTCTATACTGCTCTTGTTGCTCGCCCTGCGACGGTCGTTGTAATTGCGACGGCTGTGGTACTTGCGGTGGCTGTTGTAATTGCGGCGGTTGTTGTAATTGCGGCGGTTGTTGTACTTGCGGTGGTTGTTGTACAGCTGGATAGACTGTGTGCTGAGTGTCCTGTTGGCGTTTATTGCTCTGCTGGCGCTGGTACGCTTCGGACTGTTGGTCGAATTTCATGGCTCGAAACTCTGCTGGTTCCCATTCAAGAGTATTCTCTATACCTAGAATGTTGTAGAGAGAGTCCGCCACCCTGGCGTGATTGTTGCCAGTGTATACTCCCCGGTGTCGTAGCACACTCTTAAGAGACCTTAGTGTACCACGCTCAACCTTGCTAAATAGCTCCTTCGTCCATCCTTCAAAGTCCCATTTGTAGTCAATGAAGAGGTCATCGTCCCAGGCCATTGACACATTGTAGTCGTGGATAGCTTTAGCGACCCACGTTGTTGCGTGTGTCTCATTTGCGTCCGCCGGTGCGGGTACACCCCAGAGAGCTGTATTGATGACCTTGAGTGCAACTGTGTATGGACAGTTTTCCATAAGTTGTTCCGCGGTAAATTTGGCCCATGGTGAGTCTGAGAGGTGTTCTGATTGCTCATTCTGTAGTTGATTCTGAGCTTCAGCAGAGTCTGCAGAGCTTATTTCGCTTTGGTTATCCGCCATCTTGCTAGCGGGTGTTGACGCGTTGTCGGTGTTGTTGTCTCGCTGGTTGGTCGTGCCAGCGCTTGTTGTTGTACGTGATCGGATCGTCCGGAGACGCTCGTACGGTTGAGTTGTATTGCGTTGCTGACGCGCTCTGTGTTCGCGGATTAGGCTAAACCAGCAGCTGTAGAGGGAGGTTAAGAGTGCTTCGTGTTATCTCTGCCTCGCTCTGTTCTTAGCACAGAATCTTCTCCCGGGAGTATAACGTCGTGCGTCAGGGAGTTCGTCGAAGATGCGGTCTGTCTCTTCTACCTTGCTGTCTGTGATCGCCTTAAGCAATCACTGATCAGTGTTGGAAGGTCTATAGCACTAGTGCTGAAAGGAAATAACGATAACTAGGAATGCATTCTGTTCGGTGATGGTGATTGATTTTTTACGAACATAGCTGCTACGAAGGTATACCTAAGCTCTGCGCAAGGTGGGCCGAAGTCGGGCCGAAGTGTCCAGCAGCCGACGTCTCTACCGATACTCACGATCCGACAATTATCATTATATCTATATACATCTATTCTCACTCGTCTCTCTAAGAGTTGTAAACAGAGTACTCGCAAGCCTCAGGCTTCGCCTCCTTGACAGCCCTAGCATTCAACTCAACACATCCCTCACTACCAGCTGGCTTAGGGTTGCCAGCGAGCCAGACCTCCCAACCGCTCAACTCTTCACCCTTAGCCGGGGGGCAAGCCTGGAATGCGGTAACGACGCCATTGCCGTTATCAAAGACGAGGTCGCTGGTCTCAGTAATCTTGAAGGGACCGCGCTCCTGGTTGCGGCCGATGCCGGCAGCGTCGCCGGTTGTGTATTGGATTTGTCCCTGGCCCATGCTGGAGCGGTCGACGAACATTTGCTGGGTTTGGAAGTTGTCGGGGGTGTCGCCGGTGTAGAGGAAGAGGAGGCCTTGGCCGTTGAGGACGAATGAGGCGTGGTCGCGGGGGAGTCGGGTGGTGCAGTTTGCGCTCTGGAAATCCGCGCCGATGAGGAGGTTGTTGTTCTTGGCTTGGAAGGGCGCGCATTCGATCTCGTTGGCGACCTTGGGGAGGGCTACTAGCTTGAAGACGTCGCCGGCGACGGCAGCTTCAGAGATGGGGGGCAGGTTGCAGTCCTTTGCGGATGCGAGGGCCATGGTGACGCCGGCGATAGTGGCGGTGGTGTACTTCATCTTGACGTGTGTATTGGGTGGGTTGGTAGGTGGATTGAAAGCGAAGGTTGGATGTCGTAGTAGATTGTTTTTGGTGACTTGTGAGGCAACGCGTCTTACTTCTTATACGTCTTCCACCCTCGTATGTGGGTCCATTGAAAACTCCATCATCCTATAAGGGTGGTCCATCTCGGCGCCAATGTATACTGTAATTCCCGCAACATCGTGAGCTCATACGACCGAGAATACGAGGCTTCGTCACCCCAGCAAAGGCGAATAGCGCCACACCCGTCATAAGGATTAATTACCTGCGACCCTATAAACACGAGATATAAGCTTTACCGGCTTAGGCAATCGCTGCGGCGATGATGCATCGCTGGTGGAAGCTGCAGGAAAGGAACCCATACTCGGAAGAATATTTGCAGGGGGACGACTCGTAGCCGTGGAATTAGGTTGCGATCGCCAATACACGGACCGGAACATTGACATCACCGGCGCAGGGCGGACAAAAATAGAGTGTGGAGTTACCGTCGCTGCCGGTATTACGGTGTAGAACAACACCAAGTCAGTCGGTGTGCTGCTCACCGTTTATTCTGCGAGGATGTAGCTGTGTGTCAGATGTGATCAGCCTTTCAGTAGGACGATCAGAGACGGTTTACCTGATCATGTGCTGGATTACAGTAGTGCTAGCGCAGACTCGGGATACCGAGCTGCCCGGGGCAATGCCCGCTTTCCTGATGCAACACCAAAACTTCAACACGCGATAACTCTATCAATATGAGCTTAATCGAGGCTGCGCTTGCAGCTATAGAATCGCTAAAGCCTAGAAAAAAGCTTGTATATACTCAAATTGCAGCAAAGTATAGTGTTGATCGCAGAACGCTCGCGCGCAGACACCAAGGCGCTACAATCTCACGAGACGCCCAAGCTCAAAACCTACAAGCGCTCCACCCCCAGCAAGAGAAGGAGCTCGTACGCTATATAGAGCGCCTTACAAGGCAAGGCCTACCTCCCTCACGGCCTATGATACGACGCTTTGCTTCAGATATCACGAAGAAAGAGCTAGGAAAAGGCTGGGTTGATCACTTTATCCAGCGCCACGACGTCCATCTCATCTCACGCTGGGTGACTAGGATCGATCGCTCACGCCACCAGGCTGACTCTATATCAAAGTAAAGCCTCTACTTCGAGCTTCTACGCAGTAAGCTCAGCTAATACGATCTTAAGCCTCACAATATATACAATATGGATGAGAAGGGCTGTATGCTAGGAATACTTACTCGCTTAAAGCGGGTGTTCAGCAGGAGGCTATATAAGGAGGGGAAGATCAAGGCTCACATCCAGGATAGTAATCAGGAGTGGATAACCCTGTTGGCCTGTATATACGCTAATGGATCAGCCCTTGCGCCTGCCCTAATATATTAATCAGCCTTAGGCTCAATACAAGACACCTAGCTGCAGGCTCTAAGACCTAAGGATCAAGTATATATATCCTCCTCACCTTCTAGCTAGACGAACAACGATATAGGACTATCCTAGCTCAAACAAGTGTTTGATCGATTTACGAAGGAGAAGGCAGGGCGAAGCTATCGATTACTCATCCTTAATGACCATAGATCTCATCTCACGATGGATTTTATCGAGTACTGCGATCGGAATAGAATCCTCCTTACAGTATACCCTCCTCATTCAACTCACACGCTCTAGCCGCTTAACGTCGTCATGTTTAAGCCATTCTCAACAGCCTACTCAAATGTCAGATGTGGGAGGACCAAGCAGACATAAGGGAGAAGGTTGTTGTATTAAGTGAGTAACAGAGAGCGACTATATACATAAGTAGCGAGCTGAGTAAGCACGCACTGGTGGGTCATGTGAGTACGTCATTCACAGTGTACTTAGTGCACAAGGTGCCAGGTCTGACATCAAACCAGGTAGCTGCGTTCATGGAGAGGTGCCAAGGGCTCACATCTATGAGCAAGAGGGACTTCTATCCTATGTTTATGGCTGCCTGGGAGATCTCATTCAAGGAGGAGACTATACTCAAGGCTTTTAAGGCAACTAGCCTCTCACCTCTCAACCCAGAGGTGATACTTAAACGATTCAATCAGCCAGCTCAATCCAGCCATTCAAGTGATAGCGACTCCTTAGCCTTAAGCGCCTTAGACTAGCGGAAAACTAAGCGCCTTCTACGCTAGGTAGTAGGTGATAAAAGTGATCCACGAGCTCAAAAGCTCAGCCGAGCCTTCTACTCTATCTCAGTGTAACGGGCTAGAGCCCAGATGCTATGGTGATCCTCGGTGGAACCTTCGGAGCTTCCTCGGCACTTTAGATGCTTCGAGAAGCTACGTGAACAACAAGCCAAACGTATATAGATATCGTTGCACTGCAGATAGCTTTCTTCTTCATCGAATACAATCCTGTTACCAGGCATCGGCATACTTTGCGCAGCCCCTTACACTCAGTTCAAAAAACACTAATTAAACACAAGGCTTAAGGCCTTATGCAGGCTCTTATTAATGAGAGGCAGCGTAGAAAGCGAGGCAAGGCTCTCCCTCTAGAGGCAGGCGAGGACTATCACGGTGGGGCTGTATTCTGGTCTCCAAGGAAAGTGAAGGAGGCACGTGATCGCCAGCTCCAACAAGGGCTTAAAGAAGAGCGACTACAACACCAGAAAGCTAAGGCAGCTCGCCTACGTAAAGTAAAGAAGCAGGAGAAGCTTCAGGCAGCTTAACAGAAGCGTGCAGTAAGGGCAGCAGCTTAAATAATAAGGCAGGAGGAGAAGGCTCGTAAGGCTGCTGATCGAGCCTCACGACAGGCAGCCCGTAAGGCTCAACAACGACTCTAACAAGCTCAAAAAACTACTTAAAGAGGCAAAGGGAGGCGCCTTAAGATAGCCACTAAGGCAGGTTTAAAAAATAGAGCAGCTGCGCAGCCTCAGGGTAGTGGTGAGGCCTCGGGTGCTGCAGCAGGCCCACCACCATCTCAATCACGACACGGCCGGGCGATCAAGCTCCCCGCAAAATATAGATAGCTATATATATTAATTAATACCTCTAGAACTCAACTCTAAAAAATATTACGATAGTAGCGATCGTACGTGGCTCAGTAGCCTCAAATCAAGCTATTGTTTTAGTGTTGGTGAGCGGGCATTGCCCCGGGCAGCTTAGTAAGGAAGCCTATTATTATTATAATTATTCTATTAGAGTCCTTTTTCAGTCAGAGACTATGTAGGACTTTGGCCGAAGGCCGTTCTATCTTGGTTTTTCTAATTTACATGGTTTTCTGGTATGGTTCGCTAATATAGTTTTTAGCTTTTCTACAAAAGATAGTTTGTATCTGTTTGTTGCCAGGTGCTAAAGAGCAGTTTGATGAGTAGAAAGAGGTGTAGCAGCGGGCTCTTGTGGCAAAGGAGAGGGTTGTGGTTTTTAGTTTTATACAATGTCTCTCTGTAGGTCTTCTGGTGGCTGTCCTAAGTACCATTTTCTTATTCCTATTCTAGTGCTGGTGATAAAAGCTAGGGTTGCTTCTATACCTGTACTAGTGTCGAGTAGTAGCGATAGTGTAACTGGGCGATGTTTGATTGTTTGTAGTAGCGTTTTCCGTTGGTCTTTGTATAGGTGGCAATAAAGTAGTAGGTGTTCTGGCGTTTAAGTATTTTGGCAGGTGCAAAGATTAAAGTCTCATTTCTTAACTCTCTTTAGGTAGGAGTTGAAGTATCCGTGTCCTAGCTTAAGAGAGTAGAAGGCGCTAGAAATTACTCTTTTAAGGAAGCCTAAGATACGAAGAGCGAGACCCCAAAAAAACAGAACACAGAATAACAACAATCAATCACGATCAATAACGATCAACACTATTCATCTTTACACGATCTGATTAGACCCGCTGATCTGACACTGTGAATTGTTACCTAGAAGGGGTATGCCCCGATAAGGAAAGACAAGCGTAGTCTTCACATTGCAGAACGCGCTGCTAGAGGCAAAGTAATGTCAATCCAAGCGTGCCGGCACGCACGGTGTAACGGGACACTCTTTCTTTCGGGCGCTCGAAATGCTCTCACCACGTCTATAAATCGACAGGTCTAGCATGTATCTATCACGCAGGTCTCGTTCTCCTAGCACATTAGCCTCCGACGCCGAAAAGCGTATTGTTAGCTATGCTATCACCCGCTCTGTTAGTGCTGTTAACTTACTCTCCTTTAACACTCCCCTATTCGTTCGCGACAGTACATATCTATAGAGAGATTAGTGGTGTTGGAAGGCCTTGTACGATCGTACGGTGAATAACAGTAGCTAAGGTAATCTTGTGTATTGGTATTCTGGTGTATGATGATTCTACGAATGTGGGGGCTACGAAGGTATACATAGCGTTGGGTCCGAGTTGGGCCGAAGTAGGATCGAGGCGGTACATTGGGCCTTATTAGGCGACACACCGTGTGTATGCCGACAAGTGGGCTATTATTATTATTATTATTATATTTCCATTAGAGTCCTGTATCAGTCGGTGACTATGTAGGACTTTGGCTAAGCCGTTCTATGTATGTTGTTCAATATGAAGTTTCTATAACATGATCCATGGGCGAGCGGCGCACACGGGCGAGCGGCGCACCCCACCAACTTTTGCAACTTTAAAGCGATGCATCTCAACAACGCGATAATATTATTGCTAGATATTAATACAGTAGATTACTCTATATTAATAGTATCAGTCTTGCATGTGCGCGAGTTGTGCCCAGTCTCCTTGCACCTAGTGCAGCGCCTTTGAGCCCGCTGGCTAAGGCCTGATCGCGCTCCTCCTTGACGCTCTTCATGAGCAATCTGCTGGTCAGCCTCATTTTGAGCCAGTATATCCTCTCCAGCTCCCTTTGTGAGTACTCCATGCTTCTGTATACGCCTTTTAGAGCGCCGCCTACGCTCTGAGGCTGCGCTGTTGGCCTTCTCAAGACTAGAGATCCGATCGCGCATCAGCTCAGCAGAGAGCATCATCACCTCGGCGCCCTTCTTTAGCTGGTCAATCGCCATAATAATTGAAGCTGGTGATGAGCTCTTGTGCTGGCGCACGCGCTCACGTATTAGGCTTGACTGAGCCTCAAGCTCACGTACGTTGCTCGGCGTTTGAGCTACCCAGGGAGCCTCTGGCAGAGCTGCTGGAGGAGTAGGTGTACGCAGTTGTACATCTACCTTTGATAGAACAGCCTCTGGTTGTAGAGGAACAAGGCCTGCGCCGCGGAAGGCTGAGCAGATATTGGCTGGCGTGAACGCTTGATCAAATGCTGCCTTGAACGCTGGCAGAAACTCTAGCTTGGTGATGTGGTTGATGTGGTTGCGCATGAGGCTCTCCACCTCACGGCTGTACGCGCGCTTTAATAGCGAGAAGCAGCCAACATCAAGTGGCTAGAGTAGGTGAGATGAGTAAGGAGGCATACAGAGCGTATAGATATTGTTCTCCTTGCAGAGCTCCTAGAACTCTAGAGATTGGTGGCTCTTATAGCTATTAATAATAAGCAGGCGACGCGCGTCTATACTACGAGCCTGCGTGTGAGCGTTGAAGTGCTTTAGCCACTTAACTCTAAGCTCATTATTCGTCTAGCTATTGTCGCTGACTGCGATCGCCTAGTCGCGTGGGATCTTAGCTTCCTCATACTAGGCTAATAGGTGGTACTAGCCAGCGAAGATGAGGAACGGTAGGACTAACCAGCCGGCTGCGTTGATCGCAGCGATCAACGTTACCTACTCACAATTGCCTAGCTAGATAGCCTTTAGCCTGCTTCTCCTTTCTAACGCTGTTACAATAAGCTAAGTTATAATCTTGCCTATTATAAAGCTAGCTTTATTAAAGTTGTAGACGTCCTTATCGCAGATGCCGTACTTCGCCTTTGTCTCTTCTATAAGCTTAAACCACCTCTTTATTAATGTTGCATCCTCACAAAGAGCTCTCTGCCTATCGTACGCTTGGTTGAAACACGTCCGAAGACTGTCTGTACGCTTAACAAAGGTAGATGGCCAGTTGACTCCAACCTGCTCTCCACCACGCGCAGCCAGCAGCTTATCAGCCATATCACGTACAGCTGTGTAGGTAGGCGCAAATCCACGCAGATCTAGCTGAAGTATATAGCTGATAATCACCTCCTCTTCTCTCTGGGTAAGCTTCCTTGAGTTGGGCGGGCAATCGCGTCGGGCAGGTATACCAGCGCGTCGGCGGCGGAGCGTTGTTTCGGCTACGTTGTAGACTACTGCAGCAGTACGGGTACCTTGGATCTGGTGCGCATTAATAGATGAGATAGCAAGCTGAATATCTGCTTCATTTGATAGTAATTGAGTAGCGCTGCGTTGAGCCATTGTAGATTAAGATCAGTAAGGTGAGTAAAGTTGGTGGGGTGCGCCGCTCGCCCGTGTGCGCCGCTCGCCCATGGATCATGTTAGGTCTTGTACAATTTGGAGGATAGTTGCGTAGTCCAATTTCCGAGCTAGTCTTCCATTGGCGCGGGTGCTAAAGAGCAGTGTGGTGAACAGAAAGAGATGTAACAGCGAGCTCTTTGCGAAAAGAAATATTGTTTGTAGTTTTATACAGTGTCTGTCTGTTGTTTTGTGTAGGCGTCTGTATATAGGGATCTACAAGAGAGAGAATAGATCTATACAGCTGTTGCCTGGTCGATGTTTTGCTCGTGCGTGTGCTAGTGAAAGCAGGTGCTGGAGCGGTTCGGTATATGGGGTCGGTATATCGAGTCGGTTTAGGGCGTTCGGTAGAGAGGGTATTTGGTGTAGGCGTCTGTATATAGGGATCTACAAGACAGAATAGATCTATACAGCTATTACCTAGTCGATGTTTTGGGCGTTTTGGTGTAGGCGTCTGTATACAGGAATCTATTATAACCTAACAATAATAGACCTATACAGCTATTGCCTAGTCGATGTTTTGCTCGTGCGTGTGCTAGTGAAAGCAGGTGCTAGAGCGGTTCGGTATATGGGGTCGGTATATCGAGTCGGTTTAGGTTGTTCGGTGGAGAGGGCTTTTGGTGTAGGCGTCTGTATATAGGGATCTACAAGAGAGATAATAGATCTATACATCTAGTGCCTGGTCGGTGTTTTGCTCGTGAGTGTGCTGGTGACAGCAGGTGCTGGAGCGGTTCGGTATATGGGGTCGGTATATCGAGTTGGTTTAGGGCGTTCGGGTATAGGTAGCATCTAGATATATAGGCCTATTACTTTGCAGCAATAGAGATATATACCTAAGGAAGAGCCGTTGCTCTGTCGGTTTCGTAGAGGGTGCCTTCGATCGAACATCTAAAATCAGTTGGCGCACGGGCCATTTGCAGAGATTTCTCTCAACTAAGGCCAGGTAACAACTCTGTCAAAGTTGCAGCGGCCAGCGCGCCCGCCACAACGCCTGCACGCAAAAGCAGACGTTGGAAACTGATTCTAGGAAGGCATTTCAATGGAATTGAGATGAAAAAAGGGTAATCCAGGACCTTTTTGTCATCTCGAAAAGTTGGTGTTCGATGAGAGAGAGATTAGTGGGCTAGAAAAGAAGCTGAGATAGTAAAGACCAAGTCTGTATGGTTAAAAGGTCGATTTAGGGTAAGGAGTGACATCCCAGCAGTTTCTCCGCGCAGACGGCAAGATCATCAAGACGCGGTTGACAGGCCGTGCGCTTTTAGTGGCGCTTGGCATACAGTAGCTTGCAGTAGCGTGCTGAGAGATCTAGGTGCCGCGCTGCGTACTGTGTGTGAACGGTCTGTAGGTACTGTATTCCAGCTACCTAGTCCAGATGCTATTTACAGTCGAGATGAAGAGAAGAAGAAGAAAGTGGGCGGCCATCCAGCTTTTGTTTGGGATGACGCACGGTCCGCGTGCTGCTGAGGCAAGGTGAGGGACAGAAGGGAAGGAAGCGACTAGGCCAGCAGCCTAGTCATGTGACCTCGGGCTCAGCCCGTTACACTGTGGCTGAGAACTGCGAAAGCTCATTGCCTCACACAGCTCTTATTCCCGACTTGCAGGCAGCTGTCCTTCCAGGCATACACGTGCGCGTTGCAGCCAGCTACCCTCCAGGTCCGCTCCTTACATAGATCTATTATTATTATTATTATTGTTGAGAATACAGTCCGTAAGTGACTTGGTGGTATCAAGCGGAGGAGTAGTCACATGATTGGTGACACGTGCAGGTGGGTCCTAGCGGGGAGCTTGGACGCAGCTGCACGCAACACGGATCTACGAACGTGTGAATAGCTCCTTAGTCAATACAATACGAGTCGTACCACCACTACCGTTGTGCCTTAGAGAGCGCTCTATTAGGTAGTCATACTACTACTAATAGTGCCAGCTTTTCAATAATTAAGTTAATTATAGCGATTGCAAAGACGGCGGGAACAGCGAGGATATTAAGGGCAGTAAGGGTAGCAAGGACAGCGCAAGCAGCGAGGACAACGAGGACAGCGAGGACAGTGAAAGTAGGAGAGTAGCAGTAGCAATAGCAGTAGCCGGAGGTGTATATAAGGTGTAGGAGGTAAGAGGTAGAAGTAAGGATATTATAAGCAGCAAGGATAGCAGGGGCAGAAGCGGCAACAGGTGCAGGGGTAGTAGGAGTAGTAATAAGAATATTAAGAGCAGTGCAAGTTATAAGGACAGGGGACAAAGTAAGGACAGCAGAGATAGTAAGAGTATCAGGAGCAGGGAGAGCAGAAGCCGTAGGATTAATAGCGAAGATATTAAGAGCAGCAAGGAAATCGAAAGCAGCGAGGGTAGTAGGAGCAGCGACAAGATGAGGCGTAGCGGCCGCCGAAACCGCAGTTACCGCAGGTGGAGGAGGCGTAGGAGGTAAGGGGCAGAAGAGAGCAGTAGAGACAGCGGGAAGAGCGGGGAAAGCGAGAGCAGCAAGAAGGACGGGGATAGTAGAGATAGAGGAAGTGGGGAGAGCAGAAGCAGTAATAGGGAGGATTGCGGAATGGGGAGGAGTAAGAGCGGCAGGAGTAAGAGTAGCAAGAGCAGGAGGTAGAAGTAAGAGGGGTAGGAGCAGGAGCAGTAAGAATAGCAGGAGCAGTAAGAATAGTAGGTGTAGCAAGGGTAGGAGCCGCAGTGGCGATAGTGTAGAAGCGGCAGTAAACACAGGTGTATTCGTAGCGGTAGGAATAATAACGAGCATGTTGAGAGCAGCAAGGACGGCAGGAACAGCGGGAGTTGCAATAGTAGAACTGGAACGGGTAATTAAATGGACAGTAAGAGTGATAGTAGCGATAGAAGGAAAGGTTACAAGAATAGCAGGGGTAGAGGTGGTAGAAGCGAGAGTAATTGTAATTAAG
This sequence comes from Pyrenophora tritici-repentis, assembly GCF_003171515.1. Lineage (NCBI taxonomy): Eukaryota > Fungi > Ascomycota > Dothideomycetes > Pleosporales > Pleosporaceae > Pyrenophora > Pyrenophora tritici-repentis. Next base: position 3,104,486 of record NC_089393.1, read on the forward strand.
GCAAAGATAGTAGTAGTAAGAGTATTGAGTACAGTGAGAGTACGGTAAGAGCAAAAGTTCAAAGAAGAGTTATTTATGTTAAAAATAAGCATGCGGGTATAAAGCAAAGAAAGAAAGATTAGAAAAGAGAGAGTATAAAGTCGGTGAGATTAATAATAGATAGATAAGGTAAGTAAAACCGGTATAGTTTGTAGTATATATTAGATTGTGTTTGAGAAAGAAATAAATCATTAAATCAAGTCGGATTCGAGGATTAGGATTGTAGTAGAAGACAGAGCAAGTTGTTAGGAATAGATTAATGAGAAGATAGAAGAGATTAGAATCAAATAATAGTAAAAAGAGATAGTTATTAGAAAAAAATAAAGAGAAAAAAGAAACCCGATAAGATTTAAGGGGAGTATAGTAGAGGGAATAGACGATGAGTAGAAGAAGAAAGAGAGAGAAAGATAAGGAAGTTTATAGAGAAGGACACAAGAAGCAATCGATAAAGAAAAGAAGGAGAAGTAAAGAAAATAGAAAGAGAAGTAAAGATAAATATAGAGCAGGGTAAAGAGAGAGATTAGCAAGAATAGTAGTAGTAATAAGGATAAGGATAGAGTTGAGGTAGAGTACAATAAGGCATAGTTAGTATTTAAGCAATAGTAGTAAGACGACGCCGGCGGTGTTAGACGTTTATACAGTAGGTACAGTTTAAGTTTGCCGACGTAGAATCGTGATAGAGGTACATAGGGTAGTAGATAATGCGATGCAGTATATAGACGGCGGTAGGCGAAGGATAGAGCCGACACAAGGTACAAGAGTATTAGAGAATTAAGAGGCAATAGGCAAAGGAGATAGTTAAAGAATTATTTAGGTAGTGTTTAGTATAGCGAGTGGTAGGAGGTATGCATATAAGTAATAAGGAGATGATTAATATAAAGGTAATTAGATAGCAGATATAAAAGATTGTTAGTTTAGAGGGTATTTATAGCAGGATTGTTAGGATAAGTATAGGGAAGCAAGAATAGGGTTAAGTGATAAAAGGGAGTAAATCATATTAAGAATAAGAAGAGATGGAAACAGATAGAGAAGAAAGGAAAAGAGGAAAGGAAAGAAGAGAGGGGAAGGATGGATGTGGTGGAGAGGAGAGATAAGGAGGGGCAGGGAGGGTTAGAGCAGCATGAGCAGGAGCGACAAGGGGAGTGGCGGAGGTGAATATAGCAGCGGCAACAGGAGTTTAGGGGGGTAAAGTAGTAAGGTAGGGAACATGCAAAGGGGCGGGTAATGGGCGAAGCGGGAAAAATATAGGGAGATATTAGTAAGGGGAGAGGGGAAGTGTAAAAAAAGCGATTAAGATTTTTTAGGAGCAGATTCAGTTTAAGGATTATAAGGGGTGTTTTTAGTAGGGGGTAGGGTAGGAGAGGAATTGTTAGGGGCGGTATTAGAAGGTAAGAGATGTAAATTAACAGTATAAAGGAGTATTTAGGGGGGGTTAATAGTGGCAGAGTTTGGGTAGACGGAGGTAGGAAAGTGTTAGGGGGCGGGGTTAAAGGGGAGAAGAGGATTTACAGTGGATAAGACAGGGTTAGGGTTTAAGAATAAAGAGAGGGTTAGGGTTCAAGGATGAAGAGAGTGTTAGGGTTCACGAATAAAGAGAGGATTAGGGTTGGAGAAAAAAGAGAGCGATAGGTAAGAAATAAATAGAAGAATGAAAATGTTTATAAGGAAGGAGATAAAGAAGGATTATATTGCAATTAGGATAGTAGGAGAAAATAGATAGGGAATATGCGAAGGGGCGGGTGATTGGCAAAGCGAGGACAAAATAGGGAGATGTTAGTAACGGGAGAGGGGAAGTATAAAAGAAACGGTTAAGATTATGTTAGAGCAGATTTAGTATAAGGGTTATTCGTTGCGTTTTTATTAGGGGGTTAGGCAGGATAAATGTAAGGGGTAGGAGAGGAATTGTTAGGGGCAGTATTGGATGGTAAGAGACGCAAATTGATAGTATAACAGAGTATTAATAGAGGGGTTAATAGGGGAAGAGGTAGGGTAGAGAGAGATAGAAGAGTTAGGGAGCAAGGTTATGGTGTGTAGAGTTGTTAGGAAAGAAGGGAATGTTAGAGATAGTAGAAAGCAATTTTTTAGCGGGAGGGTTATATTAGATTATAGGGTTGATAGCGGAGTTTAGGTAATCAAAAATATAGATAGTAGGATGGATAGTAGCAGCAGAGATATTTTACACACGCATAATGATTAATTGTTGATAAAGAGGGATTTTTAGAAAGGTGTAAAATTGTAACGAAAAATTCCGATTTAAAACAAAAGAATACGTAGAGAATAAAGATGAAGATAATTCAAGATTTTACAATGTAGAGTAGTAAGTAGAATTAAGAAATAAAGTATAAGATACAATTAAGAAAGCGAGATTAAAAGAGGAAGAAGAAAGTAAGAGTAAAAGAAGAGGAAGGTAAATAAGAGTGAAAGAAGAAGAAGAGAATTAGAACAAGGGAGGGGTGTAGAGTTAAAAAGCAAAGAAGTGAGATTAAACAAGATTAATTATGAAAAAGTGTTGGTTGGCTTTGCACTAAGTGCGTAAAGGGAAATAACGATAACTAGGAATGCATTCTGTTCGGTGGTTCTAATTGATATCTACGAACATAGGTGCTACGAAGGTATACCTAATGTCAGATATAATGAGATATTGCACAAAAGTGATGGATGTTGATGATTGTCTGTATTGTGTTCTGTCTATCGTGTGTCCGCGCTTGTGGCCCTCTTGAGGGGCGCACTGACCCTCTCTACGCTGATTGGTTGCTGCCAACGTCGAGTAACCCTGCTATCTGACACACCCCCTCAGCTTGGAAGCCCTGATTGCAAGCTGCATAAACTGGTTAATCGATCCTACATATAGAGGCCTTCCAGATGCTCCTGCAACTTCTCAAGCTCAGCTTCTTTCAACGGGGATTCTTTGCGTTTAACAAGTCCCAACTGATCAAGGAAACTGGCCCATTTATTGGCTGGCAGTGACTTGGTGAATCCGTCTGCGATCATGTTGTCAGACGGAACATATTCTACCTTGATCGTCTTTCGGGTAACTTCTTGTCGTAGCCAATGATTGTGTATGTCAACGTGCCGAAGCTTTGTTTGCAATTTGGCAACGTCTTCATTTACTAGACGGATTGTCTGGGTATTGTCGCACTTGATTGTGATAATTGGATTGCTTAGGTTTACCTGAAGCTCCTTCAACAACCGCGACGTAAAGATTGCCTCCTTAGCAACTTGTGATAGGGCAAGCAGCTCTGCTTCTGTTGTTGATGTTGTCACAGTATCTTGCTTACTTGCTCTCCAAGCGATGAGTCCTCCGAACAGCTTAATTGCGTATCCTTGCGAGCTTTTCCTGTCTAGTGTGTTGTCTGCAAATGATGCGTCACTTGCTACCTCAAGGCCATCGCCTCTACCGAGTTCGAGGGCTAGGGATTCTGTTTTCTTGAGGTACAGGAGCACACGGTCTGCAGCGTCCTGGTGTTCTGTACTTGGATTGACTAGGAAGCGAGCAAGTCGTGATGTTGCAAAGGCTATGTCGGGTCTTGTTGTGACTGCAGCGAATAGAAGCGAGCCAATCTTGCGCTGGTAGCGGTTGATCTCGGACGGCTCTGCTAGGTCACTCCTGGGTCTGAGTTCCATGCCTGACATCGGCGTGTCATGTCTGATGTCTTGTCGGCTTGCTAGTTGGCTGATTTTGTCTGCGTATGCGGCTTGAGATAGCTGTATGGTCTTCTGCTTGCGATCACGAATGACCTCTACGCCGAGAAACCACTGTAAGTTGTCTCCTCCCGTACAAGCGTATTTTTCTTGGATCTGGTTGATGGCCTTCATTGCCTCTGATTCTTGCTTTGAATGGTACGCAACGATGATGTCGTCCACATAGAAGAAGATGATAACTCCGTCTTTGATCATGCAGCATGGCTCCTGTGGTATTTGTTGAAACCCTATCGAAGCAAGAGTTGCAGTGAATTCTTTCTGCCACAGTAATGGTGAGATCCGGAGCCCATATAGTGCCTTTTGCACTTTAAGTAGAGTGCCAGGCTTCTGATATCCTTTTGGCATCCTCATGTATATTTCTCTGTCGATTGTAGCATGCACAAAAGCATTAGTGACGTCGTATTGCTTTAGCTCAAGATCGTATTTGGCGGCGATTGCCATGAGCATTCTGAATGAGCGTCCTGCCAATGTTGCTGCGTATGTGTCTTGGGAGGTGATGTTGCGTTGTTGGTCTCCCCTTACCACCAATCTTGCCTTGCATTTGATGAGGCGGTGATGCTTGTCGAGTTTGTAGGTGTATACCCACATACAGTCTAGGATCTGGTGCCCTGCTCGTTTGACTGGTGATGCTTGGACCTCAGTCCATGACTTCATTTGTTGGTGACTCCGAAGGTGTGTCTTTTCTGCTTCCTTGAACATGTCGTATAGTGGATGGTCTTCCAGCTTTGAGTATGCTGTTGGGAGTGGCGGTAGCTGGTTACGATAGGGCTTGATTCCCTTAGATAGCAGTCTCTTCACCTGAGCCTTGTCGATTGGCTTTCCTTCGTGTTGACCAATGTGTCCTGATTCGGTGCCGGCCATGAATGCGGCTGCCCATGGACTGGTCATTGATGTTGATTGGTTGGACATGTTCGTCATATCCTCGTTGTTCACCTCTCCTTGAACTAGCAAGGCCACAGGTGGAGGAGTTGGTGGCGGGGTTAGATATGCCTCTACCACCTTCCTTCCTTGGTGGTATCTGGTTTTCTGAGTGCGCGGGCTCTCTTCCTGCGTCGTATCGTCCTCGTAGAACGTCTCGGTTTCTGCTTGTTGGCTCTGAGTACCTGGGAGTTCGACTGTTCTCACCCAAGTTGCGATTTCCTCTAGGGTGTTGTGCATGAGATTGTCCATCAGGTCCTCAGTCTTGCCGTTGAAGATTGTTTCTTCGTTAAACACTACGTCGCGAGTGCTGATTACCTTTGCCATGGATGGGATCCAGATGCGGTAGATGTTTGTTGACTGATATCCCACAAGATACCCAATCCAGGCTTTTGGGTCCAGCCGTTGCAGCCTTGACTTTCCTTGGTGGGTATCGTCTGTCATTGCAAAGGCTTTGCACCCATATGCTCTTAGATGAGCTTGGTTTGGTCTTCGGGGTCCGGTGACTATGCCATTTGTGGCAGCTGCGCGCGTGAAGAATATTTCGTAAGGCGATTTCCACTTGTTTGGATAATTTGGCGTTCGATTGTATAGGTATACCGCCGCTCTGGTTATCTCTGGCCAGAGTTCCCATGGAAGATTCGCATCTAGTCGAATTGCGCGTGCCTTTTCTTTTATCACACCCCCTGAGCGTTCGGCTCCTCCGTTCTGCGCTTGTGTGTCTGGAGCGGAAGGCTCGAGTCTGATTGATAGGGACGTGCACCATTTCTCGACTTCTTGCTTAACTGTGATGATCTCGTTGTCTGTTTCAATGACCTTGACCGTAATGTTGAACTGTTTCTTCATAAATTGGATAAAGAGGGCTAATAGGCGAATAATAGAGCGTGCTGGCCTATTGTCTTTGAAGTAGAAATCCCAAACGTATCGGGAGTTTCGGCAAGTTATTAGCATCTGACTCTTTTCCTTAGTGAAGCTGTCTGCCTCGTACTCATAGAAGTCGATTGCAATTCTTTCTCCAGGACCTTCATCATTTAGTCTTAGCGCCCTTCTTATTTGGCGCTTCGACTTTGATCTGCCGCAAGCGTCACATTGTACTGTGGTGATTCCTTTGATCCTCACCCCCTCAGATTGCTGTATGAGGTGTTCAATAGCGGATGGCCCTGGATGTCCTAGTCGTTTATGCCATAGCATAGCTGTCGCCCTTTGTGGTGATCGCTTGGTTCGATTCATACGCACATGGAAGGCTGAGTCGAATAGAGTGGTGTCTTCGATAATCCATTGCCCATGGCGTTCCGATAGGATAGCAATGATTGTTCCATCCCATCGTCGCAGGCTTGTTGGATCTTCCCGATTGTCCCACCATATTCCTTGTCGTCGGAGTAGCCTGAATGATACTAGGCTGCAGAGGAAGTCTGGACACCACGCAACGTTGACTATGTGCAGGGCTTGTTTGTCCTGAGATCCCTCTGTTGTCAATGTGACAGCTCCGTATCCTCGTATCCAGACTTTGGAACTGCCGGCCCAGATGTAGTCCCCTGGCGTCGACGGGCGTACGTCTTCAATTCTTGAGAGGTCGTTGCAGATGTGCGTAGTCGAGCCGGAATCCAGGATGAAGGCATCCTTTAATGGATATCCTTGTTGGCTTGCGCTGAATGCCGCTTTCATCGTGCCCTCATCAATTCTTGAGATTTCGCGTCCATCTAGTCATTCAATGACTGCGTCCGGTGTTTGTGATGTCTTGATATGAGGTGTAATCGATCGTGACGTTGTCGAGAATCGAGGTCGTTTAGTCTCTAGGGACATTTCCTGCATCGTTCTCTGTAAGTTGGTGTCATTTTCAAGTTTGTACTGTACTAATCTTGCGATGCCTCGATTTGGCTTGAACCATTCAGGTGCCTTGGCTTTGTTCACATAGTAGCAGTCAGATATCTCATGACGCTGTTCACAGGCAGGACATATGTCTCCAGCTTTCGCTGAATTCCTCTCCGGGATCTGCTTGGTTCTGGTACTTTGACCATCCATCTTGCGTTTGTTTGATTGCCTAGGGTTTCCCCGGCCTTGGTTGGATGGCGCTCTTAATTCCACACTAGAGGCGTCCCTCAGTGTGTCCGAGTCGGGTTCACCGCTCGCCGCGTATGAGTCTCCTACCGCGAAGGCGCTCTTTGGCTTCCCTCTTGATGGATAATGAAGACTCATATATTCACGGAAGAGTTTCATCATCCTTTTCCTATTCATGGCTTTCTTATCGTACCCTGGCCCTTGGAACCCTGCGGTCCAGGTTGATGCCATTTTAGATACGGAGCCTAGGAAGTCGTCTATTACGGCTTGTGTTTGCATAGCCTCGGCCACCTCAAGGGTTTCAGCTCGAGTTGCAGCCTGATCGTATTCATTTAGTCACGTCTCCCAGTTTGTGGTTGAACGCATTGGCTTGAGTGCGGCTTGGTATCTCTCTCGTGCTCGCGCTCTCTCCTCGTCTTCATCCACTCCAACTGTGTCTTAGAGGGCGGTTATCCAGTCGCGCAGCGTGCCGTTCTCGGTGCAGCAGCTAAGTTGTAAATGGGGTGTTACGGTTGTAAGGATGTGTTCGACCATCTTTGAGATTTTGTTGCTTTCTTCTTGATAGTCCCTCTCCCGTATTTTGTATAACTCAAGGCGCAGCTTATAGTCGTCGCGATCCTCCTTATACGCTTCTTGTCCTTTCTCTAAGAGTTCTGACACTCGCGTTGGTATAGTGGGGATTCGTGAGGTTGTTGTCGACATTTCTGTAGTGTCTTGTGCTGATCCTCGCGTGTTGCCTCTAGCGTTTCGGGTGGTATGCGATAAGGCAGCTGAGGGGCTACTTGACGGTTCATACTGCGAAATGTCTGGGGGTAGCGGAGCCTCCGGTTGGATGCGCTGGAGTCGCACTCCTTCGGGGTCCAACAGTGGCCAAATGCCTTGCGACTGGCATTTCAGCTTAAGTTGGCGGTACCAAGGGATCCAGTTGCTTGAGTCGGTGAGGATGACCGTCGCGTCCCGTTGGGTCTGGATTGTTGCCATTTTCGTGGTTTTATCGCTCGTTATTGAGGCAGTGAGACTCTTAATTGTCAGATATAATGAGATATTGCACAAAAGTGATGGATGTTGATGATTGTCTGTATTGTGTTCTGTCTATCGTGTGTCCGCGCTTGTGGCCCTCTTGAGGGGCGCACTGACCCTCTCTACGCTGATTGGTTGCTGCCAACGTCGAGTAACCCTGCTATCTGACACCTAAGCTCTTGCGCAAGGTGGGCCGAAGTCGGGCCGAAGTGTCCAGCAGCCGACGTCTCTACCGATACTCACGATCCGACAAAAAGTTTAAAATAAAGGAATAGAAGAAGAAATTAGAGTGGTAAATAAGGATTTACAGCAAGAGCGGCGAGGAATGCAAGGGCGGTAAAGATAGGGGGAAGAGCAACGAAGGCGAGAGCAGTAAGATGGCAGGTAGTATTAGCAGAGTTGCTATCAGTCAGTTCAGTCAGTCCGGAGCTCTCTGGACTGACTGAACTGACGTCCTGAGGTCACTGAACTGGACTGGACTGACTGCCAAGACTTTTCAATTAAACTAAAACTGACTGACTGAACTGACGTCGCCGCGGCCTGCGGACTGACTGGACTGACTGAACTGAGTTACCTGACGTCGAACTGAGATAAATGCTCCTGTACTTTTGAGATTTCTTCCTCTGATAGTGTGCGCGCTAGCCCAGAAGCTGAGGTAGTTGTTGGCTGTATACCAAGCCTCTTCCAGCTCTTCAAGCTCTGCAAAGCTGAAATAAGCTCTGGCTTCATATGGAGTCTCCGGGTGCCTAACATGTCGCCAAGCTCGCTGAAAGTCCGCTCACAGTCTGCCGCTGCTGCTGGTATTGTTAGGACGTCAATAGCGAACTTTGAGAGTATAGGGAACTGCCCAGCAACTGACTCCCAGTATAGAAGCGGATTAAGAGACAGCCAATCCTCCTCAGCTAACGCTGGTTGCCGCTTCCATATCTCATACTCATCCTCAGCAAGGCTTGCCTCTAACTGCCGTGTGCTTTGCTCAATTGACGACTGTAGAAAAGCTGATCGCGACGTTGAAATCCCTAGCCGGGGCTTCTTACGCGGCGGCGTTACAGTGTGAGCTGAAGTGGCTGCAGAGTCCTTCCGCCCCTGCCACATACGCAGGAATGCCCGGTGGTTATTGTCAAGCCAGCCGTCGCGATAGTGGACACCGTCACGGGCAGTGACATGGGTGTCAGGCACCTTCCAGAGTGCTGAGAGGTGGTGTTTGTAGTGCGGGTGTAGTATTGTAGCAGTGTAGTAGACAGGCGCGTTATCGAATTTTGCGTAGTACTTAGCAAGCTTACAATGTGCAAGGTTAACGTTTGTAATAAGATGATCTTCAGGCGCATCTAGATCTTCGTAATTTACATCCTTAAGGCGGTCTTTGAGAGCCTTAAGCTGGTTAAGAAGCTACTCAAACGTTACTAGAACTTCCTATATAGCGCCGTGTCGGCCGTGTCGGCCGCGACCTTTAAGTAGCCGTGTAGCTTCGGCAAATGGCTCAAGGAGTCGAATGTATTCTGTTATTGTCGCCTAGTCCTTGCCGCTTAGACCCCCTTCGCGTATATATAACCGTGGCTGGGCAGCAGGGAGCTGCTCACGATTCTTCCGGCGTCGTGAGGTTGCTGTTGCAGCACTATGCTCCTCAAGTTTACACTCAATATAGCCATCGATAGGGCCGTGTAGCTCAGCTGCACGGACAAACGTGTTGAAATAGCTATTCCAGCGTGTCTTAACAGGCTTCACAAGCTGCCGGATGTGGGGTGTAACACCTAGAGACTCTGCCTCCTCGCACTGTAGGCGCTCTAGTAGTTGTCGAGTTTGAGGCGTACAGATAGACGCAATCACGTCAAAGAGGACGCCAACAGGACCGTATTTGCGCCACTCATCCATGTACTTCTCCTCTTCCTCAAGGTGTGCGGCTTCATTCTCGTACGCGCTACGGTCTTTGCCCCAAATTACTAATTGTGCGCTTAGGTTGAGTATATGCAGAGATGTCAACAAGCAAGTCAAGCTGGCTTGATTCTTATCGATTGCAGATCACAGACCATTCTCTGGGACGTGCCACTGTGCACGAGCCTCTATATTGTCTGTGATCTGCAATCGATAAGAATCAAGCCAGCTTGACTTGCTTGTTGACATCTCTGAGTATATGGCAGCAGCACCGCAGCCGCCGCTCGCTTGCGATAAAGCCAAACTCCTCTGCTAAGGACTCAACTGCAGTATCATTGTTACTTGCGTTGTCAAGCACAAAGTACCCAACCCTCGCGTTGTCAACGCCAAATAGCCGAAGTATTGTTGTTGCTGCAGCGGCAATATTATTGCCAGTGTGCGCCCCGTGTAGCTCAGGCAACCCAAGCAGGTGGTCAACTAGCTTGCCCTCGCTGTTAAGGTAATGTACGCAGAGGCCAGTAAAAGCATACTGCCCACCAGTTGAAGTCCAGTTGTCGAATGACACGTGTATAAGTAGACTCCGCAACAATCAATTCAATCCGGTCACTCTCCTAGACCCACTTACCTATCTAGGTAGGGCTTAAACTCCTATAGGTAACTACTAGGCTTAAAGCGGTAATCAATCAATCCAATCTGAACCTTCTAGGACCCACTTAATTGATTGTTGCGGACTGTGTGTATAAGCGACCGGGCTTCGCGAAGGTAGTTGGCAACAGCTAGTATGTATGTATTGTACTCAGTAATAATATGCACAGTCCGCAACAATCAATTAAGTGGGTCCTAGAAGGTTCAGATTGGATTGATTGATTACCGCTTTAAGCCTAGTAGTTACCTATAGGAGTTTAAGCCCTACCTAGATAGGTAAGTGGGTCTAGGAGAGTGACCGGATTGAATTGATTGTTGCGGAGTCTAATAATATGATCGTGGAGCGTTTAGTGGCTACGCCAAAGGAGAGCTTCGGCTAGCGGGCTCACGGCCGCAATCATGGCTCGAAACTGCGGCGTTTCTATTACGCGAAGGCTCTGGTTGTCCGCGACTACCCAGTCCTTCAGCGCGTCCTGAAATCGAGAGGTTGAAAAGCTTGCTGCTATCTCGTTTGCTACCTCTTGCGATACTTCTATCCCTTTAGACCTCATAATATATACTTGGGACTTTGCGAGCGCGCCCATAATATTGCCCTCCCGGCTAGCAATTGGTACAGGTCCGTTAGGTCCGTGTGAGTGTCCAGGCTTGTTGCTTGAGAGGTGTCGGCCGGCGTTTGTAGTGCTGTCAGCCTCGTAGCCAGTGATCGGAATGGTCTGGTCTGACTTGGTCTTGGTCTGGTCTAGACCGCCAAGACTTGGTCTGGTCTGGCGATTTTTTGAGACCGTGGTCGGACCGGTCTAGATGATCGGACCGGTCCGGCTATAAATAGGTCCACGTGACTAGATCTTAGACTAATCTAGCCAGAAAATTTAGCACAATATGAGTCATTAAGATCAAGGTAAGTCTTCTACTTACATAGAACAATCAAGTCCTTAACAACCTACTTATATACTATTGTTATGGAGCCTTCAACACCAACCTCACCGTCCCCATCGAATATTATAAGACTAGATTTAACGTCTCTTACTCCATCTCCTATCCCCACGTCATCACCCACCCCTATACTATCACCCACTCCTATTCAATATCACGAATCTCCAGATGAGTTCGTGCAGGGCGGTATCACGTACGTGAAACGTGCAATAATTGCAAGGAAGGATTTCCGTCAAGGTACATCACACATCTGGAAGTACGGACTCCAATACATTCGAGATAGCGATAAGAAAGAGGTGTATTACTGCCATGAGTGCAGGGTTGGGAAGAGCAAGCAAGAGTTGTTTGTCATCAATGGCACTTCTAGGATCCGGAATCACCTGGAACAGAAGCACCAGATTGATCCCCAGAGTGGCATCAAGCGAAAGGGTTCTGTACGGAAGTCTATAATCGACCAGCAAAAGGATGGGGCTGCTTCCAGCATCTTTTTCTGGAAGGAGTCAGTAGAGAAGTTTAAAGAGCTTCTAATTCGTTGGATTGTGTACTGCCATATCGCCTTCTTTCAATTAGAGAACCAGTACTTTCGTGAACTACTCCTCTTTTTAAATCCGGCACTACTCAACCACCTCCCGAAGGCTGCGAAGACTATCCGAAGCTGGGTAATGAATGCATTCATATCGAAGAAGCAACAGCTTAGGGAGGACCTACACCATTCACGGAGTAGGATCTCTATCTCCTTTGATCTCTGGACTTCACCAAACCCTTACGCTATCCTAGGCGTCGTCGCTATGTGGATTGATACTACCGGCATGCGACGTGTTACCGCTTTAGGTATGCGACGTATATACGGCGAACATACTGGAGAGAATCTTGGATCGGTGGTCCTTGAATTGCTGGAAGAATACGACATTAGCGGAGATCAGATTGGATACTTTATGCTGGATAATGCCTCGGCAAATGATACCGCTGTTGAGTTTATACTCAAGGATCTCTGCCCATGGATGAAGTCAAAACAACGTCGTCATCGCCGGCTGCGTTGCTTGGGCCATGTCATCAACCTCTGTTGCCAGGCGTTCCTTATCAGAGATGTCAACAAGCAAGTCAAGCTGGCTTGATTCTTATCGATTGCAGATCACAGACAATATAGAGGCTCGTGCACAGTGGCACGTCCCAGAGAATGGTCTGTGATCTGCAATCGATAAGAATCAAGCCAGCTTGACTTGCTTGTTGACATCTCTGTTCCTTATGGGGCGAAACTGTGAGAAGTATCTTGCGAAGCTGGAGAAGCATCATCAACGTGGCGACTATACGAAGGTGGAAGAGCTCTGGAAGAAGTTCGGATGTTTGGGTCGTCTTCACAACCTGGTGCGATACATCAGGCTTACTCCACAACGGCGTGAGGAGTTTGCTACAATTATTATCGGCGGAGATCTTTCGCAATTCGACGGGCTTGAGCTTATCCAGAACAACTCGACCCGCTGGAACTCATGGTTTTATTCGATTACACGTGCATTAAATGTTCGAGAACGTTTAGAGCTCTTCTCGGCTCGTCATGTACCTGGAAAGGGCTCCGTAGGGATCGCGAACTTTAAGCTTGATGGACAGCACTGGTTTGAGCTTGAAAAGATTGAACTCGCTCTCAAAGACTTCTATGCTGCAACTTTGCTTTCTGAAGGTAAGAAGACGTCACTTGCGGACTGGTTTTCAACTTTGGACTGCCTTCTCCGGGAGATAAGCGAGACGAAGGATCACTACCACGACATCCACACTGAGGACGATAACAACTTTACATGGAAGTACCTTCAAGGCTGCGCTGATGCTGCTTGGTTAAAGTGCGTTGAGTACTATAACAATCAGCAGCTGAATTGGCAAAATCGATTCCCTGAAGATACTGACCTTCCACCGGCATATTATGCGGCTCAAATCCTTGATCCATATCGCAAGTGGGGATGGTTCAGGCAAGAGTGGGTTCTTCATGGCGACGAAGAGAAGAAGAGGTGGTTTGAAAACGCACAATTAGCGGTGAAGCATCTCTGGGAGACAGAGTATAAGGGAAGGTACCCTGTCGAGATGCTGCCACCACCAGCCAGGAAGGAGAGAGATCCTGACCCAGCATTTGATCGCCAGCGGGAACATAAGCGCATTCGAATAGACGCTCCAGTTTCTACAACTGATTTGTATGAACAATACATCTCTACTGACCGGCTTCATAACGAAGAGGCAGGTTGCAATGAGGCTATTGCGTACTGGCTATCTCGCTACGACTCCCAACGAGATCTCGCTCGCTTCGCTCTAGACATGTTTGCGATCTCGCCTATGTCGGATGAATGCGAACGTCTTTTTAGTAGCGCGAAGCTTACTATCGTCGATCGCCGTGGTAGGCTGAAGGCAGATATTATAGAAGCGTGCGAGTGTCTCCGGGCCTGGTATGGAAAGCCCCAAGCTGAGGGGAACAGCGATATCGAGGATAGTGAGAACGAAGACGACTAGATTGACAGTCAGTAGTAAAACACATTTCCTCGGCTTCCTTCTTTGCTTCAGCCTCATTCTTGGCGGTCTTGTTGGTCGGACCGGTCTGGTCGGACCGGTCCTTATGTAAGCACCTGGTCTGGTCTGGTCTGTACCCTCAGACCAGACCAGACCAGACCATTCCGATCACTGGGTAGCAGTACCACCGGCAGTGCAACCACGCAGGAGAGGCCGCCCTCCAGGGTCAAAGAACAAGCGGAAGGCGCACGCGTACATCACCAAGAAGGAGCAGGACGATCTTGAGCTAGCTATCAAGCTACGTAACGATGGAGTGATCACAACCTCAGGCGCCCCCTTTGAAGCGTCTGATGACCAAGAGATCAGCGACCTCGTAGGTCGTGGAGTCTTTAAATTTGAGCAATACGACGAGAGGCTACACAGCAAGATCCGGATCTTCAAGTCACGCCTAGTACGTGAGGTCAAGGGAAAGACAACCAAGCCCTATGAGAAATCCCGCCTAGTTATCCAAGGCTACCAGGACCACGGCAAGGAGACTATTCTGACGCAATCTCCAACCATACAGCGATGTAGCCAGCGCCTGATTATGTCGCTGGCGCCCGAGATGGTACAACGCGGAATGAACATCGAGCTCCGTGACATTACGCAGGCGTATCCCCAGGCGCAGACTGCCCTGAAGAGGACGATACTCGCACATCTTCCTACTGAGCTAGTCCATCGATATCCAGAAGGCACGCTACTCCATGTGATCAAGCCGCTGTATGGAATCGCTGAGGCAGGAGTCCACTGGTGGACAACGTATCACGGACACCATTGCAAGGAACTGGACATGGCAACATCGACGTACGACCCATGCCTATTGATCACGAACAGAGACGACGCAGGCATCTTCGGCATCGTTGGCATGCAGACAGACGACACTCTCATGCTCGGGACACCAGCGTTCTCGTCACGTGAAGAGAAGAAGATCCAGAAGGCAGAGTTCAGGTCAAAGCCAAAAGCAAGGCTGACACCAGAAGTGCAGTTAGACTTCAATGGATGTACACTCACGATGGACGCCAGCAGAGTCTTGACCCTTAGGCAGAAAGGACAAGGAGGAAGGATCAGGCTTGTGGATATCAGGGCACCCGACCGCGCGCAACAGTACACCGAGCAGCGCGCTGTTACGAACCTAAGGAGAGGACACAGTGCAAGATATGAAGGGCAGAAGGATGGAGACCTTGTCGGAATCCCTTCTCAGACAAAGGCGTACAAAGGTGTACAAGGACCAATGACGTAAGCCTGCCCCGCATCCCACAAAGCTTGGCGGAACGCCAACATGGGACATGTCACGTGTGTCCCAAGGAATCCCACGATGTACCACGATGTCCCACGCATGGGACAGTGTAGGACAACGTAGGACGTATAGGACATAGGACATTCGTTAGTATATAACAATAGGCAATGAGCCCTTACGGTTCATTGTGTTCAACTTCGAAATCTAAGGATTAGTACTTGATTCTCAACTCCCCGTATATTACATCGATCTACCAATCGTGCTATACACCCTCGTGTCCATCGCATCACTCTATCCCCGAGAACCAACCCAAGATCATCTTCGGACGACCTTCACACGCGCCCGCGGAGCGTACATCGCATCAACATGCCAACCAGAGGCGTCATTTGACCTGTCCGTCGCTGCTCAAGCTCAGCAACCATCAGACGAGGACATCAAGGCACTCAACAAACGCCTGAAATGGCAGATGGAGAATCTCGATCGTGGCCTGCGCTACGTCACTGTCAATCTTATGGAGGCCAAGTTGATGGTCTTTGTGGATGGCTCCTTTGCCAACAACAAGGACCTCAGCTCACAGCTAGGCTTTGTCCTTATGCTCGTCAACGAGTCTATTGACGTCAACACCTTCACAATACAGGGCAACGTGATCCACTACAGCTCTACAAAATGCAAGCGCATCACACGGAGCGTACTGGCCTCAGAGATCTACGGCATGGTCAACGGCTTTGACATAGGCATTGCAGTTGCAACCACGCTGAGGATAGTTACAGAACGACTTAGACTACCTGCAATTCCCTTGGTTATCTGTACAGACTCGTACTCCTTGTACGAGTGCCTAGTAAAGCTTGGGACGACGAAGGAAAAGCGTCTCATGATCGACATCATGGCGCTGCGCCAATCATATGAGCGTCGCGAGATCACGGAGATCCGCTGGATCAATGGTGAAGACAATCCTGCAGACGCCTTCACCAAGGCATCGCCAAACCGCGCTCTTGAACGCTTTATTGACGGCAATAAGCTGACAGTCCGAGTAGAGGGATGGGTGCAGAGGCCGACAAGCTTTGATGGTTGATGCTACACACAGTTACCATCAACACATACTGTCACTACCGATACAAGCAGAGTTACTAACCCAGGGCGCTCAATGGTACGTTATAATATACCATTTTTTTGTTAGTGCTGAGAAGTACGCGTATGGCGGGTATATACTAGAACCAGGGGTTTATCCCATTAAACTTCAGGAGTACATCCCATTTTTAGTCTATAGTCGAAATTACTCCAAATTTAGACATATAACTCAGCATACGTAGACGCACAATCTGACGAATTTACAGCGCAGCAGACTATGTGGTTCAGGAGCTTAGGGTTTGGTGTTCTTGGTTAGGGTTACGCGTCTGGGGGGTCAGGAGGTCGCGAGGCTCGGCACCCCGCCGCGCGCGCGCCGCCGGAGTAAGCACCGAGAGAGCGATCAACAGCGCGTGTATATAAGAAGCCGAGTAGAACAGGTAGGCGTCGATATTTCAACATGTCTAAACCTAGCATCGAGTGCCAGTATTTCGAGCATGTGCCTGAGCACAGCGTAGCGGCATGCAGAGAGTGCAGATATGCAGTATGGCCAGATCAGATTGAGGGCCATCTACAGAAGCAGCATAAGGTTAGTTACAAGGAGGCTGAGGCAGTTGGACAGCAGGTTCGCAGCTGGGCTGGGTTAGTCCAGTACCCTAGTGAGCTCGAGGTGCCGACTGGTGCTCCAAAGCCTGTGCGGCAATTATTATTATTATTATTATATTTCCATTAGAGTCCTGTATCAGTCGGTGACTATGTAGGACTTTGGCTAAGCCGTTCTATGTATGTTGTTCAATATGGAGTTTCTATAGGTCTTGTACAATTTGGAGGATAGTTGCGTAGTCCAATTTCCGAGCTAGTCTTCCATTGGCGCGGGTGCTAAAGAGCAGTGTGGTGAACAGAAAGAGATGTAACAGCGAGCTCTTTGCGAAAAGAAATATTGTTTGTAGTTTTATACAGTGTCTGTCTGTTGTTTTGTGTAGGCGTCTGTATATAGGGATCTACAAGAGAGAGAATAGATCTATACAGCTATTGCCTGGTCGATGTTTTGCTCGTGCGTGTGCTAGTGAAAGCAGGTGCTGGAGCGGTTCGGTATATGGGGTCGGTATATCGAGTCGGTTTAGGGCGTTCGGTAGAGAGGGTATTTGGTGTAGGCGTCTGTATATAGGGATCTACAAGAGAGAGAATAGATCTATACATCTAGTGCCTGGTCGGTGTTTTGCTCGTGCGTGTGCTAGTGAAAGCAGGTGCTAGAGCGGTTCGGTATATGGGGTCGGTATATCGAGTCGGTTTAGGGCGTTCGGTGGAGAGGGTATTTGGTGTAGGCGTCTGTATATAGGGATCTACAAGAGAGAGAATAGATCTATACATCTAGTGCCTGGTCGGTGTTTTGCTCGTGCGTGTGCTAGTGAAAGCAGGTGCTAGAGCGGTTCGGTATATGGGGTCGGTATATCGAGTCGGTTTAGGTCGTTCGGTGGAGAGGGCTTTTGGTGTAGGCGTCTGTATATAGGGATCTACAAGAGAGATAATAGATCTATACATCTAGTGCCTGGTCGGTGTTTTGCTCGTGAGTGTGCTGGTGACAGCAGGTGCTGGAGCGGTTCGGTATATGGGGTCGGTATATCGAGTTGGTTTAGGGCGTTCGGGTATAGGTAGCATCTAGATATATAGGCCTATTACTTTGCAGCAATAGAGATATATACCTAAGGAAGAGCCGTTGCTCTGTCGGTTTCGTAGAGGGTGCCTTCGATCGAACATCTAAAATCAGTTGGCGCACGGGCCATTTGCAGAGATTTCTCTCAACTAAGGCCAGGTAACAACTCTGTCAAAGTTGCAGCGGCCAGCGCGCCCGCCACAACGCCTGCACGCAAAAGCAGACGTTGGAAACTGATTCTAGGAAGGCATTTCAATGGAATTGAGATGAAAAAAGGGTAATCCAGGACCTTTTTGTCATCTCGAAAAGTTGGTGTTCGATCCCTGTGCGGCAATTGCCAGTGTATACAGACGGGATGTTATGCCAATTTGACTCCAGCTGCTGCTATTATGTAGCAAGAAGTAAGGAGGCTATACGAAAGCATTGGCGTAAGGACCATCAAGGATGGTCAGCAGGGAAGAAGCGAGGGCGGCCAAGTCGAACCAGGCAGAAGAGCGTGCAGGCACATATGGATAAGGGGTACCGGCTGGTCCATTGCCAGCGATTATTCAGCAGCCGGCATGGATCGCAGTACTTTGAGGTCCAGGCACCCAGCCAGGATGGAGAAGGCCCCGAAATCGTGCCCGTAGACGGGGCAGCAGCATGGGCGCGAGTGGGCGAGCAGATGGCCAAGGCGTGGGCAGACATCGAGAAGCGGGCGCAGACGACGATCCAGGAGGGCGAGCGCGACGAGGTGAACCCATGGCTGGAGCGGACGCAGTGGTTGCCGTACCTAGTGGGCATGGAGAGGCCGGATTTGTTAGCGTGCATCGAGGAGCCCGTGGCAGAGCCAGATGCCAGGCAGGAGCAGCAGGCCGAGCCGGTGGAAGCAGCGATTTGGGCAGCCATGGATGGATTGGCGCGGTTCAGCCAGGCATCCATTATTGACCGGATTGGCGTGTTTATACGGTTGGAGGCAATTCGCACAGAGATGCACCAAACCCGGTTCCAGCCGTTACAGCCGTATATGGACAAGAACGCCATTGTCAAGCACACACGACCGTGGCAGCAGATGTTAATGTTTTTTGCACGCACACAGAAAGAGCACGGGTGGAAGAGCCCCAAGTATCGGTTTACGCGCCGGCAGCGAGAGGCATGGGAGGTGTTAATCGAACAGGCAAAGCGGAGCATAGAGGGAGACGAAGAAGATGAAGCCGAGGATATGGACGAAGAGAGAGAAGAGCTGGACGAGGAGATGATGGACGACATAGACGAGGCGATAGAGGTAGCTGAGGAAGAGCCAGGTCAGGGAGAAGGCCCCGAGCCTAAGAAGTTGTCTAAGATACAGAAAGCGTGTTTGGAGTTTTGCATTGCATTACTTAACCACCGCATCACCCGTAGAGAGTATGACAGCCCGCTGGTGTGCGCGTTGGCGGTGCTGGGCGTCAAGGAGGACGGATGGAAGGGGCCGGAGCAGTACCCGCCGATATTATCGGCGGTGATCAAGATCGCTCGGTTTATGGTCGTGCAGAAGGGACTAGAAATGTCAGGGCCCGAGGAGGATAGCGGCGATGAGACAGACGACGACTTAGATGACAGCGCGTACGAGAGCGGGCCAAGCCAGCGACGGCGTCCCAAGGGGTGTTTGCAGTTAGTGCAGAAGATGATGGACCGGTTCATGGTGCGCGGCAGCCATAGCCCCATGCAGTGGATGTTGGATTTGCGGACGTATGGATTGAAGATCCATTACAACACTACAACCCGCGGGCATGTAGAGTGGACGAACGGCGACGAGCTGCTGTACAAAGAGCTGCATTTTAGCATGGCGCAGTTCCGCGGCATGGTACATGGGCTGGCTAGCGAGAGCCGGCGATTATTAACAGAGGAGTTAATGTTTAGCAGCAAGGCAGCGCCGGTGCCGGCAGTGCCATGGGAGAGCATACGTGACAACCCAACCGACGAGCGGCCAGGATGGAACTTTTTGAAGGATCATCGCACAAACATGCCCGTCAACGGCGAGAGGTGGTTATTTGAGCGGGTAGGCGAGAGCGCCAGCATCCGGAGTCGGTTCATGAAGCCCGGGACGCAGTCAGGGGTAGACCGACAGGCAATAGAGCGATACATGGACCGGGTGGTAGAATTTCGCGAGAAGCTGGCGGTGTTAATGCATATAACGGGTGGGCAGCCAGCGCGAGGGCCAGAGCTACTGAGCGTACGGCATAGCAACACAGTGCAAGGGGGGCATCGCAATCAGACTTGCTATCAGTCAGGTAACTCAGTTCGAACTGACTGAACTGACTGCCAAGACTCAGTTCAGTCAGTCAGTTCTTGAGGCAGCTGGACGTCAGTCCAGTCAGTTCAGAAGCCTCCAGACTGACTGAACTGACTGACGTTAGACTGACGTTAGCTGTTTTTAAAGCAGTATTTTAGAGTTGTGAAAGCCACATTTAGTGCGGCTTCGAAGCCGCGCTAGTCCTAGATATAAAGACACTAATCCTATATAAGTTAAAGCATCTAGCTTTAAGCTAATTAGAGTTTGCGGAAATGCGCTACCCGGTGCGCACCTAGTAAGCCTTTCGCGTCGCGTCGCGTCGCGTCTGCTATACACACGACGCTAGACTACTGTTGCCATAATACTTCTTGGTGTACTTCATGTCTACTCCCTCTAATTCAGGCCTTCGCCGCCTTGTAGAATGCGACAAGCGCAATTCTCCTCTACCATCGCTATCAAACGCGCCTACTGTTGGCGATACTGCGAGCGAGGCCCAGGCTGATGAGCCCTTGGCAGTACAGGCGGACTTCCCCAACGACGGCGACGACGACGACGACGACGACAATTACGACGGGCTTGATTTTAAGCGTGTGCCGTATCTTGAGCGGCGCCAGGTTGAGCGTAATAGTCGCGGTGGGCCAAAAAGCTGGATCTACCGCCACGGCTGGGCCGTCTGGCACCGCAAGTACAAGAAAAACTACTGGCTTTGCCGGTACTGCCATCAACGACGGAAGCAGGAGGCTTGCTACGAGGCTGACAGCACTACAAACGCCGGCCGACACCTCTCAAGCAACAAGCCTGGACACTCACACGGACCTAACGGACCTGTACCAATTGCTAGCCGGGAGGGCAATATTATGGGCGCGCTCGCAAAGTCCCAAGTATATATTATGAGGTCTAAAGGGATAGAAGTATCGCAAGAGGTAGCAAACGAGATGGCAGCAAGCTTTTCAACCTCTCGATTTCAGGACGCGCTGAAGGACTGGGTAGTCGCGGACAACCAGAGCCTTCGCGTAATAGAAACGCCGCAGTTTCGAGCCATGATTGCGGCCGTGAGCCCGCTAGCCGAAGCTCTCCTTTGGCGTAGCCACTAAACGCTCCACGATCATATTATTACTGAGTACAATACATACATACTAGCTGTTGCCAACTACCTTCGCGAAGCCCGGTCGCTTATACACGTGTCATTCGACAACTGGACTTCAACTGGTGGGCAGTATGCTTTTACTGGCCTCTGCGTACATTACCTTAACAGCGAGGGCAAGCTAGTTGACCACCTGCTTGGGTTGCCTGAGCTACACGGGGCGCACACTGGCAATAATATTGCCGCTGCAGCAACAACAATACTTCGGCTATTTGGCGTTGACAACGCGAGGGTTGGGTACTTTGTGCTTGACAACGCAAGTAACAATGATACTGCAGTTGAGTCCTTAGCAGAGGAGTTTGGCTTTATCGCAAGCGAGCGGCGGCTGCGGTGCTGCTGCCATATACTCAACCTAAGCGCACAATTAGTAATTTGGGGCAAAGACCGTAGCGCGTACGAGAATGAAGCCGCACACCTTGAGGAAGAGGAGAAGTACATGGATGAGTGGCGCAAATACGGTCCTGTTGGCGTCCTCTTTGACGTGATTGCGTCTATCTGTACGCCTCAAACTCGACAACTACTAGAGCGCCTACAGTGCGAGGAGGCAGAGTCTCTAGGTGTTACACCCCACATCCGGCAGCTTGTGAAGCCTGTTAAGACACGCTGGAATAGCTATTTCAACACGTTTGTCCGTGCAGCTGAGCTACACGGCCCTATCGATGGCTATATTGAGTGTAAACTTGAGGAGCATAGTGCTGCAACAGCAACCTCACGACGCCGGAAGAATCGTGAGCAGCTCCCTGCTGCCCAGCCACGGTTATATATACGCGAAGGGGGTCTAAGCGGCAAGGACTGGGCGACAATAACAGAATACATTCGACTCCTTGAGCCATTTGCCGAAGCTACACGGCTACTTGAAGGTCGCGGCCGACACGGCCGACACGGCGCTATATGGGAAGTTCTAGTAACGTTTGAGTGGCTTCTTGACCAGCTTGAGGCTCTCAAAGACCGCCTTAAGGATGTAAATTACGAAGATCTAGATGCGCCTGAAGATCATCTTATTACAAACGTTAACCTTGCGCATTGTAAGCTTGCTGAGTACTACGCAAAATTCGATAACGCGCCTGTCTACTACACTGCTACAATACTACACCCGCACTACAAACACCACCTCTCAGCGCTCTGGAAGGTGCCTGACACCCATGTCACTGCCACAGTCCGCAACAATCAATTAAGTGGGTCCTAGAAGGTTCAGATTGGATTGATTGATTACCGCTTTAAGCCTAGTAGTTACCTATAGGAGTTTAAGCCCTACCTAGATAGGTAAGTGGGTCTAGGAGAGTGACCGGATTGAATTGATTGTTGCGGAGTCTAGTCACTGCCCGTGACGGTGTCCACTATCGCGACGGCTGGCTTGACAATAACCACCGGGCATTCCTGCGTATGTGGCAGGGGCGGAAGGACTCTGCAGCCACTTCAGCTCACACTGTAACGCCGCCGCGTAAGAAGCCCCGGCTAGGGATTTCAACGTCGCGATCAGCTTTTCTACAGTCGTCAATTGAGCAAAGCACACGGCAGTTAGAGGCAAGCCTTGCTGAGGATGAGTATGAGATATGGAAGCGGCAACCAGCGTTAGCTGAGGAGGATTGGCTGTCTCTTAATCCGCTTCTATACTGGGAGTCAGTTGCTGGGCAGTTCCCTATACTCTCAAAGTTCGCTATTGACGTCCTAACAATACCAGCAGCAGCGGCAGACTGTGAGCGGACTTTCAGCGAGCTTGGCGACATGTTAGGCACCCGGAGACTCCATATGAAGCCAGAGCTTATTTCAGCTTTGCAGAGCTTGAAGAGCTGGAAGAGGCTTGGTATACAGCCAACAACTACCTCAGCTTCTGGGCTAGCGCGCACACTATCAGAGGAAGAAATCTCAAAAGTACAGGAGCATTTATCTCAGTTCGACGTCAGGTAACTCAGTTCAGTCAGTCCAGTCAGTCCGCAGGCCGCGGCGACGTCAGTTCAGTCAGTCAGTTTTAGTTTAATTGAAAAGTCTTGGCAGTCAGTCCAGTCCAGTTCAGTGACCTCAGGACGTCAGTTCAGTCAGTCCAGAGAGCTCCGGACTGACTGAACTGACTGATAGCAACTCTGATCGCAATATATTCATCGAGGACGGCATGGTGGTGTTTGTGACACGGTACCACAAGGGATACAAAGTCAGCGGCGACGTCAAGATTATCCATCGATATTTGCCGCGCGAGGTGGGCGAGCTGGTAGTGTGGTATATGTGGCTGGTGTTGCCGTTCCAGCAGCGGCTCGAGGCGTTGGTGTGGGAGAAGGAGGCAGTTTCGTCGCATATGTGGCCAGCAGACCCCAGCGGCCGCAAGTGGACGACCGATCGGCTGCGGGAGGCGTTGAAGCGCGAGAGCCGGATCGCGATGGGCCAGGAGTGGACGTTTGCCGGGTACCGGGAGATGGCGATTGGCATCAGCCGGCGGTTTTTGCGTGGATCGACAGCGTTCCAGGCAGATGAGGGCGAGGAGAATAAGGAGTGGGCTGAGGAGCAGGCAGGAGATTCGATTGCCGACGAGCAGGCGGGCCATACGTCGCACGTGGCGGGACTGGTATACGCGCGAGGGATCATGGAGCAGTCAGGGGCCGTGGCGGATAGGCGGCAGCAGTTCCGGGCATCGAGCACGGATTGGCATAGATTTTTGGGCTTCCAGGCAGGCTTGGACGACCAGAGAAGAAGCAGCAAGCGGAAGAGAGCGCCGTTTGAGAGCGAGGCAGACGAGGCAAGGGTGGATCGGTGGCAGCGGCTGAGGAAGATGGACGCGAGAGCGCAGCTGAAGCGCATGATGGGCGAGGAGGCCAAGTTCCGGGGGGTGCAGGAGGCAGCGATCAAAGCCATCACAGCAGGCGAGAGTCCCGTAGTAGCGGTGATGCCGACGGGGGCAGGCAAGAGCTTGTTGTTCATGTTGCCGGCGTGGGCAGAGCAGGGCGGCACGACGGTGGTGGTAGTGCCGTTGATCGCGTTGCGTGGCGACATGGCACAGCGGTGCAAGAAGCTAGGGATATCGTGCGTAGAGTGGCAGAGTCGGCGTCCGCCAGACGCAGCAGCGGTGGTGTTAGTGACGCCCGAGTCGGCAGTTGGAGAGGAATTTGCAACGTTTTTAAACCGGCTACGAGCGACGCGGCAGCTAGATCGGATTATTATCGACGAGTGCCATATCGTGTTAAACCGGCAGTACACGTTCCGCAAGCAGATGCAGCAGCTAGGTAAGCTAGTGGCTGTAGAGACGCAGATGGTCATGTTGACAGCAACGTTGCCACCCAGCGAGGAGGACGAGTTATTCCGGCGAATGCATTTTGAGCGTGGGCAGGTAAGAATGTTTAGGGCACCAACAGCACGGAGCAACATAGCGTACCGGGTGGTAAGGGTAGAGAAGGAGAGGAAGAGACAGGAGGTAGAGGCAACGGTGTTGGCGATGGTACAGCAGAAGGTCCGAAAGTATAAGAGCGGCAAGATTGTAGTGTACGGCAACTCAGTGCCAAAGGTCAAGGGGTTAGCCGAGAAGCTCAAGTGCCATGCGTATCATCACCACGCGGTTGGCAAGGCAAGCATGTTGGAGGAGTTCATGGGCGGCAAGCAGCGGGTGATTGTGGCAACCAGCGCGTTGGGCATGGGAGTGGACGTGCCCGATATCCGGTGCATTGTCCACATGGATTGGCCGTTTAGCGTGTTGGATTACGCGCAGGAGAGCGGGCGAGCCGGGCGAGACGGGGAGCGGAGCGAGGCCATCATGATGGTGCAGGACGGCGAGCAGCGAGCGGCGGATGACAAGCAGGGGAGGCGGAGCAGCGGTTGGTGCGAGCATACGTCGAAGGCATAGACGAGGCGGCGACATGTAGACGGGTAATGTTGGACGGGTATTTAGACAGGCGCGAGGCCGAGCGAGCTCGGTGCGAGGAGGGAGAGGAGAGGTGTGACGTATGCATGAGAGCCGACGGGGAGGAGATGGAGGAGGAGGAGATGGAGGAGGAGGAGATGGAGGAGGAGATGGAGGAGGAGATGGAGGAGGAGATGGAAGAGATGGAGGAGGTGGAGGAGGTGGAGGAGGTGGAGGAGATGGAGGTGGTGGAGGTGGCCGAGGGCGGCAGCAGCAACGAAGAAGAGGCGGAGACATTGGAGAGGGAGCAAGAAGAGGCGCGGCAGGCGTTTAATCAGCAGCAACGAGAGCAAGGCGGCCCGCGACAGAGATTGATACAGCAGCGGCAGCAGGAGTTCGCCGACGTCGAGTGGCTGCGTAGGCAGCTGGCGCAATGGATAAACCGGTGTGGGTTATGCGAGGCGGTAGGGCAAGGATCGAGCGCACACGACGTACGGCAATGTTGGCGACAGGAGAGCCAGCGGATCAAGGAGTCGATTAAGAGGATGGAAGAGACAATTAAGTTTGAGCGTTATTCGGGCTGTTTTTGGTGTGGAGTGCCGCAGGAGATATGCAATCGGTGGGAAAGGAATAGTTTTGGGCGATATCAGAGAGTCCAAGACGGGGATTGCCAGTATAGAGGGGTATTAATAGGCGGGTTATTAAGTATAGCATTAGGGCGGAGCAAGGTAGGAAACCGATCGACGGCGCGGTTAGAGGAGTTCGGGGTTAGTAATTCAGGAGCAGGGCCGACGTTGTTTGAGTTTTTAGGAAAAAAGCGATTGTTAGAGACGGTTGAGAGCAATAACTTAGCAGGAGAGTTTTGTTGGATTACAAGATTAATAGGCGAGTAGAGGAAATATAGAGAGTTGTAACGTTGACGAGGGTAGCTCCAACAGCTCGAGTAGGTCGGATAGTGTAAGCAGCGATAAAGGCAAGAGCAGCAAGATCAGCGAGAGCGTAGGCAGGGTTAGCAGCAAGAGAGATAGCAGCAACAGTGACGATAGTAGCAGCAGTAAGAGTAGCGACGAAGGCGAGGGCAGCGAGAGCAGTGATCAAGGCGAGAGCAGCGAGAGTAGTGACGAAGGCGAGGGTAGTAAAGATATTAGAGGTAGCGAAAGCAGCGGCAACAGCGAGAGCAATGAGAGCAACGACAAAGACGAGGGCAGAGAAGGTAACGAGAGCGGCGAGAGCAGTAAGAGCGCAGGCAGCGTTGGTAGCGAGAGCAATAGCTGCAACAGTGGCGATAGTGGCGATAGCGAGGGCAGCGACGACGGCGAGGATGGCGAGGATGGCGAGGATGGCGAGGACAGCGAGGGCAACTTGATGGCAGGTAGCGAAAGCAGTAATAGCAGCTTGAGCAGGGAGGAAAAGCGAGGGTCGTGACGACGGCGAGAGTAGCTCCGATAGCGAGAGCAGCAAGAGCGAGAGCAGCAAGAGCGGCAAGAGCAACGAGAGCGAGGCAGGCGAGGCAGGCGAGAGCAACGAGATGGCAAGTAGCGAGAGCGAGGCAGGCGAGGCAGGCGAGAGCAACGAGATGGCAAGTAGCGAGAGCGTAGGGAGCGAGAGAGGCGAGAGAAATAAGAGCAGCGACATGATAGGTACCGTTGGCAGCGAGAGCATCGAGAGCCGCGCATATAGCGAGAGTAACGAGAACAGAGCGAGTAGCGAGAGCAGCGACGACGGTAAGGACAGCGAGAGCAGGAGCCGCAGCGGCGAAAGGAGTTGTAGAAGCCGTAGCAGCGGTAGGAAGTGAGAAGCAGCGAGAGTAGCGCGAGCAGTGGGGGGACAGCAGGGACAGCGAGAGCAGTAGGGAAAGCAAGAGCAGGGGCAGAAGTAGTTATAGCGGCCGCAGGCGTAGTAGGAGCGGTGGGGAGTGAGGAGCAGAAGCGAGGATATCGATAGCAGCGAGAGCAGCGAGGACGGCGGGGATAGTAGGGATAGCGGGATCAGCTGTGAGAGAAGCGAGGATAGCGAGAGTAGGAGAGCAGGAGCCGCAGGCGCGATAGAAGTAAGAGTAGCAAGAGCAGTAAGAGCAGGATGTGTAGCCGCGAGGATAGAGGCAATTAAGGTAATTAAGGTGATTGCGATGATTGCGAGGACAGTAAGAGCAACAAGGGCAGCGCAAGAAAGGGGCGAACGGCAAGGGAATTAACTATTAAGTTAATTGTAGCGATTGCAAGGACAGCGGGAACAGCGAGGATAGTAAGGGCAGTAAGGGTAGAAAGGACAGCGGAAGCAGCGAGGACAACGAGGACAGCGAGGATTGTAAGGACAGCGGAAGCAGCGAGGACAACGAGGACAGCGAGGATTGTAAGGACAGCGGAAGCAGCGAGGACAACGAGGACAGCGAGGATTGTAAGGACAGCGGAAGCAGCGAGGATAATGAGGACAGCGAGGATAGTAAGAACAGCGAGGATAGTAAGGACAGTAAGAGTAGCGAGGATAGCGAAAGTAGGAGAGTAGCAGTAGCAATAGCAGTAGCCGGAGGTGTATATAAGCTGTAAGAGGTAAGAGGTAGAAGTAAGGATATTATAAGCAGCAAGGATAGCAGGGGCAGAAGCGGCAACAGGTGCAGGGTAGTAGGAGTAGTAATAAGAATATTAAGAGCAGTGCAAGTTACAAGGACAAGGGACAAAGTAAGGACAGTAGAGATAGTAAGAGTATCAGGAGCAGCGAGAACAGAAGCCGTAGGATTGATAGCGAAGATATTAAGAGCAGCAAGGAAAGCGAAAGTAGCGAGGGTAGTAAGAGCAGCGACAAGAGGAGCGGTAGCGGCCGCCGAAACCGCAGTTACCGCAGGTGGAGGAGGCGTAGGAGGTAAGGGGCAGAAGAGAGCAGTAGAGACAGCGGGAACAGCGGGGAAAGCGAGAGCAGCAAGAAGGACGGGGATAGTAGAGATAGAGGAAGTGGCGAGAGCAGAAGCAGTAATAGGGAGGATTGCGGAATGCGGAGGAGTAAGAGCGGTAGGAGTAAGAGTAGCAAGAGCAGGACGTAGAAGTAAGAGCCGTAGGAGCAGGAGCAGTAAGAATAGCAGGAGTAGCAAGGGTAGGAGCTTTAAAGGCGGCAGCAACGAGGGTGTTACAAGCAGCGAAAATAATAGGAGCAGGGAGAGTGGTCGCAGTAAGGATAGCGATAGAAGCGAGGTTGGCGACAGCAGGGACAGTAGTAGTAGCAAGAATAGCGAGAGTAGCGAGAGCAATAGCAGTGAGAGCTAGAGCATTAAGAGTAGCAGCAATAAGAGCAGTAACCGTAGGAGTAGGCGCATTAAGAGTAAAAGCTGCAGGAGTAAGAGCAGTAAGGGCGGAAATAGTAGGAGCGTAATTAGCGAGAGCAGGAGCAGCGAGGACAGCAGGAGCAGCTGGAATGGCGAGAGCAGCAAGGACGGAGTGGATAGCAAGAATAGGAAGCGTAGGGGCCGCAGTGGCGATATTTGTAGAAGCGGCAGTAAACACAGGTGTAGTAGTAGCCGTAGGAGTAATAACGAGCATGTTAAAAGCAGCAAGGACGGCAGGAACAGCGGGAGTTGCAATAGTAGAACCCGTAACCGTAATTGAATAGACAGTAAGAGTGATAGTCGCGATAGAAGGAAAAGTTACAAGAATAGCAGCCGTAGCCGTGGTAGAAGCAAGAGTAATTATAATAGAGGCAAAGATAGTAACAGTAGTAAGAGTAATAAGCACAGTAAGGGTATAGTAAGAGCAAAAGTTTAAAGAAGAGTTATTTATGTTAAAAATAAGTATGCAGGTATAAAGCAAAGAAAAGAAAGATTCGAAAAGAGAGAGTATAAAGTTGGTGAGATTCATAATCGATAGATGAGGTAGGTAAAACAGGTATAGTTTGTAGTATATATTAGATAGTGTTTAAGAAAGAAATCAAGCATAGAATTAAGTAGGATTTAAGGATTAGGATTGTAGTAGAAGACAGAGCAAGTTATTAGGAATACATTAATAAGAAGATAGAAGAAAAGATTAATTATTATTATTATTATTATATTTCCATTAGAGTCCTGTATCAGTCGGTGACTATGTAGGACTTTGGCTAAGCCGTTCTATGTATGTTGTTCAATATGGAGTTTCTATAGGTCTTGTACAATTTGGAGGATAGTTGCGTAGTCCAATTTCCGAGCTAGTCTTCCATTGGCGCGGGTGCTAAAGAGCAGTGTGGTGAACAGAAAGAGATGTAACAGCGAGCTCTTTGCGAAAAGAAATATTGTTTGTAGTTTTATACAGTGTCTGTCTGTTGTTTTGTGTAGGCGTCTGTATATAGGGATCTACAAGAGAGAGAATAGATCTATACAGCTATT
Organism: Pyrenophora tritici-repentis; assembly: GCF_003171515.1. Lineage (NCBI taxonomy): Eukaryota > Fungi > Ascomycota > Dothideomycetes > Pleosporales > Pleosporaceae > Pyrenophora > Pyrenophora tritici-repentis. Next base: position 3,133,718 of record NC_089393.1, read on the forward strand.
GCCTGGTCGATGTTTTGCTCGTGCGTGTGCTAGTGAAAGCAGGTGCTGGAGCGGTTCGGTATATGGGGTCGGTATATCGAGTCGGTTTAGGGCGTTCGGTAGAGAGGGTATTTGGTGTAGGCGTCTGTATATAGGGATCTACAAGACAGAATAGATCTATACAGCTATTACCTAGTCGATGTTTTGGGCGTTTTGGTGTAGGCGTCTGTATACAGGAATCTATTATAACCTAACAATAATAGACCTATACAGCTATTGCCTAGTCGATGTTTTGCTCGTGCGTGTGCTAGTGAAAGCAGGTGCTAGAGCGGTTCGGTATATGGGGTCGGTATATCGAGTCGGTTTAGGGCGTTCGGTGGAGAGGGTATTTGGTGTAGGCGTCTGTATATAGGGATCTACAAGAGAGAGAATAGATCTATACATCTAGTGCCTGGTCGGTGTTTTGCTCGTGCGTGTGCTAGTGAAAGCAGGTGCTAGAGCGGTTCGGTATATGGGGTCGGTATATCGAGTCGGTTTAGGTCGTTCGGTGGAGAGGGCTTTTGGTGTAGGCGTCTGTATATAGGGATCTACAAGAGAGATAATAGATCTATACATCTAGTGCCTGGTCGGTGTTTTGCTCGTGCGTGTGCTAGTGAAAGCAGGTGCTAGAGCGGTTCGGTATATGGGGTCGGTATATCGAGTCGGTTTAGGTCGTTCGGTGGAGAGGGCTTTTGGTGTAGGCGTCTGTATATAGGGATCTACAAGAGAGATAATAGATCTATACATCTAGTGCCTGGTCGGTGTTTTGCTCGTGAGTGTGCTGGTGACAGCAGGTGCTGGAGCGGTTCGGTATATGGGGTCGGTATATCGAGTTGGTTTAGGGCGTTCGGGTATAGGTAGCATCTAGATATATAGGCCTATTACTTTGCAGCAATAGAGATATATACCTAAGGAAGAGCCGTTGCTCTGTCGGTTTCGTAGAGGGTGCCTAACCCAGGGCGCTCAATGGTACGTTATAATATACCATTTTTTTGTTAGTGCTGAGAAGTACGCGTATGGCGGGTATATACTAGAACCAGGGGTTTATCCCATTAAACTTCAGGAGTACATCCCATTTTTAGTCTATAGTCGAAATTACTCCAAATTTAGACATATAACTCAGCATACGTAGACGCACAATCTGACGAATTTACAGCGCAGCAGACTATGTGGTTCAGGAGCTTAGGGTTTGGTGTTCTTGGTTAGGGTTACGCGTCTGGGGGGTCAGGAGGTCGCGAGGCTCGGCACCCCGCCGCGCGCGCGCCGCCGGAGTAAGCACCGAGAGAGCGATCAACAGCGCGTGTATATAAGAAGCCGAGTAGAACAGGTAGGCGTCGATATTTCAACATGTCTAAACCTAGCATCGAGTGCCAGTATTTCGAGCATGTGCCTGAGCACAGCGTAGCGGCATGCAGAGAGTGCAGATATGCAGTATGGCCAGATCAGATTGAGGGCCATCTACAGAAGCAGCATAAGGTTAGTTACAAGGAGGCTGAGGCAGTTGGACAGCAGGTTCGCAGCTGGGCTGGGTTAGTCCAGTACCCTAGTGAGCTCGAGGTGCCGACTGGTGCTCCAAAGCCTGTGCGGCAATTGCCAGTGTATACAGACGGGATGTTATGCCAATTTGACTCCAGCTGCTGCTATTATGTAGCAAGAAGTAAGGAGGCTATACGAAAGCATTGGCGTAAGGACCATCAAGGATGGTCAGCAGGGAAGAAGCGAGGGCGGCCAAGTCGAACCAGGCAGAAGAGCGTGCAGGCACATATGGATAAGGGGTACCGGCTGGTCCATTGCCAGCGATTATTCAGCAGCCGGCATGGATCGCAGTACTTTGAGGTCCAGGCACCCAGCCAGGATGGAGAAGGCCCCGAAATCGTGCCCGTAGACGGGGCAGCAGCATGGGCGCGAGTGGGCGAGCAGATGGCCAAGGCGTGGGCAGACATCGAGAAGCGGGCGCAGACGACGATCCAGGAGGGCGAGCGCGACGAGGTGAACCCATGGCTGGAGCGGACGCAGTGGTTGCCGTACCTAGTGGGCATGGAGAGGCCGGATTTGTTAGCGTGCATCGAGGAGCCCGTGGCAGAGCCAGATGCCAGGCAGGAGCAGCAGGCCGAGCCGGTGGAAGCAGCGATTTGGGCAGCCATGGATGGATTGGCGCGGTTCAGCCAGGCATCCATTATTGACCGGATTGGCGTGTTTATACGGTTGGAGGCAATTCGCACAGAGATGCACCAAACCCGGTTCCAGCCGTTACAGCCGTATATGGACAAGAACGCCATTGTCAAGCACACACGACCGTGGCAGCAGATGTTAATGTTTTTTGCACGCACACAGAAAGAGCACGGGTGGAAGAGCCCCAAGTATCGGTTTACGCGCCGGCAGCGAGAGGCATGGGAGGTGTTAATCGAACAGGCAAAGCGGAGCATAGAGGGAGACGAAGAAGATGAAGCCGAGGATATGGACGAAGAGAGAGAAGAGCTGGACGAGGAGATGATGGACGACATAGACGAGGCGATAGAGGTAGCTGAGGAAGAGCCAGGTCAGGGAGAAGGCCCCGAGCCTAAGAAGTTGTCTAAGATACAGAAAGCGTGTTTGGAGTTTTGCATTGCATTACTTAACCACCGCATCACCCGTAGAGAGTATGACAGCCCGCTGGTGTGCGCGTTGGCGGTGCTGGGCGTCAAGGAGGACCAGTGATCGGAATGGTCTGGTCTGGTCTGGTCTGAGGGTACAGACCAGACCAGACCAGGTGCTTACATAAGGACCGGTCCGACCAGACCGGTCCGACCAACAAGACCGCCAAGAATGAGGCTGAAGCAAAGAAGGAAGCCGAGGAAATGTGTTTTACTACTGACTGTCAATCTAGTCGTCTTCGTTCTCACTATCCTCGATATCGCTGTTCCCCTCAGCTTGGGGCTTTCCATACCAGGCCCGGAGACACTCGCACGCTTCTATAATATCTGCCTTCAGCCTACCACGGCGATCGACGATAGTAAGCTTCGCGCTACTAAAAAGACGTTCGCATTCATCCGACATAGGCGAGATCGCAAACATGTCTAGAGCGAAGCGAGCGAGATCTCGTTGGGAGTCGTAGCGAGATAGCCAGTACGCAATAGCCTCATTGCAACCTGCCTCTTCGTTATGAAGCCGGTCAGTAGAGATGTATTGTTCATACAAATCAGTTGTAGAAACTGGAGCGTCTATTCGAATGCGCTTATGTTCCCGCTGGCGATCAAATGCTGGGTCAGGATCTCTCTCCTTCCTGGCTGGTGGTGGCAGCATCTCGACAGGGTACCTTCCCTTATACTCTGTCTCCCAGAGATGCTTCACCGCTAATTGTGCGTTTTCAAACCACCTCTTCTTCTCTTCGTCGCCATGAAGAACCCACTCTTGCCTGAACCATCCCCACTTGCGATATGGATCAAGGATTTGAGCCGCATAATATGCCGGTGGAAGGTCAGTATCTTCAGGGAATCGATTTTGCCAATTCAGCTGCTGATTGTTATAGTACTCAACGCACTTTAACCAAGCAGCATCAGCGCAGCCTTGAAGGTACTTCCATGTAAAGTTGTTATCGTCCTCAGTGTGGATGTCGTGGTAGTGATCCTTCGTCTCGCTTATCTCCCGGAGAAGGCAGTCCAAAGTTGAAAACCAGTCCGCAAGTGACGTCTTCTTACCTTCAGAAAGCAAAGTTGCAGCATAGAAGTCTTTGAGAGCGAGTTCAATCTTTTCAAGCTCAAACCAGTGCTGTCCATCAAGCTTAAAGTTCGCGATCCCTACGGAGCCCTTTCCAGGTACATGACGAGCCGAGAAGAGCTCTAAACGTTCTCGAACATTTAATGCACGTGTAATCGAATAAAACCATGAGTTCCAGCGGGTCGAGTTGTTCTGGATAAGCTCAAGCCCGTCGAATTGCGAAAGATCTCCGCCGATAATAATTGTAGCAAACTCCTCACGCCGTTGTGGAGTAAGCCTGATGTATCGCACCAGGTTGTGAAGACGACCCAAACATCCGAACTTCTTCCAGAGCTCTTCCACCTTCGTATAGTCGCCACGTTGATGATGCTTCTCCAGCTTCGCAAGATACTTCTCACAGTTTCGCCCCATAAGGAACAGAGATGTCAACAAGCAAGTCAAGCTGGCTTGATTCTTATCGATTGCAGATCACAGACAATATAGAGGCTCGTGCACAGTGGCACGTCCCAGAGAATGGTCTGTGATCTGCAATCGATAAGAATCAAGCCAGCTTGACTTGCTTGTTGACATCTCTGATAAGGAACGCCTGGCAACAGAGGTTGATGACATGGCCCAAGCAACGCAGCCGGCGATGACGACGTTGTTTTGACTTCATCCATGGGCAGAGATCCTTGAGTATAAACTCAACAGCGGTATCATTTGCCGAGGCATTATCCAGCATAAAGTATCCAATCTGATCTCCGCTAATGTCGTATTCTTCCAGCAATTCAAGGACCACCGATCCAAGATTCTCTCCAGTATGTTCGCCGTATATACGTCGCATACCTAAAGCGGTAACACGTCGCATGCCGGTAGTATCAATCCACATAGCGACGACGCCTAGGATAGCGTAAGGGTTTGGTGAAGTCCAGAGATCAAAGGAGATAGAGATCCTACTCCGTGAATGGTGTAGGTCCTCCCTAAGCTGTTGCTTCTTCGATATGAATGCATTCATTACCCAGCTTCGGATAGTCTTCGCAGCCTTCGGGAGGTGGTTGAGTAGTGCCGGATTTAAAAAGAGGAGTAGTTCACGAAAGTACTGGTTCTCTAATTGAAAGAAGGCGATATGGCAGTACACAATCCAACGAATTAGAAGCTCTTTAAACTTCTCTACTGACTCCTTCCAGAAAAAGATGCTGGAAGCAGCCCCATCCTTTTGCTGGTCGATTATAGACTTCCGTACAGAACCCTTTCGCTTGATGCCACTCTGGGGATCAATCTGGTGCTTCTGTTCCAGGTGATTCCGGATCCTAGAAGTGCCATTGATGACAAACAACTCTTGCTTGCTCTTCCCAACCCTGCACTCATGGCAGTAATACACCTCTTTCTTATCGCTATCTCGAATGTATTGGAGTCCGTACTTCCAGATGTGTGATGTACCTTGACGGAAATCCTTCCTTGCAATTATTGCACGTTTCACGTACGTGATACCGCCCTGCACGAACTCATCTGGAGATTCGTGATATTGAATAGGAGTGGGTGATAGTATAGGGGTGGGTGATCACAGTCCGCAACAATCAATTAAGTGGGTCCTAGAAGGTTCAGATTGGATTGATTGATTACCGCTTTAAGCCTAGTAGTTACCTATAGGAGTTTAAGCCCTACCTAGATAGGTAAGTGGGTCTAGGAGAGTGACCGGATTGAATTGATTGTTGCGGAGTCTATGGGTGATGACGTGGGGATAGGAGATGGAGTAAGAGACGTTAAATCTAGTCTTATAATATTCGATGGGGACGGTGAGGTTGGTGTTGAAGGCTCCATAACAATAGTATATAAGTAGGTTGTTAAGGACTTGATTGTTCTATGTAAGTAGAAGACTTACCTTGATCTTAATGACTCATATTGTGCTAAATTTTCTGGCTAGATTAGTCTAAGATCTAGTCACGTGGACCTATTTATAGCCGGACCGGTCCGATCATCTAGACCGGTCCGACCACGGTCTCAAAAAATCGCCAGACCAGACCAAGTCTTGGCGGTCTAGACCAGACCAAGACCAAGTCAGACCAGACCATTCCGATCACTGAGGAGGACGGATGGAAGGGGCCGGAGCAGTACCCGCCGATATTATCGGCGGTGATCAAGATCGCTCGGTTTATGGTCGTGCAGAAGGGACTAGAAATGTCAGGGCCCGAGGAGGATAGCGGCGATGAGACAGACGACGACTTAGATGACAGCGCGTACGAGAGCGGGCCAAGCCAGCGACGGCGTCCCAAGGGGTGTTTGCAGTTAGTGCAGAAGATGATGGACCGGTTCATGGTGCGCGGCAGCCATAGCCCCATGCAGTGGATGTTGGATTTGCGGACGTATGGATTGAAGATCCATTACAACACTACAACCCGCGGGCATGTAGAGTGGACGAACGGCGACGAGCTGCTGTACAAAGAGCTGCATTTTAGCATGGCGCAGTTCCGCGGCATGGTACATGGGCTGGCTAGCGAGAGCCGGCGATTATTAACAGAGGAGTTAATGTTTAGCAGCAAGGCAGCGCCGGTGCCGGCAGTGCCATGGGAGAGCATACGTGACAACCCAACCGACGAGCGGCCAGGATGGAACTTTTTGAAGGATCATCGCACAAACATGCCCGTCAACGGCGAGAGGTGGTTATTTGAGCGGGTAGGCGAGAGCGCCAGCATCCGGAGTCGGTTCATGAAGCCCGGGACGCAGTCAGGGGTAGACCGACAGGCAATAGAGCGATACATGGACCGGGTGGTAGAATTTCGCGAGAAGCTGGCGGTGTTAATGCATATAACGGGTGGGCAGCCAGCGCGAGGGCCAGAGCTACTGAGCGTACGGCATAGCAACACAGTGCAAGGGGGGCATCGCAATATATTCATCGAGGACGGCATGGTGGTGTTTGTGACACGGTACCACAAGGGATACAAAGTCAGCGGCGACGTCAAGATTATCCATCGATATTTGCCGCGCGAGGTGGGCGAGCTGGTAGTGTGGTATATGTGGCTGGTGTTGCCGTTCCAGCAGCGGCTCGAGGCGTTGGTGTGGGAGAAGGAGGCAGTTTCGTCGCATATGTGGCCAGCAGACCCCAGCGGCCGCAAGTGGACGACCGATCGGCTGCGGGAGGCGTTGAAGCGCGAGAGCCGGATCGCGATGGGCCAGGAGTGGACGTTTGCCGGGTACCGGGAGATGGCGATTGGCATCAGCCGGCGGTTTTTGCGTGGATCGACAGCGTTCCAGGCAGATGAGGGCGAGGAGAATAAGGAGTGGGCTGAGGAGCAGGCAGGAGATTCGATTGCCGACGAGCAGGCGGGCCATACGTCGCACGTGGCGGGACTGGTATACGCGCGAGGGATCATGGAGCAGTCAGGGGCCGTGGCGGATAGGCGGCAGCAGTTCCGGGCATCGAGCACGGATTGGCATAGATTTTTGGGCTTCCAGGCAGGCTTGGACGACCAGAGAAGAAGCAGCAAGCGGAAGAGAGCGCCGTTTGAGAGCGAGGCAGACGAGGCAAGGGTGGATCGGTGGCAGCGGCTGAGGAAGATGGACGCGAGAGCGCAGCTGAAGCGCATGATGGGCGAGGAGGCCAAGTTCCGGGGGGTGCAGGAGGCAGCGATCAAAGCCATCACAGCAGGCGAGAGTCCCGTAGTAGCGGTGATGCCGACGGGGGCAGGCAAGAGCTTGTTGTTCATGTTGCCGGCGTGGGCAGAGCAGGGCGGCACGACGGTGGTGGTAGTGCCGTTGATCGCGTTGCGTGGCGACATGGCACAGCGGTGCAAGAAGCTAGGGATATCGTGCGTAGAGTGGCAGAGTCGGCGTCCGCCAGACGCAGCAGCGGTGGTGTTAGTGACGCCCGAGTCGGCAGTTGGAGAGGAATTTGCAGAGATGCCAACAATCAAATCAATCAAGCTTCAGGCCCTATACTTGCTTTGATTGACGTTTTCTTGGTGTTGAGCTTGCTTTGATGGGCTTGATAGGTCGATTAGTGAGGCTTGATTGGTGAGCTTAATGGGCTTGATCGCTAGGTAGCCTTAGGAAGCTCCGAAGAGTGAAAAAGGCAGTTTCTAGAGCCGAAAAAAGGCAAAACGAGAAGTTAGTATAGAGTTTCGAACACAAAGCAAAAAAGGCCGCAACTACCTGCTCTAGAGAGAGGTCCTTCTAGGAGCGCGTTTGAGGGAGAATAGCAGTGTTGCGTAGTATATAACCTGAAGTAGTATTGCGTGCGAGTAATCAAGAAAAGATAAGATTGTATCGCTATCGCCGTTGAAACCCAGCTACTCGGGAGTCTCTACGTTGAGCAGAGTGCTCACAAGCTATCCTTATCGTTTACTAGCAGTATATGCCCCCAACAGTAGTATACAGCAGGGACAGTAACCTCTCTAAGGCCTTTAGATAGGATATATTAAAGCTTAAGACTTATTAATCGACGCGGAGGCAGGCGGTATTATTTAGTGGATGGGCGTTGTAAGGTGGGCGAGACGTCTATTTTAAGAAGTAGTTAGCTACGCTCTGCTAGGTATATTAAAGCTGTAAGAAGCAGCTATCCTGATGACCCTAGAGGTCGTAGATGAGGATGGAGATGGGCTGTACTTACTAGAATCGCTAGGTTGCTCCCACGCTGTGAGGTTGTACAACTGCTTAAGGTCGTAATCTAAGAGTTGGCTTGTAGCTGACGTTGGCAGCTTTATGCCAGCGGCATTCCAAGCCCGTACACATTAAAGCGCGGCGAGTAGTTGTGACCTAATCTTGCGCCGTCGCGGAGCAAGTAGATCTCCTAGTTCACTAAATATGCGCTCGCACTCGCAACTGCTCGCTGGAATACTTAACACGTCAGTCGCAAAGCGTAAGAGGTCGGGATACTTAGACTAAAGCTGTACCTAGTACTTAATAGGGTTGCCGTCAACGTTAGGGCTGTTATGCTGCTTACTCGTCCACTTTAGCTCCAATTTGCGCCACCTGTCGTACTCATCTGTGAGCTCATCATCGTCCTCGCTATCGCTTATGATGTACGAGATAGCCTCGTCAATAGCGCCGTTATCACGCTCTTTTAAGGGCTTTGTTAGAGGAGTAGAGGTCGTATACTCTACCTAAAGAGCACGAAAGTCAGCCATACAGGCGACGAGCCACTCAGGCTTATCACGCCACGCCTTCTCGCAATAGCGTCGATAGTACGGGTGAAGAGCGCAGGCCGCAAAGTACGCGGGTGAGTCGTCGAGTTTACTGTAGTAGTCGTTGAGCTTCTCCTACGCTGCGCGAAAGTTGATAGAGATGTGATCTTCAGGCGCCTCGCGCTGCTCAAAATCAACCCTCTCGTACTGCCGGAGACGCTGCTCAAAGCGCCCCATGAGGAACTCAAACACTGGTATAACCTCGTATATCGCAACGAAACGGCGACATTTGCCTCTGCCTTTAAGGCGCTTTGTAGTATCTTTCAGCGGCTTTAGCACCTTAATATACTTAGTTATAACAGCCTAATTAGCAGCTGTAAGGCCCTCAGATCTTATCTAAGCAGGCGCCTAGGGCTTCTTGTTGTTCTTCGTTTGGGCGTGTGAGTCGGCAACGCGCTGCTGTTCCACGTAGAAACAAACGTAGGAGTTGAACGCGGGTTGTAGTAATACAGCTCTCTTAAACGCTGAACAAAAGGAGTTCCAGCGCGTAACGCAAGGCTTTACAGGCTCGAGTATTTGGAATTTAGCGTCGTCGTCGGCCGGTAAGTCCTGCCTCGCGAGGCGCTGAAAGTTCGCGAACATGTCGTACTGTTGTGGCGTTTTGATGTAGCTAATAACGTCTATAAGCGTGCCTAATGGGCCCTGCTTACGCCACTCGTTGAGGTATTTCTCTTCCTCCTGTACAGCGTTAGAAAGCTTTATTGAAAAGAATAGGTAGACTTACAGCTAAGTTCTCGTCGTTGTTAAAGGCGTCCTTGTTTAAACCAAATATAATCGACTAGCTAACTAAGTTGATTGTATGAGCGCTACAGCGTAGCCGGCGATGCTTAGACTTAAAGCCAAACTTCGCTCCAAGGGCCGCGATAGCAGTGTCGTTATTGAACGCGTTGTCGAGCATGAAGTAGCTAACGTTCTGCGCAGTTATATTAAACTTCTGCAGAGTTTTAGCGACACAATCAGCTATCCTGTCGCCAGTATAGGCACCTGAGAGCTGCGGCAGGTCAATAGCAACGTCCCTAAGGTCGCCCTCAGCCGTGGCAAAGTGAGCGACAATACCGAAGAAGCCACGCTTGCCACCTTTAACGGTCCACCCATCAAAGCTTATGTATCTTGCTCGCCGCGCAACGCAGCTCATCGACGACCTGAGGCTGCATGAAGTTGTACAGCCTCATCACAAACTGCGCAACGCTTGTGCGCCTGCTCAGCTTCAGGATTCGTGAAATGTATCATCATGCGGAAAGCTGGATCTTCGAACTGGCAGAGGGCGAGGTTGTTGTCAACAAGCCAGCTAATAGCTGCTATTCGAAAGGACTGTACGCACAGTCCGCAACAATCAATTAAGTGGGTCCTAGAAGGTTCAGATTGGATTGATTGATTACCGCTTTAAGCCTAGTAGTTACCTATAGGAGTTTAAGCCCTACCTAGATAGGTAAGTGGGTCTAGGAGAGTGACCGGATTGAATTGATTGTTGCGGAGTCTAACTGTACGTCGAAGTTTCCTATCTCGTTCGCAACCCTTTGGCTAACGCCGAAGCCGCCCTTCAGCATTATTTCTAGCGATTTCTGGCCTCTAAGAAGCTGCTGAGGCGGTTGCTCACTAGCGTTTGTTATTCTATAATCCCTATTTAGGTGCCTCGCAGCAGTACTAGTTGCCTCCGTCGTCTCCGCAAAGCCAGTAGTCGCTGCTTTACGCTTGTGACAGATGTGGCACAGCCAAAATATCCTGTTGGTATTACTGCGGAGAGTAAGCCAATAACCGTAGTTGTATACCTAGCTTTTCTTCTGCTTCTGTGTCCGAAGAGGCTTTATATACCGTGGCAGGCGACTCCAGTTAATGCCATTAAAGTTATCGGCTATACGCGGGTCGAAGTCAGGCTCTAGCTCGCCTTTATCTACCGCTTTAAACGCCGCTGCAGCTACCTCAGAGGCTTCAACAGGCGCGACAATCGCATCTTCGGGTATAGAGTCGCGCAACTGCATCTTGAAATCAACGCCTTGGCTCGCGGCTAGTATAGCTCGACGCGGCGACGTTGGCGGAGTCTCGCGCTGTGTATCCTCGTCGATAACGAAAGGGTGAGATGGCTGCGAAGCTTCGATAGTTATAGGCTGTGATTTACTGCCTTTCTAGCGTTTTGAGCGACCAGCGGCGGCAACAGGAGCAGCAGCAGGGCGTTTACAAGGATGTCTAGGGTCTGGCATAATAGCAACGGGTAGCACTAGGAATAGAACATGTAGAGAATCGTGTTAATTATTGTGCTACGGGAACTAAGATCTATATCTCCGCCGGCTAACGTTGTGGGCGCTATGCCCTGTACGTACTAGCCTTTAAGTGAGAGAAGATGGGATAGAACCTAGGTTATACCAAAATCTACGACTTCACGTTCTACGATATAGCCAGGATCAAGCCTATCAAGCTCACCAATCAAGCCTGCTTAATAGGCTTGATTTGCTTGTACTTTTGAGCAGTCTGGGCTTGATTTGGCTTGATTGTATTCACTCAATCAAATCAATCAAGCCCATCAAGCAGGCTTGATTGTTGGCATCTCTGGGAATTTGCAACGTTTTTAAACCGGCTACGAGCGACGCGGCAGCTAGATCGGATTATTATCGACGAGTGCCATATCGTGTTAAACCGGCAGTACACGTTCCGCAAGCAGATGCAGCAGCTAGGTAAGCTAGTGGCTGTAGAGACGCAGATGGTCATGTTAACAGCAACGTTGCCACCCAGCGAGGAGGACGAGTTATTCCGGCGAATGCATTTTGAGCGTGGGCAGGTAAGAATGTTTAGGGCACCAACAGCACGGAGCAACATAGCGTACCGGGTGGTAAGGGTAGAGAAGGAGAGGAAGAGACAGGAGGTAGAGGCAACGGTGTTGGCGATGGTACAGCAGAAGGTCCGAAAGTATAAGAGCGGCAAGATTGTAGTGTACGGCAACTCAGTGCCAAAGGTCAAGGGTTAGCCGAGAAGCTCAAGTGCCATGCGTATCATCACCACGCGGTTGGCAAGGCAAGCATGTTGGAGGAGTTCATGGGCGGCAAGCAGCGGGTGATTGTGGCAACCAGCGCGTTGGGCATGGGAGTGGACGTGCCCGATATCCGGTGCATTGTCCACATGGATTGGCCGTTTAGCGTGTTGGATTACGCGCAGGAGAGCGGGCGAGCCGGGCGAGACGGGGAGCGGAGCGAGGCCATCATGATGGTGCAGGACGGCGAGCAGCGAGCGGCGGATGACAAGCAGGGGGAGGCGGAGCAGCGGTTGGTGCGAGCATACGTCGAAGGCATAGACGAGGCGGCGACATGTAGACGGGTAATGTTGGACGGGTATTTAGACAGGCGCGAGGCCGAGCGAGCTCGGTGCGAGGAGGGAGAGGAGAGGTGTGACGTATGCATGAGAGCCGACGGGGAGGAGATGGAGGAGGAGGAGATGGAGGAGGAGGAGATGGAGGAGGAGATGGAGGAGGAGATGGAGGAGGAGATGGAAGAGATGGAGGAGGTGGAGGAGGTGGAGGAGGTGGAGGAGATGGAGGTGGTGGAGGTGGCCGAGGGCGGCAGCAGCAACGAAGAAGAGGCGGAGACATTGGAGAGGGAGCAAGAAGAGGCGCGGCAGGCGTTTAATCAGCAGCAACGAGAGCAAGGCGGCCCGCGACAGAGATTGATACAGCAGCGGCAGCAGGAGTTCGCCGACGTCGAGTGGCTGCGTAGGCAGCTGGCGCAATGGATAAACCGGTGTGGGTTATGCGAGGCGGTAGGGCAAGGATCGAGCGCACACGACGTACGGCAATGTTGGCGACAGGAGAGCCAGCGGATCAAGGAGTCGATTAAGAGGATGGAAGAGACAATTAAGTTTGAGCGTTATTCGGGCTGTTTTTGGTGTGGAGTGCCGCAGGAGATATGCAATCGGTGGGAAAGGAATAGTTTTGGGCGATATCAGAGAGTCCAAGACGGGGATTGCCAGTATAGAGGGGTATTAATAGGCGGGTTATTAAGTATAGCATTAGGGCGGAGCGAGGTAGGAAACCGATGGACGGCGCGGTTAGAGGAGTTCGGGGTTAGTAATTCAGGAGCAGGGCCGACGTTGTTTGAGTTTTTAGGAAAAAAGCGATTGTTAGAGACGGTTGAGAGCAATAACTTAGCAGGAGAGTTTTGTTGGATTACAAGATTAATAGGCGAGTAGAGGAAATATAGAGAGTTGTAACGTTGACGAGGGTAGCTCCAACAGCTCGAGTAGGTCGGATAGTGTAAGCAGCGATAAAGGCAAGAGCAGCAAGATCAGCGAGAGCGTAGGCAGGGTTAGCAGCAAGAGAGATAGCAGCAACAGTGACGATAGTAGCAGCAGTAAGAGTAGCGACGAAGGCGAGGGCAGCGAGAGCAGTGATCAAGGCGAGAGCAGCGAGAGTAGTGACGAAGGCGAGGGTAGTAAAGATATTAGAGGTAGCGAAAGCAGCGGCAACAGCGAGAGCAATGAGAGCAACGACAAAGACGAGGGCAGAGAAGGTAACGAGAGCGGCGAGAGCAGTAAGAGCGCAGGCAGCGTTGGTAGCGAGAGCAATAGCTGCAACAGTGGCGATAGTGGCGATAGCGAGGGCAGCGACGACGGCGAGGATGGCGAGGATGGCGAGGATGGCGAGGACAGCGAGGGCAACTTGATGGCAGGTAGCGAAAGCAGTAATAGCAGCTTGAGCAGGGAGGAAAAGCGAGGGTCGTGACGACGGCGAGAGTAGCTCCGATAGCGAGAGCAGCAAGAGCGAGAGCAGCAAGAGCGGCAAGAGCAACGAGAGCGAGGCAGGCGAGGCAGGCGAGAGCAACGAGATGGCAAGTAGCGAGAGCGAGGCAGGCGAGGCAGGCGAGAGCAACGAGATGGCAAGTAGCGAGAGCGTAGGGAGCGAGAGAGGCGAGAGAAATAAGAGCAGCGACATGATAGGTACCGTTGGCAGCGAGAGCATCGAGAGCCGCGCATATAGCGAGAGTAACGAGAACAGAGCGAGTAGCGAGAGCAGCGACGACGGTAAGGACAGCGAGAGCAGGAGCCGCAGCGGCGAAAGGAGTTGTAGAAGCCGTAGCAGCGGTAGGAAGTGAGAAGCAGCGAGAGTAGCGCGAGCAGTGGGGGGACAGCAGGGACAGCGAGAGCAGTAGGGAAAGCAAGAGCAGGGGCAGAAGTAGTTATAGCGGCCGCAGGCGTAGTAGGAGCGGTGGGGAGTGAGGAGCAGAAGCGAGGATATCGATAGCAGCGAGAGCAGCGAGGACGGCGGGGATAGTAGGGATAGCGGGATCAGCTGTGAGAGAAGCGAGGATAGCGAGAGTAGGAAAGCAGGAGCCGCAGGCGCGATAGAAGTAAGAGTAGCAAGAGCAGTAAGAGCAGGATGTGTAGCCGCGAGGATAGAGGCAATTAAGGTAATTAAGGTGATTGCGATGATTGCGAGGACAGTAAGAGCAACAAGGGCAGCGCAAGAAAGGGGCGAACGGCAAGGGAATTAACTATTAAGTTAATTGTAGCGATTGCAAGGACAGCGGGAACAGCGAGGATAGTAAGGGCAGTAAGGGTAGAAAGGACAGCGGAAGCAGCGAGGACAACGAGGACAGCGAGGATTGTAAGGACAGCGGAAGCAGCGAGGACAACGAGGACAGCGAGGATTGTAAGGACAGCGGAAGCAGCGAGGACAACGAGGACAGCGAGGATTGTAAGGACAGCGGAAGCAGCGAGGATAATGAGGACAGCGAGGATAGTAAGAACAGCGAGGATAGTAAGGACAGTAAGAGTAGCGAGGATAGCGAAAGTAGGAGAGTAGCAGTAGCAATAGCAGTAGCCGGAGGTGTATATAAGCTGTAAGAGGTAAGAGGTAGAAGTAAGGATATTATAAGCAGCAAGGATAGCAGGGGCAGAAGCGGCAACAGGTGCAGGGGTAGTAGGAGTAGTAATAAGAATATTAAGAGCAGTGCAAGTTACAAGGACAAGGGACAAAGTAAGGACAGTAGAGATAGTAAGAGTATCAGGAGCAGCGAGAACAGAAGCCGTAGGATTGATAGCGAAGATATTAAGAGCAGCAAGGAAAGCGAAAGTAGCGAGGGTAGTAAGAGCAGCGACAAGAGGAGCGGTAGCGGCCGCCGAAACCGCAGTTACCGCAGGTGGAGGAGGCGTAGGAGGTAAGGGGCAGAAGAGAGCAGTAGAGACAGCGGGAACAGCGGGGAAAGCGAGAGCAGCAAGAAGGACGGGGATAGTAGAGATAGAGGAAGTGGCGAGAGCAGAAGCAGTAATAGGAGGATTGCGGAATGCGGAGGAGTAAGAGCGGTAGGAGTAAGAGTAGCAAGAGCAGGACGTAGAAGTAAGAGCCGTAGGAGCAGGAGCAGTAAGAATAGCAGGAGTAGCAAGGGTAGGAGCTTTAAAGGCGGCAGCAACGAGGGTGTTACAAGCAGCGAAAATAATAGGAGCAGGGAGAGTGGTCGCAGTAAGGATAGCGATAGAAGCGAGGTTGGCGACAGCAGGGACAGTAGTAGTAGCAAGAATAGCGAGAGTAGCGAGAGCAATAGCAGTGAGAGCTAGAGCATTAAGAGTAGCAGCAATAAGAGCAGTAACCGTAGGAGTAGGCGCATTAAGAGTAAAAGCTGCAGGAGTAAGAGCAGTAAGGGCGGAAATAGTAGGAGCGTAATTAGCGAGAGCAGGAGCAGCGAGGACAGCGGGAGCAGCTGGAATGGCGAGAGCAGCAAGGACGGAGTGGATAGCAAGAATAGGAAGCGTAGGGGCCGCAGTGGCGATATTTGTAGAAGCGGCAGTAAACACAGGTGTAGTAGTAGCCGTAGGAGTAATAACGAGCATGTTAAAAGCAGCAAGGACGGCAGGAACAGCGGGAGTTGCAATAGTAGAACCCGTAACCGTAATTGAATAGACAGTAAGAGTGATAGTCGCGATAGAAGGAAAAGTTACAAGAATAGCAGCCGTAGCCGTGGTAGAAGCAAGAGTAATTATAATAGAGGCAAAGATAGTAACAGTAGTAAGAGTAATAAGCACAGTAAGGGTATAGTAAGAGCAAAAGTTTAAAGAAGAGTTATTTATGTTAAAAATAAGTATGCAGGTATAAAGCAAAGAAAAGAAAGATTCGAAAAGAGAGAGTATAAAGTTGGTGAGATTCATAATCGATAGATGAGGTAGGTAAAACAGGTATAGTTTGTAGTATATATTAGATAGTGTTTAAGAAAGAAATCAAGCATAGAATTAAGTAGGATTTAAGGATTAGGATTGTAGTAGAAGACAGAGCAAGTTATTAGGAATACATTAATAAGAAGATAGAAGAAAAGATTAAGTTTATATAAAAGTAGAGTCATAAGAAGAAGATATAAATAAAAAAGATATAAGAGATTATGTTTCAATAATATTAAAAAGAGATGTTAGAAAAGAAAGAAGAATAAAAGAAACCCGATATAATTTAAGAGGAGTATAGTAAAGGGAATAGAAGATAGGTAGAAGAAGAAAGAGAGAGAAAGATAAGGAAGTTTATAGAGAAGGACATAAGAAGCAAAAGATAAAGAGAAAGAAGGAGAAGTAAAGAAAATAGAAAGAGAAGTAAAGAAAAATATAGAGCAAGTAAAGAGAGAGTAGCAAGAACAGCAGTAGTAATAAGGATAAGGATAGAGTTAAGGTACAGTACAATAATGCATAGTGGGTATTTAAGCAACAGTAGTAAGACGAGGCAGGCCGTGTTGGACGTGCATACAGTAGGTAGAGTTTAAGTTTACCGACGCAGAATAGTGATAGAGGTATATAGGGTAGTAGATAATGCGATGCGGTATATAGACGGCGGTAGGCGAAGGACAGAGCCGACACAAGATACAATAGTATTAGAGAACTAAGAGGCAGTAGGCAAAGGAGATAGTTGAAGAAGTATTTAGGTTGTGTTTAGTATAGCGAATGGTATAACGTGTGTATACAAGCAATAAGAAGATAATAGATACGGAGGAGATTAGACAGCAGATATAAAAGATTGTTAGTTTCGAGGGTATTTATAGTAAGGTTGTTAGGATTAGTATAGGGAAGCAAGAATAGAGTAGCATAGGGATAGATAGGAGGTTAGTAGAACAGAGAGTTAAAGTAAATTTAATAGAGGGATTCGTAAGACAGTTTTAGAGCAAGTAGGGGTTAGGGTGTACAGAAACGAATAGGTTAATAAGAGAGTTTTATTAGAGTCAGCCGTTTATAATAGAGGAGAACAATAAACAACAGAGGTTATTGCAGAGAAGGGTATAGGCCGAGGTAAAGGGAAGAAGAGAGAAGATATAGTGGCAATAGGAAAAGTTTCCGAGTTAGGGTATTTAGTAGATGTTATATAGATTAAGTGATAAAAGCGAGTAAATTAGATTAAAAATAAGGAGAGATAGAAATAGATGAAGAGGAAAGGAAAGAAGAGAGAGGAACAGAAGAGAGAGAGGGAAGGATGGATGTGGTGGAGAGGAGAGATGAGGAGGGGCAGGGAGGGTTGGAGCAGCAGGAGCAGGAGCAGGAGCGACAAGGCGGGTGGCGGAGGTGAATACAGCAGCGGCAACAGGAGTTTAGGGAGGTAGAGTAGTGAGGTAGGGAATTAGGATGGTAGGGGAATGGATAGGGAATATGCAAAGGGGCGGATAATGGGCGAAGCGAGGAAAATATAGGGAGATGTTGGTGAGGGGAGGGGGAAGTGTAAAAGAAGCGATTACGATTGTTTTAGAGCCGATTCAGTTTAAGGGTTATTAGGGGCGTTTTTGGTGGGAGGTAGAGTAGGAAAGGAATTGTTAGGGGCGGTATTAGAAGGTAAGAGATGCAAATTAACAGTATAAAGGAGTATTCACGGGGGGTTTATTAGGGCAGCGTTTAGGTAGAGGGAGGTAGGAAAGCGTTAGGGGGCGGGGTTAAAGGGGAGAAGAGGATTTATAGTAGATAAGACAGGGTTAGGGGTATAGAAGGAAGAAAGGGTTAGGGTTACAGAATAAAGAGAGGGATAGGTAAGAAATGAATAGAAGAATAAAAATATTCATAAGGAGATAAAGGAGGATTAGATTACAGGCAAAATAAGGTAGAAGAGCAATTCGTTAGGTAGTATGTAGAGGGGAAAGAGTGGGTAATAAGATATAGAAGGCGAGTATTAGAAAAGTATTTGGAGGGGCAAGGAGGCGAAGAGAGATATAAAGAAGAGGAGGAGAGATTTTTAGTGTGTAGACAAGCGGACAAGGAGATAGACAGCAGCAAAGAGCAGTAATAAAGAGGAGATATAGTAGAGAGGAGGGTAGAGCAGTAGGAGCAGGAGCGACAAGGCGGGTAGTAGAGTTTAATACGGCAGTGATAACAGGAGTTTAGGCAGGTAGAGTAGTAAGACAGGCAATTAGGATAGTAGGGGAATAGATAGGGAATATGCGAAGGGCGGGTGATAAGCAAAGCGAGGACAAAATAGGGAGATGTTAGTGACGGGGAGGAGAAATACAAAAGAAGCAGTTAAGATTGTGTTAGAGTAGATTTGTATAAGGGTTATTCGTTATGTATTTAGTAGGGAGTTAGGCAGGAGAAATGTAAGGGGTAGGAGAGGAATTGTTCGGGGCAGTATTGGATAGTACGAGACGCAAATTGATAGTGTAACAGAGTATTAATAGGGGGGTTAATAGAGGAAGAGGTAGGGTAGAGGGAGGTAAGAGAGTAGTGGAGGGCGCGGTTAAAGGGGTTAGGGGTAGAGAGAGGAAGGGTCAGGGAGAGGAAGGGTCAGGGAGGGTAGAGAGGATCAGGGAGGGTAGAGAGGATCAGGGAGGGTAGAGAGGATCAGGGAGGGTAGAGAGGATCAGGGAGGGTAAAGAGGGTTAGGTATTATAGTATAAGAAGATAACTAGAGAAAGTAAGTAAAAAGAGTTAAGAATAATAAAGTGGATAGTAAATAATATATAGGGGGTTTTAGAGAGGAGGAAATATAAGAGAGTTTACTAGAAAATAAGAAAGAGGGGTTTCAGAGTAGGCAGAAGCGTAAAGCAAGAGCATAGGGCAGAGGAAAAGAGGAAAAGAGGTAGAGTTTAAAGAAGGCCGCCGGTTGCGGTAAGGAAGATGCAAAGGCGAGAGTAGTAGAAGAGAATATAAGAGAGGATTATATGTTAGGGGTAAATAGGTAAGAGGGGCGGGGATTTAGGGGCGCAAAAGGAGGGTAGAGAAAGAAAATACAAGAGAGGTAGAGGTAAAGGGTTAGAAAGAGAGTTAGAATAGAATTTTTATAAGATAAGGTAGGTTTAGAGGACGCAGAGTTGTAGAGCGAAGTAGAGGGTAGGGTGTAAGAGTAGAGAGTAAGGAGTTAAAAGAAGTTAGATAGGGCGTATAAGTAGTAACACCCCGTTTTTAGGGTTAAGAAGTATTTAGGAGGAGAAAGGGAGAAGTAGGAAAAGAAGAGGGAGAGTAAGAGTAAGCCGTAAGGTGTCACAAAGAGGGTAGAGTAAGAGTAGAGGAGAGAGTAGAGGGGTGGTGGGTGGACCCGTAAGGTGTTACAAAAAGGGTGGAGTAAGAGTAGTTATTGTAGGATTAATTAGGTTATAGGAACGCAGGCGGTGGAGTGAGTTCCGGGGGCGCAGTACAGCAAGTCAGACGGGGCAGATAGGACAGACAAGGAGGCGAAACAAGTAGTAAGGGGAAGAGGAGGTTTCACAAGTAGGTAGGGCGAAGAGAGGGTTTCATAGGTAAGTAGGATATAAAGAGAAAGGGGAGTGTTAGGAAGAGATAAGTAAGGTATTATAAAGAAGAGGAGTATGTGTTATAAGGGTAGATAGTAGCGTGTAAAGAGTAGAGTAAAGAGTAGAGTAAAGAGTAGATAGTAGAGAGTGTAGGAAGTTAAGAAGGAGTAGAAGTGGTAAAGGAAGAGAGGGAGTAGGTAATAAAAACGGTAAGAGAGAGTAAAACGCAGAAGGAAAAGTAAAGAAAGTAGGTAAGTAAAGAGAAGTAGTAGGTAGTAGAAGAAGAGAAGTAGAGAAATAAAGAAAGGTTACAGGGTTAGGGAGAGTAAGAAGGGTAAGGGAGTAGGGATAATAGAAGAGGATAGAAGAGATAGTAAAAGAGAAAAAAAGAGAAGAGATATAAGAAGAGAGAAAGAGTGAAGAAGAGAGAGATGATAGTTAATATAATATAGAAAAGTAAGAAAATAGATATAAGAGAATAGAATAGTAATAAAGAGTAAGAGTAAGAGCAGAAGTAAAGGAAAGGAAGAGAGAGAAAAAGGAAAATGAGAAGTAGAAGTGAAGAAGAAAGAGAGCAAGAAAGAGAGCAAGAGTAAAGAAAAGGGTAAGAGTAGAAGTAGAAGTAGTGAAAGCGGTAAGAGAGAGTAAAGTAGGTAGTAGTAGAAGAAAGAAGTATAGAAAGGAAGTAAAGAGGAGTAGTAGGTAGTAGAAAAAGAGAAGTAGAGTGAGTAAAGAAAGTCGGAGAAGAAAGAGAAAAAGGGTGAGAAGAGGTAATGAGTAAGGAGTAGGAAGAGAAAGGTTAGAGAGTAGAGTTAAAAGTAAAAATTCGAAAGGGTTAGTAGAAGGAGAGAAAAAGGAAGGAGTAGGGAGTGAGGTAAGTAGGAGAGAAAGAGGTAGAAAGAAGAGGAAATAGGGAAAGTAAAGTAGATCAAGAGAGAGGAAAGGGAAGTTAGAGGAGTAAAAGAAGTTGAGAGAGGAAAAGAGGGGAGGTGTAGTAGTAGAGGGAGAGGGTAAGGAGAGATTGAGGGTAAGGAGAGATTGAGGGTAAGGGAGAGAGTGAGGGTAAGGGATTTTAGGGAGGAGGAAATACAAGAGAGTTTAATAGAAAGCAAGAAAGAGGGGATTGAGAGTAGGCGGAAGGGCGAAGGGAGAGGGTAGGGCAGAGGAAAAGAGGTTAAGTTTCAAGAAGCCGGCCGTTGCGGTAATAATAATACAAAAGCGAGAGTAGTAGAAAAGAATATAAGAGAATATTATATTTTAGAGGTAGATAGATAAGAGAGGGCGCGGAGTTGTAGACGCAAAATAATAGTAGAGAAAGAAAATACAAGAGAGATCGAGGTAAAGGCAAAGAAAGAGAGTAAGAAGAGGAGTTTTATCAAGGTAAGATAGATTAAGGGGGCGCAGAGGGTAAATTGTAAGAGTAGAGAGTAGAGAAAGAAGAGAGAGAGAGTAAGAGTAAGCTGTAAGGTATCACAAAAAGGGTAGAGGAGAGGGTAGAGTAGAGAGAAGAAGTTTAACAAGTATAAGATAAAAGAAAGAAGAAATATAAAAGTAGAGAGAAGTAAAGAAGAAGAAGAGAATCGAAGAAGTATAGGAGGATAGAAAGAAAAGAAGGAGGTAAACGAAAAGAGAAAATAAATAAGAAGAGTATAAAAGAAGATAGTTAGAAATTAAGACGAAGTAGATAAGGAAAGAGGTATATTAGAAGAAGAAAGGATAAAGAGAAAAGAGAGGAAAGAAAAGTAGATTATTAAAAGAGAAAGAAGAAGGTAAGAGTAGAAGTAAGCGTAAAAGTAAGAGGAAAGAGAAAGAGAGTAAGAGTACGAGTAGGAGTAAAGGTAGTAATAATAGTATTAGTGAGTGTAAGAGTAAAGGGAATAATAAGAATAAGAGTAACGGTGATAAGGAGGGAGAAATAGAAGAGAAAAATAAAAAAAGTATTATAAAGCGGTAAGAAAAGAAGAAGAAAATAAAGACAAAGGGAGAAATGTAAAAAGTAGAAAGAAGAGAAAAGAGAGTTAGAAAGTAGAAAGTAAGAATAGAAAAGTAGTGATTAGAGAGTAAGGAGAAGGAGTAGAAGTGCAGTATGTATAAAGAATAAATTAAGGAGAAGATAGTAGAGAAAAAGATTAGAGGAAAGAAAGGTAAAAGAGAAAAAGGTAGAAAGAGGAAAGTAGAGTAAAGAAGATAAAGAAGAGTAAGAAAGGGACAGTAGAGAAAAGAATAGGAAGAGGTAATAGGTAGAAAGTAGAAAGAAGATAATAGTAGAAAAGAAAAGAGAGAAATAGGTAGAAGAGTAGAGAGAAGAAGTTTAATAAGTAGAAGATAAAAGGGAGAAGAAATATAAGAGTAGGGGAGAGTAAAAAAGAACAGAGTTAAGGAAGAGGAAATAAGAAGAGTATAAAAGAAGATGGTATGAAGTAGAGATAAAGTAGAGAAGAGGAGAAGAAAATTAGGAGAAGAAAAGATAGAGGGGTAAGAGAGGGAGAAGAAGATAAGAAGAATAGAGAGAGAGATAAGATTGTAAGTAAGAAAAAGAATAGAGGTAATAGTGAGAGTAGAGGTATTAAGAATAGTATTAGTTAGTATAATAGAAAGGGTAATAGAGATGGAGAAATAGAAGTAGAAGAGAAGAAAGAAAAAAGGAAATTAGAGGAGAAAGAGGTAAAAAAAGGATAAGGAAAGAGAAAAAAAGGAGATGAGAGATAAGAGAAGTAGAGAGAGTAGAAGAAAAGAAAGAGAAAAAGAGGAAGTGAAAGAGAGGAGGAGAGAAAGTGAAAGAGAAGAGGGAGAAAAGAGAAGAGAAGAAATAAAGAGAATAAAGGGAAAGTAGAGAGTGAAAGGGTAGAAGAGTAGAAAAGAAGAGTTTATAGAGTAAAAGAGAAGAAGTAAAGAAAGTAAAGAGTGAAGGGATAGAAGAAGAAGAGTAGGGAATTAAAATGAAAAGGTAGGAGAGAAGAAGTAGAAAGTAAAGAAAATAAGAATAGGAGGTATAGAGAGTAGAATTGGAGAGTAGAAGAAAGAGGGAAGTTAGAGGAGAGTTAGAAGTTAGGAGAGTTGAGGAGGGAGGGTGGTGGTAGAGGGTGAGGGTTAGGTTAGGGTTAGGGTTAGGGTTAGGGTTAGGGTTAGGGTTAGGGTTAGGGTTAGGGTTAGGGTTAGGTT